>NC_138780.1:600121-1297765 GCF_965119305.1 Pelophylax lessonae
ACAGGGGGGAGGGGGAGGGGGAGGATAGGAATGAGAGGGGGAGGGGGAGGATGGGGATGAGAGGGGGGAGGGGGAGGATGGGGATGACAGGGGGGAGGGGGAGGATGGGGATGAGAGGGGGGAGGGGGAGGATAGGGATGACAGGGGGGAGGGGGAGGATGGGGATGAGAGGGGGGAGGATAGGGATGAGAGGGGGGAGGGGGAGGATGGGGATGAGAGGGGGGAGGGGGAGGATGGGGATGACAGGGGGGAGGGGGAGGATGGGGATGAGAGGGGGGAGGGGGAGGATAGGGATGACAGGGGGGAGGGGGAGGATAGGGAGGATAGGGATGAGAGGGGGGAGGGGGAGGATGGGGATGAGAGGGGGGAGGGGGAGGATAGGGATGAGAGGGGGAGGGGGAGGATGGGGATGAGAGGGGGGAGGGGGAGGATGGGGATGACAGGGGGGAGGGGGAGGATAGGGATGACAGGGGGGGAGGGGGAGGATAGGGATGACAGGGGGGAGGGGGAGGATAGGGATGACAGGGGGGAGGGGGAGGATAGGGATGAGAGGGGGGAGGGGGAGGATGGGGATGACAGGGGGGAGGGGGAGGATGGGGATGACAGGGGGGAGGGGGAGGATAGGGATGACAGGGGGGAGGGGGAGGATAGGGATGACAGGGGGAGGGGGAGGATGGGGATGAGAGGGGGGAGGGGGAGGATAGGGATGAGAGGGGGGAGGGGGAGGATAGGAATGAGAGGGGGGAGGGGGAGGATGGGGATGAGAGGGGGGAGGGGGAGGATGGGGATGACAGGGGGGAGGGGGAGGATGGGGATGAGAGGGGGGAGGGGGAGGATGGGGATGAGAGGGGGGAGGGGGAGGATTAGGGATGACAGGGGGGAGGGGGAGGATGGGATGAGAGGGGGGAGGATAGGGATGAGAGGGGGGAGGGGGAGGATGGGGATGAGAGGGGGGAGGGGGAGGATGGGGATGACGGGGGAGGGGTAGGATAGGGATGAGAGGGGGAGGGGGAGGATGGGGATGAGAGGGGGGAGGGGGAGGATGGGGATGACAGGGGGGAGGGGGAGGATAGGGATGACAGGGGGGGAGGGGGAGGATAGGGATGACAGGGGGGAGGGGGAGGATAGGGATGACAGGGGGGAGGGGGAGGATAGGGATGAAAGGGGGGAGGGGGAGGATGGGGATGACAGGGGGGGAGGGGGAGGATGGGGATGACAGGGGGGAGGGGGGAGGATAGGGATGACAGGGGGGAGGGGGAGGATAGGGATGACAGGGGGAGGGGAGGATGGGGATGAGAGGGGGGAGGGGGAGGATAGGGATGAGAGGGGGAGGGGGAGGATAGGAATGAGAGGGGGGAGGGGGAGGATGGGGATGAGAGGGGGGAGGGGGAGGATGGGGATGACAGGGGGGAGGGGGAGGATGGGGATGAGAGGGGGGAGGGGGAGGATGGGGATGAGAGGGGGGAGGGGGAGGATAGGGATGACAGGGGGGAGGGGGAGGATAGGGAGGATAGGGATGAGAGGGGGGAGGGGGAGGATGGGGATGAGAGGGGGGAGGGGGAGGATAGGGATGAGAGGGGGGAGGGGGAGGATGGGGATGAGAGGGGGGAGGGGGAGGATGGGGATGACAGGGGGGAGGGGGAGGATAGGGATGACAGGGGGGAGGGGGGAGGATGGGGATGAGAGGGGGGAGGGGGAGGATGGGGATGAGAGGGGGGAGGGGGAGGATGGGGATGACAGGGGGGAGGGGGAGGATGGGGATGAGAGGGGGGAGGGGGAGGATGGGGATGAGAGGGGGGAGGGGGAGGATAGGGATGACAGGGGGGAGGGGGAGGATAGGGATGAGAGGGGGGAGGGGGAGGATAGGGATGAGAGGGGGGAGGGGGAGGATGGGGATGAGAGGGGGGAGGATGGGGATGACAGGGGGGAGGGGGGAGGATGGGGATGACAGGGGGGAGGGGGAGGATAGGGAGGAGGGGGAGGATAGGGATGAGAGGGGGGAGGGGGAGGATGGGGATGAGAGGGGGGAGGGGGAGGATGGGGATGAGAGGGGGGAGGGGGAGGATGGGGATGAGAGGGGGAGGGGGAGGATGGGGATGACAGGGGGGAGGGGGAGGATGGGGATGAGAGGGGGGAGGGGGAGGATGGGGATGACAGGGGGGAGGGGGAGGATGGGGATGAGAGGGGGGAGGGGGAGGATGGGGATGAGAGGGGGGAGGGGGAGGATAGGGATGACAGGGGGGAGGGGGAGGATGGGGATGGAGGGGGGAGGGGGAGGATGGGGATGAGAGGGGGAGGGGGAGGATGGGGATGACAGGGGGGAGGGGGAGGATGGGGATGAGAGGGGGGAGGGGGAGGATGGGGATGACAGGGGGGAGGGGGAGGATGGGGATGAGAGGGGGGAGGGGGAGGATGGGGATGAGAGGGGGGAGGGGGAGGATAGGGATGACAGGGGGGAGGGGGAGGATGGGGATGAGAGGGGGGAGGGGGGAGGATGGGGATGACAGGGGGGAGGGGGAGGATGGGGATGAGAGGGGGGAGGGGGAGGATGGGGATGAGAGGGGGGAGGGGGAGGATGGGGATGAGAGGGGGGAGGGGGAGGATGGGGATGAGAGGGGGGAGGGGGAGGATGGGGATGACAGGGGGGAGGGGGAGGATGGGGATGAGAGGGGGGAGGGGGAGGATAGGGATGACAGGGGGTAGGGGGAGGATAGGGATGACAGGGGGGAGGGGGAGGATAGGGAGGAGGGGGAGGATAGGGATGAGAGGGGGGAGGGGGGAGGATGGGGATGAGAGGGGGGAGGGGGAGGATAGGGATGAGAGGGGGGAGGGGGAGGATAGGGATGACAGGGGGGAGGGGGAGGATGGGGATGAGAGGGGGGAGGGGGAGGATGGGGATGAGAGGGGGGAGGGGGAGGATGGGGATGAGAGGGGGGAGGGGGAGGATGGGGATGAGAGGGGGGAGGGGGAGGATGGGGATGACAGGGGGGAGGGGGAGGATGGGGATGAGAGGGGGGAGGGGGAGGATAGGGATGACAGGGGGGAGGGGGAGGATGGGGATGAGAGGGGGGGAGGGGGAGGATGGGGATGACAGGGGGGAGGGGGAGGATGGGGATGAGAGGGGGGAGGGGGAGGATGGGGATGAGAGGGGGGAGGGGGAGGATGGGGATGAGAGGGGGGAGGGGGAGGATGGGGATGAGAGGGGGGAGGGGGAGGATGGGGATGACAGGGGGGAGGGGGAGGATGGGGATGAGAGGGGGTAGGGGGAGGATAGGGATGACAGGGGGGAGGGGGAGGATAGGGAGGAGGGGGAGGATAGGGATGAGAGGGGGGAGGGGGAGGATGGGGATGAGAGGGGGGAGGGGGAGGATAGGGATGAGAGGGGGAGGGGGAGGATGGGATGAGAGGGGGGAGGGGGAGGATGGGGATGACAGGGGGGAGGGGGAGGATGGGGATGATAGGGGGGGAGGGGAGGATATGTGGTGGGGGAGGGGTGGTGATGGGAGGGGGAGGGGGATGAGAGGGGGGAGGGGGAGGATAGGGATGAGAGGGGGGAGGGGGAGGATAGGGATGACAGGGGGGAGGGGGAGGATGGGGATGAGAGGGGGGAGGGGGAGGATGGGATGAGAGGGGGGAGGGGGAGGATGGGGATGAGAGGGGGGAGGGGGAGGATAGGGATGAGAGGGGGGAGGGGGAGGATGGGATGACAGGGGGGAGGGGGAGGATGGGGATGAGAGGGGGGAGGGGGAGGATGGGGATGACAGGGGGGAGGGGGAGGATGGGGATGACAGGGGGGAGGGGGAGGATAGGGATGACAGGGGGTAGGGGGAGGATAGGGATGACAGGGGGTAGGGGGAGGATAGGGAGGAGGGGGAGGATAGGGATGAGAGGGGGGAGGGGGAGGATGGGGATGAGAGGGGGGAGGGGGAGGATGGGGATGACAGGGGGGAGGGGGAGGATAGGGATGAGAGGGGGGAGGGGGAGGATGGGGATGAGAGGGGGGAGGGGGAGGATAGGGATGACAGGGGGGAGGGGGAGGATGGGGATGAGAGGGGGGAGGATAGGGATGAGAGGGGGGAGGGGGAGGATGGGGATGAGAGGGGGGAGGGGGAGGATGGGGATGACGGGGGAGGGGTAGGATAGGGATGAGAGGGGGAGGGGGAGGATGGGGATGAGAGGGGGGAGGGGGAGGATGGGGATGACAGGGGGGAGGGGGAGGATAGGGATGACAGGGGGGGAGGGGAGGATAGGGATGACAGGGGGAGGGGGAGGATAGGGATGACAGGGGGGAGGGGGAGGGGGAGGATAGGGATGAAAGGGGGGAGGGGGAGGATGGGGATGACAGGGGGGAGGGGGAGGATGGGGATGACAGGGGGGAGGGGGGAGGATAGGGATGACAGGGGGGAGGGGGAGGATAGGGATGACAGGGGGAGGGGAGGATGGGGATGAGAGGGGGGAGGGGGAGGATAGGGATGAGAGGGGGGAGGGGGAGGATAGGAATGAGAGGGGGAGGGGGAGGATGGGGATGAGAGGGGGGAGGGGGAGGATGGGGATGACAGGGGGGAGGGGGAGGATGGGGATGAGAGGGGGGAGGGGGAGGATGGGATGAGAGGGGGGAGGGGGAGGATAGGGATGACAGGGGGGAGGGGGAGGATAGGGAGGATAGGGATGAGAGGGGGGAGGGGGAGGATGGGGATGAGAGGGGGGAGGGGGAGGATAGGGATGAGAGGGGGGAGGGGGAGGATGGGGATGAGAGGGGGGAGGGGGAGGATGGGGATGACAGGGGGGAGGGGGAGGATAGGGATGACAGGGGGGAGGGGGAGGATGGGGATGAGAGGGGGGAGGGGGAGGATGGGGATGAGAGGGGGGAGGGGGAGGATGGGGATGACAGGGGGGAGGGGGAGGATGGGGATGAGAGGGGGGAGGGGGAGGATGGGATGAGAGGGGGGAGGGGGAGGATAGGGATGACAGGGGGGGAGGGGGAGGATAGGGATGAGAGGGGGGAGGGGGAGGATAGGGATGAGAGGGGGGAGGGGGAGGATGGGGATGAGAGGGGGGAGGATGGGGATGACAGGGGGGAGGGGGAGGATGGGGATGACAGGGGGGAGGGGGAGGATAGGGAGGAGGGGGAGGATAGGGATGAGAGGGGGGAGGGGGAGGATGGGGATGAGAGGGGGGAGGGGGAGGATGGGGATGAGAGGGGGGAGGGGGAGGATGGGGATGAGAGGGGGAGGGGGAGGATGGGGATGACAGGGGGGAGGGGGAGGATGGGGATGAGAGGGGGGGAGGGGGAGGATGGGGATGACAGGGGGGAGGGGGAGGATGGGGATGAGAGGGGGGAGGGGGAGGATGGGGATGAGAGGGGGGAGGGGGAGGATAGGGATGACAGGGGGGAGGGGGAGGATGGGGATGAGAGGGGGGAGGGGGAGGATGGGGATGAGAGGGGGAGGGGGGAGGATGGGGATGACAGGGGGGAGGGGGAGGATGGGGATGAGAGGGGGGAGGGGGAGGATGGGGATGACAGGGGGGAGGGGAGGATGGGGATGAGAGGGGGAGGGGGAGGATGGGGATGAGAGGGGGGAGGGGGAGGATAGGGATGACGGGGGGAGGGGGAGGATGGGGATGAGAGGGGGGAGGGGGAGGATGGGGATGACAGGGGGGAGGGGGAGGATGGGGATGAGAGGGGGGAGGGGGAGGATGGGGATGAGAGGGGGGAGGGGGAGGATGGGGATGAGAGGGGGGAGGGGGAGGATGGGGATGAGAGGGGGGAGGGGAGGATGGGGATGACAGGGGGGAGGGGGAGGATGGGGATGAGAGGGGGGAGGGGGAGGATAGGGATGACAGGGGGTAGGGGGAGGATAGGGATGACAGGGGGGGAGGGGGAGGATAGGGAGGAGGGGGAGGATAGGGATGAGAGGGGGGAGGGGGAGGATGGGGATGAGAGGGGGGAGGGGGAGGATAGGGATGAGAGGGGGGAGGGGGAGGATAGGGATGAAGGGGGGAGGGGGAGGATGGGGATGAGAGGGGGGAGGGGGAGGATGGGATGAGAGGGGGGTGGGGGAGGATGGGGATGAGAGGGGGGAGGGGGAGGTTGGGGATGAGAGGGGGGAGGGGGAGGATGGGGTGACAGGGGGGAGGGGGAGGATGGGGATGAGAGGGGGGAGGGGGAGGATGGGATGACAGGGGGGAGGGGGAGGATGGGGATGAGAGGGGGGAGGGGGAGGATGGGGATGACAGGGGGGAGGGGGAGGATGGGGATGAGAGGGGGGAGGGGGAGGATGGGGATGAGTGGGGGGAGGGGGAGGATGGGGATGAGAGGGGGGAGGGGGAGGTTGGGGATGAGAGGGGGGAGGGGGAGGATGGGGATGAGAGGGGGTAGGGGGAGGATAGGGATGAGGGGGGAGGGGGAGGATAGGGAGGAGGGGGAGGATAGGGATGAGAGGGGGGGTGGGGGGAGGATGGGGATGAGTGGGGGAGGGGGAGGATTGGGATGAGAGGGGGGGAGGGGGAGGATGGGGTTGAGAGGGGGGTGGGGGAGGATGGGGTTGACAGGGGGGAGGGGGAGGATGGGGATGATAGGGGGGGAGGGGAGGATATGTGGTGGGGGTGGGGGGTGGTGATGGGAGGGGGAGGGGGATGAGAGGGGGGAGGGGGAGGATAGGGATGAGAGGGGGGAGGGGGAGGATAGGGATGACAGGGGGGAGGGGGAGGATGGGGATGAGAGGGGGGAGGGGGAGGTGGGGTGAGAGGGGGGAGGGGGAGGATGGGGATGAGAGGGGGGAGGGGGAGGATAGGGATGAGAGGGGGGAGGGGGAGGATGGGGATGACAGGGGGGAGGGGGAGGATGGGGATGAGAGGGGGGAGGGGGAGGATGGGGATGACAGGGGGGAGGGGGAGGATGGGGATGACAGGGGGGAGGGGGAGGATAGGGATGACAGGGGGTAGGGGGAGGATTAGGGATGACAGGGGGTAGGGGGAGGATAGGGAGGAGGGGGAGGATAGGGATGAGAGGGGGGAGGGGGAGGATGGGGATGAGAGGGGGGAGGGGGAGGATGGGGATGAGAGGGGGGAGGGGGAGGATGGGGATGAGAGGGGGGAGGGGGAGGATAGGGATGAGAGGGGGGAGGGGGAGGATGGGGATGACAGGGGGAGGGGGAGGATGGGGATGAGAGGGGGGGAGGGGGAGGATGGGGATGACAGGGGGGAGGGGGAGGATGGGGATGACAGGGGGGAGGGGGAGGATAGGGATGACAGGGGGTAGGGGGAGGATAGGGATGACAGGGGGTAGGGGGAGGATAGGGAGGAGGGGGAGGATAGGGATGAGAGGGGGGAGGGGAGGATGGGGATGAGAGGGGGGAGGGGGAGGATAGGGATGAGAGGGGGGAGGGGGAGGATGGGGATGAGAGGGGGGAGGGGGAGGATGGGGATGACAGGGGGGGAGGGGAGGATATGTGGTGGGGGAGGGGTTGGTGATGGGAGGGGGAGGGGGATGAGAGGGGGGAGGGGGAGGATAGGGATGAGAGGGGGGAGGGGGAGGATAGGGATGACAGGGGGGAGGGGAGGATGGGGATGAGAGGGGGGAGGGGGAGGATGGGGATGACAGGGGGGAGGGGGAGGATGGGATGACAGGGGGGGAGGGGAGGATATGTGGTGGGGGAGGGGTGGTGATGGGAGGGGGATGAGAGGGGGGAGGGGGAGGATATGTGGTGGGGGAGGGGTGGTGATGGGAGGGGGAAGGGCTCACCCTGTGAGGAGGAGGAGGACGGAGATGACGGCCGTGCAATGGACGGTACCAGTTCTCTTCATCGTAGATTGCAGTTGTGACTCCGCCCATTCCGCTATGTGGGTGTGTCCGGCTCTCCTCACTCATTGGACCGCCAGGGGGCGGAGTGTAGAGTAAAGTGAAGGCCGTTAAGACCCGCCCACATCGGAAGTCCCTCCTCCTCATGACATGATGCGCGCGTCCATGGTCACATGATACTCAGTGACTCCGCCTCCGATATCCCTATTGGTAATGGCACTGATCCCGCCCCCTTCCCAGGAGCTCCGCTCACACCGGAATCTTCCCTGAGGTGATGTATAAAATATAGCGATCATTCCCCTCCCCCTGGGTGTGGTCAGTGTGGAGGGAGGGGCACTTATCATTCCTAATAATAGCGGGAATAGAGACGTGAGGTGTGACGTCACTTCCTCATTTATAGAGAGAGACGAGGATCCGCCCCCTCACTTCCGGTGACTCCGTGAGGAGATTTCCGTGTCACAGTATTTGTAATTTTCTTCATTTTCCTGTTATTTATGGACGCAGCATTGAGTTAGAGGTCATCCCAATAAATATTTAACCACTTCAGTCCCGGAGGATTTTACCCCCCTTCCTGACCAGGCCCTATTCTGCGATTCTGTGCGACGCCCTTCCCCCACACAGAGATTTCGGGGATATTTGATGCAGTTTTTATTTTTTGCTATAAACGAAAAAAGAGGGAAAATTCTGAAATAATAAAAATATTTTCATGTTTTTTATATGAAATTCCCCAAAAAAGTAAAAATCTGAATTTTGTATCTGGTGAGGAAATCTCGAATTCTGATTGGTCGGGGAGATTTCTGTCTTTATTTACCAGTAATGGCGGCGATCTGCGATTTATAGCGGGGGGGGGGGGGGGGGGGCGGTGACAAAATATGCACTGTCACTGTACTAATGACACTGGAAGGGGTGTGTCCCTAGGGGGCGTGGCTAGTGAAGTCATCATCCTATACATCGGCCGTCCGTCACTCCCTCTGTCTCCTCAGGGAGGGGGCGGGGACAGGAGAGCGCCGGCACATGCTCGCCCCCTACAGGCTCATGGGTGAGTGACATAATAATACATCACTTGGCCTGTAGGGGGCGAACTGCTACAGTGAATAGTCGTGCCACAGTCAGCAAGTTAATAGAAAAAAAAATTGGGGTTAGGGGTGGGATTAGGGGTGGGGTTAGGGGTGGGGTTAGGGGTGGGGTTAGGGTAAGGGGTGGGGTTAGCAGTGGGATTAGGGGTTGATGTTAGGGTTGGTGTTAGGGTTAGGGGTGTGGTTGGGGTGGGGTTACTGTTAGCATTTGTGGTAGTGTTAGATTTAGGGTTGGGGTCAGAGGGTCAGGGTTGGTATTATGGTTATGGGTGGGGTTAGGGTTAGATTTCGGGGTTGGGTTAGGGAAAGGGTTAGGGTTGGGATTAGGATTATGGGTGGGGTTAGGGATTGTATTACGGTTAGGGGTGGGGTTGGTATTAGGGGTGGGGATAGGGTTAGAGTTGGGATGAGGGATTGGGGTTAGGGATGGGATTAGGGTATTAGGGATGGGGTTAGGGTTGGGGGGTTAGAGTTGGGGCTAGGGTTTTGGGTTAGGGTTAGGGTTGGGTTTAGGATTAGGGTTAGGGATGGGGTTTTGGTTAGGATTAGGGATGAGTTAGGGTTGGGGTTAGGGATGGGGTGTTATGGTTGGGGTTAGGTTGGGGGGTTAGAGTTGGGGCTAGGGTTTTGGGTTAGGGTTAGGTTGGGGGTTGGGGATAGGATTAGGGATGGGGTTAGGGATGTCGCGAACCGGCGAACATTGCGAACCGCCATAGACTTTAATAGGCAGGCGAATTTTAAAACCCACAGGGACTCTTTCTGGCCACAATAGTGATGGAAAAGTTGTTTCAAGGGGACAAACACCTGGACTGTGGCATGCCGGAGGGGGATCCATGGCAAAACTCCCATGGAAAATTACGTAGTTGACGCAGAGTCGGGTTTTATTCCATAAAGGGCATAAATCACCTAACATTCCTAAATTGTTTGGAATAACGTGCTTTAAAACATCCAGTGTGTGTATACGATCAGGTATGATGTTGTATCGATCAGGTAGTGTAAGGGTTACGCCCGCTTCACAGTGACAGAGCAAACTCCCCGTTTAACGCACCGCAAACAACCGCAAACAGACCAAAATGGGACAGGAACTGGGCTTTAAGGGTTAGGGTTAGTGTTAGGGGCTAGGGTTAGGGTTAGAGGGTTAGGGTTATGGTTAGAGGGTTAGGGTTAGTGTTAGGGGATAGGGTTAGGGTTACGGTGAGATACTTAGGGTTAGAGTTAGGGGCTAGGGTTAGGGTTAGAGGGTTAGGGTTATGGTTAGAGGGTTAGGGTTAGTGTTAGGGGCTAGGGTTAGGGTTACGGTGAGATACTTAGGGTTAGAGTTAGTAACCCTACCCCTCTAACTCTAACTCTAACCGTCTAACCCTAAGCACTAAAAATAACCCTAACCCTAGCCCTAACCCTAATTCTAATTTTTTTTCTGGTTCTGGACATGCTACAGAGCTGAAACTTCACAGGTACACTTTTTAGACCCCCCAGACACTAAATCACACAAAAAAAAGTTATTAAAAATTGTCATTTTTTGTTAGAGAGCCAATTATTGGAAAAAAAAAATAAAAAATAAAAATAAAAAAATTCTTTGGGTTTAGCATCTGGGGGGTCTAAAAAGTGTACCTGTGAAGTTTCAGCTCTGTAGCATGTCCAGAACCAGAAAAAAAATAGAATTAGGGTTAGGGTTATTTTTATGGCTAGGGTTAGAGGGTTTGGGTTAAGGTTAGAGGGTTAGGGTTATGGTTAGAGGGTTAGGGTTAGGTTTAGTGTTAGGGGCTAGGGTTAGGGCTACGGTGAGATACTTAGGGTTAGAGTTAGTAGCCCTACCCCTAACCCTCTAACTCTAACCCTAAGCACTAAAAATAACCCTAACCTTAGCCTGATCCTAACCCTAGCCCTAACCCTAATTCTATTTTTTTTCTGGTTCTGGACATGCTACAGAGCTGAAACTTCACAGGTACACTTTTTAGACACTAATCCAAAAAAAGTCATGCCTGCCACCGTATATATCAGTGGTGGGTGGGCATTGGCACTGCAGTGGGCACAGTACACTCTGTGGACCTGACAGTCACTGGCAGCCCAGGCAACTGCAATAATAATTTTTTTTTTTCAATTTGCAACAAGATGCTGTGCCACCGTATATATATCAGTGGGTACAGTACACTCTGTGGACCTGACACAGCACAGGGTTAGGGTGTTAGAGTTATGGGTGGGTTTAGGGTTAGGATTTGGTTTAGGGTTAGGATTCGGGATGGGGTTGGGGTTAGGGTTAGGAATGGGGTTAGGGTTACGATTAGCGTTAGAGGGTTAGGGTTAGGATTAGGATTAGAGATGGGGTTATGGTTAGAGGGTTAGGGATGGGGTTAGGGGTTTTGGTTAGGATTAGGGTTAGGGATGGGGTTAGGGTTAGGGATGGGGTTAGGGATAGGGGTTAGGGATGGGGTTAGGGTTAGGGATGGGGTTATGGTTATGGTTAGGGGGTTGGGGTTAGGGTTAGGGTTGGGGTTAGGGTTAGGAATGGGGTTAGGGCTAAGGATGGGGTTAGGGCTAAGGATGGGGTTAGGGTTGGGGTTAGGATTAGGGTTAGGGATGGGGTTAGGGTTAGGGGTGGGATTAGGGTTAGGGATGGGGTTAGGGTTGGGGTTAGGGATAGGGTTAGGGATGGTGTTAGGGTTAGGAATGAGTTAGGTTTTTGGTTAGGGTTGGGGTTAGGGTTAGTGTTAGGGTTGGGGTTTGGGGGTTAGGGTGTTAGGGTTGGGGTTAGGGTTAGGGGGTTAGGGATGGGGTTAGGGTTGGGGTTAGGGGTTGGGGTTAGGGATAGGGGGTAAGGGTTAGGGTTTTGGGTTAGGGTTGGGTTAGGGGTTGGGGTTAGGATTAGGGATGGTGTTTGGGTTAGGGATGGGGTTAGGGTTTAGGGTTAGGGTTGGGGAGTTAGGGTTGGGGTTAGGGTTAGGTTTGGGGTTAGGATTAGGGTTAGGGTTGGGTTAGGGGTTGGGGTTAGGATTAGGGATGGGGTTAGGGTTAGGGATGGGGTTATGGTTAGGGTTGGGTTTGGGGTTAGGGTTAGGGTTAGGATTAGGGTTAGGATTAGAGTTAGGGGTTTAGGGTTAGGGGGTTAGGGTTGGGGTTAGGGTTAGGGGCTTAGGGTTGGGGTTAGGGTTAGGGGTTGGGGTTAGGGTTGGGGCTAGGGTTAGGGGTTGGGGTTAGAGTTTTGGGTTAGAGTTAGGGTTGGGGTTAGGATTAGGGTTAGGGTTGGGTTAGGGGTTGGGGTTAGGATTAGGGATGGGGTTAGGGTTGGGGTTAGGGTTGGGGTTAGGATTAGTGTTAGGGTTAGGATTTTAGTTAGGGTTAGGGATGGGGCTAGGGTTAGGGTTAGGGGGTTAGGGTTAGGGTTGGGGTTAGTGTTAGGGTTGGGGTTAGGGTTAGGGTTAGGATTAGGGATGGGGTTAGGGTTAGGTATGGGGTTAGGGTTACGGTTAGGGTTTAGGGTTAGAGTTGGGGTTAGTGTTGAGGTTAGGGTTTTGGGTTAGGGTTGGGGTTAGGATTAGGGTTAGGGTTGGGTTAGGGGTTGGGGTTAGGATTAGGGATGGTGTTCGGGTTAGGGATGGGTTGGGGTTAGGGTTTAGGGTTAGAGTTAGTGGGTTAGGGATGGGGTTAGGGGTTGGGGTTAAGGTTAGGAATGGTATTAGGGCTAGAGGTGGGGTTAGGGGTGGGGGGTTTAGGGTTAGGTTTGGTATTAGAGGTGGGGTTAGGGTTGGGATTAGGGTTAGAGGGGGGGTTTGTATTAGGGTTAGAGTTATGGGTGGGGTTAGGGAAAGGATTAGGGGTGGGGTTAGGGTTGGGGTTCGAGTTAGAGTTTTTAATGGTGGGGTTAGAGGTTAGGGTTGGGGTTAGAGTTAGGGGTGGGTTTAGGAAACGGTTAGGGTTCGTGTGTGGTTAGGGTTGGGGTTCGAGTTAGAGGGTTAATGGTGGGGTTGAGGTTAGGGGTAGGGTTTTGGAAAGAGTTAGGGTTGGGATTAGGGTTAGGGTTGGGGTTAGGGATTGGGGTTAGGGTTGGGGTTAGGGGTTGGGGTTAGGGATAGGGGGTAAGGGTTGGGGGTTAGGGTTTTGGGTTAGGGTTGGGTTAGGATTTGGGGTTAGGATTAGGGATGGTGTTCGGGTTAGGGATGGGGTTAGGGTTGGGGTTAGGGTTGGGGTTAGGGTTGGGGTTAGGGTTAGGTTTGGGGTTAGGGTTAGGATTAGGGTTATGGTTGGGTTAGGGGTTGGGGTTAGGATTAGGGATGGGGTTAGGGTTGGGGTTAGGGGTTTAGGGTTGGGGTTAGGGTTAGGGGTTGGGGTTAGGGTTTTGGGTTAGGGTTAGGATTAGGGTTAGGGTTGGGTTAGGGGTTGGGGTTAGGATTAGGGATGGGGTTAGGGTTAGGCTTGGGGTTAGGGTTTGGGTTAGGGTTGGGGTTAGGATTAGTGTTAGGGTTAGGATTAGAGTTAGGGTTAGAGATGGGGTTAGGGGGTTAGAGTTGGGGTTAGGGTTGGGGTTAGGGTTAGGATTAGGGTTAGGGTTAGGATTAGGGATGGGGTTAGGGATGGGGTTAGGGTTACGGTTAGGGTTGGGGGGTTAGTGTTGAGGTTAGGGTTTTGGGTTAGGGTTGGGGTTAGGGTTAGGATTAGGGTTGGGTTAGGGGTTGGGGTTAGGATTAGGGATGGTGTTTGGGTTAGGGATGGGGTTAGGGTTGGGGTTAGGGTTAGGGTTGGGGTTAGGGTTTAGGGTAGAGTTAGAGGGTTAGGGGTGGGGTTAGGGGTTAGGGGTTGGGGTTAAGGTTAGGAATGGTATTAGGGCTAGAGGTGGGGTTAGGGTAGGGATTAGGGGTGGGGGGTTTAGGGTTAGGTTTGGTATTAGGGGTGGGGTTAGGGTTGGGATTAGGGGTGGGGGGTTTAGGGTTAGGTTTGGTATTAGGGGTGGTGTTAGGGAAAGGATTAGGGTTGGGGTTCGAGTTAGAGTTTTTAATGGTGGGGTTAGAGGTTAGGGTTGGGGTTAGAGTTAGGAGTGGGGTTAGGAAAGGGTTAGGGTTCGTGTGTGGTTAGGGTTGGGGTTCGAGTTAGAGGGTTAATAGTGGGGTTTTGGAAAGAGTTAGGGTTGTGATTAGGGGTGGGGTTAGGGTTATTGGTGGGGTTAGGGTTAGGGTTGAGGTTAGGGTTAGGGGTGGGGTTAGGGTTGGGGTTAGGGAAAGAGTTAGGATTGGGATTAGGGATAGGTGTGGGGTTAGGGGTGTTTTAGGGAAAGGGTTAGGATTAGGGTTAGAGGTTGGGGTTAGGGTTAGGATGAAGGATGGGGTTAGGGATGGGGTTAGGGTTGGGGTAAGGGTTGGGGTTAGGTTGGGGTTAGGGATAGGATTAGAGTTAGGGTTAGGGGGTTAGGGTTGGGGTTGGGGTTAGGGTTAAGGTTAGGGTTGGGGTTAGGGTTAGGATTAGGGATGGGGTTGGGGTTAGGGTTAGGGGTTAGGGTTAGGGTTGAGGTTAGCATTAGGGTTAGGGATGGGGTTAGGGGTGGGGTTAGGGAAAGAGTTAGGATTGGGATTAGGGATAGGTGTGGGGTTAGGGGTGGGGTTAGGTTAGGGAAAGGGTTAGGATTAGGGTTAGAGGTTGGGGTTAGGGTTAAAATGAAGGATGGGGTTAGGGTTAGGGATGGGGTTAGGGTTGGGGTAAGGGTTGGGGTTAGGGTTGGGGTTAGGATTAGAGTTAGGGTTAGGGTTGGGGTTAGGGTTAAAGTTAGGGTTGGGGTTAGGATTAGGGATGGGGTTAGGGTTAGGGATGGGGTTAGGGTTAGGGGGTTAGGGTTAGGGTGGGGTTAGGGTTAGTGTTAGGGTTGGGGTTAGGGTTAAGATTAGGTTTAGGGTTAGGATTCGGGATGGGGTTAGGGTCAGGGATGGGGTTAGGGATAGGGTTAGGATTAGGGTTAGAGATGGGGTTAGGGATGGGGTTAGGATTAGGGTTAGGGATTGGGTTAGGGTTAGAGGGTTAGGGATGGGGTTAGGGGTTTTGGTTAGCATTCGGGTTAGGGATTGGGATAGGGGTTATGGTTAGGGATGGGGTTAGGGTTAGGACTAGGGTTAGGGGTGGGGCTATGGTTAGAGGGTTAGGGATGGGGTTAGGGTTAGGAATGGGGTTAGAGTTAAGGATGGGGTTAGGGTTGGGGTTGGGTTTAGGATTAGGGTTAGGGATGGGGTTAGGATTATGGTTAAGGATGGGGTTAGGGTTGGGGTTAGGATTAGGGATGGGGTTGGGGTTAGGGTTAGGGATGGGGTTAGGGTTAGGGGGTTAGGGGTTGGGGTTAGGGTTAGGGATGGGGTTAGCGGTTTGGGTTAGGGATGGGGTTAGGGTTAGGATTAGGGATGAGTTAGGATTAGTGTTAGGGTTAGTGTTAGGGTTGGGGTTTGGGGGTTGGGGTTAGGGTTAGGGGTTTAGGGTTAGGGGGTTAGGAATGGGGTTGGGGTTGGGGTTAGGGTTAGGGTTGGGGTTAGGGTTTAGGGTTAGGGTTGGGGGTTAGTGTTGGGGTTAGGGTTTTGGCTTGGGGTTAGGGTTAGGATTAGGGTTAGGGTTGGGTTAGGGGTTGGGGTTAGGATTAGGGATGGTGTTCGGGTTAGGGATGGGGTTAGGGTTGGGGTTAGGGTTGGGGTTTAGGGTTAGGGTTGGGGTTAGGATTTTGGGTTAGGGTTAGGATTAGGTTTGGGGTTAGGGTTAGGGTTGGGTTAGGGGTTGGGGTTAGGATTAGGGATGGGGTTACGGTTAGGGATGGGGTTGGGGTTAGGGTTAGGATTAGGTTTAGGGGCTTAGGGTTGGGGTTAGGGTTAGGGGGTTAGGGTTGGGGTTAGGGTTAGGGATGGGGTTAGGGGGTTAGGGGTTGGGGTTTGGGTTGGGGGGTTAGGGTTTTGGGTTAGGGTTAGGGTTGGGGTTAGGGTTAGGATTAGGGTTGGGTTAGGGGTTTGGGTTAGGATTAGGGATGGGGTTAGGGATGGGGTTAGGGTTGGGGTTAGGGTTAGGATTAGTGTTAGGGTTAGGATTATAGTTAGGGTTAGGGATGGGGTTAGGGGGTTAGGGTTGGGGTTAGGGGTGGGGTTAGGGTTGGGGTTAGTGTTAGGGTTGGGGTTAGGATTAGGATTAGGGTTAGGATTAGGGATGGGGTTAGGGTTACGGTTAGGGTTAGGGTTTAGGGTTAGGGTTGGGGGGTAAGTGTTGAGGTTAGGGTTTTAGGGTAGGGTTAGGATTAGGGTTAGGGTTGGGTTAGGGGTTGGGGTTAGGATTAGGGATGGTGTTCGGGTTAGGGATGGGGTTAGGGTTGGGGTTAGGGTTAGGGTTGGGTTTAGGGTTAGAGTTAGAGGGTTAGGGTGGGGTTAGGGGTTGGGGTTAGGGGTGGGGGGTTTAGGGTTAGGTTTGGTATTAGGGGTGGGGTTAGGGTTGGGATTAGGGTTAGGGGTGGGGTTTGTATTAGGGTTAGAGTTATGGGTGGGGTTAGGGAAAGGATTAGGGGTGGGGTTAGGGTTGGGGTTCGAGTTAGAGTTTTTAATGGTGGGGTTAGAGGTTAGGGTTGGGGTTAGAGTTAGGGGTGGGGTTAGGAAAGGGTTAGGGTTTGTGTGTGGTTAGGGTTGGGGTTCGAGTTAGAGGGTTAATGGTGGGGTTGGGGGTGGGGTTTTGGAAAGAGTTAGGGTTGGGATTAGGGTTAGGGTTGGCGTTAGGGGTTGGGGTTAGGGGTTGGGGTTAGGGATAGGGGGTAAGGGTTGGGGTTAGGGTTTTGGGTTAGGGTTAGGGTTAGGGTTGGGTTAGGGGTTGGGGTTAGGATTAGGGATGTTCGGGTTAAAGATGGGGTTAGGGTTGGGGTTAGGGTTAGGGTTAGGATTAGGATTAGGGTTGGGTTAGGGTTTGGGGATAGGATTAAGGTTAGGGTTAGGGATGGGGTTAGGGTTAGGGTTAGGGTTGGGGTTGGGGTTAGGGTTAGGATTAGGGTTAGGATTAGAGTTAGGTTTAGGGGCTTAGGGTTGGGGTTAGGGGGTTAGGTTTGGGGTTAGGGTTAGGGGGTTAGGGTTGGGGTTAGGGTTAGGGGTTAGGGTTGGGGTTAGGGTTAGGGGGTTAGGGTTAGGATTAGGGTTGGGTTAGGGGTTGGGGTTAGGATTAGGGATGGGGTTAGGGTTAGGGTTGGGGTTAGGGTTGGGGTTTGGGTTAGGGTTGGGGTTAGGGATGGGGTTAGGGATGGGGTTAGGGGGTTAGGGTTGGGGTTAGGGTTAGGGTTGGGGTTAGTGTTAGGGTTGGGGTTAGGGATGGGGTTAGGGATGGGGTTAGGGTTACGGTTAGGGTTAAGTGGGGGGGTTAGTGTTGAGTTGGGGGGTTAGTGTTGAGGTTAGGGTTTTGGGTTAGGGTTGGGGGTTAGGGTTAGGATTAGGGTTAGGGTTGGGGTTGGGGTTAGGATTAGGGTTAGGGTTAGGGTTGGGTTAGGGGTTGGGGTTAGGATTAGGGATGGTGTTCGGGTTAGGGATGGGGTTAGGGTTGGGGTTAGGGTTGGGGTTAGGGTTAGAGTTAGAGGGTTAAGGGTGGGGTTAGGGGTTGGGGTTAAGGTTAGGAATGGTATTAGGGCTAGAGGTGGGGTTAGGGTTGGGATTAGGGGTGGGGGGTCTAGGGTTCGGTTTGGTATTAGGGGTGGGGTTAGGGTTGGGATTAGGGGTGGGGGTTTAGGTTTGGTATTAGGGGTGGGGTTAGGGTTGGGATTAGGGTTAGGGTTATGGGTGGGGTTAGGGTTAGGATAAGGGATGGGGTTAGGGTTAGGGTTAGGGTTTAGGGTTAGGGTTGGGGGGTTAGTGTTGAGGTTAGGGTTTTGGGTTAGGGTTAGGATTAGGGTTAGGGTTGGGTTAGGGATTGGGGTTAGGATTAGGGATGGTGTTGGGGTTAGGGATGGGGTTAGGGTTAGGGTTGGGTTTAGGGTTAGAGTTAGAGGGTTAGGGGTGGGGTTAGGGGTTGGGGTTAAGGTTAGGAATGATATTAGGGCTAGAGGTGGGGTTAGGGTTGGGATTAGGGGTGGGGGGTTGAGGGTTAGGTTTGGTATTAGGGGTGGGGTTAGGGTTGGGATTAGGGTTAGGGGTGGGGTTTGTATTAGGGTTAGAGTTATGGGTCGGGTTAGGGAAAGGATTAGGGGTGGGGTTAGGGTTGGGGTTCGAGTTAGAGTTTTTAATGGTGGGGTTAGAGGTTAGGGTTGGGGTTAGAGTTAGGGGTGGGGTTAGGAAAGGGTTAGGGTTTGTGTGTAGTTAGGGTTGGGGTTCGAGTTAGAGGGTTAATGGTGGGGTTGGGGTTAGGGGTGGGGTTTTGGAAAGAGTTAGGGTTGGGATTAGGGTTAGGGTTGGGGTTAGGGGTTAGGGTTGGGGTTAGGGATAGGGGGTAAGGGTTGGGGTTAGGGTTTTGGGTTAGTGTTGGGTTAAGGGTTGGGGTTAGGATTAGGGATGTTCGGGTTAAAGATGGGGTTAGGGTTGGGGTTAGGGTTTAGGGTTATTGTTGGGGGGTTAGGGTTGGGGTTAGGGTTTTGGGTTAGGGTTAGGTTCGGGGTTAGGGTTAGGATTATGGTTAGGGTTGGGTTAGGGTTTGGGGTTAGGATTAGGGATGGGGTTAGGGTTAGGGATGGGGTTATGGTTAGGGTTGGGGTAAGGGTTGGGGTTGGGGTTGGGGTTAGGGTTAGGATTAGAGTTAGGGTTAGGGGCTTAGGGTTGGGGTTTGGGGGTTAGGTTTGGGGTTAGGTTTAGGGGGTTAGGGTTGGGGTTAGGGTTGGGGTTAGGGGGTTAGGGTTGGGGTTAGGGGTTGGGGTTAGGGTTAGGATTAGGGTTAGGGTTGGGTTAGGGGTTGGGGTTAGGATTAGGGATGGGGTTAGGGTTAGGGTTGGGGTTTGGGTTAGGGTTGGGGTTAGGATTAGTGTTAAGGTTAGGATTAGAGTTAGGGTTAGGGATGGGGTTAGGGTTAGGGGGTTAGGGTTGGGGTTAGGGTTAGGGGTGGGGTTAGGGTTAGGGTTGGGGTTAGTGTTAGGGTTGGGGTTAGGGTTAGGATTAGGGTTAGGGTTAGGATTAGGGATGGGGTTAGGGATGGGGTTAGGGTTAGGGTTACGGTTAGGGTTTAGGGTTAGAGTTGGGGGGTTAGTGTTGAGGTTAGGGTTTTGGGTTTGGGTTAGGGTTAGGGTTGCGCTAGGGGTTGGGGTTAGGATTAGGGATGGTGTTCGGGTTAGGGATGGGGTTAGGGTTGGGGTTAGGGTTTAGGGTTAGAGTTAGAGGGTTAGGGGTCGGGTTAGGGGTTGGGGTTAAGGTTAGGAATGGTATTAGGGCTAGAGGTGGGGTTAGGGTTGGGTTTAGGGGTGGGGGGTTTAGGGTTAGGTTTGGTATTAGGGGTGGGGTTAGGGTTAGGATTAGGGTTAGGGTTGGGTTAGGGTTTGGGGTTAGGATTAGGGATGGGGTTAGGGTTAGGGATGGGGTTATGGTTAGGGTTGGGGTTGGGGTAAGGGTGGGGGTTGGGGTTAGGGTTAGGATTAGAGTTAGGGTTGGGGTTTGGGGGTTAGGTTTGGGGTTAGGGGGTTAGGGTTAGGGGGTTAGGGTTGGGGTTAGGGTTAGGGGGTTAGGGTTAGGGGTTGGGGTTAGGGTTAGGATTAGGGTTAGGGTTGGGTTAGGGGTTGGGGTTAGGATTAGGGATGGGGTTAGGGTTAGGGTTAGGGTTGGGGTTAGGGTTGGGGTTTGGGTTAGGGTTGGGGTTAGGATTAGTGTTAAGGTTAGGATTAGAGTTAGGGTTAGGGATGGGGTTAGGGTTAGGGGGTTAGGGTTGGGGTTAGGGTTAGGGGTGGGGTTAGGGTTGGGGTTAGGGTTAGGATTAGGGTTAGGGTTAGGGTTAGGATTAGGGATGGGGTTAGGGTTAGGGATGGGGTTAGGGTTACGGTTAGGGTTAGGGTTTAGGGCTAGAGTTGGGGGGTTAGTGTTGAGGTTAGGGTTTTGGGTTTGGGTTGGGGTTAGGGTTAGGATTAGGTTTAGGGTTGGGCTAGGGCTTGGGGTTAGGATTAGGGATGGTGTTCGGGTTAGGGATGGGGTTAGGGTTGGGGTTAGGGTTAGGGTTGGGGTTAGGGTTTAGGGTTAGAGTTAGAGGGTTAGGGGTCGGGTTAGGGGTTGGGGTTAAGGTTAGGAATGGTATTAGGGCTAGAGGTGGGGTTAGGGTTGGGTTTAGGGGTGGGGGGTTTAGGGTTAGGTTTGGTATTAGGGGTGGGGTTAGGGTTGGGATTAGGGTTAGGGTTATGGGTGGGGTTAGGGTTAGGATTAGGATTAGGGATGGGGTTAGGGTTACGGTTAGGGTTGGGGGGTTAGTGTTGAGGTTAGGGTTTTGGGTTAGGGTTAGGATTAGGGTTAGGGTTGGGTTAGGGGTTGGGGTTAGGATTAGGGATGGTGTTCGGGTTAGGGATGGGGTTAGGGTTGGGGTTAGGGTTGGGTTTAGGGTTTTAGTTAGAGGGTTAGGGGTGGGGTTAGGGGTTGGGGTTAAGGTTAGGAATGGTATTAGGGCTAGAGGTGGGGTTAGGGTTGGGATTAGGGGTGGGGGGTTTTGGGTTAGGTTTGGTATTAGGGGTGGGGTTAGGGTTGGGATTAGGGTTAGGGGTGGGGTTTGTATTAGGGTTAGAGTTATGGTTGGGGTTAGGGAAAGTATTAGGGGTGGGGTTAGGGTTGGGGTTCGAGTTAGAGTTTTTAATGGTGGGGTTAGAGGTTAGGGTTGGGGTTAGAGTTAGGGGTGGGGTTAGGAAAGGGTTAGGGTTTGTGTGTGGTTAGGGTTGGGGTTCGAGTTAGAGGGTTAATGGTGGGGTTGGGGGTGGGGTTTTGGAAAGAGTTAGGGTTGGGATTAGGGTTAGGGTTGGGGTTAGGGGTTGGGGTTAGGGATAGGGGGTAAGGGTTGGGGTTAGGGTTTTGGGTTAGGGTTAGGGTTGGGTTAGGGGTTGGGGTTAGGATTAGGGATGTTCGGGTTAAAGATGGGGTTAGGGTTGGGGTTAGGGTTAGGGTTGGGGTTAGGGTTTTGGGTTATTGTTGGGGGGTTAGGGTTGGGGTTAGGGTTTTGGGTTAGGGTTAGGTTCGGGGTTAGGGTTAGGATTAGGGTTAGGGTTGGGTTAGGGTTTGGGGTTAGGATTAGGGATGGGGTTAGGGTTAGGGATGGGGTTATGGTTAGGGTTGGGGTTGGGGTTAGGGTTAGGATTAGGGTTAGGATTAGAGTTAGGGTTAGGGGCTTAGGGTTGGGGTTAGGGGGTTAGGTTTGGTGTTAGGGTGTTAGGGTTAGGGGGTTAGGGTTGGGGTTAGGGTTAGGGGTTAGGGTTGGGGTTAGGGTTAGGGTTGGGGTTAGGGTTAGGGGTTGGGGTTAGGGTTAGGGTTTTGGGTTAGGGTTAGGTTTGGGGTTAGGGTTAGGATTAGGGTTAGGGTTGGGTTAGGGGTTGGGGTTAGGATTAGGGATGGGGTTAGGGTTAGGGTTGGGGTTTGGGTTTGGGTTAGGGTTGGGGTTAGGATTAGTTTTAGGGTTAGGATTAGAGTTAGGGTTAGGGATGGGGTTAGGGTTAGGGGGTTAGGAAGTTAGGGTTGGGGTTAGGGTTAGGGGTGGGGTTAGGGTTAGGGTTGGGGTTAGTGTTTGGGTTGGGGTTAGGGTTAGGGATGGGGTTAGGGTTAGGGTTACGGTTAGGGTTTAGGGTTAGAGTTGGGGGGTTAGTGTTGAGGTTAGGGTTTTGGGTTAGGGTTGGGGTTAGGGTTAGGATTAGGGTTAGGGTTGGGCTAGGGGTTGGGGTTAGGATTAGGGATGGTGTTCGGGTTAGGGATGGGGTTAGGGTTAGGGTTGGGATTAGGGTTTAGGATTAGAGTTAGAGGGTTATGGGTGGGGTTAGGGGTTGGGGTTAAGGTTAGGAATGGTATTAGGGCTAGAGGTGGGGTTAGGGTTGGGTTTAGGGGTGGGGGGTTTAGGGTTAGGTTTGGTATTAGGGGTGGGGTTAGGGTTGGGATTAGGGGTGGGGGGTTTAGGTTTAGGTTTGGTATTAGGGGTGGGGTTAGGGTTGGGGTTAGGGTTGGGGTTAGGGTTGGGGTTAGGGTTTAGGGTTAGAGTTAGAGGGTTAGGGGTGGGGTTAGGGGTTGGGGTTAAGGTTAGGAATGGTATTAGGGCTAGAGGTGGGGTTAGGGTTGGGATTAGGGGTGGGGGGTTTAGGGTTAGGTTTGGTATTAGGGGTGGGGTTAGGGTTGGGATTAGGGTTAGGGGTGGGGTTTGTATTAGGGTTAGAGTTATGGGTGGGGTTAGGGTTGGGGTTCGAGTTTTTAATGGTGGGGTTAGAGGTTAGGGTTGGGGTTAGGAAAGGGTTAGGGTTTGTGTGTGGTTAGGGTTGGGGTTCGAGTTAGAGGGTTAATGGTGGGGTTGGGGTTAGGGGTGGGGTTTTGGAAAGAGTTAGGGTTGGAATTAGGGTTAGGGTTGGGGTTAGGGTTAGGGGTTGGGGTTAGGGATAGGGGGTAAGGGTTGGGGTTAGGGTTTTGGGTTAGGGGTTGGGGTTAGGATTAGGGATGTTCGGGTTAAAGATGGGGTTAGGGTTAGGGTTGAGGTTAGGGTTAGGGTTGGGGTTAGGGTTTAGTGTTAGGGTTAGGTTTGGGGTTAGGGTTAGGATTAGGGTTGGGTTAGGGTTTGGGGTTAGGATTAGGGATGGGGTTAGGGTTAGGGATGGGGTTATGGTTAGGGTTGGGGTTAGGGTTGGGGTTGGGGTTAGGGTTAGGATTAGGGTTAGGATTAGAGTTAGGGTTAGGGGCTTAGGGTTGGGGTTAGGGGGTTAGGGTTGGGGTTAAGGTTAGGGGGTTAGGGTTGGGGGTTGGGGTTAGGGTTAGGGTTGGGGTTAGGGTTAGGGGTTGGGGTTAGGGTTTTTGGTTAGGGTTAGGGTTGGGGTTAGGATTAGGGTTAGGTTAGGGTTAGGGTTAGGGTTAGGGTTAGGGTTAGGGTTAGGGTTAGGGTTAGGGTTACGGTTAGGGTTGGGGTTAGTGTTAGGGTTGGGGTTAGGGTTAGGATTAGGGTTAGGGTTAGGATTAGGGATGGGGTTAGGGATGGGGTTAGGGTTAGGGTTACGGTTAGGGTTAGGGTTTAGGGTTAGAGTTGGGGGGTTAGTGTTGAGGTTAGGGTTTTGGGTTTGGGTTAGGGTTAGGGTTGCGCTAGGGGTTGGGGTTAGGATTAGGGATGGTGTTCGGGTTAGGGATGGGGTTAGGGTTGGGGTTAGGGTTTAGGGTTAGAGTTAGAGGGTTAGGGGTCGGGTTAGGGGTTGGGGTTAAGGTTAGGAATGGTATTAGGGCTAGAGGTGGGGTTAGGGTTGGGTTTAGGGGTGGGGGGTTTAGGGTTAGGTTTGGTATTAGGGGTGGGGTTAGGGTTAGGATTAGGGTTAGGGTTGGGTTAGGGTTTGGGGTTAGGATTAGGGATGGGGTTAGGGTTAGGGATGGGGTTATGGTTAGGGTTGGGGTTGGGGTAAGGGTGGGGGTTGGGGTTAGGGTTAGGATTAGAGTTAGGGTTGGGGTTTGGGGGTTAGGTTTGGGGTTAGGGGGTTAGGGTTAGGGGGTTAGGGTTGGGGTTAGGGTTAGGGGGTTAGGGTTAGGGGTTGGGGTTAGGGTTAGGATTAGGGTTAGGGTTGGGTTAGGGGTTGGGGTTAGGATTAGGGATGGGGTTAGGGTTAGGGTTAGGGTTGGGGTTAGGGTTGGGGTTTGGGTTAGGGTTGGGGTTAGGATTAGTGTTAAGGTTAGGATTAGAGTTAGGGTTAGGGATGGGGTTAGGGTTAGGGGGTTAGGGTTGGGGTTAGGGTTAGGGGTGGGGTTAGGGTTGGGGTTAGGGTTAGGATTAGGGTTAGGGTTAGGGTTAGGATTAGGGATGGGGTTAGGGTTAGGGATGGGGTTAGGGTTACGGTTAGGGTTAGGGTTTAGGGCTAGAGTTGGGGGGTTAGTGTTGAGGTTAGGGTTTTGGGTTTGGGTTGGGGTTAGGGTTAGGATTAGGTTTAGGGTTGGGCTAGGGCTTGGGGTTAGGATTAGGGATGGTGTTCGGGTTAGGGATGGGGTTAGGGTTGGGGTTAGGGTTAGGGTTGGGGTTAGGGTTTAGGGTTAGAGTTAGAGGGTTAGGGGTCGGGTTAGGGGTTGGGGTTAAGGTTAGGAATGGTATTAGGGCTAGAGGTGGGGTTAGGGTTGGGTTTAGGGGTGGGGGGTTTAGGGTTAGGTTTGGTATTAGGGGTGGGGTTAGGGTTGGGATTAGGGTTAGGGTTATGGGTGGGGTTAGGGTTAGGATTAGGATTAGGGATGGGGTTAGGGTTACGGTTAGGGTTGGGGGGTTAGTGTTGAGGTTAGGGTTTTGGGTTAGGGTTAGGATTAGGGTTAGGGTTGGGTTAGGGGTTGGGGTTAGGATTAGGGATGGTGTTCGGGTTAGGGATGGGGTTAGGGTTGGGGTTAGGGTTGGGTTTAGGGTTTTAGTTAGAGGGTTAGGGGTGGGGTTAGGGGTTGGGGTTAAGGTTAGGAATGGTATTAGGGCTAGAGGTGGGGTTAGGGTTGGGATTAGGGGTGGGGGGTTTTGGGTTAGGTTTGGTATTAGGGGTGGGGTTAGGGTTGGGATTAGGGTTAGGGGTGGGGTTTGTATTAGGGTTAGAGTTATGGTTGGGGTTAGGGAAAGTATTAGGGGTGGGGTTAGGGTTGGGGTTCGAGTTAGAGTTTTTAATGGTGGGGTTAGAGGTTAGGGTTGGGGTTAGAGTTAGGGGTGGGGTTAGGAAAGGGTTAGGGTTTGTGTGTGGTTAGGGTTGGGGTTCGAGTTAGAGGGTTAATGGTGGGGTTGGGGGTGGGGTTTTGGAAAGAGTTAGGGTTGGGATTAGGGTTAGGGTTGGGGTTAGGGGTTGGGGTTAGGGATAGGGGGTAAGGGTTGGGGTTAGGGTTTTGGGTTAGGGTTAGGGTTGGGTTAGGGGTTGGGGTTAGGATTAGGGATGTTCGGGTTAAAGATGGGGTTAGGGTTGGGGTTAGGGTTAGGGTTGGGGTTAGGGTTTTGGGTTATTGTTGGGGGGTTAGGGTTGGGGTTAGGGTTTTGGGTTAGGGTTAGGTTCGGGGTTAGGGTTAGGATTAGGGTTAGGGTTGGGTTAGGGTTTGGGGTTAGGATTAGGGATGGGGTTAGGGTTAGGGATGGGGTTATGGTTAGGGTTGGGGTTGGGGTTAGGGTTAGGATTAGGGTTAGGATTAGAGTTAGGGTTAGGGGCTTAGGGTTGGGGTTAGGGGGTTAGGTTTGGTGTTAGGGTGTTAGGGTTAGGGGGTTAGGGTTGGGGTTAGGGTTAGGGGTTAGGGTTGGGGTTAGGGTTAGGGTTGGGGTTAGGGTTAGGGGTTGGGGTTAGGGTTAGGGTTTTGGGTTAGGGTTAGGTTTGGGGTTAGGGTTAGGATTAGGGTTAGGGTTGGGTTAGGGGTTGGGGTTAGGATTAGGGATGGGGTTAGGGTTAGGGTTGGGGTTTGGGTTTGGGTTAGGGTTGGGGTTAGGATTAGTTTTAGGGTTAGGATTAGAGTTAGGGTTAGGGATGGGGTTAGGGTTAGGGGGTTAGGAAGTTAGGGTTGGGGTTAGGGTTAGGGGTGGGGTTAGGGTTAGGGTTGGGGTTAGTGTTTGGGTTGGGGTTAGGGTTAGGGATGGGGTTAGGGTTAGGGTTACGGTTAGGGTTTAGGGTTAGAGTTGGGGGGTTAGTGTTGAGGTTAGGGTTTTGGGTTAGGGTTGGGGTTAGGGTTAGGATTAGGGTTAGGGTTGGGCTAGGGGTTGGGGTTAGGATTAGGGATGGTGTTCGGGTTAGGGATGGGGTTAGGGTTAGGGTTGGGATTAGGGTTTAGGATTAGAGTTAGAGGGTTATGGGTGGGGTTAGGGGTTGGGGTTAAGGTTAGGAATGGTATTAGGGCTAGAGGTGGGGTTAGGGTTGGGTTTAGGGTTAGGTTTGGTATTAGGGGTGGGGTTAGGGTTGGGATTAGGGGTGGGGGGTTTAGGTTTAGGTTTGGTATTAGGGGTGGGGTTAGGGTTGGGATTAGGGTTAGGGTTATGGGTGGGGTTAGGGTTAGGATTAGGGATGGGGTTAGGGTTAGGGATGGGGTTAGGGTTACGGTTAGGGTTAGGGTTTAGGGTTAGGGTTGGGGGGTTAGTGTTGAGGTTAGGGTTTTGGGTTAGGGTTAGGATTAGGGTTAGGGTTGGGTGGGGGTTGGGGTTAGGATTAGGGATGGTGTTTGGGTTAGGTATGGGGTTAGGGTTGGGGTTAGGGTTGGGTTTAGGGTTAGAGTTAGAGCGTTAGGGGTGGGGTTAGGGTTGGGGTTAGGGTTGGGGTTAGGGTTGGGGTTAGGGTTTAGGGTTAGAGTTAGAGGGTTAGGGGTGGGGTTAGGGGTTGGGGTTAAGGTTAGGAATGGTATTAGGGCTAGAGGTGGGGTTAGGGTTGGGATTAGGGGTGGGGGGTTTAGGGTTAGGTTTGGTATTAGGGGTGGGGTTAGGGTTGGGATTAGGGTTAGGGGTGGGGTTTGTATTAGGGTTAGAGTTATGGGTGGGGTTAGGGTTGGGGTTCGAGTTTTTAATGGTGGGGTTAGAGGTTAGGGTTGGGGTTAGGAAAGGGTTAGGGTTTGTGTGTGGTTAGGGTTGGGGTTCGAGTTAGAGGGTTAATGGTGGGGTTGGGGTTAGGGGTGGGGTTTTGGAAAGAGTTAGGGTTGGAATTAGGGTTAGGGTTGGGGTTAGGGTTAGGGTTAGGGGTTGGGGTTAGGGATAGGGGGTAAGGGTTGGGGTTAGGGTTTTGGGTTAGGGGTTGGGGTTAGGATTAGGGATGTTCGGGTTAAAGATGGGGTTAGGGTTAGGGTTGAGGTTAGGGTTAGGGTTGGGGTTAGGGTTTAGTGTTAGGGTTAGGTTTGGGGTTAGGGTTAGGATTAGGGTTGGGTTAGGGTTTGGGGTTAGGATTAGGGATGGGGTTAGGGTTAGGGATGGGGTTATGGTTAGGGTTGGGGTTAGGGTTGGGGTTGGGGTTAGGGTTAGGATTAGGGTTAGGATTAGAGTTAGGGTTAGGGGCTTAGGGTTGGGGTTAGGGGGTTAGGGTTGGGGTTAAGGTTAGGGGGTTAGGGTTGGGGGTTGGGGTTAGGGTTAGGGTTGGGGTTAGGGTTAGGGGTTGGGGTTAGGGTTTTTGGTTAGGGTTAGGGTTGGGGTTAGGATTAGGGTTAGGTTTGGGTTAGGGGTTGGGGTTAGGATTAGGGATGGGGTTAGGGTTGGGATTGGGTTGGGGTTTGGGTTAGGGTTGGGGTTAGGATTAGTGTTAGGGTTAGGATTAGAGTTAGGGTTAGGGATGGGGTTAGGGTTTGGGGGTTAGGGGGTTAGGGTTGGGGTTTGGGTTAGGGGTGGGGTTAGGGTTGGGGTTAGGGTTAGGATTAGGGTTAGGGTTAGGATTAGGGATGGGGTTAGGGTTAGGGATGGGGTTAGGGTTAGGGTTACAGTTAGGGTTAGGGTTTAGGGTTAGAGTTGGGGGGTTAGTGTTGAGGTTAGGGTTTTGGGTTAGGGTTGGGGTTAGGGTTGGGCTATGGGTTGGGGTTAGGATTAGGGATGGTGTTCGGGTTAGGGTTGGGGTTAGGGTTTATGGTTAGAGTAAGAGGGTTAGGGGTGGGGTTAGGGGTTGGGGTTAAGGTTAGGAATGGTATTAGGGCTAGAGGTGGGGCTAGGGTTGGGATTAGGGGTGGGGGGTTTAGGGTTAGGTTTGGTATTAGGGTTGGGGTTAGGGTTGGGATTAGGGGTGGGGGGTTTAGGGTTAGGTTTGGTATTACAGGTGGGGTTAGGGTTGAGATTAGGGTTAGGGGTGGGGTTAGTATTAGGGTTAGAGTTATGGGTGGGGTTAGGGAAAGGATTAGGGGTGAGGTTAGGGTTCGAGTTAGAGTTTTTAATGGTGGGGTTAGAGGTTAGGTTTGGGGTTAGAGTTAGGGGTGGGGTTAGGAAAGGGTTAGGGTTCGTGTGTGGTTAGGGTTGGGGTTCGAGTTAGAGGGTTAATGGTGGGGTTGAGGTTAGGGGTGGGGGTTTGGAAAGAGTTAAGGTTGGGATTAGGGGTGGAGTTAGGGTTATTGGTGGGGTTAGAGTTAGGTTTAGGGCTGAGATTAGGGTTAGGGTTGGGATTAGGGGTGGGGTTAGGGATGGGGTTAGGGGTGGGTTTAGGGTTAGAGTTAGGGGTTGTTTTAGGGAAAGGGTTAGGATTAGGGTTAGAGGTTGGGGTTAGTGTTAGGATGAAGGATGGGGTTAGGGTTAGGGATGGGGTTAGGGTTGGGGTTAGGATTAGAGTTAGGGTTAGGGGGTTAGGGTTGGGGTTAGGGTTAAGGTTAGGGTTGGGGTTAGGGTTAGGATTAGGGATGGGGTTGGGGTTAGGGTTAGGGGTGGGGTTAGGGTTGGGGTTAGTGTTAGGGTTGGGGTTAGGGTTTGGATTAGGTTTAGGGTTAGAATTAGGGATGGGGTTAGGATTAGGGATGGGGTTAGGGATAGGGTTAGGAATAGGGTTAGGGATGGGGTTTGGGATGGGGTTAGGATTAGCATTAGGGATGGGGTTAGGGTTAGAGGGTTAGGGATGGGGTTAGGATTAGGGTTAGGGATGGGGTTAGGGTTAGAGGGTTAGGGATGGGGTTAGGGTATAGGGTTAGGGTTAAGGATGGGGTTAGGGTTAGGAATGGGGTTAGGGTTAGGGTTTGGGATGGGGTTAGGGTTGGGGTTAGGGTTAGGATTAGGGTTAGGGATGGGGTTAGGGATGGGGTTAGGATTAGGGTTAAGGATGGGGTTAGGATTAGGGTTAGGATTAGGGTTAGGGATGGGGTTAGGATTAGGGTTAGGGATGGTGTTCGGGTTATGATTAGGGGTTAGGGTTAGGGATGAGGTTAGCATTAGGGTTAGGGATGGGGTTAGGGTTAGGGGTGGGGTTAGGGAAAGAGTTAGGATTGGGATTAGGGATAGATGTGGGGTTGGGGGTGGGGTTAGGGGTTGGGTTAGGGAAAGGGTTAGGATTAGGGTTAGGGTTAGAGGTTGGGGTTAGGGTTAGGATGAAGGATGGGGTTAGGGTTAGGCATGCGGTTAGGGTTGGGGTAAGGGTTGGGGTTAGGGTTGGGGTTAGGGTTGGGGTTAGGGTTAAAGTTAGGGTTGGGGTTAGGATTAGGGATGGGGTTAGGGTTAGGGATGGGGTTAGGGTTAGGGGGTTAGGGTTAGGGTGGGGTTAGGGTTAGTGTTAGGGTTGGGGCTAGGGTTATGATTAGGTTTAGGGTTAGGATTAGGGATGGGGTTAGGTTCAGGGATGGGGTTAGGGATAGGATTAGGGATGGGGTTAGGGATGGGGTTAGGATTAGGGTTACGGATGGGGTTAGGGGTTTTGGTTAGCATTAGGGTTAGGGATGGGGTTAGGGTTAGGGGTTAGGATTAGGGTTAGGGATTGGGATAGGGGTTATGGTTAGGGGGTTAGGGTTAGGACTAGGGTTAGGGGTGGGGTTATGGTTAGGGTTAGAGGGTTAGGGATGGGGTTAGGGTTAGGAATGGGGTTAGGGTTAAGGATGGGGTTAGGGTTGGGGTTAGGATTAGGGTTAGGGATGGGGTTAGGATTAGGGTTAAGGATGGGGTTAGGGTTGGGGTTAGGATTAGGGATGGGGTTAGGGTTGGGGTTAGGGTTAGGGATGGGATTAGGGTTGGGATGGGGTTTGGGGGTTAGGGGGTTAGGGTTAGGGGGTTGGGGTTAGGGTTAGGGATGGGGTTAGGGTTGGGGTTAGGGTTAGAGTTGGGGTTAGCGGTTTGGGTTAGGGATGGGGTTAGGGTTAGGATTAGGGATGAATTAGGATTATGGTTAGGGTTTTGGGTTAGGGTTAGTGTTAGGGTTGGGGTTTGGGGGTTAGGGTTGGGGTTAGGGTTAGGGGGTTAGGGTTAGGGTTGGGGTTAGGGGTTGGGGTTAGGGGGTTAGGGTTTAGGGTTTATGTTGGGGGTTAGTGTTGGGGTTAGGGTTTTGGGTTAGGGTTGGGGTTAGGGTTAGGATTAGGGTTAGGGTTGGGTTAGGGGTTGGGGTTAGGATTAGGGATGGTGTTCGGGTTAGGGATGGGGTTAGGGTTGGGGTTAGGGTTTAGGGTTAGGGTTTAGGGTTAGGGTTGGGGGGTTAGGGTTGGGGTTAGGGTTTTGGGTTAGGGTTAGGTTTGGGGTTAGGGTTAGGGTTGGGTTAGGGGTTGGGGTTAGATTAGGGATGGGGTTATGGTTAGGGATGGGGTTGGGGTTAGGGTTGGGGTTAGGGTTAGGATTAGGGTTAGGGGCTTAGGGTTGGGGTTAGGGTTAGGGGGTTAGGGTTGGGGTTAGGGGGTTAGGGTTAGGGGGTTAGGGATGGGGTTAGGGGGTTAGGGTTAGGGGTTGGGGTTAGGGTTGGGGGGTTAGGGTTGGGGTTGGGGTTAGGGTTAGGATTAGGGTTGGGTTAGGGGTTTGGGTTAGGATTAGGGATGGGGTTAGGGATGGGGTTAGGGGGTTAGGGTTAGGATTAGAGTTAGGGTTAGGGATGGGGTTAGGGTTAGGGGGTTAGGGTTGGGGTTAGGGTTAGGGGTGGGGTTAGGTTTAGGGTTGGGGTTAGTGTTAGGGTTGGGTTAGGGTTAGGATTAGGGTTAGGATTAGGGATGGGGTTAGGGTTAGGATTAGTGTTAGGGTTAGGATTAGAGTTAGGGTTAGGGATGGGGTTTGGGGGTTAGGGTTAGGGGTTTGGGTTAGGGGTTTGGGTTAGGATTAGGGATGGGGTTAGGGATTGGGTTAGGGTTGGGGTTAGGGTTAGGGTTGGGGTTAGGATTAGTGTTAGGGTTAGGATTAGAGTTAGGGTTAGGGATGGGGTTAGGGGGTTAGGGTTAGGATTAGAGTTAGGGTTAGGGATGGGGTTAGGGTTAGGGGGTTAGGGTTGGGGTTAGGGTTAGGGGTGGGGTTAGGTTTAGGGTTGGGGTTAGTGTTAGGGTTGGGTTAGGGTTAGGATTAGGGTTAGGATTAGGGATGGGGTTAGGGTTAGGATTAGTGTTAGGGTTAGGATTAGAGTTAGTGTTAGGGTTGGGGTTAGGGTTAGGGTTAGGATTAGGGATGAGTTAGGATTAGGGTTTAGGGTTGGGGTTAGGGTTAGTGTTAGGGTTGGGGTTTGGGGGTTAGGGTTGGGGTCAGGGTTAGGGGGTTAGGGATGGGGTTAGGGTTGGGGTTAGGGTTTGGGGTTGGGGTTAGGGTTGGGGTTAGGGTTTAGGGTTTATGTTGGGGGTTAGTGTTGGGGTTAGGGTTTTGGGTTAGGGTTGGGATTAGGATTAGGGTTAGGGTTGGGTTAGGGGTTGGGGTTAGGATTAGGGATGGTGTTCGGGTTAGGGATGGGTTTAGGGTTGGGGTTAGGGTTGGGGTTAGGGTTGGGGGGTTAGGGTTGGGGTTAGGGTTTTGGGTTAGGGTTAGGGTTAGGTTTGGGGTTAGGGTTAGGGTTAGGGTTGGGTTAGGGGTTGGGGTTAGATTAGGGGTGGGGTTGGGGTTTAGGGTTAAAATTAGGGGTTAGGGTTGGAGTTAGGTTTAGAGTTAGGGATTTGGGTTAGAGTTAGTGTCAGAGTTGAAATTAGGGTTATGGTTGGAGTTAGAGTTAGACAGTCATGGATGGGGTTAGGGTTGGGATTATGGTTAGGGGTTAGGTTTAGGGTTAGGGGTGGGGTTAGGGTTAGTTTTAGGGTTGGGATTAGGGTTAGGGCTAGGGTGGGGTTAGAGTTAGAGGGTCAGGAATGGGGTTAGGGGTGGGGTTAGGGGTTGGGGTTAGGGTTAGAGTTAGGGAAAGAGTTAGGGTTGGGATTGGGGTTAGGGTTGGGGTTAGAGCTAGGGGTGGGATTAGGGTTAGGGGTGGGGTTCGGGTTAGGGTGGGGTTACGTTTGGGGTTACAGTTAGAGGGTCAGAGATGGGGTTAGGGTTGGAATTAGGGGTAGGGTTAGGGTTAAAGTTAGGGAAAGAGTTAGGGTTGGGATTGGGGCTAGCGGTGGGGTTAGGGTTAAAGTCAGAGGTGGGGTTAAGGTTAGAGTTAGGGTCGGGTTAGGGGTTAGGGAAAGAGTAACAGTTGGGATTAGGGTTAGGGGTGGGGTTCGAGTTTGAGGGTTAGGGGTTGGGGTTAGAGTTAGGGGTGGGGTTAGGGAAAGAGTTAGGGTTGGGATTAAGGGTGGGGTTCGAGTTAGAGGGTTAGGGGTTGGGGTTAGAGTTAGGGGTGGGGTTAGGGAAAGAGTGTCAGGGATGGGGTTAGCATTGGGATTTGGGTTTGGGTTCGAGTTAGAGGGTTAATGGTGGGATTAGGGGTAGGTGTTAGAGTTATGGAAAGAGTTAAAGTTGGGATTAGGGTTAGGGTTACGGTTGGATTTAGGGGTGGGGTTAAGGAAACGGTTAGGGGGTGGGGTTAGGGTTGGGGTTACTGTTCGAGTTTGGGGTGGGGTTATTGAAAGAGTTAGGGTTAGGATTGGAATAAGGGATGGGGTTGCAGTGAGGGTTAGCGGTCGGGGTTAGGATTGGAATAAGGGATGGGGTTGGAGTTAGGGTTAGCGGTCGGGGTTAGGATTGGAATAAGGGATGGGGTTGCAGTTAGGGTTAGCGGTCGGGGTTAGGATTGGAATAAGGGATGGGGTTGCAGTGAGGGTTAGCGGTCGGGGTTAGGATTGGAATAAGGGATGGGGTTGGAGTTAGGGTTAGCGGTCGGGGTTAGGATTGGAATAAGGGATGGGGTTGGAGTTAGGGTTAGCGGTCGGGGTTAGGATTGGAATAAGGGATGGGGTTGGAGTTAGGGTTAGCGGTCGGGGTTAGGATTGGAATAAGGGATGGGGTTGCAGTGAGGGTTAGCGGTCGGGGTTAGGATTGGAATAAGGGATGGGGTTGGAGTGAGGGTTAGCGGTCGGGGTTAGGATTGGAATAAGGGATTAGGGTTGCAGTGAGGGTTAGCGGTCGGGGGTTAGGATTGGAATAAGGGATGGGGTTGGAGTTAGGGTTAGCGGTCGGGGTTAGGATTGGAATAAGGGATGGGGTTGCAGTGAGGGTTAGCGGTCGGGGTTAGGATTGGAATAAGGGATGGGGTTGGAGTGAGGGTTAGCGGTCGGGGTTAGGATTGGAATAAGGGATGGGGTTGCAGTTAGGGTTAGCGGTCGGGGTTAGGATTGGAATAAGGGATGGGGTTGCAGTTAGGGTTAGCGGTCGGGGTTAGGATTGGAATAAGGGATGGGGTTGCAGTTAGGGTTAGCGGTCGGGGTTAGGATTGGAATAAGGGATGGGGTTGGAGTGAGGGTTAGCGGTCGGGGTTAGGATTGGAATAAGGGATGGGGTTGCAGTGAGGGTTAGCGGTCGGGGTTAGGATTGGAATAAGGGATGGGGTTGCAGTTAGGGTTAGCGGTCGGGGTTAGGATTGGAATAAGGGATGGGGTTGCAGTTAGGGTTAGCGGTCGGGGTTAGGATTGGAATAAGGGATGGGGTTGCAGTGAGGGTTAGCGGTCGGGGTTAGGATTGGAATAAGGGATTAGGGTTGCAGTGAGGGTTAGTGGTCGGGGTTAGGATTGGAATAAGGGATGGGGTTGCAGTGAGGGTTAGCGGTCGGGGTTAGGATTGGAATAAGGGATGGGGTTGCAGTTAGGGTTAGCGGTCGGGGTTAGGATTGGAATAAGGGATGGGGTTGCAGTTAGGGTTAGCGGTCGGGGTTAGGATTGGAATAAGGGATTAGGGTTGCAGTGAGGGTTAGCGGTCGGGGTTAGGATTGGAATAAGGGATTAGGGTTGCAGTGAGGGTTAGTGGTCGGGGTTAGGATTGGAATAAGGGATGGGGTTGCAGTGAGGGTTAGTGGTCGGGGTTAGGATTGGAATAAGGGATTAGGGTTGCAGTGAGGGTTAGTGGTCGGGGTTAGGATTGGAATAAGGGATGGGGTTGCAGTGAGGGTTAGCGGTCGGGGTTAGGATTGGAATAAGGGATTAGGGTTGCAGTGAGGGTTAGTGGTCGGGGTTAGGATTGGAATAAGGGATGGGGTTGCAGTGAGGGTTAGCGGTCGGGGTTAGGATTGGAATAAGGGATTAGGGTTGCAGTGAGGGTTAGTGGTCGGGGTTAGGATTGGAATAAGGGATGGGGTTGCAGTTAGGGTTAGCGGTCGGGGTTAGGATTGGAATAAGGGATTAGGGTTGCAGTGAGGGTTAGTGGTCGGGGTTAGGATTGGAATAAGGGATGGGGTTGCAGTTAGGGTTAGCGGTCGGGGTTAGGATTGGAATAAGGGATTAGGGTTGCAGTGAGGGTTAGCGGTCGGGGTTAGGATTGGAATAAGGGATGGGGTTGCAGTTAGGGTTAGCGGTCGGGGTTAGGATTGGAATAAGGGATGGGGTTGCAGTTAGGGTTAGCGGTCGGGGTTAGGATTGGAATAAGGGATTAGGGTTGCAGTGAGGGTTAGCGGTCGGGGTTAGGATTGGAATAAGGGATTAGGGTTGCAGTGAGGGTTAGTGGTCGGGGTTAGGATTGGAATAAGGGATGGGGTTGCAGTGAGGGTTAGCGGTCGGGGTTAGGATTGGAATAAGGGATTAGGGTTGCAGTGAGGGTTAGTGGTCGGGGTTAGGATTGGAATAAGGGATGGGGTTGCAGTTAGGGTTAGCGGTCGGGGTTAGGATTGGAATAAGGGATGGGGTTGCAGTGAGGGTTAGCGGTCGGGGTTAGGATTGGAATAAGGGATTAGGGTTGCAGTGAGGGTTAGTGGTCGGGGTTAGGATTGGAATAAGGGATGGGGTTGCAGTTAGGGTTAGCGGTCGGGGTTAGGATTGGAATAAGGGATGGGGTTGCAGTTAGGGTTAGCGGTCGGGGTTAGGATTGGAATAAGGGATGGGGTTGGAGTGAGGGTTAGCGGTCGGGGTTAGGATTGGAATAAGGGATGGGGTTGCAGTGAGGGTTAGCGGTCGGTGTTAGGATTGGAATAAGGGATGGGGTTGCAGTGAGGGTTAGCGGTCGGGGTTAGGATTGGAATAAGGGATGGGGTTGCAGTTAGGGTTAGCGGTCGGGGTTAGGATTGGAATAAGGGATTAGGGTTGCAGTGAGGGTTAGCGGTCGGGGTTAGGATTGGAATAAGGGATGGGGTTGCAGTGAGGGTTAGTGGTCGGGGTTAGGATTGGAATAAGGGATGGGGTTGCAGTGAGGGTTAGCGGTCGGGGTTAGGATTGGAATAAGGGATGGGGTTGCAGTTAGGGTTAGCGGTCGGGGTTAGGATTGGAATAAGGGATGGGGTTGCAGTGAGGGTTAGCGGTCGGGGTTAGGATTGGAATAAGGGATGGGGTTGCAGTTAGGGTTAGCGGTCGGGGTTAGGATTGGAATAAGGGATGGGGTTGGAGTTAGGGTTAGCGGTCGGGGTTAGGATTGGAATAAGGGATGGGGTTGCAGTGAGGGTTAGCGGTCGGGGTTAGGATTGGAATAAGGGATGGGGTTGCAGTGAGGGTTAGCAGTCGGGGTTAGGATTGGAATAAGGGATGGGGTTGCAGTGAGGGTTAGCGGTCGGGGTTAGGATTGGAATAAGGGATGGGGTTGGAGTTAGGGTTAGCGGTCGGGGTTAGGATTGGAATAAGGGATGGGGTTGCAGTGAGGGTTAGCGGTCGGGGTTAGGATTGGAATAAGGGATGGGGTTGCAGTTAGGGTTAGCGGTCGGGGTTAGGATTGGAATAAGGGATGGGGTTGGAGTTAGGGTTAGCGGTCGGGGTTAGGATTGGAATAAGGGATGGGGTTGCAGTGAGGGTTAGCGGTCGGGGTTAGGATTGGAATAAGGGATGGGGTTGCAGTGAGGGTTAGCAGTCGGGGTTAGGATTGGAATAAGGGATGGGGTTGCAGTGAGGGTTAGCGGTCGGGGTTAGGATCGGAATAAGGGATGGGGTTGCAGTTAGGGTTAGTGGTCGGGGTTAGGATTGGAATAAAGGATGGGGTTGGAGTGAGGGTTAGCGGTCGGGGTTAGGATTGGAATAAGGGATTAGGGTTGCAGTGAGGGTTAGTGGTCGGGGTTAGGATTGGAATAAGGGATGGGGTTGCAGTGAGGGTTAGCGGTCGGGGTTAGGATTGGAATAAGGGATGGGGTTGCAGTTAGGGTTAGCGGTCGGGGTTAGGATTGGAATAAGGGATGGGGTTGCAGTTAGGGTTAGCGGTCGGGGTTAGGATTGGAATAAGGGATGGGGTTGGAGTTAGGGTTAGCGGTCGGGGTTAGGATTGGAATAAGGGATGGGGTTGGAGTTAGGGTTAGCGGTCGGGTTTAGGATTGGAATAAAGGATGGGGTTGCAGTGAGGGTTAGCGGTCGGGGTTAGGATTGGAATAAGGGATGGGGTTGCAGTGAGGGTTAGCGGTCGGGGTTAGGATTGGAATAAGGGATGGGGTTGGAGTTAGGGTTAGCGGTCGGGGTTAGGATTGGAATAAGGGATGGGGTTGGAGTGAGGGTTAGCGGTCGGGGTTAGGATTGGAATAAGGGATGGGGTTGCAGTGAGGGTTAGCGGTCGGGGTTAGGATTGGAATAAGGGATGGGGTTGCAGTTAGGGTTAGCGGTCGGGGTTAGGATTGGAATAAGGGATGGGGTTGCAGTGAGGGTTAGCGGTCGGGGTTAGGATTGGAATAAGGGATGGGGTTGCAGTGAGGGTTAGCGGTCGGGGTTAGGATTGGAATAAAGGATGGGGTTGCAGTGAGGGTTAGCGGTCGGGGTTAGGATTGGAATAAAGGATGGGGTTGCAGTGAGGGTTAGCGGTCGGGGTTAGGATTGGAATAAGGGATGGGGTTGCAGTGAGGGTTAGCGGTCGGGGTTAGGATTGGAATAAGGGATGGGGTTGGAGTTAGGGTTAGCGGTCGGGGTTAGGATTGGAATAAGGGATGGGGTTGCAGTTAGGGTTAGCGGTCGGGGTTAGGATTGGAATAAGGGATGGGGTTGCAGTTAGGGTTAGCGGTCGGGGTTAGGATTGGAATAAGGGATTAGGGTTGCAGTGAGGGTTAGCGGTCGGGGTTAGGATTGGAATAAGGGATGGGGTTGCAGTGAGGGTTAGCGGTCGGGGTTAGGATTGGAATAAGGGATGGGGTTGCAGTGAGGGTTAGCGGTCGGGGTTAGGATTGGAATAAGGGATGGGGTTGCAGTTAGGGTTAGCGGTCGGGGTTAGGATTGGAATAAGGGATTAGGGTTGCAGTTAGGGTTAGCGGTCGGGGTTAGGATTGGAATAAGGGATTAGGGTTGCAGTGAGGGTTAGCGGTCGGGGTTAGGATTGGAATAAGGGATGGGGTTGCAGTGAGGGTTAGCGGTCGGGGTTAGGATTGGAATAAGGGATGGGGTTGCAGTTAGGGTTAGCGGTCGGGGTTAGGATTGGAATAAGGGATGGGGTTGCAGTTAGGGTTAGCGGTCGGGGTTAGGATTGGAATAAGGGATGGGGTTGCAGTGAGGGTTAGCGGTCGGGGTTAGGATTGGAATAAGGGATTAGGGTTGCAGTGAGGGTTAGTGGTCGGGGTTAGGATTGGAATAAGGGATGGGGTTGCAGTGAGGGTTAGCGGTCGGGGTTAGGATTGGAATAAGGGATGGGGTTGCAGTTAGGGTTAGCGGTCGGGGTTAGGATTGGAATAAGGGATGGGGTTGCAGTTAGGGTTAGCGGTCGGGGTTAGGATTGGAATAAGGGATTAGGGTTGCAGTGAGGGTTAGCGGTCGGGGTTAGGATTGGAATAAGGGATTAGGGTTGCAGTGAGGGTTAGTGGTCGGGGTTAGGATTGGAATAAGGGATGGGGTTGCAGTTAGGGTTAGCGGTCGGGGTTAGGATTGGAATAAGGGATGGGGTTGCAGTTAGGGTTAGCGGTCGGGGTTAGGATTGGAATAAGGGATGGGGTTGGAGTGAGGGTTAGCGGTCGGGGTTAGGATTGGAATAAGGGATGGGGTTGCAGTGAGGGTTAGCGGTCGGTGTTAGGATTGGAATAAGGGATGGGGTTGCAGTGAGGGTTAGCGGTCGGGGTTAGGATTGGAATAAGGGATTAGGGTTGCAGTGAGGGTTAGTGGTCGGGGTTAGGATTGGAATAAGGGATGGGGTTGCAGTTAGGGTTAGCGGTCGGTGTTAGGATTGGAATAAGGGATGGGGTTGCAGTGAGGGTTAGCGGTCGGGGTTAGGATTGGAATAAGGGATGGGGTTGCAGTTAGGGTTAGCGGTCGGGGTTAGGATTGGAATAAGGGATTAGGGTTGCAGTGAGGGTTAGCGGTCGGGGTTAGGATTGGAATAAGGGATGGGGTTGCAGTGAGGGTTAGTGGTCGGGGTTAGGATTGGAATAAGGGATGGGGTTGCAGTGAGGGTTAGCGGTCGGGGTTAGGATTGGAATAAGGGATGGGGTTGCAGTTAGGGTTAGCGGTCGGGGTTAGGATTGGAATAAGGGATGGGGTTGCAGTGAGGGTTAGCGGTCGGGGTTAGGATTGGAATAAGGGATGGGGTTGCAGTTAGGGTTAGCGGTCGGGGTTAGGATTGGAATAAGGGATGGGGTTGGAGTTAGGGTTAGCGGTCGGGGTTAGGATTGGAATAAGGGATGGGGTTGGAGTTAGGGTTAGCGGTCGGGGTTAGGATTGGAATAAGGGATGGGGTTGCAGTTAGGGTTAGCGGTCGGGGTTAGGATTGGAATAAGGGATGGGGTTGGAGTTAGGGTTAGCGGTCGGGGTTAGGATTGGAATAAGGGATGGGGTTGGAGTTAGGGTTAGCGGTCGGGGTTAGGATTGGAATAAGGGATGGGGTTGCAGTTAGGGTTAGCGGTCGGGGTTAGGATTGGAATAAGGGATGGGGTTGCAGTTAGGGTTAGCGGTCGGGGTTAGGATTGGAATAAGGGATGGGGTTGCAGTTAGGGTTAGCGGTCGGGGTTAGGATTGGAATAAGGGATTAGGGTTGCAGTGAGGGTTAGTGGTCGGGGTTAGGATTGGAATAAGGGATGGGGTTGCAGTGAGGGTTAGCGGTCGGGGTTAGGATTGGAATAAGGGATGGGGTTGCAGTTAGGGTTAGCGGTCGGGGTTAGGATTGGAATAAGGGATGGGGTTGCAGTTAGGGTTAGCGGTCGGGGTTAGGATTGGAATAAGGGATGGGGTTGGAGTTAGGGTTAGCGGTCGGGTTTAGGATTGGAATAAAGGATGGGGTTGCAGTGAGGGTTAGCGGTCGGGGTTAGGATTGGAATAAGGGATGGGGTTGCAGTGAGGGTTAGCGGTCGGGGTTAGGATTGGAATAAGGGATGGGGTTGCAGTTAGGGTTAGCGGTCGGGGTTAGGATTGGAATAAGGGATGGGGTTGCAGTGAGGGTTAGCGGTCGGGGTTAGGATTGGAATAAAGGATGGGGTTGCAGTGAGGGTTAGCGGTCGGGGTTAGGATTGGAATAAGGGATGGGGTTGCAGTTAGGGTTAGCGGTCGGGGTTAGGATTGGAATAAGGGATGGGGTTGGAGTTAGGGTTAGCGGTCGGGGTTAGGATTGGAATAAGGGATGGGGTTGCAGTTAGGGTTAGCGGTCGGGGTTAGGATTGGAATAAGGGATGGGGTTGCAGTTAGGGTTAGCGGTCGGGGTTAGGATTGGAATAAGGGATTAGGGTTGCAGTGAGGGTTAGCGGTCGGGGTTAGGATTGGAATAAGGGATGGGGTTGCAGTGAGGGTTAGCGGTCGGGGTTAGGATTGGAATAAGGGATGGGGTTGCAGTGAGGGTTAGCGGTCGGGGTTAGGATTGGAATAAGGGATGGGGTTGCAGTTAGGGTTAGCGGTCGGGGTTAGGATTGGAATAAGGGATTAGGGTTGCAGTGAGGGTTAGCGGTCGGGGTTAGGATTGGAATAAGGGATGGGGTTGCAGTGAGGGTTAGCGGTCGGGTTTAGGATTGGAATAAAGGATGGGGTTGCAGTGAGGGTTAGCGGTCGGGGTTAGGATTGGAATAAGGGATGGGGTTGCAGTTAGGGTTAGCGGTCGGGGTTAGGATTGGAATAAGGGATGGGGTTGCAGTTAGGGTTAGCGGTCGGGGTTAGGATTGGAATAAGGGATGGGGTTGCAGTGAGGGTTAGCGGTCGGGGTTAGGATTGGAATAAGGGATGGGGTTGCAGTGAGGGTTAGCGGTCGGGGTTAGGATTGGAATAAGGGATGGGGTTGCAGTGAGGGTTAGCGGTCGGGGTTAGGATTGGAATAAGGGATAGGGTTGCAGTGAGGGTTAGCGGTCGGGGTTAGGATTGGAATAAGGGATGGGGTTGGAGTGAGGGTTAGCGGTCGGGGTTAGGATTGGAATAAGGGATGGGGTTGCAGTGAGGGTTAGCGGTCGGGGTTAGGATTGGAATAAGGGATGGGGTTGCAGTTAGGGTTAGCGGTCGGGGTTAGGATTGGAATAAGGGATGGGGTTGCAGTTAGGGTTAGCGGTCGGGGTTAGGATTGGAATAAGGGATGGGGTTGGAGTTAGGGTTAGCGGTCGGGGTTAGGATTGGAATAAGGGATGGGGTTGCAGTTAGGGTTAGCGGTCGGGGTTAGGATTGGAATAAGGGATAGGGTTGCAGTGAGGGTTAGCGGTCGGGGTTAGGATTGGAATAAGGGATGGGGTTGCAGTGAGGGTTAGCGGTCGGGGTTAGGATTGGAATAAGGGATGGGGTTGGAGTTAGGGTTAGCGGTCGGGGTTAGGATTGGAATAAGGGATTAGGGTTGCAGTGAGGGTTAGCGGTCGGGGTTAGGATTGGAATAAGGGATGGGGTTGCAGTTAGGGTTAGCGGTCGGGGTTAGGATTGGAATAAGGGATGGGGTTGGAGTTAGGGTTAGCGGTCGGGGTTAGGATTGGAATAAGGGATGGGGTTGGAGTGAGGGTTAGCGGTCGGGGTTAGGATTGGAATAAGGGATGGGGTTGCAGTTAGGGTTAGCGGTCGGGGTTAGGATTGGAATAAGGGATGGGGTTGCAGTTAGGGTTAGCGGTCGGGGTTAGGATTGGAATAAGGGATGGGGTTGCAGTTAGGGTTAGCGGTCGGGGTTAGGATTGGAATAAGGGATGGGGTTGGAGTTAGGGTTAGCGGTCGGGGTTAGGATTGGAATAAGGGATGGGGTTGCAGTTAGGGTTAGCGGTCGGGGTTAGGATTGGAATAAGGGATGGGGTTGGAGTTAGGGTTAGCGGTCGGGGTTAGGATTGGAATAAGGGATGGGGTTGCAGTTAGGGTTAGCGGTCGGGGTTAGGATTGGAATAAGGGATGGGGTTGCAGTTAGGGTTAGCGGTCGGTGTTAGGATTGGAATAAGGGATGGGGTTGCAGTGAGGGTTAGCGGTCGGGGTTAGGATTGGAATAAGGGATGGGGTTGCAGTTAGGGTTAGCGGTCGGGGTTAGGATTGGAATAAGGGATGGGGTTGCAGTTAGGGTTAGCGGTCGGGGTTAGGATTGGAATAAGGGATGGGGTTGCAGTTAGGGTTAGCGGTCGGGGTTAGGATTGGAATAAGGGATTAGGGTTGCAGTGAGGGTTAGCGGTCGGGGTTAGGATTGGAATAAGGGATTAGGGTTGCAGTGAGGGTTAGTGGTCGGGGTTAGGATTGGAATAAGGGATGGGGTTGCAGTGAGGGTTAGCGGTCGGGGTTAGGATTGGAATAAGGGATGGGGTTGCAGTTAGGGTTAGCGGTCGGGGTTAGGATTGGAATAAGGGATGGGGTTGCAGTTAGGGTTAGCGGTCGGGGTTAGGATTGGAATAAGGGATGGGGTTGGAGTTAGGGTTAGCGGTCGGGGTTAGGATTGGAATAAGGGATGGGGTTGGAGTTAGGGTTAGCGGTCGGGGTTAGGATTGGAATAAGGGATGGGGTTGCAGTTAGGGTTAGCGGTCGGGGTTAGGATTGGAATAAGGGATGGGGTTGGAGTTAGGGTTAGCGGTCGGGGTTAGGATTGGAATAAGGGATGGGGTTGGAGTGAGGGTTAGCGGTCGGGGTTAGGATTGGAATAAGGGATGGGGTTGCAGTTAGGGTTAGCGGTCGGGGTTAGGATTGGAATAAGGGATGGGGTTGCAGTTAGGGTTAGCGGTCGGGGTTAGGATTGGAATAAGGGATGGGGTTGGAGTTAGGGTTAGCGGTCGGGGTTAGGATTGGAATAAGGGATGGGGTTGCAGTTAGGGTTAGCGGTCGGGGTTAGGATTGGAATAAGGGATGGGGTTGCAGTGAGGGTTAGCGGTCGGGGTTAGGATTGGAATAAGGGATGGGGTTGCAGTTAGGGTTAGCGGTCGGGGTTAGGATTGGAATAAGGGATGGGGTTGCAGTTAGGGTTAGCGGTCGGGGTTAGGATTGGGGTTATGGTTAGAGTTACAGTTTGGTTAGCAGCGTCAGACGTTTTTTGCAGCTTGACGCTGGAGCTCCTGAACCCACAGTTCCTGGGTTTTTTTTGGAGCTGTAAAAAGCCTATGCCACTTGGAGCTCCTAAAAGCTCTATGTGTGCATGAGGCCATAGAATAACATGGATGGGCGTTCTGCAGCTGCAAAAAAAAACGTCTGACGCTGCTAACAGCAGCTGTAAAAACGTCCAGTGTGCATGAGGCCTTATGGTTGGGATTAGGGTTAGGGGTGGGGTTAGGGTTGGGTTAGAGTTACAGGGTCAGGGATGGGGTTAGGGTTGGGAATAGGTTTAGGGGTGGGGCTAGGGTTAGGGTTGGGATTGGGGTTAGGGGTGGGGTTAGGGTTGGGGTTAGAGTTAGGGTGGGGTTAGGGAAAGGGTTAGTGTTAGGGGTGGGGTTAATGTTGGGGTTTGAGGGTTAATTGTGAGGTTAGTGGTTGGGGTTACTGTTAGAGTTTGGGGGTGGGGTTAGGGAAAGGGTTAGGGGTGGGGTTGGGGTTATTGTTAGAGTTTGGGGGTGGGGTTAGGGAAAGAGTTAGGATTAGGGTTGGGATTAGGGTTAGAGTTAGGGGTCGGGGTTGGGGTTAGGGTCAGAGTTAGGGGTTGGGGTTAGAGTTAGGGGTTGGGGTTAGGGTTAGAGTTAGGGTGAGGGTTGGGTTTAGGGTTAGGGGTGGGGTTAGGGTTAAAGAGTCAGGGATGGGGTTAGGATTGGGATTAGGGGTGGGGTTAGGGTTAGATTTAGGGAAAGAGTTAGGGTTGGGATTAGGGATAGAGGTGGGGTAGGGTTGGGGTTAGGGTTAAAGTTAGGGTGGGGTTAGGGAAAGAGTTAGGGTTAGGGTGGGGAATAGGGGTGGGGTTTCGGTTGGGATTAGGGTTAGGGTTGGTATTAGGGTTAGAGGTGGGGTTTGGGTTAGGGTTAAAGTTAGTGGTGGGGTTAGGGAAATGGCTAGGGGTGAGGTTAGGGTTGGGGTTCGAGTTAGAGGGTTAATGGTGGGGTTAGGGGTTACGGTTGGGATTAGGGTTAGGGGTGGGATTAGGGTTAGAGCTAGGAGTGGGGTTAATGAAAGGGTCAGGGGGTGGGGTTAGGGTTGGGGTTCGATTAAGAGGGTTAATGGTGGGGTTTGGATTAGGTTTATGGTTGGGGTTAGGGTTGGGGTTCGGAGTCGGGTTTAGGTTTAGGGTTAGGGTTAGGGGTGGGATTAGGGTTAGGGTTAGAGTTAGGGGTGGGGTTAGGGAAAGGGTTAGGAGTGGGGTTAGGGTTAGAGTTAGGGGTGAGGTTAGGGGTGAGGTTAGGGTTGGGGTTAGGGGATTGGTTAGAGTTAGAGGGTCAGGGATGGGGTTAGGGTTGGGATTAGGGGTTGGGTTAAGGGTTAAGGGTGGGGTTAGGGTTGAGATTAGAGTTAGGGTGGGGTAAGGTAAAGGGTTAGGGTTAGGGGGTGTGGTTAGGGTTGGGGTTCGAGTTAGAGGGTTAATGGTGTGCTTGGGGTTACTGTCAGAGTTTGGAGTGGATTTAGGATTGGGATTAGGGTTAGGGGTGGGGTTAGGATGGGGGTTAGGGTTAGGGTTTGAATTAGGGGTTAGGTTTAGAGTTATGGCTGGGATTAGGGTTACAGTTAGGGATTGGGGTTAGGGTTAGGTTTAGGGGTTAGGTTTCGGATTAGGGTTAGGGATGGGATTACGGTTAGGGTTGGATTTAGGGGTGGGGTTAGGGTTAGGTTTAAGGTTAGAGTCAGGGTTGGTATTAGGGGTGGGGTTAGGGTTGGGATTAGGGGTTGGGTTTAGAGTTCGGAGTTCCGATTAGGGGTCAGGGTTAGGGTTACGGTTGGGGTTAGGGGTGGGGTTAGAGTTAGAAGGTCAGGCATGGGGTTAGGGTTTGGATTAGGTTTAGAGATAGGGTTGGGATTAGGGTTGGCGATAGGGGTGGGGTTAGGGAAAGGATTAGGGTTAGGGGTGGGGTTAGGGTTGGGGTTCGAGGGTTAATGATGGGTTTAGGGTTGGGATTAGGGTTAGGGTTATGGTTAGAGTTAGGGATGTGGTTAGGGAAAGAGTTAGGGTTAGGGGGTGGGGTTAGGGTTGGGGTTCGAGTTAGAGGATTAATGGTGGGGTTGGAGTTAGGGGTGGGGTTGGGGTTACTGTTAGAGTTCAGGGTGGGGTTAGGGAAACAGGGTTGGGATTAGGGTTATGGGTGGGGTTTTGGTTAGGGGTGGGGTTAGGGTTAGAGTTTGGGGTTAGGGGTAGGGATGGGATTAGGGTTAGGGATGTGGTTAGGGAAAGAGTTAGGGTTAGGGGGTGGGGTTCGGGTTGGGGTTCGAGTTAGAGGATTAATGGTGGGGTTGGAGTTAGGGGTGGGGTTGGGGTTACTGTTAGAGTTCAGGGTGGGGTTAGGGAAACAGGGTTGGGATTAGGGTTCCGGGTGGGGTTTTGGTTATGGGTGGGGTTAGGGTTAGAGTTTGGGGTTAGGGGTAGGGATGGGATTAGGGTTAGGGTTGGGGTTAGGGGTCACGGTTGGGGGTGAGATTTAGGGTTAGATTTAGGGTTGGGATTAGGGTTAGGGGTGGGGTTAGGGGTTAAGGTTACAGTTAGGGGTGGGGTTAGGAAAAGGATTAGGGTTAGGGGTGGGGTTACTGGTTAAGGTTACAGTTAGGGGTGCAGTTAGGGAAAGGATTAGGGGTGGGGTTAGGGTTGGGGTTAGGGTTAGAATTAGGGGTGGGGATAGGGAAAGGGTTAGTCTTAGGGGTGGGGTTAGGGTTGGGGTTCGATTTAGAGGGTTAATGGTGGGGTTAGGGGTTGGGGTTACTGTTAGCGTTCGAGGTGGGGTTAGGTTTAGGGTTAGAGTTAGGGTTTGGGTTGGGATTAGGGTTAGGGGTGGGGTTACGGTGAGGTTTGGGGTGGGGTTGGGGTAAGGGTTAGGGTTGGGCTTCGAGTTAGAGGGTTAAAGGTGGGGTTGGGGTTAGGGGTCGGGTTGGGGATACTGTTAGAGTTCGGGTGGGGTTAGGGAAAGAGTTGGGTTGGGGCTAGGGGTAAGGGGTGGGGTTTGGGTTACAGTTAGGGGTTAGGTTTAGGGTTAGAGTTAGGGTGGGAATTAGGGTTGGGGTTAGGATTAGGGATGGGGTTAGGCTTGGTATTAGGGTTTGGGTTAGGGTTGGTATTAGGGTTAGGGTTAGGGTTTAAATTAGGGGTTAGGGTTAGAGTTAGGGGTTAGGTTTAGGGTTAGAATTAGGGTTAGGGTTGGAATAAGGGGTGGGGTTAGGGTTGGGATTAGGGTTAGAGTTACTGTTGGGATTAGGGTTAGGGGTGGGGTTAGGGTTAGAGGTATGGGTGGGGTTAGGGAAAGGATTGGGGTTAGGGTTGGGATTAGGGTTAGAATTAGGGGTGGGGTTAGGGAAAGGGTTAAGGTTAGGGGTTGGGGTTAGGCTTGGGGTTACTGTTAGGGTTCAGGGTGGAGTTAGTGAAAGAGTTAGGATTGGGATTAGGGTTGGGGTTAGGGGTGGGTTTGAGTTAGGGTTTAGATTAGGGTTAGGGTGGGGTTAGAGTTAGGTTTTGGGTTAGGGAAAGGATTAGGGGTTGGGTTTGGGTTGAGGTTCGAGTTAGAGGGTTAATGGTGGGGTTGGAGTTAGGGGTGGGGCTGGGGTTACTGTTAGAGTTCGCGGTGGGGTTAGGGGTCTGGATAGGGTTAGATTTAGGGGTTAGGTTTACGGTTAAAATTAGGGTTTGAGTTGGGATTAGGGTTAGAGTTTGGGTTAGGAGTTGGGGTTAGGGGTGGGTTTAGGGTTAGAGTTAGGTTTAGAGTCAGGGTTGGGATTAGGGTTAGGGGTGGGGTTAGGGTTGGGGTTAGAGTTAGAGGGTCAGGGATGGGGTTAGGGTTGGGATTAGGGTTAGGGGTGGGGTTAGGGGTTGGTGTTAGAGTTAGGGAAAGAGGGTTGGGATTGGGGTTAGGGTTGGGGTTGAGGTTAGGGTTAGAGTTAGGGGTGGGGTTAGGGAAAGAGTTAGGATTAGGGTTGGGATTAGGGGTTAGGGTTGGAGTTAGGGTTAGGGTTAGAGTAAGGGTGAGGGTTAGGATTAGGGTTAGAGGTGGAGTTAGGGTTAGGGTTGGGATTAGGGTTGGTATTAAGGTTAGGGGTGGGGGATAGGGTTAAAGTTAGGGATGGGGTTAGGGAAAGGATTACAGTTAGGGGTGAGTTTGGGGTTGGGGTTTGATTTAGAGGGATAATGGTGGTGTTAGGTGTTAAGGTTGGAGTTAGGGTTGGGGTTCGAGTTAGAGGGTTAATGGCGGGGTTGGGGTTACTGTTAGAGTTCGGGTAGGTTTAGGGTTAGAGTTAGGGTTGGGATTAGAGTTAGGGGTTAGGGTTGGGATTAGAGGGTCAGGGATGGGCTTAGGGTTGGGATTAGAGTTAGGGGTTAGGGTTGGGGTTAGAGGGTCAGGGATGGGCTTAGGGTTGGGATTAGGGTCACGGGTTGGAGTTAGGGAAAGAGTTAGGGTTGAGATTAGGGTTAGAGTTAGGGTTGGGGTTAGAGTTAGGGGTTAGGGTTGGGGTTAGAGGGTCAGGGATGGGCTTAGGGTTGGGATTAGAGTTAGGGGTTAGGGTTGGGGTTAGAGGGTCAGGGATGGGCTTAGGGTTGGGATTAGAGTTAGGGGTTAGGGTTGGGGTTAGAGGGTCAGGGATGGGCTTAGGGTTGAGATTAGGGTTAGAGTTAGGGTTGGGATTAGAGTTAGGGGTTAGGGTTGGGGTTAGAGGGTCAGGGATGGGTTTAGGGTTGGGATTAGGGTCACGGGTTGAGATTAGGGTTAGAGTTAGGGTTGGGGTTAGAGTTAGGGGTTAAGGGTTGGGGTTAAGATTAGGGGTTGTGGGTTAGGAGTCAGGGTTAGTGTTAGGGTGGGATTAGGTGTTGGGGTTAGGGTTGGATTTAGGAGAAGGATTATGGGCCCACCCCTAAAGGTAAAAGGTCAGGAGGTGTGTTCACAGAGTTCAAAGGTCAGGAGGTGGGGCCGACCTCCACCATAGGTGTGGACACAGCTGATAAAGATGCTTGCTTCGCTTGCCCTGCAATTTGCCTGGGGTTATGGTCAGGGATTAGAGTTAGAGGGTTGGGTGTCAGGGTGGGGTTAGAGGGTTAGGGGTGGGGTTAGAGGGTTAGGGTGCTAGATTTAGGGGTTAGAGTTAAAGGGTTAGTGTTCAGGGGTAAGGGTTACCTGTTGTCGGTACAGAGACAGAAGAGGGTGTGGACTTAGAAGGATTATGGGCCCACCCCAAAGGTCAGGAGGTGTGTTCCCAGAGGTCAAAGGTCAGGAGGTGTGTTCCCAGAGGTCAAAGGTCAGGAGGTGTGTTCCCAGAGGTTAAAGGTCAGGAGTTGTGGCCAACCTCCACCATAGGCGTGGACAATGCTGATAAAGACGCTCGCCCTGCAATTCACCTAGGGTTGGACCCAGGAGTAGGCACTGTATATGGGGAGAGGGGTGTATATGGGGGGGAGGGGTGTAGTGTATATGGGGGAGGGGTGTATATGGGGGGAGGGGAGTGATGTATATGGGGGAAGGGGTGTATATGAGGGGAGGGGTGTAGTGTATATGGAGGAGGGGTGTATATGGGGGAGGGGAGTATAAGGGGGGGTGTAGTGTATATGGGGGAGGGGTGTATATGGGGGAGGGGAGTATAAGGGGGGGATGTAGTGTATATGGGGGAGGGGTGTATAAGGAGGGGAGGGATGTATATGGGGGGAGGGGTGTAGTGTATATGGAGGGGTGTATATGGGGGGAGGGGAGTATAAGGGGGGATGTAGTGTATATGGGGGGGAGGGGTGTAGTGTATATGGAGGGGTGTATATGGGGGGAGGGGAGTATAAGGGGGGATGTAGTGTATATGGGGGGGAGGGGTGTAGTGTATATGGAGGGGTGTATATGGGGGGAGGGGTGTAGTGTATATGGAGGGGTGTATATGGGGGGAGGGGAGTATAAGGGGGGATGTAATGTATATGGGGGAGGGGTGTATATGGGGGGAGGGGTGTATAAGGAGGGGAGGGATGTATATGGGGGGAGGGGTGTTGTGTATATGGAGGGGTATATATGGGGGGAGGGAGTATAAGGGGGGGATGTAGTGTATATGGGGGAGGGGTGTATATGGGGGGAGGGGTGTTGTGTATATGGAGGGGTATATATGGGGGGAGGGGTGTAGTGTATATGGAGGGGTGTATATGGGGGGAGGGGTGTAGTGTATATGGAGGGGTGTATATGGGGGGAGGGGAGTATAAGGGGGGATGTAATGTATATGGGGGAGGGGTGTATATGGGGGGAGGGGTGTATAAGGAGGGGAGGGATGTATATGGGGGGAGGGGTGTTGTGTATATGGAGGGGTATATATGGGGGGAGGGGTGTAGTGTATATGGAGGGGTGTATATGGGGGGAGGGGTGTAGTGTATATGGAGGGGTGTATATGGGGGGAGGGGAGTATAAGGGGGGATGTAATGTATATGGGGGAGGGGTGTATATGGGGGGAGGGGTGTATAAGGAGGGGAGGGATGTATATGGGGGGAGGGGTGTTGTGTATATGGAGGGGTATATATGGGGGGAGGGAGTATAAGGGGGGGATGTAGTGTATATGGGGGAGGGGTGTATATGGGGGGAGGGGTGTTGTGTATATGGAGGGGTATATATGGGGGGAGGGGAGTATAAGGGGGGGAAGGGTGTATATGGGGGGAGGGGTGTACTCTCTATGATTGGTAGATGACGGTTCGGTGTTTCCCATCTCATATAAAGTAGAATTGTGGGCAAAACTTTTTCTCCCATGTTGGATGGAGGAGGATGGGGGATGGAGGAGGATGGGGGATGGAGGTGGATGGGGGAAGGTTACAACCTCTGCACGATTATATTCATCTGTGTCCTCATTGGGGGGATTTCTCTTCACTTCCTGTCCCATCACCAAACAGGAAGTGAGAAGAAATCCCCCCTAGTGTCCCCATTGGAAGATTTCCCCTCTATTCCTGTCCTGGAGACATCAATATGTGAGATGTTCTGTCACCAGGAGAAAGAGAGGGGATAAATCTCCCCACCGGGGACACAGACAGGGGTCTCCCCCCTCCCCCAATAATAATAATAATAATAGTTTTTCCTCCAGTTATACCTGAAGCAAAGCGCAGATTTTGTCACTTATCCACATTATGATGTCACAGGATGTGATGATGTCATAGTGTGATCAGGAACGGGGAGATCTCCACCCTCACTCCCCTTCTATCCAATCTTCCACACATGCAGGAATACCTCTGTCCAATGGGAATTGAGGGGTGTGGTGGAAATTATCTGACTCCTCCCCCTGTGGCATTGCTAAGGATTTCACAGCAAATCTTTTATTATGGCTGCCAGGACAGCGAGCCGAGTGCAGACTTTCACAGGAGCCCCGCCCCTTCACTACATAAACTGACTCATTTCACAGGAGCCCCGCCCCTTCACTACATAAACTGACTCATTTCACTGGAGCCCCGCCCCCACATTGCACAAACTGACCGATTTCACTGGAGCCCCGCCCCCAGTTTAAACTAAGGACCTAACTGAAGCTAATCCCTGGACAGTATAGACTGATTTTACGGAAGCTCCGCCCGTGGACCGTACACACTGGCAGATGTCAGTGAAGCCCTGCCCCCACACACTGGCAGAAGTCAGTGAAGCCCCGCCCCCACAGAGGCAAATGTCAGTGAAGCCCCCCCCCCGACAACCACACACTGGCAGATGTCAGTGAAGCCCCACCCCCCAGACACTCACTGGCAGATGTCAGTGAAGCCCCACCCCCAGACACACACACTGGCAGAAGTCAGTGAAGCCCCACCCCCCAGACACACACTGGCAGATGTCAGTGAAGCCCCGCCCCCAGACACACTGGCAGATGTCAGTGAAGCCCCGCCCCCAGACACACACTGGCAGATGTCAGTGAAGCCCCGCCCCCAGACACACACTGGCAGATGTCAGTGAAGCCCCGCCCCCAGACACACACACACTAGCAGATGTCAGTGAAGCCCCGCCTCCAGACACACACACTGGCAGATGTCAGTGAAGCCCCACCCCCCAGACACTCACTGGCAGATGTCAGTGAAGCCCCACCCCCAGACACACACACTGGCAGATGTCAGTGAAGCCCCACCTCCCAGACACACACTGGCAGAAGTCAGTGAAGCCCCACCCTGGCAGATGTCAGTGAAGCCCCGCCCCCAGACACACACACTGGCAGATGTCAGTGAAGCCCCGCCCCCAGACACACACTGGCAGATGTCAGTGAAGCCCCGCCCCCAGACACACACATTGGTAGATGTCAGTGAAGCCCCACCCCCCAGACACACACACTGGCAGAGGTCAGTGAAGCCCCGCCCCCAGACACACACACACACTGGCAGATGTCAGTGAAGCCCCGCCTCCAGACACACACACTGGCAGATGTCAGTGAAGCCCCGCCCCCAGACACACACATTGGTAGATGTCAGTGAAGCCCCGCCCCCAGACACACACACACTGGCAGATGTCAGTGAAGCCCCACCCCCCAGACACACACACACTGGCAGAGGTCAGTGAAGCCCCGCCCCCAGACACACACACACTGGCAGATGTCAGTGAAGCCCCGCCCCCAGACACACACACATTGGTAGATGTCAGTGAAGCCCCACCCCCCAGACAAACACACTGGCAGAGGTCAGGGAAGCCCCGCCCCCAGACACACACACACTGGCAGATGTCAGTGAAGCCCCGCCCCCAGACACACACAAGAATGAAGCAGACACAGGTTTGTCAGAATCAGTGTTATTGTCACATACAAAAATGTACAAAATGTGCAAAATTCATCAAATGTCTCCAGTACAGCGCCCCCCGGGGGAACGCCATTGTTAGTCCATAGCGGGAAGCTCCACCCAGGACTCCGCCCCCAGCAGCGACACCTCCAGAGTGGTGTTAGTAGAGACGCCGCCTATACTGTGCAGTTAGTAACTGACCCCCGATCAGAGGGGTGCAGCCTGACAAATACATACATAGAGATATATACACCCAGCACTTCCTGCCACACCCTCCCTCCCCCCACTCAGGTCACAGAGTCTTTCTTCTTCTTCCGGAAGGGAGATTTCAGGCGCCTCCACACTGAAGTCTTGGGTTTCAGTTTGCGTTCATTGGCCAGCGCCGCCTCCCGCTCCTTCCTGCGGATTTCCCGCACCAACGCATGGAAAACATCGTCAATGTAGTAACGGAACGCCGCCGACGTCTCAAAGAACGGACAGCTGAACTCCCGTGCCAGGGACACGCCCTCTTCCTTTGACACCTGAAAACACAGCAAACAAACGTGACATCACAGCGGACTCCTCCCCAAGCACCATATTCCCCTGGGGGGAGGATATATCCCTGGGGACCAATCACAGCCCCACCACCCCTAATTTCCAGGGATAGAACTCTGCCCTTTTTTAAATATTGGAAAACACTAAGGTGGTCCCAACGCGCTGCTACCATTGCAGTCAGTAAGCGGTCCTCACAAATAAGAAAGAAATGGTCTGCATATAACATGACTGAGTTCTCTGAGAATTCTGGGGTGAAGAACACTCAGTCCTGGGGATTTATTTATATAACAGTCTGCATATAACATGACTGAGTTCTCTGAGAATTCTGGGGTGAAGGACACTCAGTCCTGGGGATTTATTCCCATTAATAACAGTCTGCATATAACATGACTGAGGTCTCTGAGAACTCTGGGGTGAAGGACACCCAGTCCTGGGGATTTATTCATTTAACGGTCTGCATATAACATGACTGAGTTCTCAGAGAATTCTGGGGTGAAGGACACCCAGTGCTGGGGATTTATTCACATAACAGTCTGCATATAACATGACTGAGTTCTCTGAGAACTCTGGGGTGAAGGACACTCAGTCCTGGAGATTTATTTATATAACAGTCTGCATATAACATGACTGAGTTCTCTGAGAATTCTGGGGTGAAGCACACTCAGTCCTGGGGATTTATTCCCATTAATAACAGTCTGCATATAACATGACTGAGTTCTCTGAGAATTCTGGGGTGAAGGACACTCAGTCCTGGGGATTTATTCATACAACGGTCTGCATATAACATGACTGAGTTCTCGGAGAACTCTGGGGTGAAGGACACCCAATCCTGGGGATTTATTCACATAATGGTCTGCATATAACATGACTGAGCTCTCGGAGAACTCTGGGGTGAAGGACACCTAGTCCTGGGGATTTATTTATATAACAGTCTGCATATAACATGACTGAGTTCTCAGAGAACTCTGGGGTGAAGGACACCCAGTCCTGGTCCCAGGGACGGGGCCAATAAAGTTCTGGCATTTTTACTATTAATATGTTTGAAAAACCTTTTGGGGGATTTTTGTTTTACTCCTCGGCTTTGTGCCTCCTGTGACCTCCTGTAGGTGCCCTGATCCCGCTCTAACATTCTTTATAATATTGGGGTGACAACGGTGACCCCTTCTATTTATTGAAGCTCCTTCTCTTCAATCTGCCTTGTTATCTTCATATTCCCCCCCGATGTCACTTCTCTTCCTTCATCTTTGTTGCCCATTGGACCGTGCGCCATCGTTTATTTCTGTAATCGCGGGAAGATCCGCCTTTTCCTGACACTTTTTGTTGACGTGTGAAAAATTGTATTTTTTCTCATAAAACCCTCGATTATTATATTTATGTTTTCAAAGCAGAGGCCCTGGAGAATAAATTGGCGGCTTTTCCAATTTTTTTGTCACACGGTATTTGTGCAGCATTTTTTATAAACTGCAAAAAAAAAAAAAAAAAAAAAAAAACAATACTTAACCCAATTTTTTTGGTAAAATATAAAAGATATCACGCCGAGTAAATCGATACCCAACACGTCACACTTTAACATTGTCGCCATTCCACGAGCGTGCGAAAAACAACACAAATGTTACTATCAATAATCCTCCAAGGCCATAGAGATGAGTGGGGGCCATCTTTCCCTCGCTCCACCTCCCGCCCTCGCTCTGCCCTCACTCCACCTCCCAGCCCTCGCTCCACCTCCCAGCCCTCGCTCCACCTCCCAGCCCTCGCTCCACCTCCCAGCCCTCGCTCCACCTCCCGCCCTCGCTCTGCCCTCACTCCACCTCCCAGCCCTCGCTCCACCTCCCAGCCCTCGCTCTGCCCTCACTCCACCTCCCAGCCCTCGCTCCACCTCTCAGCCCTCGCTCCACCTCCCAGCCCTCGCTCCACCTCCCAGCCCTCGCTCCACCTCCCAGCCCTCGCTCCACCTCCCAGCCCTCGCTCCACCTCCCTGCCCTCGCTCCACCTCCCTGCCCTCGCTCCACCTCCCTGCCCTCGCTCCACCTCCCGCTCCACCTCCCAGCCCTCGCTCCACCTCCCTGCCCTCCCGCCCTCACTCCACCTCCCTGCCCTCGCTACACTTCCCTGCACCTCCAGCCCTCGCTCCACCTCCCAGCCCATCCACACAGGAGGAGCCAATCATTTTACCAGCTAGTGACGGCTCTGGTAAGCGGTGGGAGGGAGGCGGAGTGTAGGGGGTGGGTGGGGCACCCCTCCTCCCGCCAATATAAGAGATCCCATGGTAAATCCCCCACCGGGACCCCTTTTATCAGATTCCGGATTACCAGCTGTGTAAGAAAATACCAGGGTAATGGCTGCCATAACTCAAAGTAGCGATGTAAATACGCGGTGGGCCGGTCTGGAAGGGGTTAATGTGTCGTTTTCTTGTAAATTACGGCACAATTAGCGTGTGACGAGAAAACGCAACACCGCCATTTTATTCCCCGGGGTCTCTGAGAACAAAGAATGTTCCCGGGGTTCCGAGATATCTGTGGGGGAGAAATGACAGAACTGCTCCAGTTACCGAGAGGTTAATGCAACAAAGGTTCAGGCATTGATAATGCCCCTCCCCCCCCCAATACTTACCTGAGCCCTGGAGGCCAAGTCAATCATTGTAGCAGCCCCCCATGGGAAGTGGCTTCCTGCAGGGGCACAGGATAGGGATGAGGAGCCATGAGGTCCCCTCCTCTGTAATGAAGGTCTAATAGCGAACCTCACAGCTAATTAACCAATTCATCCCTTTGAAGTCCCTCCCCCCGCAGATCAGATTTGTGGAAAGTCTGGAAGGAGCATTTCCTCACCTGGCGCAGACGGGACAGGTCAGACTTATTCAGCACCACGGGGGTGTCGTCTGTTTGCGCCCCCCCCCCCCCCGATAGGTCAGATTTGTGGAAAGTCTGGAAGGGGCATTTCCTCACCTGGCGCAGACGGGACAGGTCAGACTTATTCCCCACCAGCACCACGGGGGTGTCGTCTGTTTGCGCCCCCCCCCCCCCCCCCGATAGGTCAGATTTGTGGAAAGTCTAGAAGGGGCATTTCCTCACCTGGCGCAGACGGGACAGGTCAGACTTATTCCCCACCAGCACCACGGGGGTGTCGTCTGTGCGCCCCCCCCCGATAGATCAGATTTGTGGAAAGTCTGGAAGGGGCATTTCCTCACCTGGCGCAGACGGGACAGGTCAGACTTATTCCCCACCAGCACCACGGGGGTGTCGTCTGTGTGCCCCCCCCATAGGTCAGATTTGTGGAAAGTCTGGAAGGGGCATTTCCTCACCTGGCGCAGATGGGACAGGTCAGACTTATTCCCCACCAGCACCACGGGGGTGTCTTCTGTATCCTCCCCCGATAGGTCAGATTTGTGGAAAGTCTGGAAGGGGCATTTCCTCACCTGGCGCAGAAGGGACAGGTCAGACCTTTTTCTCACCAGCACCACAGGGGTGTCGTCTGTGCGCCCCCCCCCCCCCCGATAGATCAGATTTGTGGAAAGTCTGGAAGGGGCATTTCCTCACCTGGCGCAGACGGGACAGGTCAGACCTTTTTCTCACCAGCACCACAGGGGTGTCTTCTGTATCCTCCCCCCCGATAGATCAGATTTGTGGAAAGTCTGGAAGGGGCATTTCCTCACCTGGCGCAGACGGGACAGGTCAGACTTATTCCCCACCAGCACCACGGGGGTGTCGTCTGTGTGCCCCCCCCCCCCCCCCCCCCGATAGGTCAGATTTGTGGAAAGTCTGGAAGGGGCATTTCCTCACCTGGCGCAGACGGGACAGGTCAGACTTATTCCCCACCAGCACCACGAGGGGTGCCGTCTGTGTGCGCCCCCCCCCCCCCCCGATAGGTCAGATTTGTGGAAAGTCTGGAAGGGGCATTTCCTCACCTGGCGCAGACGGGACAGGTCAGACTTATTCCCCACCAGCACCAAGGGGGTGTCGTCTGTGCGCCCCCCCCCCCGATAGATCAGATTTGTGGAAAGTCTGGAAGGGGCATTTCCTCACCTGGCGCAGACGGGACAGGTCAGACTTATTCCCCACCAGCACCACGGGGGTGTCGTCTGTTTGCGCCCCCCCCCCCCGATAGGTCAGATTTGTGGAAAGTCTAGAAGGGGCATTTCCTCACCTGGCGCAGAAGGGACAGGTCAGACCTTTTTCTCACCAGCACCACAGGGGTGTGGTCTGTGCACCCCCCCCCCCGATAGATCAGATTTGTGGAAAGTCTGGAAGGGGCATTTCCTCACCTGGCGCAGACGGGACAGGTCAGACTTATTCCCCACCAGCACCACGGGGGTGTCGTCTGTTTGCGCCCCCCCCCCCCCCCCGATAGGTCAGATTTGTGGAAAGTCTGGAAGGGGCATTTCCTCACCTGGCGCAGACGGGACAGGTCAGACTTATTCCCCACCAGCACCACGGGGGTGTCGTCTGTGCGCCCCCCCCCCCCCGATAGATCAGATTTGTGGAAAGTCTGGAAGGGGCATTTCCTCACCTGGCGCAGACGGGACAGGTCAGACTTATTCCCCACCAGCACCACGGGGGTGTCGTCTGTTTGCGCCCCCCCCGATAGATCAGATTTGTGGAAAGTCTGGAAGGGGCATTTCCTCACCTGGCGCAGACGGGACAGGTCAGACTTATTCCCCACCAGCACCACGGGGGTGTCGTCTGTGTGCCCCCCCCCCCATAGGTCAGATTTGTGGAAAGTCTGGAAGGGGCATTTCCTCACCTGGCGCAGATGGGACAGGTCAGACTTATTCCCCACCAGCACCACGGGGGTGTCTTCTGTATCCTCCCCCGATAGGTCAGATTTGTGGAAAGTCTGGAAGGGGCATTTCCTCACCTGGCGCAGAAGGGACAGGTCAGACCTTTTTCTCACCAGCACCACAGGGGTGTCGTCTGTGCGCCCACCCCCCCCCCCCCCCCCGGTAGATCAGATTTGTGGAAAGTCTGGAAGGGGCATTTCCTCACCTGGCGCAGACGGGACAGGTCAGACCTTTTTCTCACCAGCACCACAGGGGTGTCTTCTGTATCCTCCCCCCCGATAGATCAGATTTGTGGAAAGTCTGGAAGGGGCATTTCCTCACCTGGCGCAGACGGGACAGGTCAGACTTATTCCCCACCAGCACCACGGGGGTGTCGTCTGTGTGCCCCCCCCCCCCCCGATAGGTCAGATTTGTGGAAAGTCTGGAAGGGGCATTTCCTCACCTGGCGCAGACGGGACAGGTCAGACTTATTCCCCACCAGCACCACGGGGGTGTCGTCTGTTTGCGCCCCCCCCCCCCCCGATAGGTCAGATTTGTGGAAAGTCTAGAAGGGGCATTTCCTCACCTGGCGCAGACGGGACAGGTCAGACTTATTCCCCACCAGCACCACGGGGGTGTCGTCTGTGCGCCCCCCCCCCCCCCGATAGATCAGATTTGTGGAAAGTCTGGAAGGGGCATTTCCTCACCTGGCGCAGACGGGACAGGTCAGACTTATTCCCCACCAGCACCACGGGGGTGTCGTCTGTGTGCCCCCCCCCCCCATAGGTCAGATTTGTGGAAAGTCTGGAAGGGGCATTTCCTCACCTGGCGCAGATGGGACAGGTCAGACTTATTCCCCACCAGCACCACGGGGGTGTCTTCTGTATCCTCCCCCGATAGGTCAGATTTGTGGAAAGTCTGGAAGGGGCATTTCCTCACCTGGCGCAGAAGGGACAGGTCAGACCTTTTTATCACCAGCACCACAGGGGTGTCGTCTGTGCGCCCCCCCCCCCCCCGATAGATCAGATTTGTGGAAAGTCTGGAAGGGGCATTTCCTCACCTGGCGCAGACGGGACAGGTCAGACCTTTTTCTCACCAGCACCACAGGGGTGTCTTCTGTATCCTCCCCCCCGATAGATCAGATTTGTGGAAAGTCTGGAAGGGGCATTTCCTCACCTGGCGCAGACGGGACAGGTCAGACTTATTCCCCACCAGCACCACGGGGGTGTCGTCTGTGTGCCCCCCCCCCCCCCGATAGGTCAGATTTGTGGAAAGTCTGGAAGGGGCATTTCCTCACCTGGCGCAGACGGGACAGGTCAGACTTATTCCCCACCAGCACCACGAGGGGTGCCGTCTGTGTGCGCCCCCCCCCCCCGATAGGTCAGATTTGTGGAAAGTCTGGAAGGGGCATTTCCTCACCTGGCGCAGACGGGACAGGTCAGACTTATTCCCCACCAGCACCACGGGGGTGTCGTCTGTGCGCCCCCCCCCCCGATAGATCAGATTTGTGGAAAGTCTGGAAGGGGCATTTCCTCACCTGGCGCAGACGGGACAGGTCAGACTTATTCCCCACCAGCACCACGGGGGTGTCGTCTGTTTGCGCCCCCCCCCCCCCCCGATAGGTCAGATTTGTGGAAAGTCTAGAAGGGGCATTTCCTCACCTGGCGCAGAAGGGACAGGTCAGACCTTTTTCTCACCAGCACCACAGGGGTGTGGTCTGTGCACCCCCCCCCCCCCCGATAGATCAGATTTGTGGAAAGTCTGGAAGGGGCATTTCCTCACCTGGCGCAGACGGGACAGGTCAGACTTATTCCCCACCAGCACCACGGGGGTGTCGTCTGTGCGCCCCCCCCCCCCGATAGATCAGATTTGTGGAAAGTCTGGAAGGGGCATTTCCTCACCTGGCGCAGACGGGACAGGTCAGACTTATTCCCCACCAGCACCACGGGGGTGTCGTCTGTTTGCGCCCCCCCCGATAGATCAGATTTGTGGAAAGTCTGGAAGGGGCATTTCCTCACCTGGCGCAGACGGGACAGGTCAGACTTATTCCCCACCAGCACCACGGGGGTGTCGTCTGTGTGCCCCCCCCCCATAGGTCAGATTTGTGGAAAGTCTGGAAGGGGCATTTCCTCACCTGGCGCAGATGGGACAGGTCAGACTTATTCCCCACCAGCACCACGGGGGTGTCTTCTGTATCCTCCCCCGATAGGTCAGATTTGTGGAAAGTCTGGAAGGGGCATTTCCTCACCTGGCGCAGAAGGGACAGGTCAGACCTTTTTCTCACCAGCACCACAGGGGTGTCGTCTGTGCGCCCACCCCCCCCCCCCCCCCCGATAGATCAGATTTGTGGAAAGTCTGGAAGGGGCATTTCCTCACCTGGCGCAGACGGGACAGGTCAGACCTTTTTCTCACCAGCACCACAGGGGTGTCTTCTGTATCCTCCCCCCCGATAGATCAGATTTGTGGAAAGTCTGGAAGGGGCATTTCCTCACCTGGCGCAGACGGGACAGGTCAGACTTATTCCCCACCAGCACCACGGGGGTGTCGTCTGTGTGCCCCCCCCCCCCCGATAGGTCAGATTTGTGGAAAGTCTGGAAGGGGCATTTCCTCACCTGGCGCAGACGGGACAGGTCAGACTTATTCCCCACCAGCACCACGGGGGTGTCGTCTGTTTGCGCCCCCCCCCCCCCCCCCGATAGGTCAGATTTGTGGAAAGTCTAGAAGGGGCATTTCCTCACCTGGCGCAGACGGGACAGGTCAGACTTATTCCCCACCAGCACCACGGGGGTGTCGTCTGTTTGCGCCCCCCCCCCCCCGATAGGTCAGATTTGTGGAAAGTCTAGAAGGGGCATTTCCTCACCTGGCGCAGAAGGGACAGGTCAGACCTTTTTCTCACCAGCACCACAGGGGTGTGGTCTGTGCACCCCCCCCCCCCCCGATAGATCAGATTTGTGGAAAGTCTGGAAGGGGCATTTCCTCACCTGGCGCAGACGGGACAGGTCAGACTTATTCCCCACCAGCACCACGGGGGTGTCGTCTGTGCGCCCCCCCCCCCCCCGATAGATCAGATTTGTGGAAAGTCTGGAAGGGGCATTTCCTCACCTGGCGCAGACGGGACAGGTCAGACTTATTCCCCACCAGCACCACGGGGGTGTCGTCTGTTTGCGCCCCCCCCGATAGATCAGATTTGTGGAAAGTCTGGAAGGGGCATTTCCTCACCTGGCGCAGACGGGACAGGTCAGACTTATTCCCCACCAGCACCACGGGGGTGTCGTCTGTGTGCCCCCCCCCCCATAGGTCAGATTTGTGGAAAGTCTGGAAGGGGCATTTCCTCACCTGGCGCAGATGGGACAGGTCAGACTTATTCCCCACCAGCACCACGGGGGTGTCTTCTGTATCCTCCCCCGATAGGTCAGATTTGTGGAAAGTCTGGAAGGGGCATTTCCTCACCTGGCGCAGACGGGACAGGTCAGACCTTTTTCTCACCAGCACCACAGGGGTGTCGTCTGTGCGCCCACCCCCCCCCCCCCCGATAGATCAGATTTGTGGAAAGTCTGGAAGGGGCATTTCCTCACCTGGCGCAGACGGGACAGGTCAGACCTTTTTCTCACCAGCACCACAGGGGTGTCTTCTGTATCCTCCCCCCCGATAGATCAGATTTGTGGAAAGTCTGGAAGGGGCATTTCCTCACCTGGCGCAGACGGGACAGGTCAGACTTTATTCCCCACCAGCACCACGGGGGTGTCGTCTGTGTGCCCCCCCCCCCCCGATAGGTCAGATTTGTGGAAAGTCTGGAAGGGGCATTTCCTCACCTGGCGCAGACGGGACAGGTCAGACTTATTCCCCACCAGCACCACGGGGGTGTCGTCTGTGCGCCGCACGCGGTAGATCAGCTGCTTGAATTCTCGCACTTCATGGAAGCTGCGGCGGTCAGTGATGGAGTAACAGATGATGAATCCCTCTCCGGCCCTCATGTACTGATCACGCATGGCGGTGAACTCCGCCTACAGAGACAGCGAGACACGGACAGAATTATTCACCCGCCTCCTACATCTAACTCCTCCCACTGTAAACTTAAATCATCATATCCCACCTCTGACTCCTCCCACTGCGTCATCAAATCATCATATCCCACCTCTGACTCCTCCCACTGTGTCATCAAATCATCATATCCCACCTCTGACTCCTCCCACTGTGTCATCAAATCACATCCCACCTCTGACTCCTCCCACTGTGTCGTCAAATCATCATATCCCACCTCTGACTCCTCCCACTGCACCATCAAATCATCATATCCCACCTCTGACTCCTCCCACTGCACCATCAAATCATCATATCCCACCTCTGACTCCTCCCACTGCACCATCATCCCCACATTCAAACCTCTAACTCCTCCCACTGTGTCATCAAATCATCATATCCCACCTCTGACTCCTCCCATTGCGCCATCAACCCATCACTTCCCAACTCCTCTCTCCACCAGACTCCGCCCCATGCTCAGAAGTCTCCAGTAATAGGGTGTGGTTATCCATTGTGATATCCCAACAAGTAATGACTTCTGATTGGTTGCTATGGGATACTCTTGTAAGCCCCTCCCCCACCCACCTGACCGGCAGTGTCCAGGATGTCCAGGTTGGCGGGTTCGTCATCAATCCGGATTCGGATTTTATAGGCGTCCTCTGGAAGAGAAATGTGCGGTCAGGAGGGGGGGGGGGGGGGGGGGGTGGAGGAATGATTTGGGGGAGGGGGGGTGTACTCACCTATGGTGGGGAATGGTGGGGGGGGGGGGGGGATGATGGGAGGGATGATGGGGGGAGGGGTGTGTACTCACCTATGGTGGGGTCGTGGTCCTCGGGGAAGCGGTGGCTGATGAACTGCATGGTCATAGCTGGGGGGAAACAAACATTTCTCAGTACAGGAGGGGGAGGGGCACACATTGGCTGGAATGCGGTTGCTACAGGTGATAATATTCAGCCCATACCTGATTATCTATAGCAACCGTTCTCCCTCCTCCCCCGTTACCCCTAGCAACCGTTCTCCCTCCCCCGTTACCCCTAGCAACCATTCTCCCTCCCCCCGTTACCCCTAGCAACCATTCTCCCTCCCCCGTTACCCCTAGTAACCATTCTCCCTCCCCCCGTTACCCCTCCCCCGTTACCCCTAGTAACCGATCTCCCTCCCCCGTTACCCCTAGTAACCGATCTCCCTCCCCCGTTACCCCTAGTAACCGATCTCCCTCCCCCCGTTACCCCTAGTAACCGATCTCCTCCTCCCGTTACCCCTAGTAACCGATCTCCTCCTCCCGTTACCCCTAGTAACCGATCTCCCTCCCCCGTTACCCCTAGTAACCGATCTCCTCCTCCCGTTACCCCTAGTAACCGATCTCCTCCCCCCCGTTACCCCTAGTAACCGATCTCCCTCCCCCGTTACCCCTAGTAACCGATCTCCTCCTCCCGTTACCCCTAGTAACCGATCTCCCTCCCCCCGTTACCCCTAGTAACCGATCTCCTCCTCCCGTTACCCCTAGTAACCGATCTCCCCCCGTTACCCCTAGTAACCGATCTCCTCCTCCCGTTACCCCTAGTAACCGATCTCCTCCCCCGTTACCCCTAGTAACCGATCTCCTCCCCCCGTTACCCCTAGTAACCGATCTCCTCCCCCGTTACCCCTAGTAACCAATCTCCTCCCCCCGTTACCCCTAGTAACCGATCTCCTCCCCCGTTACCCCTAGTAACCGATCTCCTCCCCCCGTTACCCCTAGTAACCGATCTCCCCCCGTTACCCCTAGTAACCGATCTCCTCCCCCCGTTACCCCTAGTAACCGATCTCCTCCCCCGTTACCCCTAGTAACCGATCTCCTCCCCCGTTACCCCTAGTAACCGATCTCCCCCCGTTACCCCTAGTAACCGATCTCCCTCCCCCGTTACCCCTAGTAACCGATCTCCTCCCCCGTTACCCCTAGTAACCGATCTCCTCCCCCGTTACCCCTAGTAACCGATCTCCCCCCGTTACCCCTAGTAACCGATCTCCCCCCGTTACCCCTAGTAACGATGTCTGAGAAGGTCACATGACCGGTGTGGGCGGGGCCTGGGTACTTACCGCTCTTGCCCACTCCTCCGGCCCCCAGCATGACCAGTTTGTACTCCCGGGACCCCGCCGGTCCCCCTCCCCCTCCACCAGAAGAGGGCCGCCCGCCCGGCTCCATCACACTCCCGACACACAAGATGGCGGCCGAGCGGCACTTCCTGATAGGCAGGGCCAGAATGACGTCACCACATTGTCCTGTGACTGCCCCGCCCTCCTCTCATCATGGAGACCGGAGAAGAGGAACAAATGACGTCATCCTCCCACCCTGAGGGAGTGGCTGCCGTGAGGACCAATCAGATTCAAGAGGGCGGAGAGCCTTCCCCTGCTGCACTTGATACAGCTCCGATTGGACAGGAAGTGGGGTCACCCAGCTCTGATTGGACAGGAAGTGTTGTCACCCAGCTCTGATTGGACAGGAAGTGGTGTCACCCGGCTCTGATTGGACAGGAAGTGGTGTCACCCGGCTCTGATTGGACAGGAAGTGGAGTCACCTGGCTCTGATTGGGAAGGAAGTGGGGTCACCCGCCTCTGATTGGACAGGAAGTGGGTACACCCAGCTCCGATTGGACAGGAAGTGGGGTCACCCAGCTCTGATTGGACAGGAAGTGGAGTCACCCAGCTCTGATTGGGCTGGAAGTGGGGTCACCCGGCTCTGATTGGACAGGAATTGGAGTCACCCAGCTCTGATTGGACAGGAAGTGGGGTCACCCAGCTCTGATTGCACAGGAAGTTGGGTCACCCGGCTCTGATTGGACAGGAAGTGGGGTCACCTGGCTCTCAGTGGACAGGAAGTGGAGTCACCCGACTCTGATTGGACAGGAAGTGGTCACCCGACTCTGATTGGACAGGAAGTGGTGTCACCCGGCTCTGATTGGACAGGAAGTGGTGTCACCCAGCTCTGATTGGACAGGAAGTGGAGTCACCTGGCTCTGATTGGGAAGGAAGTGGGGTCACCCGCCTCTGATTGGACAGGAAGTGGGTACACCCAGCTCCGATTGGACAGGAAGTGGGGTCACCCAGCTCTGATTGGACAGGAAGTGGAGTCACCCAGCTCTGATTGGACAGGAAGTGGGGTCACCCAGCTCTGATTGGACAGGAAGTGGGGTCACCCGGCTCTCAGTGGACAGGAAGTGGAGTCACCCGACTCTGATTGGACAGGAAGTGGTCACCCGACTCTGATTGGACAGGAAGTGGTCACCAGGCTCTGAGAGGACAGGAAGTGGAGTCACCTGATTTTGATTGGACAGGAAGTGGGGTCACCTGTTCCTGTTTACTTGGATTACCTGTCCTCCTGGCTCCAGTCTGCTGTTCCCGTGTATGACCCCTGGCTTGGCTCCTTCAGACTCCTCTACTGCTTGATGAACTGTGTTTGACCCCTTGGCTTGACCTTGACCTCACTCTCATACCTCCCAACTTTTGAACTTGGCAATGAGGGACACTAAAAGAGGAATACAACGTGGGGCGCGCGTAGCGCGCCGCGGCAAATTGTGGGTGTGGCCAATTGCGTAGCAGTGGGAGGAGCTTAAGGGATAGGATAAACAAAACCCAGACTTCCTAGTACTCATAAAATATGCTTTGATTGCTCAGCTACCTTAAAGAAGAGCTTCATTAAAATAGTCAGAGACTGCATAGCAACCAGCAACTGTTGAGACAATGAAGACTTTGGTGAGAAGTATATAATGTACAGTATTGTGTATATAGTGCAGGAGAGTGTAATGTACAGAATGCAGGAGACAGGAGTATGTCATGTACAGAGCGCAGGGGACAGGAGTGTAATGTACAGAGCGCAGGGGACAGGAGTGTAATGTACAGAGGGCAGGGGACAGGAGTGTAATGTACAGAATGCAGGAGACAGGAGTATGTAATGTGCAGAGCGCAGGGGACAGGAGTGTAATGTACAGAGCGCAGGGGACAGGAGTGTAATGTACAGAGGGCAGGGGACAGGAGTGTAATGTACAGAATGCAGGAGACAGGAGTGTAATGTACAGAGCGCAGGAGACAGGAGTATGTAATGTGCAGAGCGCAGGGGACAGGAGTGTAATGTACAGAGCGCAGGGGACAGGAGTGTAATGTACAGAGCGCAGGGGACAGGAGTATGTAATGTGCAGAGCGCAGGGGACAGGAGTGTAATGTACAGAGTGCAGGGGACAGGAGTGTAATGTACAGAGCGCAGGGGACAGGAGTGTAATCTACAGAGCGCAGGAGACAGGAGTGTAATGTACAGAGCGCAGGAGACAGGAGTATGTAATGTGCAGAATGCAGGGGTCGGACTCTGCACCATCCACCCCCCAGCTCTATACACCCCAAATGCCCACCCCAGCTCCATACACCCCCCTAGCTCCATCCCTCCCCCAGCTACACACCCCCCCTCAGCTACACTCACCCCCTTCCCAGCCTCCCATCCCAGCTCTATCCATCCCAAACACCCTGCCCAGCTCCATATACCCCAAATGCCCAACAAAGCTCCATCTACCCCCCAGCTCCTTACACCACAAATGGCCACCACAGCTCCATCCACCCCCCTAGCTACATCCCTCCCCCCAGCTTCATACACCCCAAATGCCCACCCCAGCTCCATACACCCCTCTCCTAGCTACATCCCTCCGTCAGCTCATTCCACCCCCCCCCCAGCAACATTCACCCCCTTCCCAACCTCCCTTCCCAGCTCTATCCATCCCAAACACCCACCCCAGCTCCATATACCCCAAATACCCAACAAAGCTCCATCTACCCCCCAGCTCCATACACCCCAAATGCCCACCCCAGCTCCATCCACCCCCCCCCAGCTACATCCCTCCCCCGGCTCTATCCACCCCAAATGCCCACCACAGCTCCACACATCCCCCCGGTCCATCAAACCCCCCAGCTACATCCCTCCCCCAGCTACATCCACCCCAGCTCCATACACCCCCCCCCCGGCTAAATCCCTCCCCTAGGTCCGTCCATCCACCCCCCCCCCAGCTACATCCTCCCCAAATGCCCACCCAAGCTCCATACACCCCCCTGGCTAAATCCCTCCCCCAGGTTCATCCACCCCCCCAGCTACATCCACCCCAGCTCCATACACCCCCCCAGTTAAATCCCTCCCCCAGGTCCATCCATCCACCCCAGCTCCAAACAAACCCCCCCCAGCTACATCCACCCCTCCCCCCCGGTTAAATCCCTCCCCCAGGTTCATCCATCCACCCCAGCTCCAAACAACCCAACGCCCTCCCCCCCCTCTCGGCTAACACCGCAGCAAGAGGTAGGGAGTTCCAAAAGGGACACTAACCTCGCGGGAGACAAGGAGATACAGAGAGTAGACAGATGACAGGGATCGCAGAGACCTCAACTCCCGGGTCCCGCTGCACCCGCCCGCAGGTCCTGCTACTCGGCACTTCCTGTTTGTGTCAGGGGAAGATAACTCCGCGGCCGCCCGACACAGACGGTAGTTAAAAAGTGCAGGAGTGAATCTCGCTGCAGCATTAACTACAGACTGTGTCAGACGGCCGCTGAGTTATCTTCCCCTGACAGAACGGTTCCTCTGATTGTCCCCCGCTGCAGCGATCGCGGCCGGCGCTGAGACGCACGATCGGGAGGCAGAGCTGGGAGGAGGAGGAGGGGGGAGAAGAGATGGCCGGCCACATTTTCCGGGACTTCAGCCCGGCTCCCGGGACCGCGGGACTCCCGCCAAATTGCGGGACAGTCCCGCTGAATCCGGGACGGTTGGGGGGTATGCTCACTCTTGTTGCTAGGGTTGCCACCTCATCCCTTTAATCCAGGACACATATTAATTACACAGGTTCTGAGGCCAATATAATGCAGATAAGGCACCAAGTGAGTTTAATTACCACCTTAATCAGCCACAGAACTGTGTAATTAATGTGTGTCCTGGTTTAAAGGAATGAGGTGGCAACCCTACTTGTTGCACACCTGGCTACCTCCTCCGGTCACCTTCAAGGCAACCACAGCGGTCACCTCTTCACCATGTTAGCACAGCGGTCACCTCTTCACCATGTCTACTACCACAGCGGTCACCTCTTCACCATGTCTACTACCACAGCGGTCACCTCTTCACTATGTCTACTACCACAGCGGTCACCTCTTCACCATGTCTACTACCACAGCGGTCACCTCTTCACCATGTCTACTACCACAGCGGTCACCTCTTCACCATGTCTACTACCACAGCGGTCACCTCTTCACCATGTCTACTACCACAGCAGTCACCTCTTCACCATGTCTACTACCACAGCTGTCACCTCTTCACCATGTCTACTACCACAGCGGTCACCTCTTCACCGTGTCTACTACCACAACGGTCACCTCTTCACCATGTCTACTACCACAGCGGTCACCTCTTCACCGTGTCTACTACCACAGCGGTCACCTCTTCACCATGTCTACTACCACAGCGGTCACCTCTTCACCATGTCTGCTACCACAGCGGTCACCTCTTCACCATGTCTACTACCACAGCGGTCACCTCTTCACCATGTCTACTACCACAGCGGTCACCTCTTCACCATGTCTACTACCACAGCGGTCACCTCTTCACTATGTCTACTACCACAGCGGTCACCTCTTCACCATGTCTACTACCACAGCAGTCACCTCTTCACCATGTCTACTACCACAGCGGTCACCTCTTCACCATGTCTACTACCACAGCGGTCACCTCTTCACCATGTCTACTACCACAGCGGTCACCTCTTCACCATGTCTACTACCACAGCGGTCACCTCTTCACCATGTCTACTACCACAGCGGTCACCTCTTCACTATGTCTACTACCACAGCGGTCACCTCTTCACCATGTCTACTACCACAGCAGTCACCTCTTCACCATGTCTACTACCACAGCGGTCACCTCTTCACCATGTCTACTACCACAGCGGTCACCTCTTCACCATGTCTACTACCACAGCAGTCACCTCTTCACCATGTCTACTACCACAGCAGTCACCTCTTCACCATGTCTACTACCACAGCTGTCACCTCTTCACCATGTCTACTACCACAGCTGTCACCTCTTCACCATGTCTACTACCACAGCGGTCACCTCTTCACCATGTCTACTACCACAGCGGTCACCTCTTCACCATGTCTACTACCACAGCGGTCACCTCTTCACCATGTCTACTACCACAGCGGTCACCTCTTCACCATGTCTACTACCACAGCGGTCACCTCTTCACCATGTCTACTACCACAGCGGTCACCTCTTCACCATGTCTACTACCACAGCTGTCACCTCTTCACCATGTCTACTACCACAGCGGTCACCTCTTCACCATGTCTACTACCACAGCGGTCACCTCTTCACCATGTCTACTACCACAGCGGTCACCTCTTCACCATGTCTACTACCACAGCGGTCACCTCTTCACCATGTCTACTACCACAGCGGTCACCTCTTCACCATGTCTACTACCACAGCGGTCACCTCTTCACCATGTCTACTACCACAGCTGTCACCTCTTCACCATGTTACCACAGCGGTCACCTCTTCACCATGTCTACTACCACAGCGGTCACCTCTTCACCATGTCTACTACCACAGCAGTCACCTCTTCACCATGTCTACTACCACAGCGGTCACCTCTTCACCATGTCTACTACCACAGCAGTCACCACTTCACCATATCTACTACCACAGCGGTCACCTCTTCACCATGTCTACTACCACAGCAGTCACCTCTTCACCATGTCTACTACCACACCAGTCACCTCTTCACCATGTCTACTACCACACCAGTCACCTCTTCACCATGTTAGCACAGCGGTCACCTCTTCACCATGTCTACTACCACAGCAGTCACCTCTTCACCATATCTACTACCACAGCGGTCACCTCTTCACCATGTTAGCACAGCGGTCACCTCTTCACCGTGTCTACTACCACAGCGGTCACCTCTTCACCATGTCTACTACCACAGCGGTCACCTCTTCACCATGTCTACTACCACAGCAGTCACCTCTTCACCATGTCTACTACCACAGCAGTCACCTCTTCACCATGTCTACTACCACACCAGTCACCTCTTCACTATGTTAGCACAGCGGTCACCTCTTCACCATATCTACTACCACAGCAGTCACCTCTTCACCATATCTACTACCACAGCGGTCACCTCTTCACCATGTTACCACAGCGGTCACCTCTTCACCATGTCTACTACCACAGCGGTCACCTCTTCACCATGTCTACTACCACAGCAGTCACTTCTTCACCATGTCTACTACCACAGCAGTCACCTCTTCACCATGTCTACTACCACAGCAGTCACCTCTTCACCATGTCTACTACCACAGCGGTCACCTCTTCACCATGCCTACTACCACAGCGGTCACCTCTTCACCTTGTCTACTACCACAGCGGTCACCTCTTCACCATGTCTACTACCACAGCAGTCACCTCTTCACCGTGTCTACTACCACAGCGGTCACCTCTTCACCGTGTCTACTACCACAGCGGTCACCACTTCACCGTGTCTACTACCACAGCGGTCACCTCTTCACCATGTCTACTACCACAGCTGTCACCTCTTCACCATGTCTACTACCACAGCGGTCACCTCTTCACCATGTCTACTACCACAGCAGTCACCTCTTCACCATGTCTACTACCACAGCGGTCACCTCTTCACCATGTCTACTACCACAGCAATCACCTCTTCACCATGTCTACTACCACAGCGGTCACCTCTTCACCATGTCTATAACCATAGCGGTCACCTCTTCACCATGTCTACTACCACAGCGGTCAACTCTTCACCATGTCTACTACCACAGCGGTCAACTCTTCACCATGTCTACTACCACAGCGGTCAACTCTTCACCGGAGCTTGCTGCAGCCGACGACCCCGGTTCCTTTGGGCACAGCATTCCCTGTCTCCATCTCCAGGGGTGCCTTACACTTAGCCACAAGGGAAGCCCCCTCAGCACCTCGGCCTCTGATCAGGTACGTGATAGCGTCACAGCTCGTGACAGACTGAAGCAGCGGCCTAGCCATGACTGGCGTTATTCAGCGTTACTCAGCGCTACTCAGCGTTACTCAGCATTACTCAGCGTTGCTCAGCATTACTCAGCGTTACTCAGCGTTACTCAGCATTGCTCAGCGTTACTCAGCATTGCTCAGCATTACTCAGCGTTACTCAGTGTTACTCAGCATTACTCAGCGTTACTCAGCATTTTCAAGTCGTCTCAGCATATTGTGCATAGTGTATAAAGTTGGAGTATTCCACTCATTCCCTATCCAAGTTCCAAATAAAAAAACAAAGTTACCCGACTTTTTTCTGACTGAGCTAACACACTTGGGAAAATGTCAATCTTTCATGTTGTTGCTAAAGGTAATCCAGGGGAACCCGTAATCAGCAGCTCCCAAGGGAGTAGTGCTACATACTCATGGCTTTCGGCTTCCTACCATAGAGACCATCGGAGACCTTCCGGCTTCCTATACCATAGAGACCTTCCGGCTTCCTATAGCATAGAGACCATTGGGGACCTTCCGGCTTCCTATACCATAGAGACCATCGGAGACCTTCCGGTTTCCTATACCATAGAGACCATCAGAGACCTTCTGGCTTCCTATACCATAGAGACCATCGGAGACCTTCCGGCTTCCTATACCATAGAGACCATCGGAGACCTTCCGGCTTCCTATACCATAGAGACCATCGGAGACCTTCTGGCTTCCTATACCATAGAGACCATCTGGCTTCCTATGCCATAGAGACCATCAAAGACCTCCCTGCTTCCTATAATATAGAGATCATCTGGCTTCCTATACCATAGAGACCATCGGAGACCTTTCCGGCTTCCTATACCATAGAGACCATCGGAGACCTTCCGGCTATCTATACCATAGAGACCATCCGGCTTCCTATACCATAGAGATTATTGGAGACCTTTCGGCTTCCTATACCATAGAGATCATTGGAGACCTTCTGGCTTCCTATGCCATAGAGACCATCGGAGACCTTCCAGCTTCCTATACCATAGAGACCATCGGAGACCTTCTGGCTTCCTATACCATAGAGACCATCCGGCTTCCTATACCATAGAGACCATCCGGCTTCCTATACCATAGAGACCATCAGAGACCTTCCTGCTTCCTATACCATAGAGATCACCTGGCTTCCTATACCATAGAGACCATTTGAGACCTTCCAGCTTGCTAATGGTAACCCAGGAGAACCTGTAATCAGCAGCTCCCAAGGGAGTGGTGCTACATTTAGGGGGCTCGTCCGGGATGTCGTCCCTGGGTTACCGGCCTGGTTGCTAATGGCAGGGATCGAAGAAAATTTTCAAAATCGCCATCTTTGCTTCCGGGACTTTGTTCTTATGTTCAAACTAAGTGTGAGGCTTGCTCTACAGGAGATAGGGAGAGTGGTATGAAGATAAACGTGCACAGTGATGGTTGCCCATGGCAATGCAAAAATTCAAGTCAGTCGCAACCTGTATCTAAAAATGGCGGAAAGCTACCATCCGAGCTACAAAATGTATACCCCTGTGAAGTGCTGGGAGGCCAGGAAAAGGCATCTTTTTGTGAAAAAGGACTGTGTCTGCTTAACAGAAAAAGGTGCAAATGTGGACGGAGAAAATGGCGGCCAGTGGCATGTGGATCGGTGTGCCGGGGACCGCGTGAGTGCCAAGGCTACATGGAATGATGTTGACCGTGCATACGACAGCGGGACAGTTATTCTATACAGTGACAGTGTCAGTACTGTGAAGATAGCTGTCGGCCATGCCGTGGGAGGGCAGTGGGACTTTCATGCTTGTACATGTGCTGGGAAGAGGACTGTTGACCGTGCATGCGACAGCGGGACAATTCTCTGGACTGGCAAAGAGGGACAGCTGGCTCATGGCAACTAAACTAATTAAGGGATTGGAGGACCTTAATTATGAAGAGCGTCTGCAATCGCTTGATTTATTCTCCCTGGTGAAGAGACGCCTGAGAGGGGACATGATAGCAATTTATAAATACCTCAATGGTGATCTCAGCATAGAAAAAAAGCTATTCAGTCAAAAGGATTGCATGAGGACTCGAGGGCATGGAATGCAATTAGAGGAGGAGCATTTTAACCTCAGGCAACGCAGGGGGTTCTTTACTGTTTGGGCTACAAGACTGTGGAACTTTCTACCACAAGAGGTGGTTTCTGCGGGAAGTATGGTGGCTTTCAAAAGACTCTTAGACGTACATCTCAAGGATCAGAACATTCAGGGGTATGAGAGATGATTACGGCCACACAGACCTACACAGGTTGAACTGGATGGACTATTGTCTTTATTCAACCTCACCTACTCTGTAACTATGGTGATGGAGGCGCAGCTGGAGCCCTGCTACAAGCAAGAAGAGTGGATGCGTGTCCGGCGAGGGACATGGTCCGCTTTGCAGTGACTTCTGTGTCGGCAGAGATGAGAGAGAGAGAGATCGACATTGGAGGGGTTACTGCACCACACGGGAAAGAGCGCAGTGAAAAGTTCTGCCTAGCAGGAGGAGCCACCGCCATGAAAGGAATATGGGCGGAGACGTCGTTTGCACCCAGCCAATCAGGAGTGACAAGGGAAGTCCATAAATTACTTCCTCCTTCGGGTGTGGCTGAGAGGGAGACACGTGCGAGGAGAAACAACATGGAGATTACTGGAGAGAGAGCGTACCAGTGAAGGTTCCACCTGCTGGTGGAGAACCTGCTTGGTGGACCTGGGAGCAGTCTAAAGCAACTGTCCTGTGGGATACAGGAGTGCAGATGGTGCCTGATGGAGGACTGGCGCTGTGCACTGGAGGAGGCGTGGAGCACATAGGCCTGGTATATCCCCAGTGCGTGAGTGTGACTATGCGGGTGCGGGCGTGGAGCCAGTGTGGGCACTACGGCTATCTGCTGCTGTGAGCGGAGAAGAGTGGGGGTCGGCCCAGACAGCTGTGTGTCTCGTGGAAGACAGGAGTCACTCAGGTCATGTCAGTTCTGGAATCGGGACCTCTGCGTGGAAGTGGGAGAGGAGTCGTCAGGGTGATGATGCAGCTGGAGGCCATGCAACCTGGCAGTGGTTCAGTATCTTAATCACAGGAAGTCCGGTTGCCAGAAAAAGAGTGCATGCAGGTAGTATGGGCCGGGAAGTGGCCACCTGATGCGCTGAAGGCTGCAGCAGCAGGGACAAGGTCTGCTCCAATACAAATCAAGGAGGAAAGATGGCCAGCGGCAGTCGGGGCTCCTTCAGCAAGTGTGAGTAGTGAGGAGGAGGCCGGGGCCATCAATACGGGGTCTCCCAGTTTTCAGAACCGATTTGGGTCCACAGAGGAAGGATCCTGGAAATCGGAGGATGAGACTCAGTGGGACTGGGGATCTGAAGCTCGGCACAGTCTGCCATGTCCTGACACAGTAGAGGCGCCTGATGAGGAAACAAGAGAATCTGTTGTGAGAGGGGAGCTGTGAGGCCTATGCCAGGAGGGTCCCAGATCTAGCCCGGCCCACAAACTATGCCTGGGCTTGGGATCAAAATGAGGCCTACAGCTCCCTGATCAGGTGTGAAGAGACCCTGTTTTCTCCAGCTGGGAAGGGGAACTGGAAAACCCTTCCCAGATTTTCAAGGATGCAGCGGTGGCTGCAGAGGAAGGTTGCTATGGAATATGGGTACGATTACCCCTATGCTCCACGCTAGATTATGTTGGAAGTTGAAGCAAGAAGAGAGTCTTGGTGTGATGAAGCCATCTGGGACTTTCTGTTCATCCCCAAGCCTCACAGGAACTCCAGCAGGGCAGATCTCTGGGAAAAGTTAAAGACTCAGTGGAACTTTGGGTGGTCCATCTATCTGGACCGAGTGGAGGTCCGCTGCCCAGATGGATCATGCCAGGCTTGATTGGTCCGCATTTGAGACAGTCAAGGGAACCTTGTTAGAATCCCTCATCCAAATTCATCTAAAGAGAGAGACCACATGACAGAAAAATATGTCTGACTAGCCTATTCAGAACTTAAACCAAACCAGTTCAAGTTGCTGTAGTTGGGGCGTGTACCCCCTTTCACCACCCTTTCCCCCTTTCTATTCCTATAGAAGTGGGTGGGAACTGCTATGTCCAAAGTAATTAAAATTTAAAGGGGTGCTCCCCTTCAGAAGTTGAGACAGATCCAATCCGCTGTTTGCAGACCCCGGCTTCCTATACCATAGAGACCATCGGAGACCTTCCGGCTTCCGATACCATAGAGGATACATCGAAGACCTTCCAGCTTCCTATACCATAAGGACTATCCAGCATCCTATACCATAGAGACCATTGGAGACCTTCCGGCTTCCTATACCATAGAGATCATTGGAGACCTTCCGGCTTCCTATACCATAGAGATCATTGGAGACCTTCTGGCTTCCTATGCCATAGAGACCATCAGAGACCTTCCGGCTTCCTATGTCATAGAGATCATTGGAGACCTTCTGGCTTCCTATGCCATAGAGACCATCAGAGACCCTTCCGGCTTCCTATGTCATAGAGATCATCGGAGACCTTCTGGCTTCCAATGCTATAGAGCCCATCGGAGACCTTCCGGCTTCCTATACCATAGAGATCATTGGAGACCTTCTGGCTTCCTATGCCATAGAGACCATCAGAGACCTTTCCGGCTTCCTATGTCATAGAGATCATCTGAGATCTTCCGTCTTTCTATACCATAGAGATCATTGGAGTCCTTCCGGCTTACTATACCATAGAGACCATCTGGCTTCCTATACCATAGAGACCATCGGAGACCTTCCGGTTTCCTATGCCATAGAGATCATCTGAGACCTTCTGGCTTCCTATACCATAGAGACCATCAAAGACCTTCCAGCTTCCTATACCATAGAGACCATCGGAGACTAAAGGAGAAAAGGGAACAGCCATTTTATTTATCAAATATTTATTTATGATTATCAAACATGTATTTATGATTAAGCAGATATATTGGATGTATATGTTGTGAGAAGACATATTGTATAACAGCTGATGTGTTCAAAAGCCATTTACACCTCCAGCTGTTAGATTGCTATCTTGACCTCTGAAGACCTGACAATTTGCATATCAAAGAATGTCACCAAAGACTCAAATGGGACTTCAAAAGAATTTTGTTAGCTAGGTGCCACCCACTTCAGAATGTATAAATTGTAATACAAGTCCTTAGGCAGATAGAGCAATGGTTTCCAAACCAACAGAATGATATGTGACTGAATTGCTCTCCAAACATGTCTTTCAACCTACAAGTTTGTAAAATAAATATAATTTTCAATCTGGCTTCAACAGTCAAAATGTTACTGAAACCCATGAGTTTTGGGGTTTCCCCTACAGAGACCTTCCGGTTTCCTATACCATAGAGACCATCAGAGAACTTCCGGTTTCCTATACCATAGAGATCATCGGAGATCTTCCGGCTTCCTATACCATAGAGATCATCAGAGACCATCTGGCTTCCTATACCATAGAGATCATCGGAGATCTTCCGGCTTCCTATACCATAGAGATCATCAGAGACCTTTCCGGTTTCCTATACCATAGATATCATCGGAGATCTTTCGGCTTCCTATACCATAGAGATCATCAGAGACCTTCTGGCTTCCTATGCCATAGAGATCATTGAGGTCCTTCTGGCTTCCTATACCATAGAGACAATCAAAGACCTTCCAGTTTCCTATACCATAGAGATCATCGGAGATCTTCCGGCTTCTGTAATGATTATCATAAATTAGATGAAGTCCTCAGACTGGCTGACACTCATCCACGGATGAACACGGGAGGCCAGACTGACTGACACATATCCACAGATGAACATGGGAGACCATATGTCACGGAACCATGAACCAGATGTACAACAACAGATAAGTGAAAATAAGAAGGCTTTATTGAAAATCAAGCTGTAAAGCAAAAGTCCAAACGGATGGCGAAACCGAGGCAGAGTCCTTGCGAAGCCAGAGGTCAGGAACCAGCAGGGTAGTCAGACGAAGCCAGGATCAGGAACCAGCAGGGTAGTCAGACGAAGCCAGGATCAGGAACCAGCAGGGTAGTCAGACGAAGCCAGGATCAGGAACCAGCAGGGTAGTCAGACGAAGCCAGGATCAGGAACCAGCAGGGTAGTCAGACGAAGCCAGGATCAGGGACCAGAAGCAGCAGCAGTCTTAGAAGCATGTGAACACAGGAGGACCAAGCAAGGAACTGAAGCCACAGACCTCCTATATATATGAGCTAGGCATCCAGCTCCTCCCAGTGGGAAGGAGGAGCCGCAGGGTGGGAGGCTACAAGAAACCCAGAAACCAAGATGGCCGCCAGCACATGTCAAACGAAGGAGAACAGCAAGAAGGTAAGACCATGACACCATACTGCCTGACAAGTATCCACAGATGAACACGGGAGGCCAGACTGCCTGACACGTATCCACGAATGAACATGGGAGGCCAGACTGCCTGACATATATCCACGGATGAACACGGGAGGCCAGACTGACTGACACGTATCCACAGATGAACATGGGAGACCACACCGCCTGACACGTATCCACAGATGAACACGGTAGGCCAGACTGATTGACACATATGCACAGATGAACACGGGAGGCCAGACTGATTGACACATATCCACAGATGAACACGGAAGGCCAGAATGACTGACATGTATCCACGGATGAACACGGGAGGCCAGACTGACTGACACATATCCACAGATGAACACAGGAGGCCAGACTGACTGACACGTATCCACGGATGAACACGGGAGGCCAGACTGACCGACACATATCCACAGATGAACATGGGAGACCAGACTGACTGACACATATCCACGGATGAACATGGGAGACCAGACTGACTGACACATATCCACAGATGAACATGGGAGACCAGACTGACTGACACGTATCCACAGATGAACACGGGAGGCCAGACTGACTGACACATATCCACGGATGAACATGGGAGACCAGACTGACTGATACATATCCACAGATGAACATGGGAGACCAGACTGACTGACACATATCCACAGATGAACACGGGAGGCCAGACTGACCGACACATATCCACAGATGAACACAGGAGGCCAGACTGACTCACACATATCCACAGATGAACAAAGGAGGCCAGACTGACTGACACATATCCACAGATGAACACGGGAGGCCAGACTGACCGACACATATCCACAGATGAACACAGGAGGCCAGACTGCCTGACACGTATCCACAGATGAACACAGGAGGCCAGACTGACTGACACATATCATAGTTACATAGTTAGTGAGGTTGAAAAAAGACATCAGTCCATCCAGTTCAACCTATGATGTGTGTGTGTGTTTGCTTTTAATCGTACATTGTACTGTATGTTGTACATTGTATACCCCTGTATGTTGTACATTGTATACCCCTGTATGTTGTGGTCTCCAAGGTGCCCATCTAATAGTTTTTTGAAACTATCAATGCTCCCTGCTGATACGACTGCTTGTGGAAGAGAATTCCACATCCTTACTGCTCTTACAGTGAAGAACCCCTTACGTATTTTAAGGTTAAACCGCCTTTCCTCTAGTTTTAGTGAATGGCCACGTGTCTTATTGTATCTCCTTTCTCTGAATAGTTTGTTCCTTATGCTAGGGTCGCTAGTACAGTACTTTTACATTGATATCATATCCCCCCTCAATCGTCTCTTCTCCAGAGAGAATAGGTTCAGTGCTTGTAGTCTTTCCTCATAGCTGATGTCCTCCATTCCCCTTCCAATTCCAGCACATCCTTCCTGAGGATATCCACGATGAACACGGGAGGCCAGACTGACTGACACATATCCACGATGAACACGGGATGCCAGACTGACTGACACATATCCACAGATGATCACAGGAGGCCAGACTGACTGACACATATCCACAGATAAACATGGGAGACCAGACTGCCTGACATGTATCCACAGATGAACACGGGAGGCCAGACTGACTGACACGTATCCACAGATGAACACGGGAGGCCAGACTGATTGACACGTATACACAGGTTGGATGATGTCACGCGGTAGGATGAGGTCACTCGGTCGGATAAGGTCAAGCGGTCGGATGAGGTCACACGGTCGGACGTGGTCACTCGGTCGGATGAGGTCACACGGTCGCATGAGGGATGATGTCACGTGGTCGGGTGATGTCATGCGGTCAGATGAGGTCACGTGGTCCGATGAGGTCATGCAGACGTATGATGTCATCCGGTCAGATGATGTGACGTGGTCGGATGAGGTCACGTGGTTGGATGAGGTCACGCGGTCGGATGAGGTCACTCGATCGGATGAGGTCATGCGTCGGATGAGGTCACGTGGTCGGATGATGTCACGCGGTGGGAAGAGGTCACACGGTTGGATGAGGTCACATGGTCGGATGAGGTCACGCGGTCTGATGAGGGATGAGCTCATTCGGTCGGATGAGGTCACGCGGTCGGATGAGGTCACGCGGTCGGGTGAGGGATGAGGTCACGCGGTTGGATGAGGTCACGTGGTCGGATAAGGTCACGCAGTTGGATGAGGTCACGTGGTCGGATGAGGGATGAGGTCATGTGGTCTGATGAGGGATGAGGTCATGTAGTCGGATGAAGTCACACGGTCGGATGAGGTCACGCGGTTGGAGGAGGTCACGCGGTCGGATGAGGTCACTCGGTTGAATGAAGTCACGTGGTCGGATGAGGGATGAGGTCATGTAGTCGGATGAAGTCACACGGTCGGATAAGGTCACGAGGTTGGATGAGGTCACGTGGTCGGATGAGGGATGAGGTCATGTGGTCCGATGAGGGATGAGGTCAGGTGGTCGGATGAAGTCACATGGTTGGATGAGGTCACGCGGTCGGATGAGGTCACGCGGTCGGGGACAGATCACACCAGACTCCACACAAGTGAATCAGTTTTTATTGTGAGATAAGAAATCCAGGAAAGGTAAGTTAGCATAGTACATAGTGCTGCACAGAGGTACGCATAGTGCTTATATCACATGAACGGGGGAGGGGGAGGGAGGATCCCACGGGATCCCCCATTATAGCAGAATATTGCAAGATTCCAGGATGATCTCCCCTCCCTGCACTCATCTCCACTGACTGCATAATAGTCCAGGGCCCCGGGGACCGCACACAGGAGGGGCCACACCTAGCCTGGCACAGACATTATCTACACAGCACAGATCCACTGTATACAGCTCACACAGATCCATTGTATACCGATCCACACAGATCCATTGTATACAGATCACACAGATCCACTGTATACCGATCCACACAGATCCACTGTATACCGATCCACACAGATTCACTGTATACAGATCCACTGTATACCGATCCACACAGATTCACTGTATACAGATCACACAGATCCACTGTATACAGATCACACATCAACACAGATCCACTGTATACTGATCCACACAGATCCACTGTATACCGATCCACACAGAGCCACTGTATACAGATCACACAGATCCATTGTATACCGATCCACACAGATCCACTGTATACAGATCACACAGATCCACTGTATACAGATCACACAGATCCACTGTATACCGATCCACACAGATTACAGAGGGATCTGATCTATTTGAGAGATTACAGAGGGATCTGATCGGTATGGGAGATTACAGAGGGATCTGATCCGTGTAAGAGATTACAGAGGGATCTGATCTGTGTGAGAGATTACAGAGGGATCTGTGTGAGAGATTACAGAGGGATCTGATCAGTGTGAGAGATTACAGAGGGATCTGATCTGTGTGAGAGATTACAGAGGGATCTGATCCGTGTAAGAGATTACAGAGGGATCTGATCTGTGTGAGAGATTACAGAGGGATCTGTGTGAGAGATTACAGAGGGATCTGATCAGTGTGAGAGATTACAGAGGGATCTGATCTGTGTGAGAGATTACAGAGGGATCTGATCCGTGTAAGAGATTACAGAGGGATCTGATCTGTGTGAGAGATTACAGAGGGATCTGATCTGTCAGAGAGATTACAGAGGGATCTGATTGGTTTGAGAGATTACAGAGGGATCTGTGTGAGAGATTACAGAGGGATCTGATCAGTGTGAGAGATTACAGAGGGATCTGATCTGTGTGAGAGATTACAGAGGGATCTGATCCGTGTAAGAGATTACAGAGGGATCTGATCTGTGTGAGAGATTACAGAGGGATCTGATCTGTCAGAGAGATTACAGAGGGATCTGATTGGTTTGAGAGATTACAGAGGGATCTGTGTGAGAGATTACAGAGGGATCTGATCAGTGTGAGAGATTACAGAAGGATCTGATCGGTGTGAGAGATTACAGAGGGATCTGATCTGTGTGAGAGATTACGGAAGGATCTGTGTGAGAGATTACAGAGGGATCGGTGTGAGAGATTACAGAAGGATCTGATCGGTGTGAGAGATTACAGAGGGATCTGATCAGTGTGAGAGATTACAGAAGGATCTGATCGGTGTGAGAGATTACAGAGGGATCTGATCTGTGTGAGAGATTACAGAAGGATCTGTGTGAGAGATTACAGAGGGATCGGTGTGAGAGATTACAGAAGGATCTGATCGGTGTGAGAGATTACAGAGGGATCTGATCTGTGTGAGAGATTACAGAAAGATCTGATCTGTGTGAGAGATTACAGAGGGATCTGATCTGTGTGAGAGATTACAGAGGGATCTGATCTGTGTGAGAGATTACAGAGGGATCTGATCCACTGTATACAGATCACACAGATCCACTGTATACCGATCCACACAGATTACAGAGGGATCTGATCTATTTGAGAGATTACAGAGGGATCTGATCGGTATGGGAGATTACAGAGGGATCTGATCTGTGTGAGAGATTACAGAGGGATCTGATCCGTGTAAGAGATTACAGAGGGATCTGATCTGTGTGAGAGATTACAGAGGGATCTGTGTGAGAGATTACAGAGGGATCTGATCAGTGTGAGAGATTAGAGAGGGATCTGATCTGTGTGAGAGATTACAGAGGGATCTGATCCGTGTAAGAGATTACAGAGGGATCTGATCTGTGTGAGAGATTACAGAAGGATCTGATCAGTGTGAGAGATTACAGAGGGATCTGATCTGTGTGAGAGATTACAGAAGGATCTGTGTGAGAGATTACAGAGGGATCGGTGTGAGAGATTACAGAAGGATCTGATCGGTGTGAGAGATTACAGAGGGATCTGATCTGTGTGAGAGATTACAGAGGGATCTGATCTGTGTGAGAGATTACAGAGGGATCTGATCTGTGTGAGAGATTACAGAGGGATCTGATCTGTGTGAGAGATTACAGAGGGATCTGATCCACTGTATACAGATCACACAGATCCACTGTATACCGATCCACACAGATTACAGAGGGATCTGATCTATTTGAGAGATTACAGAGGGATCTGATCGGTATGGGAGATTACAGAGGGATCTGATCTGTGTGAGAGATTACAGAGGGATCTGATCCGTGTAAGAGATTACAGAGGGATCTGATCTGTGTGAGAGATTACAGAGGGATCTGTGTGAGAGATTACAGAGGGATCTGATCAGTGTGAGAGATTAGAGAGGGATCTGATCTGTGTGAGAGATTACAGAGGGATCTGATCCGTGTAAGAGATTACAGAGGGATCTGATCTGTGTGAGAGATTACAGAAGGATCTGATCAGTGTGAGAGATTACAGAGGGATCTGATTGGTGTGAGAGATTACAGAGGGATCTGATCGGTGTGAGAGGTTAGGGAGGGATCTAATCAGTGTGAGAGATTACAGAGGGATCTGTGTGAGAGATTACAGAGGGATCTGATCAGTGTGAGAGATTACAGAGGGATCTGATCGGTGTGAGAGATTACAGAAGGATCTGATTGGTGTGAGAGATTACAGAGGGATCTGGTCGGTGTGAGAGATTACAGAGGGATCTGATCAGTGTGAGAGATTACAGAGGGATCTGATCGGTGTGAGAGATTACAGAGGGATCTGTGTGAGAGATTACAGAGGGATCTGATCTGTGTAAGAGATTACAGAGGGATCTGTGTGAGAGATTACAGAGGGATCTGATCCGTGTAAGAGATTACAGAGGAATCTGATCGGTGTGAGAGATTACAGAGGGACCTGATCAGTGTGAGAGGTTAGGGAGGGATCTGATCAGTGTGAGAGATTAGGGAGGGATTCCAGGTGATCTCATTAGTAATCTTATACCTTTCTCTCTGATCTGTTGGCTTTTATACTGGATCTGTTTCTCGGAGCCTCGGGGAAAGGAATGACTGAACTGATCTATATGGGATTATGGAGAGATCCTGTAACTATATGGGATCTGTTGAACATTATCACACTGAAGTTGGAATCCAGTGCTCACATCCAATCAGGAAGCGGGATCTGTTATGTGACACTAGTATGGGGGATGTTTCTTGGCCTGACATTCATTCCTGATCCCGCCGCTGTCCATCATATTCCCTGAATTCCCGATCCTACAGCCTGACACTAGGTATGATGCCTGGGATCAATGGATCCCTCAAAGATGGCCGTTCACTGGCTCCTCCAAGGCATGGGGTGTGTTTAGGACATCCCCTGCACAACAAGCCACACCCTCCCGTATTCTTCCACACCCCATTTCTAGGGAACATCCATGGCATGGTGTGAGCCCGGAATTCCGATCTAGTGCCGGAGATTGGCTACACGGCCCGGCAGAGGGCTCACTTAGTATGATTAATGAGCTGGTAAATACGGGATTGACGAAACGCGTCGATGGGAGTGTCACCTGACACGACAGCCTCCAACCAGCCACCTTGGACATTGATCGCCACGCTGCTTTTCCTTTGAGCTCAAATATATAGAAATATAAATAAGACACAAAGCAGGAAACACTGGGGGAGGCGTCACCCCCGCTAGTACAAAGGGAAGAGGTGCCCAATGGCCTCCACTGGCCTCAGAGCCCTCCACCCCGGGGATGACATGCACAGGGCGTCCGGACAGACAGACAGACACGGCCTGTCCACACATGCAAACACAGGAATATAGTCCATAGAGAAGAACGAACGTCATCACCTTCTCTGGTGCTTGAGTTAGTGTTCTAGTGTCCTGCAAAACATCGGAAGTCTAGAAAAGTTTGATCTACCACTAAAACGAGGGTCAACCCCTTCAGCGTTGGGCAGCCCTTCCATACGGGATTGTAGGAGGTGCCTGGGTCACTGGGGGGGTTATACAGGATTACACAAACATGGACAATCTCCTGCCCACCTTCCTTCCATTCACCGTGTTCTCCCATCCACCCTGCTCTTCTGCCCCGCTCGGAGAAGACTCCGCCGCCCGCTAGTACTCGGTCAAGCCGTGCCACTTGGCAACCAGCTTCCGCGGGTTATCGCACACCTCCCGCCAATGTTCCATGCCGCTGGCCGTCACGCTGTGCGCCCCCAGGATGAGGCGGCCCACCACCTGGTTCTTGGTGGTGCGGTCAAAGTCGATGACCAGGAACTCGATGCTGATGTCGGGGAGGAGCTCGGAGGGGATGTCGTAGATGAAGGACTCGTTGAAGACGGGGCTGAGCGTGCACTTCTTGACGTGAGTCTTCTTCTTGGCGATGCGTTTCCTTCCATAGTAAACGTTCACCTTGACGTACGGATCTGCGGAGGAGAAGACACACGTCACACGTTAGACTGTTCCAGGACTGTGGTGTTCAGCCATCTGCATACAAATCTAATGGTTTTCAGGGGGGGAGGGGGTGAAGAAACTACCATGTACTTCTCCCTCACAGTGCCACATACTTCTCCCTCACAGTGCCACATACTTCTCCCTCACAGTGCCACATACTTCTCCCTCACAGTGCCACATACCTCTCCCTCACAGTGCCACATACTTCTCCTCCACAGTGCCACATACTTCTCCTCCACAGTGCCACATACTTCTCCCTCACAGTGCCACATACTTCTCCCTCACAGTGCCACATACTTCTCCCTCACAGTGCCACATACCTCTCCCTCACAGTGCCAGATACTTCTCCCTCACAGTGCCACATACTTCTCCCTCACAGTGACACATACTTCTCCCTCACAGTGACACATACCTCTCCCTGACAGTGCCACATACCTCTCCCCCACAGTGACACATACCTCTCCCTCACAGTGCCACATACTTCTCCCCCACAGTGCCACATACTTCTCCCTCACAGTGTCAACATACCTCTCCCTCACAGTGCCACATACATCTCCCTCACAGTGCCACATACATCTCCCTCACAGTGCCAGATACTTCTCCTCCACAGTACCACATACTTCTCCCTCACAGTGTCACATACTTTTCCCTCACAGTGTCACATACCTCTCCCTCACAGTGCCACATACATCTCCCTCACAGTGCCAGATACTTCTCCTCCACAGTGCCACATACTTCTCCCCCACGGTGCCACATACTTCTCCCTCACAGTGTCAACATACCTCTCCCTCACAGTGCCACATACATCTCCCTCACAGTGCCACATACATCTCCCTCACAGTGCTACATACATCTCCCTCACAGTGCCAGATACTTCTCCCTCACAGGCCAGATACTTCTCCCTCACAGTGCCAGATACTTCTCCCTCACAGTGCCACATACTTCTCCCTCACAGTCACACATACTTCTCCCTCACAGTGACACATACCTCTCCCTGACAGTGCCACATACCTCTCCCCCACAGTGACACATACCTCTCCCTCACAGTGCCACATACTTCTCCCCCACAGTGCCACATACTTCTCCCTCACAGTGTCAACATACCTCTCCCTCACAGTGCCACATACATCTCCCTCACAGTGCCACATACATCTCCCTCACAGTGCCAGATACTTCTCCTCCACAGTACCACATACTTCTCCCTCACAGTGCCACATACTTCTCCCTCACAGTGTCACATACTTCTCCCTCACAGTGTCACATACCTCTCCCTCACAGTGCCACATACATCTCCCTCACAGTGCCAGATACTTCTCCTCCACAGTGCCACACAACTACCCCCTCACAGTGCCACACACTTCCCCCTCACAGTGCCACATACTTCCCCCTCACAGTGCCACATACTTCTCCCTCACAGTGCCACATACTTCCCCCTCACAGTGCCACATACTTCCCCCTCACAGTGCCACATACTTCTCCCTCACAGTGTCACATACTTCTCTCTCACAGTGTCACATACTTCCTCCTCCACAGTGCCACATACCTCTCCTCCACAGTGCCACATACTTCTCCCCCACAGGGCCACATACTTCTCCCTCACAGTGCCACATACTTCTCCCTCACAGTGCCACATACTTCTCCCTCACAGTGCCACATACTTCTCCCTCAAAGTGCCACATACTTCTCCCTCACAGTGTCACATACTTCTCTCTCACAGTGTCACATACTTCTCCTCCACAGTGCCACATACTTCTCCCTCACAGTGCCACATACTTCTCCCTCAAAGTATAACCATCTTATAAACTTCCCTTTAGCCCAGGTTCACAAGTCGCATGTCAAATCGAACCAATGTGAACGTGGGCCTACTCTCAGCCAGAAGCACCAGCTGTAAGACCTGAACAGAATCCAATCACTTCAAACCTATCCTGCCCTATCATTGTCATCTCAGTGAGGGCACCTAACCCAGGCATTCCACAGACCACAAATAGCCCACTGTCCCTCTAACCTTAACCACTTTACCCCCAGCCACTGTGCTGCTACTGCGGCACAGTGGCTCGTTCCCGTCCAGCAACGTAGACCTACGTCGCTGGACTCCTCCCCCTGTAGGCGGCGCTCGCGCGCCGCCGGAGGCGCGCTCCCGCTGTTTTCATTCACAGCGGGAGTCGGGCCAGGGGAGGAGCAGCGGCGATCGCCGCTGCTCTTCCCCGATCGTCGGGGAATCGAGTGAGGAGATCCGCCCACCTGTGTAAACAGAGCGGGCGGATCTCCTAAGTGACAGGGACTGACAGATCGGAGTGTTCAGCATAGCTAAACATCCGATCTGTCCTTCTGTCACTCAGTCACCTCCCCCCCCCACACGTCAGTAAGCACCAGGCATACATTAACCCCTCCCTCTCCAATAAAATTAACCCCTTCACTGCCAGTGTCATTTTTACAGTAACAGTGCATATTTATAGCACTGATTACTGCAGTAATGTCACTGGTACCCCCAAAAGTGTAAAAAATGTCAGTCAGGGGTCCGATCTGTCCGCCGCAATGTCGCAGTCCCACAAAAAAAATCGCAGATCGCCGCCATCACGCATTAAAAAAAAAACACCAAAAATGACAGAAATCTTTCCCGTAGTTAGTAAACGCAATAACTTTTGCGCAAACCAATCAAAAAAACCAATGGCCAAAATTTTTTAAAAAATTTGATTTTTACATTTTTTTGGGGGGGAATTTCATATAAAAAATGTTAAAAATATTGTTATTTTTTCAAAATAAACGCTCTTTTTTTGTTTATAGCGCAAAAAGTAAAAAGCGCACAGGTGATCAAATACCACCAAAAGAAAGCTCTGTTTGTGGGAAAAAAAGGACGTAAATCTCGTTTGGGTACGGTGTCGCACGACCGCGCAATTGTCAGTTAAAGTCGCACAGCGCCGAATTGCAAAAAGTGGCCTGGACGTAAGACAGCAAAATCCTCTGGTGGTAAAGTGGTTAAAGGTATGTGGTGGGGATAGAAATGTGAGACATCATTGCTGACTTGAAAGGTACAGGCCACAGCTGGGATCATGGTATTACTACCTAGCAAATCACTGACCTGGAACAAGCATGCTGCCAGTGGAATGGGAAACGTCTGACCTCTCATCCTGCATCCTTATATTACCTTAGAGACCAGGATTCTGCACCTTTAAATAGTCAGCAATGGCTGCTCCCAGGGGGTGCCCTGCATTTGTCTGATTAGCCGGATTGCAGGGAGAAGGAGGTAAGTGACCCTGCCCTAGGATGGATAAATAGCTGCTACCTGACAGTCCGGTGATGTCAACCCTTGGAAGGTGTTTGGCTTTCAGCACAACAACCGTCATCCTCTGTGCCACGGGCTGGTAAGAGAGCGATACCTGCAACTCTCCCCGACTAATGCACTTCTGTGGAGAGAAGAACTGCAATTACAATGGTGGCTACAACCTGATTTCCCCAATGCTAACCAATTATATCCAAACCACCATCCCCAATGCGTGCGATAATTCCACAGCAGGAATCGACCCAAAATGTAAGCTGTAACTACTAATAGCAGATGACCTAGAGGAGGGACTTCTAGTGGGGGTTGGGTCACTTGGGGATGGAGGTTTTGCTGGCTAGAGCCATGTATCTTGTAGAGAAGGATACAGCGCTGTGAAAAATGACCATGACTTGGACAAGGCCTAAATATGAGGTGACAGGATTCGGTAATAATAAAGTGACCATAGATTGGACAGTGAGGAAACCCTTTAACAGCTGACACCTTCAATCAATCGGCAAAATTACCAAAACCTGCAAAAGTCAGTGAACCCCTATGATTGGGACAAGTTACAAAACGTGGCAGGCTGTATGTGATAGTAGGGAAGCTGATCCCTGAGTTCCAGAAGATTCGCTTCAAGGATCTCATTAAACATGTGGAGATCAGGAGTGATCTAGTATTGTCATTGTGTTGACCTGGAGGTGAAGAACCCCCCGTGTTCCTGAAGAAGGGCTTCAACGATCTCATTGGACACGTGGGGATTGGGAATGATCTGGCATAGTGTTGACCTGGAGGTGAAGATTGAATAACCCCCCATGTTCCTGAAGAGGGGCTTCAAGGATCTCATTAGACATGTGGGGATGAGGAGTGATCTGGCATTGTGTTGACCTGGAGGTGAAGAACTCCCCTATGTTCCTGAAGATGGGCTTCAAGGATCTCATGGGACAGTTGGGGATTGGGAGTGATCTGGCATAGTGTTGACCTGGAGGTGAACCCCCCCATGTTCTTAAAGATGGGCTTCAAGGATCCCATTAGACATGTCCGGATCAGGAGTGATCTTGCATAGTGTTGACCTGGAGGTGAAGAACCCCCCCCATATTCCTGAAGATAGGCTTCAAGAATCCCTTTAGACATGTGGGGATCAGGAGTGATCTGGCATCGCATTGATCCAGATATGAAGAAATCCACCCCCCCCCCCCAATATTCCTAAAGATGGACTTCAAGAATCTCATCAGACATGTGGGAATTCGGGAGTGATCTGGGATACTGTTGACCTGGAGGCTTCAAGAATCTCAGTAGACACGTAGGGATCGGGAATGATCTGGTATAGTGTTGACCTGGAGGTGAAGAAGCCCCCCCCCCCCCCATATTCCTGAAGAAGGGCTTCAAGGATCTCATTAGACATGTGGGGATTGGGAGTGATCTGCCAATGTGTTGACCTGGAGGTGAAGAAGCCCCCCCCCCCATGTTCCTAAGGATGAACAGATGCCCCATAGTAAGCCTATGGATAATGTCACCGCCCAGATATTTCAGCTGTTGGTGATCTCTCCTGAGGCCAATTGCTGATGAGATCATGTGACTATACTAGAGCGCCCTGAAAATAGTATCTGCCATCTACAGGGTAGTTAGAATTGGAGTTAGAAGGGGGGTGGCATAAGTTTTAGGCATAGCTAGATATTGACTGGAATTCCACTTTAAGGATCTCAAACAAATGAGGGGATCGGGAGTGATCTGGCATCATGTTGACCTGGAGGTGAAGAACCCTCCATGTTCTGAAGATAGGCTTCAAGGATCTCAATAGACATGTGGGGATCGGGAGTGATCTGACTTTGTGTTGACCTGGAGGTGTAGAACCCCCCCCCCCCCCCATATTCCTGAAGAAGGGCTTCAAGGATCTCATTAGACAAGTGGGGATCGGGAGTGATCTGGCATAGTGTTGACCTGGAGGTGAAGAACCCCGCCCCCCCATATTCCTGAAGAAGGGCTTCAAGGATCTCATTAGACATGTGGGGATCGGGAGTGATCTGCCATTGTGTTGACCTGGAGGTGAAGAACCCCCCATGTTTCTGAAGATAGGCTTCAAGGATCTCAATAGACATGTGGGGATCAGGAGTGATCTGACTTTGTGTTGAACAGATATAAAGAAGCCCCCCCCCTTATTCCTGCACCAATAGCAATGAAAATTGGCTTTGTATAAAAGACTCCATGTACAAGGACTAACCTGGATGTTCCTTTTGGTGATCTCCCTGGTTAGCTGCACCTTGCCAGTGCTGGGGTCCACCCCGGCCAGCGGCACCATCACCTCTCCAATGACATCATCTCGAGAGAAGCGGTCAAAGCTCAAGACAAGGAAGTGAAGGACGAGGTCCTGGAGTTGGCTGTAGGGAATACCATAAAACGTGAAGGTTTCATCAAAGACGGGATTGAGGGTCTTCCTCAGAACCCGAGTCTTCACCCGATGTTTCTTGTCTGGCAGGATGGTCATCTTGATGTACGGGTCAGAACCATGGGAATGTTCATCCATCACTGGTAGACCGTGGGCCTCCTGTATGGTGACCACCAGAGCTTTTTTGGGGAAGTTATAATCCACAGAGAGGGTCAGTGTCCCGAGGGCCAACTCTTCATCTGGAGAAGATGGAGATGACGTCTTACTGCCGCTGGAGGTCAGACTTTGACTTGGGCTTACTTCCTCTTCGTAGTTCATAGTAATGGGCAGCTGGTTGATGGGTGTAGCGGTGGCCAGGCCATTGGGACCTTTCTCTGAGGCCATCAGACCCACCTCGGCGTTGTCCAGCATGACGTTTCCTGCCCGCAGGTTCTCCGCATCGATGGCTTGTTTATCTTTGCGGATGTTCAGGTGTTTCTTCTTATTGCTCAGAGTCTCCGGGTAAATACTGATCCCCTTCAGCATGTGGATAAACTTATATGGAGGATTCTTGTGTTTCTTCTCCGATCGACCCACGCAACAACTCCAGATAAAAATGGTGACTGACACCGACACTACCAAGATGGCGGCCCCAATGAAGCCGGCCGCAATGGGCGACATATCTACAAGAAAAATGGAGAAGGGGCATTGCTAAGTGTGTGATCAAAGACTACAGAACCTGGAAACACCGTAACCATGACCTGTACACGGACCTCTCCATAGATAGGCCTCCCCTCCATACACCGGCCTCTCCTCCTCACATCAGGGTGGACTGACCTCTCCATACACCGGCCTCCCCTCCTCACATCAGGGTGGACTGACCTCTCCATACACCGGCCTCCCCTCCTCACATCAGGGTGGACTGACCTCTCCGTACAGTGACTACCCTCATACACTGACCTCCCCTGCTCAAATCAGGGTGGACTGACCTCTCCGTACACCGACTACCCTCACACACCGGCCTCCCCTCCTCACATCAGGGTGGACTGACCTCTCCGTACACCGGCCTCCCCTCCTCACATCAGGGTGGACTGACCTCTCCATACACCAGCCTCCCCTCCTCACATCAGGGTGGACTGACCTCTCCGTACAGTGACTACCCTCATACACTGACCTCCCCTGCTCAAATCAGGGTGGACTGACCTCTCCGTACACCGACTACCCTCACACACCGGCCTCCCCTCCTCACATCAGGGTGGACTGACCTCTCCGTACACCGGCCTCCCCTCCTCACATCAGGGTGGACTGACCTCTCCATACACCAGCCTCCCCTCCTCACATCAGGGTGGACTGACCTCTCCGTACAGTGACTACCCTCATACACTGACCTCCCCTGCTCAAATCAGGGTGGACTGACCTCTCCGTACACCGACTACCCTCACACACCGGCCTCCCCTCCTCACATCAGGGTGGACTGACCTCTCCGTACACCGGCCTCCCCTCCTCACATCAGGGTGGACTGACCTCTCCGTACACCGGCCTCCCCTCCTCACATCAGGGTGGACTGACCTCTCCATACCCCGGCCTCCCCTCCTCACATCAGGGTGGACTGACCTCTCCGTACACCGGCCTCCCCTCCTCACATCAGGGTGGACTGACCTCTCCATACCCCGGCCTCCCCTCCTCACATCAGGGTGGACTGACCTCTCCATACACCGGCCTCCCCTCCTCACGTCAGGGTGGACTGACCTCTCTATACACCGGCCTCCCCATCTCACATCAGGATGGACTGACCTCTCCATACACCAGCCTCCCCTCCTCACATCAGGGTGGACTGACCTCTCCGTACAGTGACTACCCTCATACACTGACCTCCCTTGCTCAAATCAGGGTGGACTGACCTCTCCGTACACCGACTACCCTCACACACCGGCCTCCCCTCCTCACATCAGGGTGGACTGACCTCTCTATACACCGACTACCTCCACACACCAACCCCCCCCCCCCCCCACATCAGGGTGGACTGACTTCTCCATACACTGACTACACTCCATACACTGACTACCCTCCATACACCGGCCTCCCCTCCTCACATCAGGGTGGACTGACCTCTCTATACACCGACTACCTCCACACACCAACCCCCCCCCCCCTCACATCAGGGTGGACTGACCTCTCTATACACCGACTACCCTCCATACACCAACCCCCCCCTCACTTCAGGGTGGACTGACCTCTCCATACAGTGACTACCCTCATACACTGACCTCCCCTGCTCAAATCAGGGTGGACTGACCTCTCTATACACTGACTACCTCCACACACCAACCCCCCCCCCCCCTCACATCAGGGTGGACTGACCTCTCCATACACCGGCCTACCCTCCTCACATCAGGGTGGACTGACCTCTCCATACACCGGCCCCCCCCCCCCCTCACATCAGCGTGGACTGACCTCTCTATACACTGACTACCCTCCATACACCGGCCTCCTCTCCACACATCAGGGTGGACTGACCTCTCCATACACTGACTACCCTCCATACACCGGTATCCTCTCCTCACATCAGGGTGGACTGACCTCTCTATACACCGACTACCTCCACACACCAACCCCCCCCTCACAACAGGGTGGACTGACCTCTCCGTACACTGACTACCCTCCATACACCGTCCTCCCCTCCGCACATCAGGGTGGACTGACCTCTCCGTACAGCAACTACCCTCCATACACCGGCCTCCCCTCCTCACATCAGGGTGGACTGACCTCTCTATACACGACTACCTCCACACACCAACCCCCCCCCCCCCTCACATCAGGGTGGACTGACCTCTCTGTACAGCGACTACCCTCAAACACCGACCTCCCCTCCTCACATCAGGGTGGACTGACCTCTTCATACACTGACTACCCTCCATACACCGGCCTCTCCTCCTCACATCAGGGTGGACTGACCTCTCCGTACACTGACTACCCTCACACCGGCCTCCCCTCCTCACATCAGGGTGGACTGACCTCTCCGTACACTGACTACCCTCACACCGACCTCCCCTCCTCACATCAGGGTGGACTGACCTCTCTGTACAGCGACTACCCTCAAACACCGACCTCCCCTCCTCACATCAGGGTGGACTGACATCTCCATTACTCCATCCAAAATGACAAAAAAAAATTTTGCCTAAAGCTTTACTTTAAACATTGATCCCATGCATGAGTCCGCCTACACAGACCCCTAACCTCCACCTACACAGACCCCTAACCTCCACCTACACAGACCCCTAACCTCCGCCTACACAGACCCCTAACCTCCGCCTACACAGACCCCTAACCTCCGCCTACACACACCCCTAACCTCCACCTACACAGACCCCTAACCTCCGCCTACCCAGACCCCTAACTTCCGCCTACACAGACCCCTAACCTCCGCCTACACAGACCCCTAACCTCCGCCTACACAGACCCCTAACCTCCACCTACACAGACCCCTAACCTCCACCTACACAGACCCCTAACCTCCACCTACACAGACCCCTAACCTCCACCTACACCGACCCCTAACCTCCACCTACACAGACCCCTAACCTCCTCCTACACAGACCCCTAACCTCCGCCTACCCAGACCCCTAACTTCCGCCTACACAGACCCCTAACCTCCACCTACACAGACCCCTAACCTCCTCCTACACAGACCCCTAACCTCCGCCTACACAGACCCCTAACCTCCACCTACACAGACCCCTAACCTCCGCCTACACAGACCCCTAACCTCCACCTACACAGACCCCTAACCTCCACCTACACAGACCACTAACCTCCGCCTACACAGACCCCTAACCTCCACCTACACAGACCCCTAACCTCCACCTACACAGACCCCTAACCTCCTCCTACACAGACCCCTAACCTCCGCCTACACAGACCCCTAACCTCCACCTTCACAGACCCCTAACCTCCACCTACACAGACCACTAACCTCCGCCTACACAGACCCCTAACCTCCACCTACACAGACCCCTAACCTCCACCTACACAGACCCCTAACCTCCGCCTACACAGACCCCTAACCTCCACCTACACAGACCCCTAACCTCCACCTACACAGACCCCTAACCTCCACCTACACAGACCCCTAACCTTCACCTACACAGACCCCTAACCTCCACCTACACAGACCCCTAACCTCCGCCTACCCAGACCCCTAACTTCCGCCTACACAGACCCCTAACCTCCGCCTACACAGACCCCTAACCTCCGCCTACACAGACCCCTAACCTCCACCTACACAGACCCCTAACCTCCACCTACACAGACCCCTAACCTCCACCTACACAGACCCCTAACCTCCACCTACACAGACCCCTAACCTCCTCCTACACAGACCCCTAACCTCCGCCTACACAGACCCCTAACCTCCACCTACACAGACCCCTAACCTCCGCCTACACAGACCCCTAACCTCCACCTACACAGACCCCTAACCTCCACCTACACAGACCACTAACCTCCGCCTACACAGACCCCTAACCTCCACCTACACAGACCCCTAACCTCCACCTACACAGACCCCTAACCTCCTCCTACACAGACCCCTAACCTCCGCCTACACAGACCCCTAACCTCCACCTTCACAGACCCCTAACCTCCACCTACACAGACCACTAACCTCCGCCTACACAGACCCCTAACCTCCACCTACACAGACCCCTAACCTCCACCTACACAGACCCCTAACCTCCGCCTACACAGACCCCTAACCTCCACCTACACAGACCCCTAACCTCCACCTACACAGACCCCTAACCTTCACCTACACAGACCCCTAACCTCCACCTACACAGACCCCTAACCTCCTCCTACACAGACCCCTAACCTCCACCTACACAGACCCCTAACCTCCACCTACACAGACCCCTAACCTCCGCCTACACAGACCCCTAACCTCCGCCTACACACACCCCTAACCTCCACCTACACAGACCCCTAACCTCCGCCTACCCAGACCCCTAACTTCCGCCTACACAGACCCCTAACCTCCGCCTACACAGACCCCTAACCTCCGCCTACACAGACCCCTAACCTCCACCTACACAGACCCCTAACCTCCACCTACACAGACCCCTAACCTCCACCTACACAGACCCCTAACCTCCACCTACACAGACCCCTAACCTCCTCCTACACAGACCCCTAACCTCCGCCTACACAGACCCCTAACCTCCACCTACACAGACCCCTAACCTCCGCCTACACAGACCCCTAACCTCCACCTACACAGACCCCTAACCTCCACCTACACAGACCACTAACCTCCGCCTACACAGACCCCTAACCTCCACCTACACAGACCCCTAACCTCCACCTACACAGACCCCTAACCTCCTCCTACACAGACCCCTAACCTCCGCCTACACAGACCCCTAACCTCCACCTTCACAGACCCCTAACCTCCACCTACACAGACCACTAACCTCCGCCTACACAGACCCCTAACCTCCGCAGACCCCTAACCTCCACCTACACAGACCCCTAACCTCCGCCTACACAGACCCCTAACCTCCACCTACACAGACCCCTAACCTCCACCTACACAGACCCCTAACCTTCACCTACACAGACCCCTAACCTCCACCTACACAGACCCCTAACCTCCACCAACACAGACCCCTAACCTCCACCTACACAGACCCCTAACCTCCACCTACACAGACCCCTAACCTCCACCTACACAGACCCCTAACCTCCACCTACACAGACTCCTAACCTCCGCCTACACAGACTCCTAACCTCCACCTACACAGACCCCTAACCTCCACCTACACAGACCCCTAAACCTCCGCCTACACAGACCCCTAACCTCCGCCTACACAGACCCCTAACCTCCGCCTACACAGACCCCTAACCTTCACCTACACAGACCCCTAACCTCCGCCTACACAGACCCCTAACCTCCACCTACACAGACCCCTAACCTCCACCTACACAGACCCCTAACCTCCGCCTACACAGACCCCTAACCTCCACCTACACAGACCCCTAACCTCCACCTACACAGACCCCTAACCTCCGCCTACACAGACCCCTAACCTCCACCTACACAGACCCCTAACCTCCACCTACACAGACCCCTAACCTCCTCCTACACAGACCCCTAACCTCCACCTACACAGACCCCTAACCTCCACCTACACAGACCCCTAACCTCCTCCTACACAGACCCCTAACCTCCGCCTACACAGACCCCTAACCTCCACCTTCACAGACCCCTAACCTCCACCTACACAGACCACTAACCTCCGCCTACACAGACCCCTAACCTCCACCTACACAGACCCCTAACCTCCACCTACACAGACCCCTAACCTCCGCCTACACAGACCCCTAACCTCCACCTTCACAGACCCCTAACCTCCACCTACACAGACCACTAACCTCCGCCTACACAGACCCCTAACCTCCACCTACACAGACCCCTAACCTCCACCTACACAGACCCCTAACCTCCGCCTACACAGACCCCTAACCTCCACCTACACAGACCCCTAACCTCCACCTACACAGACCCCTAACCTTCACCTACACAGACCCCTAACCTCCACCTACACAGACCCCTAACCTCCACCTACACAGACCCCTAACCTCCGCCAACACAGACCCCTAACCTCCACCTACACAGACCCCTAACCTCCACCTACACAGACCCCTAACCTCCACCTACACAGACCCCTAACCTCCGCCTACACAGACTCCTAACCTCCGCCTACACAGACCCCTAACCTCCACCTACACAGACCCCTAACCTCCACCTACACAGACCCCTAAACCTCCGCCTACACAGACCCCTAACCTCCGCCTACACAGACCCCTAACCTCCGCCTACACAGACCCCTAACCTTCACCTACACAGACCCCTAACCTCCGCCTACACAGACCCCTAACCTCCACCTACACAGACCCCTAACCTCCACCTACACAGACCCCTAACCTCCGCCTACACAGACCCCTAACCTCCACCTACACAGACCCCTAACCTCCACCTACACAGACCCCTAACCTCCGCCTACACAGACCCCTAACCTCCACCTACACAGACCCCTAACCTCCACCTACACAGACCCCTAACCTCCACCTACACAGACCCCTAACCTCCTCCTACACAGACCCCTAACCTCCACCTACACAGACCCCTAACCTCCACCTACACAGACCCCTAACCTCCTCCTACACAGACCCCTAACCTCCGCCTACACAGACCCCTAACCTCCACCTTCACAGACCCCTAACCTCCACCTACACAGACCACTAACCTCCGCCTACACAGACCCCTAACCTCCACCTACACAGACCCCTAACCTCCACCTACACAGACCCCTAACCTCCGCCTACACAGACCCCTAACCTCCACCTACACAGACCCCTAACCTCCACCTACACAGACCCCTAACCTTCACCTACACAGACCCCTAACCTCCACCTACACAGACCCCTAACCTCCTCCTACACAGACCCCTAACCTCCACCTACACAGACCCCTAACCTCCACCTACACAGACCCCTAACCTCCGCCTACACAGACCCCTAACCTCCGCCTACACACACCCCTAACCTCCACCTACACAGACCCCTAACCTCCGCCTACCCAGACCCCTAACTTCCGCCTACACAGACCCCTAACCTCCGCCTACACAGACCCCTAACCTCCGCCTACACAGACCCCTAACCTCCACCTACACAGACCCCTAACCTCCACCTACACAGACCCCTAACCTCCACCTACACAGACCCCTAACCTCCACCTACACAGACCCCTAACCTCCTCCTACACAGACCCCTAACCTCCGCCTACACAGACCCCTAACCTCCACCTACACAGACCCCTAACCTCCGCCTACACAGACCCCTAACCTCCACCTACACAGACCCCTAACCTCCACCTACACAGACCACTAACCTCCGCCTACACAGACCCCTAACCTCCACCTACACAGACCCCTAACCTCCACCTACACAGACCCCTAACCTCCTCCTACACAGACCCCTAACCTCCGCCTACACAGACCCCTAACCTCCACCTTCACAGACCCCTAACCTCCACCTACACAGACCACTAACCTCCGCCTACACAGACCCCTAACCTCCACCTACACAGACCCCTAACCTCCACCTACACAGACCCCTAACCTCCGCCTACACAGACCCCTAACCTCCACCTACACAGACCCCTAACCTCCACCTACACAGACCCCTAACCTTCACCTACACAGACCCCTAACCTCCACCTACACAGACCCCTAACCTCCACCTACACAGACCCCTAACCTCCGCCAACACAGACCCCTAACCTCCACCTACACAGACCCCTAACCTCCACCTACACAGACCCCTAACCTCCACCTACACAGACCCCTAACCTCCGCCTACACAGACTCCTAACCTCCGCCTACACAGACCCCTAACCTCCACCTACACAGACCCCTAACCTCCACCTACACAGACCCCTAAACCTCCGCCTACACAGACCCCTAACCTCCGCCTACACAGACCCCTAACCTCCGCCTACACAGACCCCTAACCTTCACCTACACAGACCCCTAACCTCCGCCTACACAGACCCCTAACCTCCACCTACACAGACCCCTAACCTCCACCTACACAGACCCCTAACCTCCGCCTACACAGACCCCTAACCTCCACCTACACAGACCCCTAACCTCCACCTACACAGACCCCTAACCTCCACCTACACAGACCCCTAACCTACACAGACCCCTAACCTCCGCCTACACAGACCCCTAACCTCCGCCTACACAGACCCCTAACCTCCACCTACACAGACCCCTAACCTCCACCTACACAGACCCCTAACCTCCACCTACACAGACTCCTAACCTCCGCCTACACAGACCCCTAACCTCCACCTACACAGACCCCTAACCTCCGCCTACACAGACCCCTAACCTCCGCCTACACAGACCCCTAACCTCCACCTACACCGACCCCTAGCCTCTGCCTATACAGACCCCTAACCTCAACCTAACCTCCGCCTACACAGACCCCTAACCTCCACCTACGCAGACCCCTAACCCCCGCCTACACAGACCCCCTAACCTCCGCCTACGCAGACCCTTAACCTCCACCTACACAGACCCCTAACCTCCACCTACACAGACCCCTAACCTCAACCTAACCTCTGCCTACGCAGACCCCTAACCTCCGCCTACACAGACCCCTAACCTCTGCCTACGCAGACCCCTAACCTCCGCCTACACAGACCCCTAACCTCTGCCTATACAGACCCCTAACCTCAACCTAACCTCTGCCTACGCAGACCCCTAACCTCTGCCTATACAGACCCCTAACCTCAACCTAACCTCTGCCTACGCAGACCCCTAACCTCCGCCTACACAGACCCCTAACCTCTGCCTACGCAGGCCCCGAACCTCCGTCTACGCAGACCCCTAACCTCTGCCTATACAGACCCCTAACCTCAACCTAACCTCTGCCTACGCAGACCCCTAACCTCCGCCTACACAGACCCCTAACCTCTGCCTACGCAGACCCCTAACCTCCGCCTACACAGACCCCTAACCTCTGCCTACGCAGACCCCTAACCTCCGTCTACACAGACCCCTAACCTCCGCCTACGCAGACCCCTAACCTCCTCCTACACAGACCCCTAACCTCTGCCTACGCAGACCCCTAACCTCCGCCTACACAGACCCCTAACCTCAACCTAACCTCTGCCTACGCAGACCCCTAACCTCCGTCTATGCAGACCCCTAACCTCTGCCTATACAGACCCCTAACCTCAACCTAACCTCTGCCTATGCAGACCCCTAACCTCAGCCTACGCAGACCCCTAACCTCCGTCTACGCAGACCCCTAACCTCTGCCTATACAGACCCCTAACCTCAACCTAACCTCTGCCTACGCAGACCCCTAACCTCCGCCTACACAGACCCCTAACCTCTGCCTACGCAGACCCCTAACCTCCGCCTACACAGACCCCTAACCTCTGCCTACGCAGACCCCTAACCTCCGTCTACGCAGACCCCTAACCTCCGCCTACACAGACCCCTAACCTCCGCCTACACAGACCCCTAACCTCCACCTACGCAGACCCCTAACCCCCGCCTACACAGACCCCCTAACCTCCGCCTACGCAGACCCCTAACCTCCGTCTATGCAGACCCCTAACCTCTGCCTATACAGACCCCTAACCTCAACCTAACCTCTGCCTACGCAGACCCCTAACCTCCGCCTACACAGACCCCTAACCTCTGCCTACGCAGACCCCTAACCTCTGCCTATACAGACCCCTAACCTCAACCTAACCTCTGCCTACGCAGACCCCTAACCTCTGCCTACACAGACCCCTAACCTCTGCCTACGCAGACCCCTAACCTCCGCCTACACAGACCCCTAACCTCTGCCTACGCAGACCCCTAACCTCCGTTTTCACAGACCCCTAACCTCCACCTACGCAGACCCCTAACCTCCTCCTACACAGACCCCTAACCTCTGCCTACGCAGACCCCTAACCTCCGCCTACACAGACCCCTAACCTCAACCTAACCTCTGCCTACGCAGACCCCTAACCTCCGTCTATGCAGACCCCTAACCTCAACCTAACCTCTGCCTATGCAGACCCCTAACCTCAGCCTACACAGACCCCTAACCTCTGCCTACGCAGACCCCTAACCTCTGTCTACGCAGACCCCTAACCTCTGCCTATACAGACCCCTAACCTCAACCTAACCTCTGCCTACGCAGACCCCTAACCTCCGCCTACACAGACCCCTAACCTCTGCCTACGCAGACCCCTAACCTCCGCCTACACAGACCCCTAACCTCTGCCTACGCAGACCCCTAACCTCCGTCTACGCAGACCCCTAACCTCCATCTACGCAGACCCCTAACCTCCGCCTACACAGACCTCTAACCTCCGCCTACACAGACCCCTAACCTCCACCTACGCAGACCCCTAACCCCCGCCTACGCAGACCCCCTAACCTCCGCCTACGCAGACCCCTAACCTCCGTCTATGCAGACCCCTAACCTCTGCCTATACAGACCCCTAACCTCAACCTAACCTCTGCCTACGCAGACCCCTAACCTCCGCCTACACAGACCCCTAACCTCTGCCTACGCAGACCCCTAACCTCCGTCTACGCAGACCCCTAACCTCTGCCTATACAGACCCCTAACCTCAACCTAACCTCTGCCTACGCAGACCCCTAACCTCTGCCTACACAGACCCCTAACCTCTGCCTACGCAGACCCCTAACCTCCGCCTACGCAGACCCCTAACCTCCACCTACACAGACCCCTAACCTCAACCTAACCTCTGCCTACGCAGACCCCTAACCTCCGTTTATGCAGACCCCTAACCTCTGCCTATACAGACCCCTAACCTCCGCCTACACAGACCCCTAAGCTCTGCCTACGCAGACCCCTAACCTCCGTCTACGCAGACCCCTAACCTCCGCCTACACAGACCCCTAACCTCCGCCTACACACACCCCTAACCTCCGCCTACACACCCCTCAGGCTAAGAAATTATTACACATTTATCCCATGCATGCGGCCTTTTTTCAAAAATTCAATCTTATAAAAATCTAGGGGACGTGAAAGGACAGAAAGAAAAGCCGCACACCCAGAGACTGACAGACAGCAGATACGGGGACCTGACATTCCTCCACGCCTTTCTCCAGGTCCACTGGTCACGTGGAAACCTGACACTGTGCATTCCACGTGACGTAACGAACTACTAAGCTAACTAGAAAAAAGTGTCTCCAAGTCAAAATCCTGGCGAGTCTGAAAAGCCCCGTATGACCACTCCGCATAACTCAAGCCCCCTAACCTCCACCTAAACACCCCCTCAGGCTAAGAACTACTAAACTAACTGGAAAAAGTGTTAAAATCCCAGCGAGTCTGTGTGATGTCATGTGATGGGAGTGATGTCATGTGATGGGGTGATGTCATGTGATAGGGGTGATGTCATGTGATGGGAGTGATGTCATGTGATGGGGCGATGTCATGTGATGGGAGTGATGTCATGTGATGGGTGATGTCATGTGATGGGAGTGATGTCATGTGATGGGTGATGTCATGTGATGGGAGTGATGTCATGTGATGGAGTGATGTCATGTGATGGGGTGATGTCATGTGATGGGGTGATGTCATGTGATGGGGTGATGTCATGTGATGGGAGTGTTGTCATGTGATGGGGTGATGTCATGTGATAGGGGTGATGTCATGTGATGGGAGTGATGTCATGTGATGGGGTGATGTCATGTGATGGGAGTGATGTCATGTGATGGGTGATGTGATGTGATGGGAGTGATGTCATGTGATGGGGGTGATGTCATGTAATGGGGTGATGTCATGTGATGGGAGTGATAGGAGTGATGTCATGTGATGGGGGTGATGTCATGTAATGGGGTGATGTCATGTGATGGGAGTGATGTCATGTGATGGGGGTGATGTCATGTGATGAGGGTGATGTCATGTGATGGGAGTGTTGTCATGTGATGGGGTGATGTCATGTGATAGGGGTGATGGGAGTGATGTCATGTGATGGGGTGATGTCATGTGATAGGAGTGATGTCATGTGATGGGGGTGATGTCATGTGATGGGAGTGATGTCATGTGAATGGAGTGATATCATGTGATGGAGTGATGTCATGTGATGGGAGTGATGTCATGTGATGGGGTGATGTCATGTGATAGGAGTGATGTCATGTGATGAGGGTGATGTCATGTGATGGGGGTGATGTCATGTGATGGAGTGATGTCATGTGATGGGAGTGATGTCATGTGATGGGGGTGATGTCATGTGATGGGGGTGATGTCATGTGATGGAGTGATGTCATGTGATAGGGGTGATGTCATGTGATAGGGGTGATGTCATGTGATGGAGTGATGTCATGTGATGGAGTGATGTCATGTGATGAGGGTGATGTCATGTGATAGGAGTGATGTCATGTGATGGGAGTGATGTCATGTGATGGGGTGATGTCATGTGATGGGGTGATGTCATGTGATAGGAGTGATGTCATGTGATGAGGGTTATGTAATGTGATGGGGGTGATGTCATGTGATGGGGGTGATGTCATGTGATGGGGGTGATGTCATGTGATAGGAGTGATGTCATGTGATGGGGGTGATGTCATGTGATAGGAGTGATGTCATGTGATAGAAGTGATGTCATGTGATAGAAGTGATGTCATGTGATGGGGTGATGTCATGTGATGGGGTGATGTCATGTGATGGGTGATGTCATGTGATAGGAGTGATGTCATGTGATGGGGTGATGTCATGTGATAGAAGTGATGTCATGTGATGGGAGTGATGTCATGTGATAGAAGTGATGTCATGTGATAGGAGTGATGTCATGTGATAGAAGTGATGTCATGTGATAGGAGTGATGTCATGTGATGGGGTGATGTCATGTGATAGGAGTGATGTCATGTGATAGGAGTGATGTCATGTGATAGAAGTGATGTCATGTGATAGAAGTGATGTCATGTGATAGGAGTGATGTCATGTGATAGGGGTGATGTCATGTGATGGAGTGATGTCATGTGATAGAAGTGATGTCATGTGACAGAAGTGATGTCATGTGATAGGAGTGATGTCATGTGATGGAGTGATGTCATGTGATAGAAGTGATGTCATGTGATAGGAGTGATGTCATGTGATAGGAGTGATGTCATGTGATAGAAGTGATGTCATGTGATAGGAGTGATGTCATGTGATAGGAGTGATGTCATGTGATAGAAGTGATGTCATGTGATAGAAGTGATGTCATGTGATGGGGTGATGTCATGTGATGGGAGTGATGTCATGTGATAGAAGTGATGTCATGTGATAGGAGTGATGTCATGTGATGGGGTGATGTCATGTGATGGGAGTGATGTCATGTGATAGAAGTGATGTCATGTGATGGAGTGATGTCATGTGACAGAAGTGATGTCATGTGATAGGAGTGATGTCATGTGATAGAAGTGATGTCATGTGATAGAAGTGATGTCATGTGATGGGGTGATGTCATGTGATGGGAGTGATGTCATGTGACAGAAGTGATGTCATGTGATGGGGTGATGTCATGTGATGGGAGTGATGTCATGTGACAGAAGTGACGTCATGTGATAGAAGTGATGTCATGTGATAGAAGTGATGTCATGTGATAGAAGTGATGTCATGTGATAGAAGTGATGTCATGTGATGGGGTGATGTCATGTGATGGGGGTGATGTCATGTGATAGGAGTGATGTCATGTGATAGGAGTGATGTCATGTGATGGGGGTGATGTCATGTGATAGAAGTGATGTCATGTGATAGGAGTGATGTCATGTGATGGGGGTGATGTCATGTGATAGAAGTGATGTCATGTGATGGAGTGATGTCATGTGATGGGGTGATGTCATGTGATGGGGGTGATCTCATGTGATAGGAGTGATGTCATGTGATGGGGTGATGTCATGTGATGGGTGATGTCATGTGATAGAAGTGATGTCATGTGATGGAGTGATGTCATGTGATGGGGGTGATCTCATGTGATAGGAGTGATGTCATGTGATAGAAGTGATGTCATGTGATGGAGTGATGTCATGTGATAGAAGTGATGTCATGTGATGGGGTGATGTCATGTGATGGGGGTGATGTCATGTGATAGGAGTGATGTCATGTGATAGAAGTGATGTCATGTGATGGGGGTGATGTCATGTGATGGGGTGATGTCATGTGATGGGTGATGTCATGTGATAGGAGTGATGTCATGTGATGGGGTGATGTCATGTGATGGGAGTGATGTCATGTGATAGGAGTGATGTCATGTGATAGAAGCGATGTCATGTGATGGGAGTGATGTCATGTGATAGGAGTGATGTCATGTGATGGGGTGATGTCATGTGATAGGAGTGATGTCATGTGATGGGAGTGATGTCATGTGATAGAAGCGATGTCATGTGATGGGAGTGATGTCATGTGATAGGAGTGATGTCATGTGATAGAAGTGATGTCATGTGATGGGGTGATGTCATGTGATAGGAGTGATGTCATGTGATAGGAGTGATGTCATGTGATAGAAGTGATGTCATGTGATAGAAGTGATGTCATGTGATAGAAGTGATGTCATGTGACAGAAGTGATGTCATGTGATAGGAGTGATGTCATGTGATGGAGTGATGTCATGTGATAGAAGTGATGTCATGTGATAGAAGTGATGTCATGTGATAGGAGTGATGTCATGTGATAGGAGTGATGTCATGTGATGGGGGTGATGTCATGTGATAGAAGTGATGTCATGTGATGGAGTGATGTCATGTGATGGGGTGATGTCATGTGATGGGGGTGATCTCATGTGATAGAAGTGATGTCATGTGATGGGGTGATGTCATGTGATGGGTGATGTCATGTGATAGAAGTGATGTCATGTGATGGAGTGATGTCATGTGATGGGGGTGATCTCATGTGATAGGAGTGATGTCATGTGATAGAAGTGATGTCATGTGATGGAGTGATGTCATGTGATAGAAGTGATGTCATGTGATGGGGTGATGTCATGTGATGGGGGTGATGTCATGTGATAGGAGTGATGTCATGTGATGGGGGTGATGTCATGTGATAGAAGTGATGTCATGTGATAGGAGTGATGTCATGTGATGGGGGTGATGTCATGTGATAGAAGTGATGTCATGTGATGGAGTGATGTCATGTGATGGGGTGATGTCATGTGATAGAAGTGATGTCATGTGATGGGGTGATGTCATGTGATAGGAGTGATGTCATGTGATAGGAGTGATGTCATGTGATTGGAGTGATGTCATGTGATAGGAGTGATGTCATGTGATAGGAGTGATGTCATGTGATGGGGTGATGTCATGTGATTGGAGTGATGTCATGTGATAGGAGTGATGTCATGTGATAGAAGTGATGTCATGTGATAGGAGTGATGTCATGTGATGGGGGTGATGTCATGTGATAGAAGTGATGTCATGTGATGGGGTGATGTCATGTGATAGGAGTGATGTCATGTGATAGGAGTGATGTCATGTGATTGGAGTGATGTCATGTGATAGGAGTGATGTCATGTGATAGGAGTGATGTCATGTGATAGAAGTGATGTCATGTGATAGGAGTGATGTCATGTGATAGAAGTGATGTCATGTGAAGGGGTGATGTCATGTGATGGGGGGACCAGAGTTGGGCCCTATGGGGTGGAGTCATGTGATCAGGAAATAATGATGTCATATGCAGACACAGCATATCTATCACTCCCAAGGGCCCCAAACTGACAGTATATTGGCCCCCGACTGTAGCGGTCCCCATTACACCCATTACGTCTCTGAAAACATCCCCCATGTACACAGTCAGGGGCCCCTGGACCTTCACATTATTAACACAGACCTAACACATCTATCCCTCAGGGGCCCCAAGCTGGCGCTAGGCCCAGAACTGAGCTATACAGCTGAGGCCACAGACCAGAGGCAGCACAAAATGAGGGGCCTCAGAGTATGGAGAATGACAAGGGGCCCCAGGATGGGGAGAGGGATGAGGGGCCCCAGGATGGGGAGAGGGATGAGGGGCCCCAGGATGGGGAGAGGGATGAGGGGCCCCAGGATGGGGAAATTGAGAAGGGGCCCCAGGGCGGGGTTAGGGGTCCAGGTTGGAGGGGGGCCCGGTATTACCTATGCTGGGGGTGAGGGGTCCCAGGGTGGGGAGAGGGGCCCTAGAGGGACGGGGGCCCCCAGTATTACCTATGCTGGGGGTGAGGGCCCCCAGTATTACCTATGCTGGGGGTGAGGGGCCCCAGGGTGGGGTGAGGGGCCCCAGGGGGGAGAAGGGCCCCCAGTATTACCTATGCTGGGGGTGAGGGGCCCCAGGGGGGAGAAGGGCCAACAGTATTACCTATGCTGGGGGTGAGGGACCCCTGGGGTGGAGGGGCCCACAGTATTACCTATGCTGGGGGTGAGGGGCCCCTGGGGTGGAGGGGCCCCCAGTATTACCTATGCTAGGGGTGAGGGGCCCCTGGTGTGGAGGGGCCCCCAGTATTACCTATGCTGGGGGTGAGGGGCCCCTGGGTGGGGTGGAGGGGCCCCCAGTATTACCTATGCTGGGGGTGAGGGGCCCCAGGGTGGGAGAGAGGGGCCCCCAGTATTACCTAGGCTGGGGGTGAGGGGCCCCTGGGTGGGGTGAGGGCCCCAGGGTGGGAGAGAGGGGCCCCCAGTATTACCTATGCTGGGGGTGAGGGGCCCCAGGGGTGGAGGGGCCCCCAGTATTACCTATGCTGGGGGTGAGGGGCCCCAGGGTGGGGTGAGGGGCCCCAGGGGGAGAAGGGCCCCCAGTATTACCTATGCTGGGGGTGAGGGGCCCCAGGGTGGGGTGAGGGGCCCCAGGGGGAGAAGGGCCCCCAGTGTTACCTAGGCTGGGGGTGAGGGGCCCCTGGGTGGGGTGAGGGCCCCAGGGGTGGAGGGGCCCCCAGTATTACCTAGGCTGGGGGTGAGGGGCCCCAGGGGGAGAAGGGCCCCCGGTATTGCCTGGGCTGGGGGTGAGGGGCTCCTGGGTGGGGTGAGGGGCCCCATGGGTGGAGGGGCCCCCAGTATTACCTAGGCTGGGGGTGAGGCCGCTGATCTCCGCCATACTGGCCGCTCCGCCGTCACTTCATTCCTGATGATGCTGCAGATGATGCTGATCCGGGCGCTGGTCCTGATGCAAGCCCTGGCCCCGCCCACCGATGCCGAACGCCGGCCACTCCCAGTGCCGGAAACTGCCGAACACACGAAGATCCGCCGCCATCTTTCTACACCCTGCAGACCCAGACACAAGGCGTCTCCGGCAGACGCCCACCGCTGGAGGTGTAGAAAGATGGAGGGGAGGGGACATTTTATAATAACTATGGAAAGTGTATGAGGGGGGAGGAGACTGGGGGCCACAGTGACTGGAGGGGGACCACAGAGACTGGAGGGGGCCACAGTGACTGGAGGGGGGCCACAGAGACTGGAGGGGGCCACAGTGACTGGAGGGGGACCACAGAGACTGGAGGGGGGCCACAGAGACTGGAGGGGGCCACAGTGACTGGAGGGGGACCACAGAGACTGGAGGGGGGCCACAGAGACTGGAGGGGGACCACAGAGACTGGAGGGGGGGGGCACAGAGAATGGAGGGGGGCCACAGTGACTGGAGGGGGACCACAGAGACTGGAGGGGGGCCACAGAGACTGGAGGGGGGCCACAGTGACTGGAGGGGGGGGGCACAGAGAATGGAGGGGGCCAAAGAGACTGAAGGGGGGGGGGCACAGTGACTGGAGGGGGCAGAGATTGGAGTAGGAGCACAGAGACTGGAGGGGACCACAGTGACTGGAGGGGGACCACAGAGACTGGAGGGGGGCCACAGAGACTGGAGGGGGACCACAGAGACTGGAGGGGGGCCACAGAGACTGGAGGGGGGCCACAGTGACTGGAGGGGGGGGGCACAGAGAATGGAGGGGGGCCACAGTGACTGGAGGGGGCCACAGAGACTGGAGGGGGGCCACAGTGACTGGAGGGGGGGGGCACAGAGAATGGAGGGGGGCCACAGAGACTGGAGGGGGGCCACAGAGACTGGAGGGGGGCCACAGAGACTGGAGGGGGACCACAGAGACTGGAGGGGGGCCACAGAGACTGGAGGGGGACCACAGTGACTGGAGGGGGACCACAGAGACTGGAGGGGGCAGAGATTGGAGTAGGAGCACAGAGACTGGAGGGGACCACAGTGACTGGAGGGGGACCACAGTGACTGGAGGGGGACCACAGAGACTGGAGGGGGGCCACAGAGACTGGAGGGGGACCACAGAGACTGGAGGGGGCAGAGATTGGAGTAGGAGCACAGAGACTGGAGGGGACCACAGTGACTGGAGGGGGACCACAGAGACTGGAGGGGGGCCACAGAGACTGGAGGGGGACCACAGAGACTGGAGGGGGGCCACAGAGACTGGAGGGGGGCCACAGTGACTGGAGGGGGGGGGCACAGAGAATGGAGGGGGGCCACAGTGACTGGAGGGGGCCACAGAGACTGGAGGGGGGCCACAGTGACTGGAGGGGGGGGGCACAGAGAATGGAGGGGGGCCACAGAGACTGGAGGGGGGCCACAGAGACTGGAGGGGGGCCACAGAGACTGGAGGGGGACCACAGAGACTGGAGGGGGGCCACAGAGACTGGAGGGGGACCACAGTGACTGGAGGGGGACCACAGAGACTGGAGGGGGCAGAGATTGGAGTAGGAGCACAGAGACTGGAGGGGACCACAGTGACTGGAGGGGGACCACAGTGACTGGAGGGGGACCACAGAGACTGGAGGGGGGCCACAGAGACTGGAGGGGGACCACAGAGACTGGAGGGGGCAGAGATTGGAGTAGGAGCACAGAGACTGGAGGGGACCACAGTGACTGGAGGGGGACCACAGAGACTGGAGGGGGGCCACAGAGACTGGAGGGGGACCACAGAGACTGGAGGGGGGCCACAGAGACTGGAGGGGGGCCACAGTGACTGGAGGGGGGGGGCACAGAGAATGGAGGGGGGCCACAGTGACTGGAGGGGGCCACAGAGACTGGAGGGGGGCCACAGTGACTGGAGGGGGGGGGCACAGAGAATGGAGGGGGGCCACAGAGACTGGAGGGGGGCCACAGAGACTGGAGGGGGACCACAGAGACTGGAGGGGGGCCACAGAGACTGGAGGGGGACCACAGTGACTGGAGGGGGACCACAGAGACTGGAGGGGGGCCACAGAGACTGGAGGGGGGCCACAGAGACTGGAGGGGGGCCACAGTGACTGGAGGGGGACCACAGAGACTGGAGGGGGGCCACAGAGACTGGAGGGGGGGCACAGAGAATGGAGGGGGCCAAAGAGACTGAAGGGGGGGGCACAGTGACTGTAGGGGGGCACAGAGACTGGAGAGGGCAGAGATTGGAGTAGGAGCACAGAGACTGGAGGGGGACCACAGAGACTGGAGGGGGGCCACAGTGACTGGAGGGGGGCCACAGAGACTGGAGGGGGCCACAGTGACTGGAGGGGGGGGGGCACAGAGAATGGAGGGGGCCAAAGAGACTGAAGGGGGGGGGCACAGTGACTGGAGGGGGCAGAGATTGGAGTAGGAGCACAGAGACTGGAGGGGACCACAGTGACTGGAGGGGGGCACAGAGACTGGAGGAGGGGCACATGACTGGAGGGGGGCCTAAGAGACTGGAGGGGGCCACATAGACTGTAGGGGGCCACAGAGACTGGAGGGGGCCACAGAGACTAGAGGGGGCCACAGAGACTGGAGGGGGGCACAGAGACTGGGGGGAACCAAAGAGGGGGCCACAGAGACAGGAAGGGGAACAGAGATTTATGGAAGCAACAGAGACTGCAGGAGGCATAGAGATTGGAAAGGGGGAACAGAGACTAGAGGGGGCCACAGAGACTGGAGGGGACCACAGTGACTGGAGGGGGACCACAGAGACTGGAGGGGGGCCACAGAGACTGGAGGGGGGCCACAGTGACTGGAGGGGGGGGCACAGAGAATGGAGGGGGCCAAAGAGACTGAAGGGGGGGGGGCACAGTGACTGTAGGGGGGCACAGAGACTGGAGGGGGCAGAGATTGGAGTAGGAGCACAGAGACTGGAGGGGGACCACAGTGACTGGAGGGGGGCCACAGTGACTGGAGGGGGGCCACAGAGACTGGAGGGGGCCACAGTGACTGGAGGGGGGGGGCACAGAGAATGGAGGGGGCCAAAGAGACTGAAGGGGGGGCACAGTGACTGGAGGGGGCAGAGATTGGAGTAGGAGCACAGAGACTGGAGGGGACCACAGTGACTGGAGGGGGGCACAGAGACTGGAGGAGGGGCACATGACTGGAGGGGGGCCTAAGAGACTGTAGGGGGCCACATAGACTGTAGGGGGCCACAGAGACTGGAGGGGGCCACAGAGACTAGAGGGGGCCACAGAGACTGGAGGGGGGCACAGAGACTGGGGGGAACCAAAGAGGGGGCCACAGAGACAGGAAGGGGAACAGAGATTTATGGAAGCAACAGAGACTGCAGGAGGCATAGAGATTGGAAAGGGGGAACAGAGACTAGAGGGGGCCACAGAGACTGGAGGGGCCACAGAGACTGGAGGGGCCACAGTGACTGGAGGGGCCACAGAGACTGGAGGGGCCACAGTGACTGGAGGGGGCCACAGAGACTGGAGGGGGGCACAGAGACTGGAGGGGGGCACAGGGACTGGAGGGGGGACACAGTGACTGGAGGGGGGGCACAGAGACTGGAGGAGCACAGAGACTGGAGGGGCCACAGAGACTGGAGGGGGTCACAGAGACTGGAGGGGGCCACAGAGACTGGAGGGGGGCACAGAGACTGGAGAGGACCACAGTGACTGGAGGGGGCCACAGAGACTGGAGGGGGCCACAGAGACTGGAGGGGGGCACAGAGACTGGAGGGGGGCACAGGGACTGGAGGGGGGACACAGTGACTGGAGGAGGGGCACATGACTGGAGGGGGGAACATGACTGGAGGAGGGGCACAGGACTGGAGGGGGCCACAGAGACTGGAGGGGACCACAGTGACTGGAGGGGGCCACAGACACTGGAGGGGGCCACAGAGACTGGAGGGGGGCACAGAGACTGGAGAGGACCACAGTGACTGGAGGGGGCCACAGAGACTGGAGGGGGCCACAGAGACTGGAGGGGGGCACAGAGACTGGAGGGGGGCACAGGGACTAGAGGGGGGACACAGTGACTGGAGGAGGGGCACATGACTGGAGGGGGGAACGTGACTGGAGGGGGGCCTAAGAGACTGGAGGGGGGCACAGTGACTGGAGGAGGGGCACAGGACTGGAGGGGGCCACAGAGACTGGAGGGGGCCACAGAGACTGGAGGGGGCCACAGAGACTAGAGGGGGCCACAGAGACTGGAGGGGGGCACAGAGACTGGGGGGAACCAAAGAGGGGGCCACAGAGACAGGAAGGGGAACAGAGATTTATGGAAGCAACAGAGACTGGAGGAGGCATAGAGATTGGAAAGGGGGGAACAGAGACTAGAGGGGGCCACAGAGACTGGAGGGGCCACAGAGACTGAGGGGGGGGGCACAGAGACTGGAGAGGACCATAGTGACTGAAGGGGGGGCACAGAGACTGGAGGAGCACAGAGACTGGAGGGGCCACAGAGACTGGGGGGGGGCAGAGATTGGAGGAGGGCCACAGAGACTGGAGGAAGGCACAGAGCCTGGAGGGGCTACAGAGACTGGAGAAGGCCACAGAGACTCGAGGGTGGGCACAGAGACTGGAGGGGGCAGAGATTGGAGTAGGAGCACAGAGACTGGAGGGGGCCACAGAGACTGGAGGGGACCACAGTGACTGGAGGGGGCCACAGAGACTGGAGGGGGGCACAGAGACTGGAGGGGGGGCACAGGACTGGAGGAGGGGCACATGACTGGAGGGGGGAACATGACTGGAGGGGGGCCTAAGAGACTGGAGGGGGGCACAGTGACTGGAGGAGGGGCACAGGACTGGAGGGGGCCACATAGACTGTAGGGGGCCACAGAGACTGGAGGGGGCCACAGAGACTAGAGGGGGCCACAGAGACTGGAGGGGGGCACAGAGACTGGGGGGAACCAAAGAGGGGGCCACAGAGACAGGAAGGGGAACAGAGATTTATGGAAGCAACAGAGACTGCAGGAGGCATAGAGATTGGAAAGGGGGGAACAGAGACTAGAGGGGGCCACAGAGACTGGAGGGGCCACAGTGACTGGAGGGGGCCACAGAGACTGGAGGGGGGCACAGAGACTGGAGGGGGGCACAGGGACTGGAGGGGGGACACAGTGACTGGAGGGGGGGCACAGAGACTGGAGGAGCACAGAGACTGGAGGGGCCACAGAGACTGGAGGGGGTCACAGAGACTGGAGGGGGCCACAGAGACTGGAGGGGGGCACAGAGACTGGAGAGGACCACAGTGACTGGAGGGGGCCACAGAGACTGGAGGGGGCCACAGAGACTGGAGGGGGGCACAGGGACTGGAGGGGGGACACAGTGACTGGAGGAGGGGCACATGACTGGAGGGGGGAACATGACTGGAGGAGGGGCACAGGACTGGAGGGGGCCACAGAGACTGGAGGGGACCACAGTGACTGGAGGGGGCCACAGACACTGGAGGGGGCCACAGAGACTGGAGGGGGGCACAGAGACTGGAGAGGACCACAGTGACTGGAGGGGGCCACAGAGACTGGAGGGGGGCACAGAGACTGGAGGGGGGCACAGGGACTAGAGGGGGGACACAGTGACTGGAGGAGGGGCACATGACTGGAGGGGGGAACGTGACTGGAGGGGGGCCTAAGAGACTGGAGGGGGCCACAGAGACTGGAGGGGGCCACAGAGACTAGAGGGGGCCACAGAGACTGGAGGGGGGCACAGAGACTGGGGGGAACCAAAGAGGGGGCCACAGAGACAGGAAGGGGAACAGAGATTTATGGAAGCAACAGAGACTGGAGGAGGCATAGAGATTGGAAAGGGGGGAACAGAGACTAGAGGGGGCCACAGAGACTGGAGGGGCCACAGAGACTGAGGGGGGGGGGCACAGAGACTGGAGAGGACCATAGTGACTGAAGGGGGGGCACAGAGACTGGAGGGGCCACAGAGACTGGGGGGGGGGCAGAGATTGGAGGAGGGCCACAGAGACTGGAGGAAGGCACAGAGACTGGAGGGGCCACAGAGACTGGAGAAGGCCACAGAGACTCGAGGGTGGGCACAGAGACTGGAGGGGGCAGAGATTGGAGTAGGAGCACAGAGACTGGAGGGGGCCACAGAGACTGGAGGGGACCACAGTTACTGGAGGGGGCCACAGAGACTGGAGGGGGGCACAGAGACTGGAGGGGGGGCACAGGACTGGAGGAGGGGCACATGACTGGAGGGGGGAACATGACTGGAGGGGGGCCTAAGAGACTGGAGGGGGGCACAGTGACTGGAGGAGGGGCACAGGACTGGAGGGGGCAGAGATTGGAGTAGGAGCACAGAGACTGGAGGGGGCCACAGAGACTGGAGGGGACCACAGTGACTGGAGGGGGCCACAGAGACTGGAGGGGGGGCACAGGACTGGAGGAGGGGCACATGACTGGAGGGGGGAACATGACTGGAGGGGGGCCTAAGATACTGGAGGGGGGCACAGTGACTGGAGGAGGGGCACAGGACTGGAGGGGGCCACATAGACTGTAGGGGGCCACAGAGACTGGAGGGGGCCACAGAGACTAGAGGGGGCCACAGAGACTGGAGGGGGGCACAGAGACTGGGGGGAACCAAAGAGGGGGCCACAGAGACAGGAAGGGGAACAGAGATTTATGGAAGCAACAGAGACTGCAGGAGGCATAGAGATTGGAAAGGGGGGAACAGAGACTAGAGGGGGCCACAGAGACTGGAGGGGCCACAGTGACTGGAGGGGGCCACAGAGACTGGAGGGGGGCACAGAGACTGGAGGGGGGCACAGGGACTGGAGGGGGGACACAGTGACTGGAGGGGGGGCACAGAGACTGGAGGAGCACAGAGACTGGAGGGGCCACAGAGACTGGAGGGGGTCACAGAGACTGGAGGGGGCCACAGAGACTGGAGGGGGGCACAGAGACTGGAGAGGACCACAGTGACTGGAGGGGGCCACAGAGACTGGAGGGGGCCACAGAGACTGGAGGGGGGCACAGGGACTGGAGGGGGGACACAGTGACTGGAGGAGGGGCACATGACTGGAGGGGGGAACATGACTGGAGGAGGGGCACAGGACTGGAGGGGGCCACAGAGACTGGAGGGGACCACAGTGACTGGAGGGGGCCACAGACACTGGAGGGGGCCACAGAGACTGGAGGGGGGCACAGAGACTGGAGAGGACCACAGTGACTGGAGGGGGCCACAGAGACTGGAGGGGGCCACAGAGACTGGAGGGGGGCACAGAGACTGGAGGGGGGCACAGGGACTAGAGGGGGGACACAGTGACTGGAGGAGGGGCACATGACTGGAGGGGGGAACGTGACTGGAGGGGGGCCTAAGAGACTGGAGGGGGGCACAGTGACTGGAGGAGGGGCACAGGACTGGAGGGGGCCACAGAGACTGTAGGGGGCCACAGAGACTGGAGGGGGCCACAGAGACTAGAGGGGGCCACAGAGACTGGAGGGGGGCACAGAGACTGGGGGGAACCAAAGAGGGGGCCACAGAGACAGGAAGGGGAACAGAGATTTATGGAAGCAACAGAGACTGGAGGAGGCATAGAGATTGGAAAGGGGGGAACAGAGACTAGAGGGGGCCACAGAGACTGGAGGGGCCACAGAGACTGAGGGGGGGGGGCACAGAGACTGGAGAGGACCATAGTGACTGAAGGGGGGGCACAGACACTGGAGGGGCCACAGAGACTGGGGGGGGGCAGAGATTGGAGGAGGGCCACAGAGACTGGAGGAAGGCACAGAGACCGGAGGGGCCACAGAGACTGGAGAAGGCCACAGAGACTCGAGGGTGGGCACAGAGACTGGAGGGGGCAGAGATTGGAGTAGGAGCACAGAGACTGGAGGGGGCCACAGAGACTGGAGGGGACCACAGTGACTGGAGGGGGCCACAGAGACTGGAGGGGGGCACAGAGACTGGAGGGGGGGCACAGGACTGGAGGAGGGGCACATGACTGGAGGGGGGAACATGACTGGAGGGGGGCCTAAGAGACTGGAGGGGGGCACAGTGACTGGAGGAGGGGCACAGGACTGGAGGGGGCCACATAGACTGTAGGGGGCCACAGAGACTGGAGGGGGCCACAGAGACTAGAGGGGGGCACAGAGACTGGGGGGAACCAAAGAGGGGGCCACAGAGACAGGAAGGGGAACAGAGATTTATGGAAGCAACAGAGACTGCAGGAGGCATAGAGATTGGAAAGGGGGGAACAGAGACTAGAGGGGGCCACAGAGACTGGAGGGGCCACAGTGACTGGAGGGGGCCACAGAGACTGGAGGGGGGCACAGAGACTGGAGGGGGGCACAGGGACTGGAGGGGGGACACAGTGACTGGAGGGGGGGCACAGAGACTGGAGGAGCACAGAGACTGGAGGGGGTCACAGAGACAAGAGGGGGCCACAGAGACTGGAGGGGGGCACAGAGACTGGAGAGGACCACAGTGACTGGAGGGGGCCACAGAGACTGGAGGGGGCCACAGAGACTGGAGGGGGGCACAGAGACTGGAGGGGGGCACAGGGACTGGAGGGGGGACACAGTGACTGGAGGAGGGGCACATGACTGGAGGGGGGAACATGACTGGAGGAGGGGCACAGGACTGGAGGGGGCCACAGAGACTGGAGGGGACCACAGTGACTGGAGGGGGCCACAGACACTGGAGGGGGGCACAGAGACTGGAGAGGACCACAGTGACTGGAGGGGGCCACAGAGACTGGAGGGGGCCACAGAGACTGGAGGGGGGCACAGAGACTGGAGGGGGGGCACAGGGACTAGAGGGGGGACACAGTGACTGGAGGAGGGGCACATGACTGGAGGGGGGAACGTGACTGGAGGGGGATCTAAGAGACTGGAGGGGGGCACAGTGACTGGAGGAGGGGCACAGGACTGGAGGGGGCCACAGAGACTGTAGGGGGCCACAGAGACTGGAGGGGGCCACAGAGACTAGAGGGGGCCACAGAGACTGGAGGGGGGCACAGAGACTGGGGGGAACCAAAGAGGGGGCCACAGAGACAGGAAGGGGAACAGAGATTTATGGAAGCAACAGAGACTGGAGGAGGCATAGAGATTGGAAAGGGGGGAACAGAGACTAGAGGGGGCCACAGAGACTGGAGGGGCCACAGAGACTGAGGGGGGGGGCACAGAGACTGGAGAGGACCATAGTGACTGAAGGGGGGGCACAGAGACTGGAGGAGCACAGAGACTGGAGGGGCCACAGAGACTGGGGGGGGGGGCAGAGATTGGAGGAGGGCCACAGAGACTGGAGGAAGGCACAGAGACCGGAGGGGCCACAGAGACTGGAGAAGGCCACAGAGACTCGAGGGTGGGCACAGAGACTCGAGGGTGGGCACAGAGACTGGAGGAGGGGCACAGGACTGGAGGTGGCCACAGAGACTGGAGGGGGCCACAGAGACTGGAGGGGGCCACAGTGACTGGAGGGGGCCACAGAGACTGGAGGGGGCCACAGAGACTGGAGGGGGGCACAGGGACTGGAGGGGGGCCACAGAGACTGGAGGGGGGACACAGTGACTGGAGGAGGGGCACATGACTGGAGGGGGGGAACATGACTGGAGGGGGGCCTAAGAGACTGGAGGGGGGCACAGTGACTGGAGGGGGGACACAGTGACTGGAGGAGGGGCACATGACTGGAGGGGGCCACAGAGACTGGAGGGGGCACAGAGACTGGAGGAGGGGCACAGGACTGTAGGGGGCCACAGAGACTAGAGGGGGCCACAGAGACTGGGGGGAACCAAAGAGGGGGCCACAGAGACAGGAAGGGGAACAGAGATTTATGGAAGCAACAGAGACTGGAAAGGGGGGAACAGAGACTGGAGGGGGCCACGGAGACTGGAGGAGGCATAGAGATTGGAAAGGGGGGAACAGAGACTGGAGGGGGCCACAGAGACTGGAGGGGCCACAGAGACTGAGGGGGGGGGGGCACAGAGACTGGAGGGGACCATAGTGACTGGAGGGGGGGCACAGAGACTGGAGGAGCACAGAGACTGGAGGGGCCACAGAGACTGGGGGGGGGGCAGAGATTGGAGGAGGGCCACAGAGACTGGAGGAAGGCACAGAGACCGGAGGGGCCACAGAGACTGGAGAAGGCCACAGAGACTCAAGGGTGGGCACAGAGACTCGAGGGTGGGCACAGAGACTCGAGGGGCCACAGGGACTGGAGGGGACACAGAGACTAGAGGGGGGCACAGAGACTAGAGGGGGGCCACAGGGACTGGAAGAGGGGCACAGGAACTGGAGGGGCCATAGGAACTAGTGGGATTAACAAAGACTGGAGGGGCCACAGGAACTGATGGGGGCACAGAGACTGGAGGGGGCCACAGAGACTGGAGGGGTCACAGACACTGGAGAGCGGGGGGCACAGAGACTGGAGGGGCCATAGTGACTGGAGGTGGGGCACAGAGACTGGAGGAGGCAACAGAGACTGGAGGGGGCCAAAGAGACTGGAGGGGGCCACAGGACTGGAGGAGGGGCACAGAGACTAGAGGGTGCCAAAGAGACTGGAGGGGGCCACAGGACTGGAGGAGGGCCAGGGAGATTGGGGGGGCACAGAGAGTGGAGGGGGGCACAGGACTGGAGGGGGCCACAGAGACTGGAGGGGGTCATAGTGACTGGAGGGGGGCACAGAGGATGGAGGGGCCACAGAGACTAGAGGAGCACAGAGCCTGGAGGGGGTCATAGTGACTGGAAGAGGGGCACAGGAACTGGAGGGGCCATAGGAACTAGTGGGATTAACAAAGACTGGAGGGGCCACAGGAACTGATGGGGGCACAGAGACTGGAGGGGGCCACAGAGACTGGAGGGGTCACAGACACTGGAGAGCGGGGGGCACAGAGACTGGAGGGGCCGTAGTGACTGGAGGTGGGGCACAGAGACTGGAGGAGGCAACAGAGACTGGAGGGGGCCAAAGAGACTGGAGGGGGCCACAGGACTGGAGGAGGGGCACAGAGACTAGAGGGTGCCAAAGAGACTGGAGGGGGCCACAGGACTGGAGGAGGGCCAGGGAGATTGGGGGGGCACAGAGAGTGGAGGGGGGCACAGGACTGGAGGGGGCCACAGAGACTGGAGGGGGTCATAGTGACTGGAGGGGGGCACAGAGGATGGAGGGGCCACAGAGACTAGAGGAGCACAGAGCCTGGAGGGGGTCATAGTGACTGGAGGGGGGCACAGAGGATGGAGGGGCCACAGAGACTAGAGGAGCACTGAGCCTGGAGGGGGCCACAGAGACTGGAGGAGGGCCACAGAGACTGGAGGTGGCACAGAGACTGGAGGGGGCCACAGAGACTAACGGGGGCACAGAGACTGGAGGAGCACAGAAACTGGAGGGGGCTACAGAGACTGGAGGAGGGCCACAGAGACTGGAGGAAGGCACAGAGACCGGAGGGGCCACAGAGACTGGAGAAGGCCACAGAGACTCGAGGGTGGGCACAGAGACTCGAGGGTGGGCACAGAAACTCGAGGGGCCACAGGGACTGGAGGGGGCACAGAGACTAGAGGGGGGCCACAGGGACTGGAGGGGGGCCACAGGGACTGGAAGAGGGGCACAGGAACTGGAGGGGCCATAGGGACTAGTGGGGGTAACAAAGACTGGAGGGGCCACAGGAACTGATGGGGGCACAGAGACTGGAGGGGGCCACAGAGACTGGAGGGGTCACAGACACTGGAGAGCGGGGGGCACAGAGACTGAAGGGGCCATAGTGACTGGAGGTGGGGCACAGAGACTGGAGGAGGCAACAGAGACTGGAGGGGGCCACAGGACTGGAGGAGGGGCACAGAGACTAGAGGGTGCCAAAGAGACTGGAGGGGGCCACAGGACTGGAGGAGGGCCAGGGAGATTGGGGGGGCACAGAGAGTGGAGGGGGGCACAGAGACTGGAGGGGGAACACAGACTGGAGGGGGGGCACAGAGACTGGAGGGGGCAAAGATATTTATGGGAGCTATAGAGATTGGAAAGGGGGGCACAGAGACTGGAGGGGGCTACAGAGACTGGAGGGGGGCACATAGACTGGAGGGGGGAGCACAGAGACTGGAGAGGCTACAGGGAATAGAGGGGACTACAGAGACTGGAGGGCAGGGCACAGAGACTTGAGGGGGCAGAGATTGGAGGAGGGGCACAGGGCCTGAAGGGGGGCACAGAGACTGGAGGGGGCAGAGGGACTGGGGTGGGGGCAGAAATTGGAGGAGGGGCCAAGGAGACTGGAGGGGGACACAGAGACTGGAGGGAGCCACAGAAACTGAAGGAGGGGTACAGAGACTGCAGGGGCCACAGTGACTGGAGGGGGGGCACAGAGTCTAGAGGGGTCACAGGGACTGGAGGGGGGGCACAGAGACTGGAGGGGGCCACAGGGACTGGAAGGGGCCACAGTGACTGAAGGGGGGTAAGAGGGGTCAGGAGGGAGGGGAGGAGATGGGGTAAGAGGGGTCAGGGGGGAGAGGGGTCAGGAGGGAGATGGGGTAGGAGGGGCCAGGAGGGAGGGGGTGGATAATCCGCTCCCGAACACCAGGACAGCTATCGACCACTCCAATCCGCCATACATGAAGCCCATACAAATACCCCCCCCCCCCCAAGTACAAGACGAGGCTCTGTATTGAGGTCAAGTGAGAATAACTCTCTTCTGCCCTTTATTGAAAGAAACACAGCATTTATATACACTTTGAGAATACCACATGAACAATGACTGTGTAATTACATCCCTTAGTAGACAGCCAGGTGAGCTCATTAACATTCTTATCAATAGTCTCAGACCCAATTAACATACTGTCCTATTTTAGACAAAAGCACTTAGTTAATCAGTAGACATTCTTTAGGTGGGGCTGCTGGAAACAACCCCCCCCCCCTCTCTCTGCAGCTAATACACATTGATTAGCAGACATGGTGCTTCTCAAAGTTCCTGGACGCCCAAATTAGGAGTTTCACTTCCAGTGCCTTACAGGAGGGGTCAGGGAGGTGGGGGGATAGGGTAAGAGGGGTCAGGAGGGAGGGGAGGAGATGGGGTAGGAGGGGTCAGGTTGGTGGGGGATGAGGTAGGAGGGGTCAGGGAGGTGGGGTAAGAGGGGTCTGGAGGGGAGGAGATGGGGTAGGAGGGGTCAGGGAGGTGGGGTAAGAGGGGTCAGGAGGGAGGGGAGGACGGGGGTAGGAGGGGGAGAGGGGTCAGGAGGGAGGGGAGGAGATGGGGTAAGAGGGTCAGGAGGGAGGGAGATGGGGTCAGGGAGGTGATGGGGTAAGAGGGGTCAGGAGGGAGGGGAGGACGGGGGAGGAGGGGGGAGAGGGGTCAGGAGGGAGGGGAGGAGATGGGGTAAGAGGGGTCAGGGGAGGTCAGAGGGGGGAGATGGGTCAGGAGGGAGGGGAGGAGATAGGGTCAGGGGGGAGATGGGGTAAGAGGGGTCAGGAGGGAGGAGATTGGGTAAGAGGGGTCAGGAGGGAGATAGGGTAGGAGGGGTCAGGGGGGAGATGGGGTAGGAGGGAGGGGGGTAGAAGGGGTCAGGAGATGGGGTAAGAGGGGTCGGGAGGGGGGAGATGGGTCAGGAGGGATGGGGTAAGAGGGGGTCAGGAGGGAGGGGAGGAGATGGGGTAGGAGGGGTCAGGAGGGAGGGGGTGGATAATCCGCTCCTGAACACCAGGACAGCTATCGACCACTCCAATCTGGCATACATGAAGCCCATACAAATAATTACCCCCCCAAGTACGAGACAAGGCTCTGTATTGAGGTCAAGTGAGAATAACTCTCTTTTTCTTTATTGAAAGAAACACAGCATTTATATATACTTTGAGAATACCACATGAACAATGACTGTGTAATTACAGTCAGGTGAGCTCATTAACATACTTATCAATAGTCTCAGACCCAATTAACATACTGTCCTATTTTAGACAAAAGCACTTAGTTAATCAGTAGACATTCTTTAGGAGGGGCTGCTGGAAACAATCCCCCTTTCTCTGCAGCTAATACACATTGATTAGCAGACATGGTGTCTCTCATAGTTCCTGGACGCCCAAATTAGGAGTTGCACTTCCTGTGCCTTACAGTGTATAGGAATAAGATAGATCTCCATATTTCCTGAGAGATACTGGTAATGCATATTACTGTCCCATTTAAAATAGTCCAAACCATATTCTCAGTGTACACCACCCTCCCGGTCACCCTGCATCCATAAAAGGCTGGACATGGTGCCTCCCAACCTCTTTAAAGGAATTTGGGGTCCAAAACTTCCATGCCCAAAGTGACTCCTGTCACAGGGGGGAGGGGGGTAGGAGGGGTCAGGAGGGAGATGGGGTAGGAGGGAGGGGGGAGATGTGGTAGGAGGGGTCAGCAGGGAGGGGAGGAGATGGGGTGAGAGGGCTCAGGAGGGAGATGGGGTAAGAGGGGTCAGGAGGGAGGGGAGGAGATGGGGTAAGAGGAGTCAGGAGGGAGGGGGAGATGGGGTCAGGAGGGGTCAGGAGGGAGATGGGGTAAGAGGGGTCAGGAGGGAGGAGATGGGGTAAGAGGAGTCAGGAGGGAGGGGGAGATGGGGTAGGAGGGAGGGGAGGAGATGGGGGTTAGGAGGGAGATGGGGTAAGAGGGGTCAGGAGGGAGGAGATGGGGTAAGAGGAGGGAGGGGGAGATGGGGTAGGAGGGGTCAGGAGGGAGGCGAGGAGATGGGGTCAGGGGGAAGATGGGGTAGGAGGGGTCAGGAAGGAGGGGGAGATGGGGTCAGGAGGGAGATGGGGTAAGAGGGGTCAGGAGGGAGGGGAGGAGATGGGGTCAGGGGGAAGATGGGGTAGGAGGGAGATGGGGTAAGAGGGGTCAGGAGGGAGGAGATGGGGTAAGAGGAGTAAGGAGGGAGGGGGAGATGGGGTAGGAGGGGTCAGGAGGGAGGGGAGGAGATGGGGTCAGGGGGAAGATGGGGTAGGAGGGGTCAGGAAGGAGGGGGGAGATGGGGTCAGGAGGGAGATGGGGTAGGAGGGAGATGGGGTAAGAGGGGTCAGGAGGGAGGGGAGGAGATGGGGTCAGGAGGGAGATGGGGTAGGAGGGGTCAGGAGGGAGGGGGGAGATGGGGTCAAGAGGGAGGGGGGAGATGGGGTAATAGGGGTCAGGAGGGAGGGGGGAGATGGGGTAATAGGGGTCAGGAGGGAGGGGGAGATGGGGTAAGAGGGGTCAGGAGGGAGATGGGGTAAGAGGGTTCAGGAGGGAGGGGAGGAGATGGGGTAAGAGGAGTCAGGAGGGAGATGGGGTAGGAGGGGTCAGGAGGGAGGGGAGGAGATGGGGTCAGGGGGAAGATGGGGTAGGAGGGGTCAGGAGGGAGATGGGGTAAGAGGGGTCAAGAGGGAGGAGATGGGGTAAGAGGAGTCAGGAGGGAGGGGGAGATGGGGTAGGAGGGGTCAGGAGGGAGATGGGGTCAGGGGGAAGATGGGGTAGGAGGGGTCAGGAAGGAGGGGGGAGATAGGGTCAGGAGGGAGATGGGGTAAGAGGGGTCAGGAGGGAGGGGAGGAGATGGGGTCAGGGGGAAGATGGGGTAGGAGGGAGATGGGGTAAGAGGGGTCAGGAGGGAGGAGATGGGGTAAGAGGAGTCAGGAGGGAGGGGGAGATGGGGTAGGAGGGGTCAGGAGGGAGGGGAGGAGATGGGGTCAGGGGGAAGATGGGGTAGGAGGGGTCAGGAGGGAGATGGGGTAAGAGGGGTCAGGAGGGAGGAGATGGGGTAAGAGGAGTCAGGAGGGAGGGGGAGATGGGGTAGGAGGGAGGGGAGGAGATGGGGTCAGGGGGAAGATGGGGTAGGAGGGGTCAGGTAGGAGGGGGGAGATGGGGTCAGGAGGGAGATGGGGTAGGAGGGAGAGGGGAGATGGGGTAAGAGGGGTCAGGAGGGAGATGGGGTAGGAGGGGTCAGGAGGGAGGGGAGGAGATGGGGTCAGGGGGGAGATGGGGTAGGAGGGGTCAGGAAGGAGGGGGGAGATGGGGTCAAGAGGGAGGTGGGAGATGGGGTAATAGGGGTCAGGAGGGAGGGGGGAGATGGGGTAATAGGAGTCAGGAGGGAGATGGGGTAATAGGGGTCAGGAGGGAGGGGGAGATGGGGTAATAGGAGTCAGGAGGGAGGGGGGAGATGGGGTAAGAGGGGTCAGGAGGGAGGGGGAGATGGGGTAAGAGGGGTCAGGAGGGAGGGGGGAGATGGGGTCAAGAGGGAGGGGGAGATGGGGTAGGAGGAGTCAGGAAGGAGGGGGAGATGGGGTCAAGAGGGAGGGGGGAGATGGGGTAATAGGGGTCAGGAGGGAGGGGAGATGGGGTAAGAGGGGTCAGGAGGGAGATGGGGTAATAGGGGTCAGGAGGGAGGGGGAGATGGGGTAAGAGGGGTCAGGGGGGAGATGGGGTAAGAGGGGTCAGGAGGGAGGGGGAGATGGGGTAAGAGGGGTCAGGAGGGAGATGGGGTAAGAGGGGTCAGGAGGGAGGGGAGGAGATGGGGTCAGGGGGGAGATGGGGTAGGAGGGGTCAGGAAGGAGGGGGGAGATGGGGTCAAGAGGGAGGGGGGAGATGGGGTAAGAGGGGTCAGGAGGGAGGGGGAGATGGGGTAAGAGGGAGGGGGGAGATGGGGTAAGAGGGGTCAGGAGGGAGAGGGGAGATGGGGTAAGAGGGGTCAGGAGGGAGATGGGGTAAGAGGGGTCAGGAGGGAGGGGGAGATGGGGTAAGAGGGGTCAGGAGGGAGGGGGAGATGGGGTAAGAGGGGTCAGGAGGGAGGGGGGAGATGGGGTAAGAGGGGTCAGGAGGGAGGGGGGAGATGGGGTAAGAGGGGTCAGGAGGGAGGGGGAGATGGGGTAAGAGGGGTCAGGAGGGAGATGGGGTCAGGAGGGAGGGGAGGAGATGGGGTCAGGGGGGAGATGGGGTAGGAGGGGTCAGGAAGGAGGGGGAGAAGGGGTAAGAGGGGTCAGGAGGGAGGGGGAGATGGGGTAAGAGGGGTCAGGAGGGAGATGGGGTAAGAGGGGTCAGGAGGGAGGGGGGAGATGGGGTAAGGAGGGAGGGGGAGATGGGGTAGGAGGGGTCAGGAGGGAGGGGAGGAGATGGGGTCAAGAGGGAGGGGGGAGATGGGGTAAGAGGGGTCAGGAGGGAGGGGGGAGATGGGGTAAGAGGGGTCAGGAGGGAGGGGGGAGATGGGGAAAGAGGGGTCAGGAGGGAGGGGGAGATGGGGTAAGAGGGGTCAGGAGGGAGGGGGAGATGGGGTAATAGGGGTCAGGAGGGAGGGGGAGATGGGGTAATAGGGGTCAGGAGGGAGGGGGAGATGGGGTAAGAGGGGTCAGGAGGGAGGGGGAGATGGGGTAATAGGGGTCAGGAGGGAGGGGGGAGATAGGGTAAGAGGGGTCAGGAGGGAGGGGGGAGATGGGGTAAGAGGGGTCAGGAGGGAGGGGGGAGATGGGGTAATAGGGGTCAGGAGGGAGGGGGGAGATGGGGTAAGAGGGGTCAGGAGGGAGGGGGAGATGGGGTAATAGGGGTCAGGAGGGAGGGGGGAGATGGGGTAAGAGGGGTCAGGGGGGAGATGGGGTAATAGGGGTCAGGAGGGAGGGGGGAGATGGGGGAAGAGGGGTCAGGGGGGAGATGGGGTAATAGGGGTCAGGAGGGAGGGGGGGAGATGGGGTAATAGGGGTCAGGGGGGAGGGGGAGATGGGGTAATAGGGGTCAGGGGGAGATGGGGTAATAGGGGTCAGGAGGGAGGGGGGAGATGGGGTAAGAGGGGTCAGGAGGGAGGGGGGAGATGGGGTAATAGGGGTCAGGAGGGAGGGGGGAGATGGGGTAAGAGGGGTCAGGAGGGAGGGGGGAGATGGGGTAAGAGGGGTCAGGAGGGAGATGTGGTAAGAGGGGTCAGGAGGGAGGGGGAGATGGGGTAAGAGGGGTCAGGAGGGAGGGGGAGATGGGGTAAGAGGGGTCAGGAGGGAGGGGGGAGATGGGGTAATAGGGGTCAGGAGGGAGGGGGGAGATGGGGTAAGAGGGGTCAGGAGGGAGGGGGAGATGGGGTAAGAGGGGTCAGGAGGGAGATGGGGTAAGAGGGGTCAGGAGGGAGGGGGGAGATGGGGTAAGAGGGGTCAGGAGGGAGGGGGAGATGGGGTAATAGGGGTCAGGAGGGAGGGGGAGATGGGGTAATAGGGGTCAGGAGGGAGATGGGGTAAGAGGGGTCAGGAGGGAGGGGGGAGATGGGGTAAGAGGGGTCAGGAGGGAGGGGGAGATGGGGTAATAGGGGTCAGGAGGGAGATGGGGTAAGAGGGGTCAGGAGGGAGGGGGAGATGGGGTAAGAGGGGTCAGGAGGGAGATGGGGTAAGAGGGGTCAGGAGGGAGGGGGGAGATGGGGTAATAGGGGTCAGGAGGGAGATGGGGTAAGAGGGGTCAGGAGGGAGGGGGAGATGGGGTAATAGGGGTCAGGAGGGAGGGGGAGATGGGGTAAGAGGGGTCAGGAGGGAGGGGGAGATGGGGTAATAGGGGTCAGGAGGGAGGGGGAGATGGGGTAAGAGGGGTCAGGAGGGAGATGGGGTAAGAGGGGTCAGGAGGGAGGGGGGAGATGGGGTAAGAGGGGTCAGGAGGGAGGGGGAGATGGGGTAAGAGGGGTCAGGAGGGAGATGGGGTAAGAGGGGTCAGGAGGGAGGGGGGAGATGGGGTAATAGGGGTCAGGAGGGAGGGGGAGATGGGGTAAGAGGGGTCAGGAGGGAGGGGGAGATGGGGTAAGAGGGGTCAGGAGGGAGGGGGCGGGGTCAGGAAGGGAAGGATCGCAATGCTGAATATCAGACAACATCCGGGTCAGGAAAGGGGCGGGGTGTATTGATGAGCGCCCCTCCCCCTCACTCGGTGATAATAAAGAGTAGAATAGAAGGCCGCACATAACGATCGCTATCCCGTCCTATATAGAAGCGGTTATCTCCTCACAGGAGTCAGGACATGGACGGCGGTCATGTGATCACACTGCAGAAATGGCGGCTTATATATACTCCCTGGATCCTCCCAATCACGCCCTCAGCCCCGCCCACCCCATGTAAATTCCCTCCTCCGTGTCTGAGCGGAGTAGTTCTGCACAGGCGCGAGGCGGTCACCCGGGAGGCGGGAACTGCGGGGGGCGGGGCTGGCGGAGGATTGACCTGGGAGACAAGATGGCGGCGGCCTGATAGCGGGAAACCGGAGAGAGAGGAAATGTAAAGTCTACCCCCCGGGACTGTTACCCCTGACAACAGCCCTTCCCCCACACCTGACTGGGACTGTTACCCCTAACAACCCCTCCCCCTACACCTGACTGGGACTGTTACCCCTAACAACCCCTCCCCCTACACCTGACTGGGACTGTTACCCCTAACAACCCCTCCCCCCTACACCTGACTGGGACTGTTACCCCTAACAACCCCTCCCCCTACACCTGACTGGGACTGTTACCCCTAACAACCCCTCCCCCTACACCTGACTGGGACTGTTACCCCTAACACCCCCTCCCCCCTACACCTGACTGGGACTGTTACCCCTAACAACCCCTCCCCCTACACCTGACTGGGACTGTTACCCCTAACAACCCCTCCCCCTACACCTGACTGGGACTGTTACCCCTGACAGCCCGTCCCCCTACACCTGACTGGGACTGTTACCCCTAACAACCCCTCCCCCTACACCTGACTGGGACTGTTACCCCTAACAACACCCCCTCCCCCCACACCTGACTGGGACTGTTACCCCCAGCAACAGCCCCTACACCTGACGGATTGTTTGGAGGGAGTTGGCTGCGTCGGAGGAATGGTTTGGAGGGGCTTGGCCGCGTCGGAGGGAGTTGGCCGCGTCGGAGGAATGGTTTGGAGGGAGTTGGCCGCGTCGGAGGAATGGTTTGGAGGGAGTTGGCCGCGTCGGAGGAATGGTTTGGAGGGAGTTGGCCGGGTCGGAGGGAGTTGGCCGGGTCGGAGGAATGGTTTGTAGGGAGTTGGCCGGGTCGGAGGAATGGTTTGGAGGGAGTTGGCCGGGTCGGAGGAATGGTTTGGAGGGAGTTGGCCGGGTCGGAGGGAGTTGGCTGCATCGGAGGAATGGTTTGGAGGGAGTTGGCCGCATCGGAGGGAGTTGGCCGGGTCGGAGGAATGGTTTGTAGGGAGTTGGCCGGGTCGGAGGAATGGTTTGGAGGGAGTTGGCCGCGTCGGAGGGAGTTGGCCGCGTCGGAGGAATGGTTTGGAGGGAGTTGGCCGCGTCGGAGGAATGGTTTGGAGGGAGTTGGCCGGGTCGGAGGGAGTTGGCCGGGTCGGAGGAATGGTTTGTAGGGAGTTGGCCGGGTCGGAGGAATGGTTTGGAGGGAGTTGGCCGGGTCGGAGGAATGGTTTGGAGGGAGTTGGCCGCGTCGGAGGAATGGTTTGGAGGGAGTTGGCCGGGTCGGAGGGAGTTGGCCGGGTCGGAGGAATGGTTTGTAGGGAGTTGGCCGGGTCGGAGGAATGGTTTGGAGGGAGTTGGCCGGGTCGGAGGAATGGTTTGGAGGGAGTTGGCCGCGTCGGAGGAATGGTTTGGAGGGAGTTGGCCGGGTCGGAGGGAGTTGGCTGCATCGGAGGAATGGTTTGGAGGGAGTTGGCCGCATCGGAGGGAGTTGGCCGGGTCGGAGGAATGGTTTGTAGGGAGTTGGCCGGGTCGGAGGAATGGTTTGTAGGGAGTTGGCCGGGTCGGAGGAATGGTTTGTAGGGAGTTGGCTGCGTCGGACGGATGGTTTGTAGGGAGTTGGCTGCGTCGGACGGATGGTTTGTAGGGAGTTGGCCGCGTCGGAGGAATGGTTTGTAGGGAGTTGGCTGCGTCGGACGGATGGTTTGTAGGGAGTTGGCTGCGTCGGACGGATGGTTTGTAGGGAGTTGGCTGCGTCGGACGGATGGTTTGTAGGGAGTTGGCTGCGTCGGACGGATGGTTTGTAGGGAGTTGGCCGCGTCGGACGGATGGTTTGTAGGGAGTTGGCCGCGTCGGAGGAATGGTTTGTAGGGAGTTGGCCGCGTCGGAGGAATGGTTTGGAGGGAGTTGGCCGCGTCGGAGGAATGGTTTGGAGGGAGTTGGCCGCGTCGGAGGAATGGTTTGGAGGGAGTTGGCCGCGTCGGAGGAATGGTTTGGAGGGAGTTGGCCGCGTCGGAGGGAGTTGGCCGCGTCGGAGGAATGGTTTGGAGGGAGTTGGCCGCGTCGGAGGGAGTTGGCCGCGTCGGAGGAATGGTTTGGAGGGAGTTGGCCGGGTCGGAGGGAGTTGGCCGCGTCGGAGGAATGGTTTGGAGGGAGTTGGCCGGGTCGGAGGGAGTTGGCCGCGTCGGAGGAATGGTTTGGAGGGAGTTGGCTGCGTCGGAGGGAGTTGGCCGCGTCGGAGGAATGGTTTGGAGGGAGTTGGCCGCGTCGGAGGGAGTTGGCCGGGTCGGAGGAATGGTTTGTAGGGAGTTGGCCGCGTCGGAGGAATGGTTTGTAGGGAGTTGGCTGCGTCGGACGGATGGTTTGTAGGGAGTTGGCTGCGTCGGACGGATGGTTTGTAGGGAGTTGGCCGCGTCGGAGGAATGGTTTGGAGGGAGTTGGCCGGGTCGGAGGAATGGTTTGGAGGGAGTTGGCCGGGTCGGAGGAATGGTTTGGAGGGAGTTGGCCTCGTCGGAGGAATGGTTTGGAGGGAGTTGGCCGCGTCGGAGGGAGTTGGCCGCGTCGGAGGAATGGTTTGGAGGGAGTTGGCCGCGTCGGAGGGAGTTGGCCGGGTCGGAGGAATGGTTTGTAGGGAGTTGGCCGCGTCGGAGGAATGGTTTGTAGGGAGTTGGCTGCGTCGGACGGATGGTTTGTAGGGAGTTGGCTGCGTCGGACGGATGGTTTGTAGGGAGTTGGCTGCGTCGGACGGATGGTTTGTAGGGAGTTGGCCGCGTCGGACGGATGGTTTGTAGGGAGTTGGCCGCGTCGGAGGAATGGTTTGGAGGGAGTTGGCCGCATCGGAGGAATGGTTTGTAGGGAGTTGGCCGCGTCGGAGGAATGCTTTGGAGGGAGTTGGCCGCGTCGGAGGAATGGTTTGTAGGGAGTTGGCCGCGTCGGAGGAATGGTTTGTAGGGAGTTGGCCGCGTCGGAGGAATGGTTTGTAGGGAGTTGGCCGCGTCGGAGGAATGGTTTGTAGGGAGTTGGCTGCGTCGGAGGGAGTTGGCCGCGTCGGAGGAATGGTTTGGAGGGAGTTGGCCGCGTCGGAGGGAGTTGGCCGCGTCGGAGGAATGGTTTGGAGGGAGTTGGCCGCGTCGGAGGGAGTTGGCCGCGTCGGAGGAATGGTTTGGAGGGAGTTGGCTGCGTCGGAGGGAGTTGGCCGCGTCGGAGGAATGGTTTGGAGGGAGTTGGCCGCGTCGGAGGGAGTTGGCCGGGTCGGAGGAATGGTTTGTAGGGAGTTGGCCGCGTCGGAGGAATGGTTTGTAGGGAGTTGGCTGCGTCGGACGGATGGTTTGTAGGGAGTTGGCTGCGTCGGACGGATGGTTTGTAGGGAGTTGGCCGCGTCGGAGGAATGGTTTGTAGGGAGTTGGCTGCGTCGGACGGATGGTTTGTAGGGAGTTGGCCGCGTCGGAGGAATGGTTTGGAGGGAGTTGGCCGCGTCGGAGGAATGGTTTGTAGGGAGTTGGCCGCGTCGGAGGAATGGTTTGTAGGGAGTTGGCCGCGTCGGAGGGAGTTGGCCGCGTCGGAGGAATGGTTTGGAGGGAGTTGGCCGCGTCGGAGGAATGGTTTGGAGGGAGTTGGCCGCGTCGGAGGAATGGTTTGGAGGGAGTTGGCTGCGTCGGAGGGAGTTGGCCGCGTCGGAGGAATGGTTTGGAGGGAGTTGGCCGCGTCGGAGGGAGTTGGCCGGGTCGGAGGAATGGTTTGTAGGGAGTTGGCCGCGTCGGAGGAATGGTTTGTAGGGAGTTGGCTGCGTCGGACGGATGGTTTGTAGGGAGTTGGCTGCGTCGGACGGATGGTTTGTAGGGAGTTGGCCGCATCGGAGGAATGGTTTGTAGGGAGTTGGCTGCGTCGGACGGATGGTTTGTAGGGAGTTGGCCGCGTCGGAGGAATGGTTTGTAGGGAGTTGGCCGCGTCGGAGGAATGGTTTGTAGGGAGTTGGCCGCGTCGGAGGGAGTTGGCCGCGTCGGAGGAATGGTTTGGAGGGAGTTGGCCGCGTCGGAGGGAGTTGGCCGCGTCGGAGGAATGGTTTGGAGGGAGTTGGCCGGGTCGGAGGGAGTTGGCCGCGTCGGAGGAATGGTTTGGAGGGAGTTGGCTGCGTCGGAGGAATGGTTTGGAGGGAGTTGGCCACGTCGGAGGGAGTTGGCCGCGTCGGAGGAATGGTTTGGAGGGAGTTGGCTGCGTCGGAGGGAGTTGGCCGCGTCGGAGGAATGGTTTGGAGGGAGTTGGCCGCATCGGAGGGAGTTGGCCGGGTCGGAGGAATGGTTTGTAGGGAGTTGGCCGCGTCGGAGGAATGGTTTGTAGGGAGTTGGCTGCGTCGGACGGATGGTTTGTAGGGAGTTGGCTGCGTCGGACGGATGGTTTGTAGGGAGTTGGCCGCGTCGGAGGAATGGTTTGTAGGGAGTTGGCTGCGTCGGACGGATGGTTTGTAGGCAGTTGGCCGCGTCGGAGGAATGGTTTGGAGGGAGTTGGCCGCGTCGGAGGAATGGTTTGGAGGGAGTTGGCTGCGTCGGACGGATGGTTTGTAGGGAGTTGGCTGCGTCGGACGGATGGTTTGTAGGGAGTTGGCCGCGTCGGAGGAATGGTTTGTAGGACACTCCTAGTTCTGTCTTGATTGGTCTCGATGTTCTCTTCCTCTGCAGGGTGGGCGTGTCCCGTGGACAGCAGTGCACTATAGGTGGTGTTAGAGGTTTCAGCCAATGAAGAGAGCCTCAGGAAAAGAAGGCGGAGCTGGAATAAATGATCGGTCACATGTTCAGTGTCGGACATCTTCCAGCTCTGAGGTTCTCACCTCACCATACAAAGCAGACGGATACAGAAATGCCTCCCAGTCTAGTTCTGGGACCTCCACTGCCGTTCACAGGGCCCTTCCCCCACTACCTGTCAATGTGTACGGAGGAAAACATGTGCTGGTAGCTCCCCGGTCAGAACCTCCGACTCCCCTTCAAAGGACAACAAAGACAGTTCCTGGAGCTCCCTACCCACAGCCTGTCCTTCCAGGAGGACCAAGGACCGGTCCTCCTGTCACCATGCAGAGGCAAGGAGGACCCAATCCACTGGGCACAAGGAAGGAACTCTCTCCCCCTGTAAATCATAAAACTTTGAGGACTGAACCCCCTGGAGGGCACCACAACCCCCCTGAGCCGGATTCCTCAGGCTGTCCGCACCGACCATCCACCCCCCAGCAGTCCGATGAGGAGCTCCGTGTACAGAAACTCCCCAGAGGGGATGATGCCTCCTCCATCCAGACTCCCATGAGAACTGAGGCAGACCAGTCTAGACCCCAAACCCAATCGGCTTTAAGAGTTGATACCAGTGTCCTAAGACCCATAATCAGGTGTCCTCCAACTAGTAGCACCCAACAGAGAAATGGCACTGATTCTTCTTCAACCAGTTCTATTCAGTCAACAGCCACCAAATCCTCTCCAACTGATTCCAATCCATTGAGACCCTTCACCAAAACTGATACCAATCCATCGAGACCCTTCACCAAAACTGATACCAATCTATCGAGACCCTTCACCAAAACTGATACCAATCCATCGAGACCCTTCACCAAAACTGATACCAATCTATCGAGACCCTTCACCAAAACTGATACCAATCCATTGAGACCCTTCACCAAAACTGATACCAGTCGATCTATTCTGATCACCAAAACCTCACTAACAACTGTTTCAGGTCAGTCGAGACCTACAGCTCAGTCTACTCTTAATAATGACTCCGTTCCGCTGAGGCCCACCGCCAGATCTCCTCCAAGGGCCGACTCTATTCAGTTGAGACCCACCCCCAGATCTCCTCCAAGAACTGACTCCCCTATTAAGCTGAGGCCCACTACCAGATCTCCTCCCAGAACCGACTCCATTCAGCTGAGACCCACCACCAGATCTCCTCAGAGAACCTACTCGTCTCATCTGAGGCCCACCACCAGATCTCCTCAGAGAACCTACTCGTCCCAGCTGAGGCCCACCACCAAATCTCAGAGAACAGACTCCACTCAGCTGAGGCTCACCACCAGATCTCCTCAGAGAACAGACTCCACTCAGCTGAGGCCTACCACCAAATCTCCTCAGAGAACAGACTCCACTCAGCTGAGGCCTACCACCAAATCTCCTCAGAGAACCTACTCGTCTCAGCTGAGGCCCACCACCAGATCTCCTCAGAGAACTAGCTCTATTCAGCTGAGACCCACCACCAGATCTCCTCCAAGAACTGACTCTGCTCAGTTGAGGCCCACCACCAGATCTCCTCAGAGATCCACCACGTTTCAGAAAACTGGACTAAGGTCGGTGAAACTGCAGAATGAAGCTCCTCAGCCTGGTTCCAGAACTGACAGCACTGTTTGTGATCAGAGTAATGAAGGAAGGTTGGCAGACAGTCCTGGCACACCTTCTGCCCATAGTAGAGTTCCCCAAGGAGATTTGCAGCAGCAATCTATGGCCAAGCATGAAAAGACGCTTAACAGACTGGATGGTGAGAGGCGGTATTGTCCCAGCCCATGTGCCGTGTTATGCTCCCCATCCCGTGTTCCAGTGTAATGTCTCTTCTTTGATTTCAGGTGACTGTCACTCCCCCTGTAGTAATTCAACCCCCCGAAAGAGTTATCATCCAGAGGAAGAAGATGGCGAGGAGGGTTCAGGGCTCTTCATTCCTCTAGGTAAGGACCAACGTCACTAATAACCTCTGCTTTGTCCAGGATGTTGTGGCTTTATCCCTCTGCTGGATCAGTTGGCTCACTTTTTTCCCCGTATTGTAGTGGGTTTCATGTTGGGAGTGACCCCCTTTGTTCCCTATATTGTAGTGTGTCCTTGTTGGGAGTGACCCCCTTTGTTCCCCGTATTGTAGTGGGTTTCATGTTGGGAGTGACCCCCTTTATTCCCCGTATTGTAGTGGGTCCATGTTGGGAGTGACCCCCTTTGTTCCCCGTATTGTGGTGGGTTTCATGTTGGGAGTGACCCCCTTTGTTCCCCGTATTGTAGTGGGTTTCATGTTGGGAGCGACCCCCTTTGTTCCCCGTATTGTAGTGGGCTTCATGTTGGGAGTGACCCCCTTTGTTCCCCGTATTGTAGTGTGTCCATGTTGGGAGTGACCCCCTTTGCTCCCCGTATTGTAGTGGGTCCATGTTGGATCTGACCCCCTTTGTTCCCCGTATTGTAGTGGGTTTCATGTTGGGATTGACCCCCTTTGTTCCCCGTATTGGAGTGTGTCCATGTTGGGAGTGATCCCCTTTGTTCCCCGTATTGGAGTGTGTCCATGTTGGGAGTGACCCCCTTTGTTCCCCGTATTGGAGTGGGTGCATGTTGGGAGTGACCCCCTTTGTTCCCCGTATTGTACTGTGTCCATGTTGGGAGTGACCCCCTTTGTTCCCTGTATTGTAGTGGGTTTCGTGTTGGGAGTGAACCCCTTTGTTCCCCGTATTGTAGTGGGTTTCGTGTTGGGAGTGACCCCCTTTGTTCCCCGTATTGTAGGTTGGGAGTGACCCACTTTGTTCCCCGTATTGTAGTGGGTTTCGTGTTGGGAGTGACCCCCTTTGTTCCCCGTATTGTAGTGGGTTTCGTGTTGGGAGTGACCCACTTTGTTCCCCGTATTGTAGTGGGTTTCGTGTTGGGAGTGACCCACTTTGTTCCCCGTATTGTAGTGGGTTTCGTGTTGGGAGTGACCCCCTTTGTTCCCCGTATTGTAGTGGGTTTCGTGTTGGGAGTGACCCCCTTTGTTCCCCGTATTGTAGGTTGGGAGTGACCCTCTTTGTTCCCCGTATTGGAGTGTGTCCATGTTGGGAGTGATCCCCTTTGTTCCCCGTATTGGAGTGTGTCCATGTTGGGAGTGACCCCCTTTGTTCCCCGTATTGGAGTGGGTGCATGTTGGGAGTGACCCCCTTTGTTCCCCGTATTGTACTGTGTCCATGTTGGGAGTGACCCCCTTTGTTCCCTGTATTGTAGTGGGTTTCGTGTTGGGAGTGAACCCCTTTGTTCCCCGTATTGTAGTGGGTTTCGTGTTGGGAGTGACCCCCTTTGTTCCCCGTATTGTAGGTTGGGAGTGACCCACTTTGTTCCCCGTATTGTAGTGGGTTTCGTGTTGGGAGTGACCCCCTTTGTTCCCTGTATTGTAGTGGGTTTCGTGTTGGGAGTGACCCCCTTTGTTCCCTGTATTGTAGTGGGTTTCGTGTTGGGAGTGACCCCCTTTGTTCCCCGTATTGTAGTGGGTTTCGTGTTGGGAGTGACCCCCTTTGTTCCCCATATTGTAGGTTGGGAGTGACCCTCTTTGTTCCCCGTATTGTAGTGGGTTTCGTGTTGGGAGTGACCCCCTTTGTTCCCCGTATTGTAGTGGGTTTCGTGTTGGGAGTGACCCCCTTTGTTCCCCGTATTGTAGTGGGTTTCGTGTTGGGAGTGACCCCCTTTGTTCCCCGTATTGTAGGTTGGGAGTGACCCTCTTTGTTCCCCGTATTGTAGTGGGTTTCGTGTTGGGAGTGACCCACTTTGTTCCCCGTATTGTAGTGGGTTTCGTGTTGGGAGTGACCCCCTTTGTCCCCCGTGTTGGAAGTCATGTCCTGTGTTTTTGGCAGATGAGGAGCCCTCGGGTGATGAGAGGAAGAAGAGGAAGCGGCTTCAAGCTAAAAAGAGGAGAGAGAACCGCCTGGCGGATGACGCCCCCCCGGTATCATGTGACCTGGACCAGGATTTAGAAAAAGCTCTGGAGGACGGAGCCAAACAACACAACCTCACTGTGGTCAATGTCCGCAATATCCTCCATGTGAGTGACCCCCCCAAATATAATCACTGCAGGGTTCCCTCCTCTAATATTACTTTAGGTTTCTTTTGTGAATATCCTCGATGTATATTGCTGAATCAGCTCATATATCTACATACCCCATAAAGTGCCTCAGGGTTGGAGGGGGGGGGGGGGGGGGTGGACATGTAAGGTGCCTCAGGGTTGGAGGGGGGGGGGGTGGACATGTAAGGTGCCTCAGGGTTGGAGGGGGGGGGTGGACATGTAAGGTGCCTCAGGGATGGTGGGGGGTGGACATGTAAGGTGCCTCAGGGATGGTGGGGGGTGGACATTTAAGGTGCCTCAGGGATGGTGGGGGGTGGACATGTAAGGTGCCTCAGGGATGGTGGGGGGTGGACATGTAAGGTGCCTCAGGGATGGTGGGGGGTGGACATGTAAGGTGCCTCAGGGTTGGTGGGGGGGGGTGGACATGTAAGGTGCCTCAGGGTTGGTGGGGGGGGTGGACATGTAAGGTGCCTCAGGGTTGGAGGGGGGGGGGTGGACATGTAAGGTGCCTCAGGGTTGGAGGGGGGGGGGTGGACATGTAAGGTGCCTCAGGGTTGGAGGGGGGGGGTGGACATGTAAGGTGCCTCAGGGATGGTGGGGGGTGGACATGTAAGGTGCCTCAGGGTTGGGGGGGGTGGACATGTAAGGTGCCTCAGGGATGGTGGGGGGTGGACATGTAAGGTGCCTCAGGGTTGGTGGGGGGGGGGTGGACATGTAAGGTGCCTCAGGGTTGGTGGGGGGGGGGTGGACATGTAAGGTGCCTCAGGGTTGGAGGTGGACATGTGAGGTGCCTCAGGGATGGTGGGGGGTGGACATGTAAGGTGCCTCAGGGATGGTGGGGGGTGGACGTGTAAGGTGCAGGGTTGGGGATTGGGTGGATGTGTAAGGTGCCTCAGGGTTGGAGGGGGACATGTGAGGTGCCTCAGGGTTGGAGGGGGACATGTGAGGTGCCTCAGGGTTGGAGGTGGACATGTGAGGTGCCTCAGGGTTGGAGGTGGACAAGGCCAAGCTGACCCTGCAGCAGAACAATGACCCCAAGCACAAGGCCAAGCTCACCCTCCATCAGGACAATGACCCGAAGCACAAGGCCAAGCTCACCCTCCAGCAGAACAATGACCCCAAGCACAAGGCCAAGCTGACCCTCCAGCAGGACAATGACCCGAAGCACAAGGCCAAGCTGATCCTCCTGTGGTTCCAACAGAAAAAGGTGAAGGTCCTGGAGTGGCCATCTCCTGACCTTCATATCATTGAGCCCCTCTGGGGGGGATCTCACACATACCCACCAAAGACTTGGCATGACCTGGAGGCATTTTGCCAAGACCAATGGGCAGCTCTACCGCCGGGAGGAATTCCTCATTATTATAGAAGACTGACCGCTGTCATTGGTAATAAAGGGGGCAATACACAGGACTAAGGGGGTGCAGACTTCTGAATGTAGGGGGGGGGGCATATATTGGTTTGTTTTATGACTGGGCAGTTCTGTGATCACCTCCAGTTACAGAATAGGAATCCCATAAGAAATAGAAGAAATTGGTTTTTCTGCTCACTCGTACATCCTGTATATTCCCAATTCTAGGGGGGGGTATTTTTCAGCACCACTGTGTATATCTATATACATTTCATCTGTATACTGTATATATGGCAGAAGTGTGATGGGGGAGTGCCTCGGTCATGGGGGACATGTAATGTGTTTTTAGAGGGGGTGTTGTCATAGTGGATTCAGGGAGCAGTGACCTTTACATATGGCAGAAGAGTGATGGGTCCTAAGGTGCCCAGGTGGTGGTTGGGGGGGGGGGGGGGGGGTATGTGAAGCACCTCAGTGCTGGGGGGACATGTGATGTGCCTCAGTGGTGGTGGGGGGACATGTGACACGTCTCAGTGGTGGTGGGGGGACATGTGATGTGTCTCAGTGGTGGTGGGGGGACATGTGATGTGTCTCAGTGGTGGTGGGGGGACATGTGATGTGTCTCAGTGGTGGGGGGAGGCATGTGACGCGCCTCAGTGGTGGGGGAGGCATGTGATGTGTCTCAGTGGTGGGGGGAGGCATGTGACGCGCCTCAGTGGTGGGGGAGGCATGTGATGCGCCTCGGTGGTGGGGGAGGCATGTGACACGTCTCAGTGGTGGGGGAGGCATGTGACGCGCCTCAGTGGTGGGGGAGGCATGTGACGCGCCTCAGTGGTGGGGGAGGCATGTGATGCGCCTCGGTGGTGGGGGAGGCATGTGACACGTCTCAGTGGTGGTGGGGGGACATGTGACGCGCCTCAGTGGTGGGGGGAGGCATGTGACGCGCCTAAGTGGTGGGGGGAGGCATGTGATGCGCCTCGGTGGTGGGGGGAGGCATGTGATGCGCCTCGGTGGTGGGGGGAGGCATGTGACGCGCCTCGGTGGTGGGGGGAGGCATGTGACGCGCCTCGGTGGTGGGGGAGGCATGTGACGCGCCTCGGTGGTGGGGGAGGCATGTGACACGTCTCAGTGGTGGGGGAGGCATGTGATGTGCCTCGGTGGTGGGGGAGGCATGTGATGCGCCTCGGTGGTGGGGGAGGCATGTGACACGTCTCAGTGGTGGGGGAGGCATGTGATGCGCCTCGGTGGTGGGGGAGGCATGTGACGCGCCTCGGTGGTGGGGGGAGGCATGTGACGCGCCTCGGTGGTGGGGGAGGCATGTGACGCGCCTCGGTGGTGGGGGAGGCATGTGACACGTCTCAGTGGTGGGGGAGGCATGTGATGTGCCTCGGTGGTGGGGGAGGCATGTGATGCGCCTCGGTGGTGGGGGAGGCATGTGACACGTCTCAGTGGTGGGGGAGGCATGTGACGCGCCTCGGTGGTGGGGGAGGCATGTGACACGTCTCAGTGGTGGTGGGGGAGGCATGTGATGCGCCTCGGTGGTGGGGGAGGCATGTGATGCGCCTCGGTGGTGGGGGAGGCATGTGGTGGGAGGTGTTGTAGACTTTGGTCCATCATTCTCTCTGATTGTGTCTCTGCAGGAAGTGATCACCAATGAGCATGTTGTGGCCATGATGAAAGCCGCCATTACCGAGACGGAAGGTCTTCCTCCCTTTGTAAGTATTCCCTCCCTTCCTGTGTACCAGGATGCCCCCTTGTCCCCCTTCCTGTGTACCAGGATGCCCCCTTGTCCCCCTTCCTGTGTACCAGGATGCCCCCTTGTCCCCCTTCCTGTGTTATAGGATGCCCCCCCCCACCCCTTCCCCATGGAGTAGTTCACCTCATCCAGTTCTCCCAGTACACATTACTAAAATTCTCATCTTTTTTGTTTCCCAGGAGCCAAAAATGACTCGATCCAAACTGAAGGAGGTGGTGGAGAAAGGAGTGGTGAGTGCATGGAGGGTGTATAGAAGGGGTGTAGGTACAGTGAGGGGGGAAAGTATTTGACCCCCTGCTGATTTTGTACATTTGCCCACTGACTAAGAAATGATCAGTCTATAATTTTATTGGTCGGTTTATTTTAGCAGTGAGAGACAAAATAACAACAAAAATATCCAGAAAAACGCATTTCATAAAAGTAATAAATTGATTTGCATTTAATGAGTGAAATAAGTATTTGATCCCCGACCAATCAGCAGATTTCTGGCTCCCAGGTGTCTTCTATACAGGTAAGGAGCTGAGATTAGGAGGATTCTCTTATAGGGAGTGCTCCTAATCTCAGCTTGTTACCTGTATAGAAGACACCTGTCCACAGAATCAACCAATCAGATTCCAATCTCTCCACCATGGCCAAGACCAAAGAGCTGTCCATGGATGTCAGGGAGAAGATTGGAGACCTACACAAGGCTGGAATGGCTACAAGACCATCGCCAAGCAGCTTGGTGAGAGGTGACAACAGTTGGTTGGAAGAAACAGAAAATAACTGTCAGTCTCCTCAGTCTGGGGCTCCATGGAAGATTTCACCTCATGGAGGTTCAATGATGATGGAGAACGGTGAGGAATCAGCCCAGAACTACACAGAGAATCTTCTCAATGATCTCAGCTGGGACCATCGTCACCAAGAAAACAATTGGTAACACACTACACCATGGAGGACTGAAATCCTGCAGCCCCCGCAAGGTCCCCCCTGCTCAGGAAATCACATGGTACAGCCCGTCTGATATCTGCTAATGAACATCTGAATGATTCAGAGGAGAACTGGGGGAAAGTGTTGAGGTCAGATGAGACCAAAATCAACTCAACTCACCGTGTTTGGAGGAGGAGGATTGCTGCCTATGACCCCAAGAACCCCATCCCCCACCGTCACACATGGAGGGGGAAACATGATTCTTTGGGGGTGTTTTTTTGCCAAGAGGACAACTTCACCACATCAAAGGGGCGATGGGCGGGGCCATGTACCATCAAATCTTGGGTGAGAACCTCCTTCCCTCAGCCTGGGCATTGAAGATGGGTCATGGATGGGTCTTCCAGCATGACAATGACCCAAAACACAAGGCAAGAAAGGAGTGGCTCAAGAAGAAGCACATTAAGGTCCTGGAGTGGCCTAGCCAGTCTCCAGACCCAAATCCCATAGAAAATGTGGAGGGAGCTGAAGGTTGGAGTTACCAAACATCAGCCTGGAAACCTTAATGACTTGGAGAGGATCTGCAGAGAGGAGAAAATCCCTCCTGATATGTGTACGAACCTGGAGGCCAACTACAAGAAACATCTGACCTCTGTGATTGCCAACAAGGGTTTCTCCACCAACTACTAAGTCATGTTTTGCGAAGGGTTCCAATACTTTTTCCCTCACTGTACATAGAGGGTGTACATAGCGGAGGTAGATACAGAGCATCCGTAAAGTATTCACATCACTTCACTTCATCCATATTTTATGTATAATAAATGGTATAATAATAATGGATTCCATTCATTATTTTCCTCAAAATTCTACAAACCCCTCCCCCCGTAATGACAACGTGGGAGAAGTTTGTTTGAAATCTTTTCTTTGCAAATTTGTCAAGAAAGGAAAACATCCCGTGTACATAAGTGTAACGCAACCGCACCCCTACAAAGTGTTTGTGGGCTTCCGTCAGTATACGGCTTCCTCCAGTCTGAATATAGATATCAGATATTCCAGCCGCCCTCCATACAAAACTAGCCGACAACTTAGCTTGTATGTGTCTGAAAACCTCATCCTTCATTATTGAGTTTCACACAATTTATTTAGGAGGACCTCCCCCTTCTGATAAGATTACCCCATCAGGTCACTTGCCTGATTACATTATCATATGCAGATGAAATTATTTACAGAAATGGAATTAACCTGAACTAATTATCTAACCATCTGGACAGAAACAACATGTGAGTTCATTAACAATGGGACAGACAGGCTTACCAGAATCCACATCACACCTCAATACACAGACAATAGGAAGAGACCACCAGTGACAGACTGTCCATCTCTGACATTGAAGAACATGGAACAGAGGACAATGTGATTGGCTCTTTCAATGAACATGTTCAGAATCAATCAGGCCAGGAAAAGTCCTCATATATTTCTCGAGAGACATGGCTGACAACCTCACTGTCCCATTAGAAGTAATTCAGTGTCCATCAAGTATCTGTCTGTCATTACCTTGGTCACCCTGTGTCCCTAATAGACAGAGGGGAACTTACACATAAGAGGGGACTAGGGACCGGAGACGGGGATTTCCCAACCTCTCTAAGGTAAGCTGGGTTCCCCCCAACCAAAGTGACTCCCGTCACAATAAATATTCACACCCTTTGCCATGACACTCAGAATTGAGCTCAGGTGCCTCCTGTTTCCACTGATCATCCTTGAGATGTTTCTACAACTTGATTGGAGTCCACCGGTGGTAAATTCAGATGATTGGACATGATTTGGAAAGGCACACACCTGTAACAGTGCATGTCAGAGCACAAACCAAGCCATGAAGTCCAAGGAATTGTCTGTAGACCTCGGAGACAGGATTGTATGGAGGCACAGATCGGGGGAAGGGTACAGAAACATTTCTGCAGCATTGAAGGTCCCAATGAGCACAGTGACCTCCATCTTCTGTAAATGGGAGAAGTTTGGAACCCCCAGGGCTCTTCCTAGAGCGTCCGCCCGGCCAAACTGAGCGATCGGGGGAGGGGGGCCTTAGTTAGGGAGGTGACCAAGAACCCGATGGTCACTCTGACAGAGCTCCAGCATTTCTCTATGGAGAGAGGAGAACCTTCCAGAAGAACAACCATCTCTGCAGCACTCCACCAATCAGGCCTGTATGGGAGTGGCCAGACGGAAGCCACTCCTCAGTAAAAGTCACATGACAGCCCGCCTGGAGTTTACCAAAAGGCACCTGAAGGACTCTCAGACCATGAGAAACAAAATTCTCTGCTCTGATGAAACAAAGATTGAACTCTTTGGCCTGAATGGGAAGCGCCATGTCTGGAGGAAACCAGGCACCGCCCATCACCTGGCCAATTCCATCCCTACTGTGAAGCATGGTGGTGGCAGCATCATGGTGTGGGGAGAAACTGGGAGACTAGTCAGGATGGAGGGAAGGATGAATGCAGCAATGTACAGAGACATCCTTGATGAAAACCTTCTCCAGAGCGCTCTGGACCTCAGACTGGGGTGAAGGTTCATCTTCCAACAGGACAACGACCCTAAGCACACAGCCAAGATAACAAAGGAGCGGCTACTGGACAACTCTGTGAATGTCCTTGAGTGGCCCAGCCAGAGCCCAGACTTGAACCCGATTGGACATCTCTGGAGAGATCTGAAAATTGCTGAGCACCGACCCTCCCCCATCCAACCTGATGGAGCCTGAGAGGTCCTGCAAAGAAGAATGGGAGAAACTGCCCAAAAATAGGAGTGCCAAGCTTGTAGCATCATACTCAGAAATACTGGAGGCTGGAATTGGTGCCAAAGGAGCTTCACCAAAGTATTGGGCAAAGGGGTGAATACTTATGTACATGGCAAAGGGGGTGAATACTTATGTACATGGGATTTTGGAATAAGGCTGTAACATAAAATGTGGAAAAAGTGAAGCGCTGTGAGTATCAAATGCTCTGTACATGGAGGTGTATATAGCGGGGGTAGATGCATGGAGGGTGTATATAGCGGGGGTAGATGCATGGAGGGTGTATATAGCGGGGGTAGATGCATGGAGGGTGTATATAGCGGGGGTAGATGCATGGAGGGTGTATATAGCGGGGGTAGATGCATGGAGGGTGTATATAGCAGGGGTAGATGCATGGAGGGTGTATATAGCGGGGGTAGATGCATGGAGGGTGTATATAGCGGGGGTAGGTGCATGGAGGGTGTATATAGCGGGGGTAGGTGCATGGAGGGTGTATATAGCGGGGGTAGGTGCATGGAGGGTGTATATAGCGGGGGTAGATGCATGGAGGGTGTATATAGCGGGGGTAGATGCATGGAGGGTGTATATAGCGGGGGTAGATGCATGGAGGGTGTATATAGCGGGGGTAGATGCATGGAGGGTGTATATAGCGGGGGTAGATGCATGGAGGGTGTATATAGCGGGGGTAGGTGCATGGAGGGTGTATATAGCGGGGGTAGATGCATGGAGGGTGTATATAGCGGGGGTAGATGCATGGAGGGTGTATATAGCGGGGGTAGATGCATGGAGGGTGTATATAGCGGGGGTAGATGCATGGAGGGTGTATATAGCGGGGGTAGATGCATGGAGGGTGTATATAGCGGGGGTAGATGCATGGAGGGTGTATATAGCGGGGGTAGGTGCATGGAGGGTGTATATAGCGGGGGTAGGTGCATGGAGGGTGTATATAGCGGGGGTAGATGCATGGAGGGTGTATATAGCGGGGGTAGATGCATGGAGGGTGTATATAGCGGGGGTAGGTGCATGGAGGGTGTATATAGCGGGGGTAGATGCATGGAGGGTGTATATAACATGCGCTTCTCTTCAGGTCATCCCCACCTGGAATCTTTCTCCAATCAAAAAAGCCAACAAAGTTCAGGTGAGAGTTGTACTTAGTCATCACTGTCCCCTCCCCTTTCCCCGCCCCCTCTCCTCTTCCATCACCCCTTTCCCCGCCCCCTCTCCTCTTCCATCACCCCCTTCTCCTCTCTCTCTGGCAGGCTCCTCAGTTTGTAGACATTCCTCTGGAGGAAGAAGATTCATCTGATGAAGAATACCAACCAGATGAGGAGGAGGAGGATGAGACTGCCGAGGAGGTGAGTGCTGAGTACAGGCCACACCCCCCAGAGGGGACTCCTCCTATCACCCTACTATGTACCCAATACCAGCATTGTGGGAGGGGCAGAGACACAAACTACTGCAGGAGATCTCCCCATTATGGGAGGGGCAGAGACACAAACTACTGCAGGAAATCTCCCCATTATGGGAGGGGCAGAGACACAAACTACTGCAGGAGATCTCTCCATTATGGGAGGGGCAGAGACACAAACTACTGCAGGAGATCTCTCCATTATGGGAGGGGCAGAGACACAAACTACTGCAGGAAATCTCCCCATTGTGGGAGGGGCAGAGACACAAACTACTGCAGGAGATCTCTCCATTATGGGAGGGGCAGAGACACAAACTACTGCAGGAGATCTCCCCATTGTGGGAGGGGCAGAGACACAAACTACTGCAGGAGATCTCTCCATTATGGGAGGGGCAGAGACACAAAATACTGCAGGAGATCTCCCCATTGTGGGAGGGGCAGAGACACAAACTACTGCAGGAAATCTCCCCATTATGGGAGGGGCAGAGACACAAACTACTGCAGGAAATCTCCCCATTGTGGGAGGGGCAGAGACACAAACTACTGCAGGATATCTCCCCATTGTGGGAGGGGCAGAGACACAAACTACTGCAGGAGATCTCCCCATTGTGGGAGGGGCAGAGACACAAACTACTGCAGGAAATCTCCCCATTGTGGGAGGGGCAGAGACACAAACTACTGCAGGAAATCTCTCCATTGTGGGAGGGGCAGAGACACAAACTACTGCAGGAGATCTCCCCATTGTGGGAGGGGCAGAGACACAAACTACTGCAGGAGATCTCCCCATTATGGGAGGGGCAGAGACACAAACTACTGCAGGAAATCTCCCCATTATGGGAGGGGCAGAGACAGATTGGTGTGGGGGGTAATTGAATCTCTTGGTATCTCAGAGCCTGTTGGAGAGTGATGTGGAAAGTACGGCGTCCTCCCCCCGCGGACACAAACGCCTGAGAGCCCAGCATTTGTCCGAATCTCAGGAGGAGGAAGCAGCGGAGGGTCAGGTAATAGAGGGGTGCAGCGTGATTTGTGGGGAGAGGTGATGTGGGGGAGGGGTGCAGTGTGATTTGGGGGTGGGGAGGAGTCTAGTGTGATTTGAGGGTAAGGTGGGGGAGGGGTGCAGCGTGATGTGGGGGTGGGGAGGGATGCAGTGTGATGTGGGGGTGGAGTGCAGGGTGATTTGGGGGTGGGGAGGGATGCAGTGTGATTTGAGGGTATGGTGGGGGAGGGGTGCAGTGTGATGTGGGGGTTCGGTGATGTGGGGAAGGGATGCAGTGGGGGTGGGGAAGGGTGCAGTGTGGTTTGGGGGAGGGGTGCAGTGAGATCTCAGTGACATTAATACACAATGATGGTTTTCCCAGAATGCTTCAGGTTGTAGTGGGAGGAGCATCCAATTTGAGTCAGTCTCTATGGGCCCCCCGCCCCCTCCTAAGGTGAAGCACGCCCAGGACTTTGCCTTTATGGAGAAGCTGCACGCGGTGGATGAGGAGTTGGAGCGACATCTCGTCAGTATGGACTCCTTCCAGGTGAGGGGCGCTCATTATGTCACAGGATGTGGGCGGAGCTTGGACTATTGTCACATGATGTGGGCGGATTTCAGACCATTGTGTCACGGGATGTCTGTGACTCCCCTCCTCTCCCTGCAGACCTTAGACGAGAGCCTCATCGCCTTCCGTACTCGATCCAAGCGACCTCTAAAAGATGTGCCCATCGGGCAGCTGGAGGCGGAGCTTCATGCCCCTGACATCACACCGGACATGTATGACCTCAGCACAGCCGATGACGAGCACTGGAAGATGTGGCTGCGCAGCCTCATGCAGGACGATGTGGGGAATGAGGGTGAGTGGAGACATTACATTCACCAGCATGCAGGAAGCAAACCCCCCCCCCCCTTTCCCAACCCATTCCAGTGCTGATTTTACATAACCCCCCCCCCCCCTTTTTCCCAATCCAATCCTGTGTTGATTTCACATAAGAACCCCCCCCCCCCCCCAAAAACCTGTTCCAGTGGTGATTTCACATTGGACCCCCCTCCCCCTTTTTTCCCCACTCTATTCCTCTGCTGATTTCACATAAGACCCCCCCTCCTTTTTCCCAATCTGTACCCGTGCTGACTTCACATGAGACCCCCCAACCCATTGCAGTCACATGTTCTCTCCTCTGCTCCAGATGAAGGTGATGATGATGAGGATGATGATCCGGAGTACAATATTCTGGAGGACTGGGATAAACCGGATACGGAGGACCTGCGCAATGATCGAGCCGTCCGGATCACCAGTAAGTGATTGTTGGGGGTGTCAGGAATGAGCGTCATCTGAGCGGGTTTGTGTACCTGATCGAATTTGGGGAGGAGTAAGGTGCAAGGGGGTGTCTAATCTGACGGGGGGGTGGGATGTGTAATCTGGCATGGGGCGGGGCAGGGGGTGCATTTTTGTGCGATATTGATTTGTTTTCTTATTTCCAGAGAAGGAGGTGAACGAGTTGATGGAGGAACTCTTTGAGACGGTGAGTGTGGTGTTGGATCTCGGCACTCCGCCTCAGATGTTGCATCTCGGTACCCCTCTTTGAAAGTGGGGGGGGGGGGTGGGCGCTCTGCCTCAGAGGTGTTTGGATCCCGGCACTCTTCTCTGGGCAGGTTCCTCCTCAGAGGTGTTTGGATCCCGGCACTCTTCTCTGGGCAGGTTCCTCCTCAGAGGTGTTTGGATCCCGGCACTCTTCTCTGGGCAGGTTCCTCCTCAGAGGTGTTGGATCCCGACACTCTTCTCTGGGCAGGTTCCTCCTCAGAGGTGTTTGGATCCCGGCACTCTTCTCTGGGCAGGTTCCTCCTCAGAGGTGTTTGGATCCCGGCACTCTTCTCTGGGCAGGTTCCTCCTCAGAGGTGTTGGATCCCGGCACTCTTCTCTGGGCAGGTTCCTCCTCAGAGGTGTTGGATCCCGACACTCTTCTCTGGGCAGGTTCCTCCTCAGAGGTGTTTGGATCCCGGCACTCTTCTCTGGGCAGGTTCCTCCTCAGAGGTGTTTGGATCCCGGCACTCTTCTCTGGGCAGGTTCCTTCTCAGAGGTGTTGGATCCCGCCACTCTTCTCTGGGCAGGTTCCTCCTCAGAGGTGTTTGGATCCCGGCACTCTTCTCTGGGCAGGTTCCCCCTCAGAGGTGTTGGATCCCGGCACTCTTCTCTGGGCAGGTTCCTCCTCAGAGGTGTTGGATCCCGGCACTCTTCTCTGGGCAGGTTCCCCCTCAGAGGTGTTGGATCCCGGCACTCTTCTCTGGGCAGGTTCCTCCTCAGAGGTGTTGGATCCCGGCACTCTTCTCTGGGCAGGTTCCTCCTCAGAGGTGTTGGATCCCGGCACTCTTCTCTGGGCAGGTTCCCCCTCAGAGGTGTTGGATCCCGGCACTCTTCTCTGGGCAGGTTCCCCCTCAGAGGTGTTGGATCCCGGCACTCTTCTCTGGGCAGGTTCCTCCTCAGAGATGTTGGATCCCGGCACTCTTCTCTGGGCAGGTTCCTCCTCAGAGGTGTTGGATCCCGACACTCTTCTCTGGGCAGGTTCCTCCTCAGAGGTGTTGGATCCCGGCACTCTTCTCTGGGCAGGTTCCCCCTCAGAGGTGTTGGATCCCGGCACTCTTCTCTGGGCAGGTTCCCCCTCAGAGGTGTTGGATCCCGGCACTCTTCTCTGGGCAGGTTCCTCCTCAGAGATGTTGGATCCCGGCACTCTTCTCTGGGCAGGTTCCTCCTCAGAGGTGTTGGATCCCGACACTCTTCTCTGGGCAGGTTCCTCCTCAGAGGTGTTGGATCCCGGCACTCTTCTCCAGAGGTGGGTGCTCTGTCTCATGGTTTGTCTTTCTCCAGTTTCAGGATGAGATGGGGCTCTCACATTTGGAAGATGAAGGACCGGATGACGAGGACAGTAATTCTGACCCTTTCCCAGATTTCAACACCCCACAAGCCATCAGGTGAGAGAAACCCCTGACCCCCCCCCCCCTCCTCCTGACTAGGGGCAGGACAGCTACAGACCCCGCTGCACCTGTTTGGGATGGGAGGTAGAGCAACTCGGGGTGCTGGCTGGTCCCCCCATCTCACTTGAGTTGTGCTGATTGGGGGGGGCCACAAAGCCCCAACACGTGTCCACAGGGTTAAGTGCAAGTCTGTGGATTTTCTGTTGTAGGAGCCCAATAACTTATCAGATTACAGCATTACTGGCCTGCCCTATGTGCCCCCCCTGTCCTCTTTGATCCCTCTGCCCCCTCCCCCCTGCTCTCTTCAGTCCCTCTGCGGCCTCCCCCTGCCCTCTTCGGTCCCTCTGCGCCCCCCCCCCCCCCGCTCTCTTCGGTCCCTCTGCGGCCTCCCCCTGCTCTCTTCGGTCCCTCTGCGGCCTCCCCCTGCTCTCTTCAGTCCCTCTGCGGCCTCCCCCTGCCCTCTTCAGTCCCTCTGCGGCCTCCCCCTGCCCTCTTCGGTCCCTCTGCGGCCTCCCCCTGCCCTCTTCGGTCCCTCTGCGGCCTCCCCCTGCCCTCTTCGGTCCCTCTGCTGTGCCGCACCTGCTGCACACACCCCCCCCCCCCCCATTTTACACCCCCATCCTCTTCTGTAGATATTCCTTTATGCCCGCTATGCCTCCATTGTCAGGTTTGAGGAGCCTCTGGCTAACCTGCTGACAGAGCAGCATCGCACGGTGAGGGCCCAGCTGGAGTATCTGAGAATGAGGAAATCCATGATGAAGTCTGATGATGACAAATCAGTGAGAGACAGCGACACACCGAGCCCCCCTGTACCTCGAACCCCCCCGGTCCTGACACTGGATGCAATGCAGAGGAAAAGACTGCAGCAACAGATGCAACAGGTAAGGCCTTCTCTCTCCCCACCCACCCTCCCTCCCCCCATTATGGTGTCCAGCCTACTGACCCCTCTTATGTTTGGCAGCATGTCCAACTCCTGACACAGCTTCATATCCTGACCTTCCGGGACCCGGGACTGAGCATGGAGGCCGATACTGCACAAATGTACCTGGTAATGTGCCCCCCCCCCCCTGGGGTGTGTGTTCCTCTACTGTATGTGGGGAGGCCAATCTCTGGAATATAAACTCATTTCTCTCTCCCCTCAGGTGGAATTGTCCAGCTTTGCAGAGAGCTCCTCTCTATCCCATCAGCAAACCCCTGGATTCCAGAGCGCATTCCATCCGTGCAACCTGCGGGAGGCGCTGCAGCTGATCCCCTTGGTACATAGCCAAGTTCCAGAGGACCCCGAACCCCCCAAACCCGTCAGAAAGAATGGTAGGTGATGGTTGTTGGCAGATCTGTCCTCTCTCACCAGGTAAAGGCAGAGTTTCCTGAGAGCAGTGGAAGATCTCTGTCCTATCAACCAACTTATTCCATCATTCTTTCATCACCCATCGAAGATCCGGGGACCTCTGCTCCTCCCCTAATGTCAGTGCTCCTCCTCCTCCTCCTCATATGGGTCCTTCAGTCTGGTCTTGTGTCTGTGGGAGGTGACACCTAACCCTCTGCTCCTCCCCTAATGTCAGTGCTCCTCCTCCTCATATGGGCCCTTCAGTCTGGTCTTGTGTCTGTGGGAGGTGACACCTAACCCTCTGCTCCTCCCCTAGTGTCAGTGCTCCTCCTCCTCATATGGGCCCTTCAGTCTGGTCTTGTGTCTGTGGGAGGTGACACCTAACCCTCTGCTCCTCCCCTAATGTCAGTGCTCCTCCTCCTCATATGGGCCCTTCAGTCTGGTCTTGTGTCTGTGGGAGGTGACTCCTAACCCTCTGCTCCTCCCCTATTGTCAGTGCTCCTCCTCCTCATATGGGCCCTTCAGTCTGGTCTTGTGTCTGTGGGAGGTGACTCCTAACCCTCTGCTCCTCCCCTAATGTCAGTGCTCCTCCTCCTCATATGGGCCCTTCAGTCTGGTCTTGTGTCTGTGGGAGGTGACTCGTAACCCTCTGCTCCTCCCCTAATGTCAGTGCTCCTCCTCTTATGGGTCCTTCAGTCTGGTCTTGTGTCTGTGGGAGGTGACTCCTAACCCTCTGCTCCTCCCCTAATGTCAGTGCTCCTCCTCTTATGGGTCCTTCAGTCTGGTCTTGTGTCTGTGGGAGGTGTCTCCTAACCTTGTGCTCCACCTTCCTTGAACCTGTCGATTGGTTGTCCCCTCCCCCCGGTCCTGTTTATAAAGATATGTGATCTTCTCAGTCTGTGTGATTTTCATCCCCCTTGCAGTTAACGAGGTGCCAGAATTACCCAAACACATGGCCTGGGTTATGGCTACGCGGCCTGTCTTCATGTATCCTGAGCTGCTGCCTGTCTGCTCCATGAGGGCCCGGACCCCCAGGGACAGGGTCTTCTTCACCAAGGCTGAGGACAGGTAAGTCCCTGATGTGGACAATCCCCTCCCCCCTCCATGGCAAAGATGGTTTTCATGTCATTGTCCTCCTCTCCTCCTAGTTTGCTGGCTCTTGGCTTAAAGCACTTTGAAGGAACAGATAACTCCAAACAGCTGATCAGCAAATATCTCCTAACCGCCAAAACCGCTCAACAACTGACTGTGCGGATCAAGAACCTGACCTTGAACAAGTCACCGGACAATGTCATCAAGGTGAGCGTCTTCTGCCATGATGGAGTATAGAGATCTCATCGCTGGCTCCTCTGCCATGATGGAGTATAGAGATCTCATCGCTCCTCCCCGCTTGTCCCGCTCCTCTGTCCCCTTTGTGCCCGTCCCGCTCCTCTGTCCCCTTTGTGCCCGTCCCGCTCCTCTGTCCCCTTTGTGCCCGTCACGCTCCTCTGTCCCCTTTGTGCCCGTCACGCTCCTCTGTCCCCTTTGTGCCCGTCACGCTCCTCTGTCCCCTTTGTGCCCGTCACGCTCCTCTGTCCCCTTTGTGCCCGTCACGCTCCTCTGTCCCCTTTGTGCCCGTCACGCTCCTCTGTCCCCTTTGTGCCCGTCACGCTCCTCTGTCCCCTTTGTGCCCGTCACGCTCCTCTGTCCCCTTTGTGCTCGTCACGCTCCTCTGTCCCCTTTGTGCTCGTCACGCTCCTCTGTCCCCTTTGTGCCCGTCACGCTCCTCTGTCCCCTTTGTGCCCGTCCCGCTCCTCTGTCCCCTTTGTGCCCGTCCCGCTCCTCTGTCCCCTTTGTGCCCGTCCCGCTCCTCTGTCCCCTTTGTGCCCGTCCCGCTCCTCTGTCCCCTTTGTGCCCGTCCCGCTCCTCTGTCCCCTTTGTGCCCGTCCCGCTCCTCTGTCCCCTTTGTGCTCGTCACGCTCCTCTGTCCCCTTTGTGCTCGTCCCGCTCCTCTGTCCCCTTTGTGCTCGTCACGCTCCTCTGTCCCCTTTGTGCCCGTCACGCTCCTCTGTCCCCTTTGTGCTCGTCACGCTCCTCTGTCCCCTTTGTGCCCGTCACGCTCCTCTGTCCCCTTTGTGCCCGTCACGCTCCTCTGTCCCCTTTGTGCCCGTCCCGCTCCTCTGTCCCCTTTGTGCCCGTCCCGCTCCTCTGTCCCCTTTGTGCCCGTCCCGCTCCTCTGTCCCCTTTGTGCCCGTCCCGCTCCTCTGTCCCCTTTGTGCCCGTCCCGCTCCTCTGTCCCCTTTGTGCCCGTCCCGCTCCTCTGTCCCCTTTGTGCTCGTCACGCTCCTCTGTCCCCTTTGTGCTCGTCACGCTCCTCTGTCCCCTTTGTGCTCGTCACGCTCCTCTGTCCCCTTTGTGCTCGTCACGCTCCTCTGTCCCCTTTGTGCCCGTCACGCTCCTCTGTCCCCTTTGTGCCCGTCACGCTACTCTGTCCCCTTTGTGCTCGTCACGCTCCTCTGTCCCCTTTGTGCCCGTCACGCTCCTCCGCCCCCCTTTGTGCCTGGCCCTCTCCTCCGCCCCCCTTTGTGCCTTGCCCGCTCCTCCGCCCCCCTTTGTGCCTTGCCCGCTCCTCCGCCCCCCTTTGTGCCTTGCCCGCTCCTCCGCCCCCCTTTGTGCCTGGCCCTCTCCTGGTCCCCCTTTGTGCCTGGCCCTCTCCTGGTCCCCCTTTGTGCCTGGCCCGCTCCTGGTCCACCTTTGTGCCTGTCCCGCTCCTGGTCCCCCTTTGTGCCTGTCCCGCTCCTGGTCCCCCTTTGTGCCTGGCCCGCTCCTCCGCCCCCCTTTGTGCCTTGCCCGCTCCTCCGCCCCCCTTTGTGCCTTGCCCGCTCCTCCGCCCCCCTTTGTGCCTGGCCCTCTCCTGGTCCCCCTTTGTGCCTGGCCCTCTCCTGGTCCCCCTTTGTGCCTGTCCCGCTCCTGGTCCACCTTTGTGCCTGTACCGCTCCTGGTCCACCTTTGTGCCTGTACCGCTCCTGGTCCCCCTTTGTGCCTGTCCCGCTCCTGGTCCCCCTTTGTGCCTGTCCCGCTCCTGGTCCCCCTTTGTGCCTGTCCCGCTCCTGGTCCCCCTTTGTGCCTGTCCCGCTCCTGGTCCCCCTTTGTGCCTGTCCCGCTCCTGGTCCCCCTTTGTGCCTGTCCCGCTCCTGGTCCCCCTTTGTGCCTGTCCCGCTCCTGGTCCCCCTTTGTGCCTGTCCCGCTCCTGGTCCCCCTTTGTGTCTGTCCCGCTCCTGGTCCCCCTTTGTGTCTGTCCCGCTCCTCGCCCCCCTTTGTGCCTGTCCCGCTCCTCGCCCCCCTTTTGTGCCTGTCCCGCTCCTCCTTCCCTCCTTGTACCCCGGCCCGGTCCTCCTCACTGCTTTGTGTTTCCTTTGCTGGCAGTATTACAAGAAGATGAAGATGTTACCCCCGCTGAGCAGATGCTGTGAGGATATCTCCCCTCAGGATATGCGCCCCCCAGTGGAGAGGGAGAAACACAGACTGCCGTTGTGGATAAAGGTAATGTGTGCGGGAAATTTCGGGGGGGGGGGGGGGGGGTTTCCTGATTGGGAGGTTTCCGGGGTCCTTCTCACCTCATCAGAGCTCTCTGATTGGTGAGTATCCAGAGCTGACCATGACCTCATATTATGGGGTCAGCCTTGGACAGAAGCAGTGCAAGCCCTCCCCTCCTGATCCCTACTGTTATGGTTCCGCCTCACTGCTATTGGCTTTATTGGCTGGTGTTAATAATACTGCTACTAACAAATGAATAAATCTACAAATAAAAATCATAAATAATAAACCAATACTATGTAATAATAAATAATTAACCCCTAGCCGTATTCCCTAACTCTTAAAAATAAAATGATAATGAATAAAATAATAATGAATAACTTAACACATAAACAAATAAAATATTAAGAATAATATGTTTTTTTTTGTTTAGGTGTTTATTATGAATTTATTATATTTTTAAGGATAGGGGTTAATTAATACATATTATTTTTTTAGTTATTTGTGTATTTATTTTACATTTATTTATTCATATATTACTTTTTGTTATTTTAGGGTAATAATAGTACTACGAATATTAATAAAAAATGAATAAATACACAAAAATAGTCATAAATGCTATGTAATAATAAATAATTAACCCCTAACCTTGTTCCCTAATTATTAAAATAATAATAATGAATAACTAAACACCCTTACACAAAAACAAATAAATCAATTATTTGAAAGAATTTTTTTTTGTTTTTTTTTTCTGTTTTTTTGGGATTGGGTGTTTATTATGTATTATATTTTAAGGCTAGGGGGTTAATATTTCTTATTATTTATGATGATTTTTAGTTCTTTGTGTATTTATTTTACATTTAGTTATTTATATTTTACTATTTTTTAAACATGATTTTTTTATTTGAGCAGAAAATCACACCAATGAATTGAAAATGTAGAATTGGATGTGGGTGGGGGGTTGGTGTCCCCTGCGATTTGGTGCGATCTCACCCTGTCCTCTCCATCCTCCTTCTGATAGGCCAGTCTGGGCAGCATTGAGGCCTTCATGAAAAACAGGGAATCCAGCGACTCCGGCTACCCTCTGCTCCTCCCACCCGCCGTGGCGATGACACTCAGACCTAATCCCAGACGTTTCTATCGCAGATTATGGCGCCAGAAGAGATCTGTACTGAAGCCGCTCCTGATCCGTCCTCCTGCCAGCACCACCTGCACCCCAAAGCTGCTGGCCAAACCTGCGCCCCCCCAGACTCTCCCCATCCGGATCATTGGCCAGGTGCCGCCCCTCATGCAGCCCGCCGTCCCCATACAAGGAATCGTCAATATTCAGCCGCTCAGGGTGCCGCTTGGCTGTAAGGGACCTGAAATTTTCACCCCCATTTCTAATAAGAGGACGCTGTGTGCCAACCCCGCGGGCACTGCCGTGGCTCACATCCCCGTACCTCAGACCAGGGTGATTATGCCCGCCACGGCTAACCCACGGATTAGGAAGTCCCTGCTGGGGAGCATCCCCAGGATAAAGACGGTTCCCCGTACGGCGGGCATCAAGGCGGCTCCCCTGCTGCACTCGGCTCCCGTCCTTCTCGCCGTGCCTAATGGAGCGCTAAAGCTGGTAAGTCTGGGCGCACCGTGCCGAGTCCTTCAGCCAGTCAGCACCGGGGTTCCGCTCACCACCGTCCTCCTAAATCCCACCCACATGCCACTCAGTCAGACACTGATCCCGCCCCCCTACAAGCCGGTCCAGAAGATGGGATCTATGAGGACTGATGAAGGTAGAGGGCGCTGTAGCCCCACATTGGAGGCCGATGAACCTACCAAGAAGGAAGAGGACAATCCAATGGTTCAAATGAAGGACGACCCGGAGTGTGCAGGGGAAGGGAGCCCTGATGGGGAACAGAACCAAGATGGCGGGGGTTCGGAGGGTGCTGGGGAACCATCAGAGGACAACCCTCCTAAGGAATCAGAGCACTCCTCTGTCACAGACCATGTGACTGAGAACCATGACCAGTCCGCAGCGGATCTGCAGAGTAGCCCCAGCACTGGGGGTGCTTCTTGTTCTGGGCAGTCCTTTGGTATTGAAGTGGGTGGGGGAGAGTTACACTCTGGGGAGGGGGAGGAGCAGAATTCTGAGGTTTCTCTGGAGGAGGAGAGAGACCTAAAACAGGAGGACATGGAAGAACCAGAGGATGGCAACGAGCCCCAAAAACAGGAGAGCGGAGGAGGCCCTGCAGACTCCCCGAAGAACCCATCACCCTCCACCGATGGGGGAGGCCCTGCAGACTCCCCGAAGAACCCATCACCCTCCACCGATGGGGACGTAGAGATCAGCAGTCCCGCCGGTGCTCCAAAAGAGTCTTTCAGTCCTCCAGGTGGACAGGACCTGGCCAATGACAAGGAGGGTGCAGAGGAAGAGGAGGAGGAGGACTTTGATGACCTGACCCAAGACGAGGATGAGATGTCTTCTGCCTCTGAGGAGTCCATTCTCTCTGTTCCAGAGCTGCAGGTAAGACCAGGTTATAGTGTGGGGGGGGTTGTATGTTGAAGGGTGCTGGGTCTGGTGCTGGCTCAGGTTGTGGGGCGGAGTGTGGCGGCTCAGGTTGTGTATGGTGTTGTGTTGGTATGGGGTGCGGAGGTGTATACTCGTGATATGGGGTGTGTTGGTGTACAATGTGGTGTATACTGGCAGTGTGGGGGGGGGGGGGAGGTGTGTAGTGTTATATTCTCCGTGTTGTAAGAGACACAGGACTCTGGTCTGGAACAACGGATGTTTATTCAGGACTCTCTGTACACTACAACATGCATTACAGGACAGCTCTGTATAACCACACATCTCCTACATGTCTCCAAGATGGCCACTCTGCCCCTTGACCCTTGTCATCACTTCTGGGTGGAGCCAGCCTTAAAGTGACAGTACATGTGAAACCCTTCAGGTATAACACCTTCCATCCATCCCTAAAAAAAAAAAAAAAAAAAAAAAAAACACAACAAAACGAGAACAGGCATAAAACAGTAACTAATAATTGTCCAATACAGTTCTCCAACTCAGGAGATTTACATGGCTTCTTCCGCGTCCGGATGTGAGAATAACTTCCAGGGACGCTGCAGGGAGAACATGGCAGCGGATCACTTTCGCCGGGCCCGTCGAAAGTCTCGTAACCGCGCTTGCATTTGAAACCGGTCAGGAGGGCAACAGCGTCATTGAGGACGGGCGCCCAGCGACTCGGGGCCGGAGGAAGCAGGGCTGGCCGGAATGGACACCGGCGGGGCCAAGAGGGGATCCCCTAGCTCAGAGGGTGAGCAGACCTCTGAACCAGGGCTGGAGGGCTCTGTTGGAGCTGAGTTCAAAAGTTCAGAGCCCCCCCCCCAAGCATCAGTCTCAATGCCTCCTGATCCGGTAGGAGCAGATCCTTGAGACACTGGAGGTGCAGCCGATGTCAGGGATTCAGGCAGCTGAGAATGATCGAGCCCATACCTTTTGCTGGGCTGTAAACTGGGGAATCTCGTCGTGTTCGACCCTCTTGTCTTGGGACTGCCATACATGTTCCTGGACCGTTTGAGGGCGGAGCATGTCCAAAACAGTCCATGGCTGCCGACCCAAAAGAAGTTCAGCTGGAGTTTTCCCCAGTGGTTGCATGTGGTGTGGTTCTGTAAGCAGAAAGGAAGGAGTCCAGCTGCTGGGGTGACAGGGACTGTTGTTTACTTGTAGCCACAGTAGCTTTGAAATAGCGTTTGAAGGTTTGTACAACCCTTTCTGCTTGACCATTTGTAGCCGGGTGGTAAGGTGCGGTCAACTTGTGTTTGATGTTGTGGGCAGTCAGGAAACCCTGAAACTCCTGGCTTGTGAATTGTGCACCGTTGTCTGTGACGATTTCTCTGGGGTATCCAAATGTAGCAGCGAGATGTAACAGTATGGAAATCGTCGCCTTAGTCGTTGGCTGAGTAACAGGAACGACCTCAGGCCACTTTGAATGGGCATCAATAATGATCAAAAAGGTGTGTCCTCTGATCGGGCCTGCAAAGTCCAAGTGTAGGCGAAACCAAGGAACCGTGGGCCAAGTCCAGGGCTGGACGCACCCTCGAGGAGGGTCTTTTGCAGTTTGTGCACATCCAGCACACGCATTCACATATGTCGTGATATCTGAGTCTAGGTTCGGCCACCACACATAGCCTCGGGCCTTTTGTTTCATACGTGTGCCCCCGGGATGACCAGTATGTAGCAAGTCCAGAATGTGTCTCCGGAGGGTCTATGGAACGATCACCTAAAACACAGTTGCCAGCCACAGTTAATTCCAGACGCCTACGGAAGTAAGGTTCATAATCCTGTGTGACAGTTGCAGGCCAACCGTACCGTACCCAGGAGAGTATTGTCTTAAGGAAGGTATCCTTGGCTGTATGGGCTGCTACTTCCCCGGAAGACAGAAAGGACAGGCTGGTGTAACGACAACTCTTGACAGGTGGAGAAGAGTCTGTTAATGTCCTTGTCAGACGGGACATGGCGTCCGCATTGGCATCATGGCTGCGATACTGGATTTTGTAGCTATATGCTCCCAAGAATAGGGCATAGCGTTGAAGACGGGCCGCAGTCGTCTGGGAGATGCCTTTGTCAGGGCTAAAGATCTGAAGGAGTGGTTTATGATCAGTCAGTATGGTGAATTCCCTACCATACAGGTAAAGATGAAACTTCCTAATTGCCCATATGAGCGCTAGAGCCTCTTTGTCAATGTGAGAGTAATTGCTTTCTGCTTTTGTCAAGGACCTGGAGGCGAATGCCACAGGTTTCTCTGACCCATCTGGTAAAACGTGAGATAGTACAGCCCCCAGACCATAGGGTGAGGCATCACAAGCCAATGTGAGAGGCCTTTGGAGGTCATAGTGCACGAGCATGCGTGACGCCAACAGCTTTCGCTTAGAAACTTCAAAAGCACGTTGGCATGCAGCCGACCAGTTCCATCTGGAGTGTGTCTCCAAAAGCTTGTTTAACCACTTTACCACCGGAGGATTTTGCTGTCTTACGTCCAGGCCACTTTTTGCGATTCGGCACTGTGCGACTTTAACTGACAATTGAGCGGTCGTGCGACGCTGTACCCAAACAAAATTTACGTCCTTTTTTTTCCCCACAAACAGAGCTTTCTTTTGGTGGTATTTGATCACCTGTGTGATTTTTTTTTTACTTTTTGTGCTATAAACAAAAAAAGAGCGTACATTTTGAAAAAATAACAATATTTTTCACATTTTTTTTTTATATGAAATTCCCCCCCCCCCCCCCCCCCCCGCCCCCCCAAAAAAGTAAAAATCAAAATTTTTTAAAATTTTTGGCCAATTTGTTTTCTGCTACATATGTTTGGTGAAAGAAATCACAATAAGCGTATTTTGATTGGTTTGCGCAAAAGTTATTGCGTTTACTAACTACAGGAAAGATTTTTGTAATTTTTGTTGGTTTTTTTTTTTAACGAGTAATGGCGGCGATCTGTGACTTTTTTTTTTTTTTTTTTTTGTGGGACGGCGACATTGCGGCGGACAGATCGGACCCTTGACTGACATTTTTGACACTTTTGGGGGTACCAGTGACATTACTACAGTAATCAGTGCTATAAATATGCACTGTTACTGTAAAAATGACACTGGCAGGGAAGGGGTTAATTTTATTGGAGAGGGAGGGGTTAGTGTATACCTGGTGCTTACTAACGTGTGTGGGGGGAGGTGACTGAGTGACACAGGGACAGATCGCATGTTCAGCAATCTGTCACTGTTTGTCACTTGGGAGATCCGCCAGCTTTGTTTACACAAGCGGGCGGATCTCCAAACTCGATTCCCCGATGATCGCCGCTGCCCCTCCCCTGGCCCGACTCCCGCTGTGACTGAAAACAGCGGGAGCGAGCCTCTGGCGGCACGCGAGCGCCGCCCACAAGGGGAGGAGTCCAGCGACGTAGGTCTACGTCGCTTGACGGAATCAAGCCACTTTGCCGCAGTACAGTCCCAGTGACTGGTTGGCAAGTGGTTAATGGAAACAAAGCGTGTGCTAGATCCGGCAGGAATTTGTGGTAATAGTTCAGCAAGCCCAGGTATGATCGCAGCTGTTGGACGTTGGTTGGGGCTGGAGCTTTTACTAAAGCATCAACTTTGGCTTCCGTGGTGTGTATACCCTCTGCATCCACAAGGTGGCCACAAAACTCCAATTTAGGTACCATGAATTGGCATTTCGCTAAGTTCACTTTCAGACCCTGCTCTTGGAGTCTCGCCAACACAAGCTCCACGTTACGCTTGTGTTCATGGTCCGTCAGGCCAGTGATGAGCATGTCATCTAACAGGCACTGTGTGAAAGGAATGTCCACCAAAATCTCATCCATTTTGCGTTGCCAAATGGCTGGGGCGGAGGCTACCCCAAACACCATCCGATTGTATTCATACAGTCCCTTGTGAGTGTTGATGGTTAGAAACTTGAGGGACGAAGGGTGGACCTCAAACTGTAAATAAGCTTGCCTGAGATCAAGCTTGGTGAACTTTTGACCTCCTGCAAGGGAGGCAAAAATGTCATCTACTTTGGGTAGGGGATACTGGTCTATCTCCAGTTGAGAATTTAGTGCCATGCGTAAATCGCCACAAATACGTAAGTCCCCATTCGCTTTCTTTACTGGTACAACTGGTGATGCCCACTCGCTGTGCTCTACCTTTGAGATGACACCTTGTTCCTCCAGCCGGCTTAGTTCAGCTTCCACACCTGCTCGGAGTGCGAAAGGTACCGTCCGAGCTTTGAAGAACCTAGGCTGGGCATTGGGTTTCAGCCTGAGTCTCACACAGTCATGCTTTATTTTCCCCAAATGGTTATCAAAGACTTGTGGGAATCGCTGTTTCAGGGATTCCACCCATCCCTCGTTGTCTCTTGATGGGATGGTCACGGTGTTGCAGGGGTTAATGACGATGTCTGGCATGCCAAAGTGAGCAATCCAGTCTCTCCCAAAAAGAGGGGGTCCCCCATGTTCTAGGATATATAATGGCATTCTCTTTGTCTGACCCTTGTAGGATACCTGTACTTTCACGTACCCCAGTGGGTGGAGTATCTGCTTTGAGTATGTCTGCAGTTTGATTGGTGTTGGACAGACAGTTGTTCGGATCAGAAGTTTTCTCCATTGTTTCTGGGTGATAACTGAAACTGCTGCTCCTGTGTCTACATCCATCTTGAGTTTCTTTCCTTCCACGGTTACCTCTACAGTCATTGCTGAGGGTGCTGAATGCATATGATGTATGTCCAATCTGTGGAGCAATTCCTCATCCTCTGATTCAGATGACGATGTATATCTTCCCACCATATATGCCTTTGTCCTGGTGTTCAGAGGTTGTTTATTTCACACCTTCTTACTACGACAGACTCGTTTCAGATGGCCTGCCTTACCACAATTATGACAGAGCTGATCCTTAAACCGGCAGACTTTGTGATCATGGTCTGTATTCCCACAACGGTAGCAAGATGACTCCCGGCTTGGTGAGGGTCTATATTTACCGTTAGCTGCTGTTGGCTTGACTGCTGTTCTGAAAACTTCCTCTTTAACCTCTTCCCTTCTGCTCTGGGGGTTCAATGCCTCTGTATCTTTCACAGCCATTTCCATCACTGAAGCTATCTCAATTGCCTTTGTAAGGGTAAAGTCTTTCTCTGTTAACAGTCCCTTTTGGCTAGACTCACTATTTAGTCCAATGACAAACTTATCCCTCAGGGCAGTCGGTAAATACTCCCCAAAAGAACAGGTTGAGGCTAGTCTGCGAAGGGCGAGCACATAAGCCTTAATATCTTCACCCGGCTGCCGCTGATAGAACCGGAATCTTTCTGCAATCTCTAGTGGTTTAGGCTGGAAGTGATTCCCTAACAGTGTCAGGAGCTCTGCCACTTAGTTGCTGGTTTTTCAGGGAAAAGGAGATCCCTAAGAGTGTCATATGTCCTAGCACCAACCAGTGTCAGAAATACTGCTACTTGCCTGTCGCCTGGGATGGCATTTGCACAGAAATATTGTTCCAGTCTCTCAACCCAGGAACTCCACGATGTCTGTTCTCCATCAAATTCACTTAATGTCCCAATCAATGACATATTTTCCTGCTGGGCTCTGTGGGTGTTTGTATCCAGCTGACAATCCAGAGTTTTTTTCTTTCTTTCTTTTCTCACACGGATAATAACCTTGTAAATCCCATCCTCGTCGCCACTGTTATGTTCTCTGTGTTGTGAGAGACACAGGACTCTGATCTGGTACAACGGTTGTTTATTCAGTACTCATTGTACACTACAACATGCATTACAGGACAGCTCTGTATATCAATGCATCTCTGCATGTGTCTAAGATGGCCACTCTGCCCCTTGACCCTTGTCATCACTCCTGGGTGGAGCCAGCCTTAAAGTGACAGTACATGTGAAACCCTTCAGGTATAACACCTATAACATGTACAGTGTGGTGTATACTGGCAGTGTGGAGGTCTCAGGATGTAATTCCGGCTGTGTGTTGTCAGGAGACCATGGAGAAGCTGACGTGGTGTGTACAGTGTGGTGTATACTGGCAGTGTGGGGGGGGGGGGGGTGTACAGTGTGGTGTATACTGGCAGTGTGGGGGGGGGGGTGTGTACAGTGTGGTGTATACTGGCAGTGAGGGTGTGTGTGTGTGTGTACAGTGTGGTGTATACTGGCAGTGAGGGGGTGTGTGTGTACAGTGTGGTGTATACTGGCAGTGTGGGGGGGGGGTGTACAGCGTGGTGTATACTGGCAGTGTGGGGGGGGGGGAGGTGTGTACAGTGTGGTGTATACTGGCAGTGTGTGGGGGTGGGGGGGGTGTGTACAGTGTGGTGTATACTGGCAGTGTCGGGGGGGGGGGGTGTACAGTGTGGTGTATACTGGCAGTGTGTGGGGGGGGAGGTGTTTACAGTGTGGTGTATACTGGCAGTGTCGGGGGGGGGGGTGTACAGTGTGGTGGTAATCCCGGCTATGTTGTCAGGAGACCATGGAGAAGCTGACGTGGTTGGCCTCGGAGAGGCGGCTGAGCCAGGAGGCGGACTCGGAGGAGAACTCCCAGGAGGAGAACACGGAGGAGGAGGACGCAGCCGAGGTTTCATTACACAAAGCAGAGGAGATGACAGATGAGACGGGGGAGGAGGGGGAAAAGCTGGATGCCTCTCACCTTCGAGTCCCATCTCCAGCTCCTGTAGAGACCAATGTCACCCCTGCTGGTAAGTTCTGTCTGATATTGGGGGAGGTGAATGTGTATTGGTCAGGTTCTGACTGGGGCGGAGTCATCATGCCACCATGTTTTCTAGGAGAGAGGAGACGTACGAGCTCCAAGGGCCCCAGTGCCCATCGCGTCCGGAACAGAAGAGGGCGCACACGAGCCAGCAAGGATGCCTCCAAACTGCTCCTCCTGTATGATGAGAAGATCCTTCTGAAGGACCCTCTGAGGGAGCAGAAAGACATGGCGTACGCCCGCTCCTACCTCAACCGGGTGAGACCCCTGATTGTGAGAAGACCCATAAGTAGTGAGACCCCTGATTGTGAGACTCCTCGTATGAGACCCTTGATTGTGAGAAGACCCATAAGTAGTGAGACCCCTGATTGTGAGACTCCTCGTATGAGACCCCTGATTGTGAGACTCCTCGTATGAGACCCTTGATTGTGAGACGACTCGTATGAGACCCTTGATTGTGAGACGACTCGTATGAGACCCTTGATTGTGAGACTCCTCGTATGAGACCCTTGATTGTGAGACTCCTCGTATGAGACCCTTGATTGTGAGACTCCTCGTATGAGACCCTTGATTGTGAGACTCCTCGTATGAGACCCTTGATTGTGAGACTCCTCGTATGAGACCCCTGATTGTGTGGAGACCCCTCATTTGAGGCGGATGACTTTGGTGAGAAGCTCTGATATGGAATGACTGGTGAGAAGCTCCTATAATGTGACAGAGTTGAGGTGCCGTGTTGTGTGTGTGGACAGTGTGCCCCCCCTGTGATGGGGTTTGTGTGCCCCCCCCTGTGATGGGGTTTGTGTGCCCCCCTCTGATGGGGTTGGGTTTGTGTCCCCTCTCAGGTGCGGGAGGCTCTGCAGTCGGTCCCGGGGACCTATGAACAGTTCCTGAACATGATCTATGAGTATGAGACGCGGAGTAATAAGAGGACGGCGGTGGATCTCTATGAAAGTCTCCAGCACCTCCTCCATGATTGGCCTCAGCTTCTCAAAGACTTCGCTGCCTTCCTACTCCCGGAACAAGCGCTGGAGTGTGGCCTGGTGAGTGACATCACCCCCCAAACGCAGTGTACCCCCCCCCCCCCCAGTGTCCCCACGCGCAGTGAAACCCCCTGGTTGGTGTCCTTTTGTTACAAGCCACTCCCATTATTTCCAGTTTGAAGAACAGCAAGCGTTCGAGAAGAGCCGCCGATTCCTGCGCCAGTTAGAGATTTGTTTTAAGGAGAACCCCGCTCATCACCAGAAGATTATCAAACTACTGCAGAGCTGTGCAGAGTGCCCCCTGCAGGAGATTGGAAAGGTTAGTACTGAACCAGGGACCAATCATTACACCTGTCACTGCACAGTCTCCTCCCCTCTCTCTCCTGTCACTGCACAGTCTCCTCCCCCCCCTCTTTCCTGTCACTGCACAGTCTCCTCCCCCCCCTCTTTCCTGTCACTGCACAGTCTCCTCCCCCCCCTCTTTCCTGTCACTGCACAGTCTCCTCCCCCCCCCTCTTTCCTGTCACTGCGCAGTCTCCTCCCCCCCCCCTCTCCTGTCACTGCACAGTCTCCTCCCCCCCTCTCTCCTGTCACTGCACAGTCTCCTCCCCCCCCCTCTCTCCTGTCACTGCACAGTCTCCTCCCCCCTCTCTCTCCTGTCACTGCGCAGTCTCCTCCCCCCTCTCTCTCCTGTCACTGCGCAGTCTCCTCCCCCCTCTCTCTCCTGTCACTGCGCAGTCTCCTCCCCCCTCTCTCTCCTGTCACTGCGCAGTCTCCTCCCCCCTCTCTCTCCTGTCACTGCGCAGTCTCCTCCCCCCTCTCTCTCCTGTCACTGCGCAGTCTCCTCCCCCCTCTCTCTCCTGTCACTGCGCAGTCTCCTCCCCCCTCTCTCTCCTGTCACTGCGCAGTCTCCTCCCCCCTCTCTCTCCTGTCACTGCGCAGTCTCCTCCCCCCTCTCTCTCCTGTCACTGCGCAGTCTCCTCCCCCCTCTCTCTCCTGTCACTGCGCAGTCTCCTCCCCCCTCTCTCTCTCCTGTCACTGCGCAGTCTCCTCCCCCCTCTCTCTCCTGTCACTGCGCAGTCTCCTCCCCCCTCTCTCTCTCCTGTCACTGCACAGTCTCCTCCCCCCTCTCTCTCTCCTGTCACTGCGCAGTCTCCTCCCCCCTCTCTCTCCTGTCACTGCACAGTCTCCTCCCCCCTCTCTCTCCTGTCACTGCGCAGTCTCCTCCCCCCTCTCTCTCCTGTCACTGCGCAGTCTCCTCCCCCCTCTCTCTCCTGTCACTGCGCAGTCTCCTCCCCCCTCTCTCTCCTGTCACTGCGCAGTCTCCTCCCCCCTCTCTCTCCTGTCACTGCGCAGTCTCCTCCCCCCTCTCTCTCCTGTCACTGCGCAGTCTCCTCCCCCCTCTCTCTCCTGTCACTGCGCAGTCTCCTCCCCCCTCTCTCTCCTGTCACTGCGCAGTCTCCTCCCCCCCCTCTCTCCTGTCACTGCACAGTCTCCTCCCCCCTCTCTCTCCTGTCACTGCGCAGTCTCCTCCCCCTTCTCTCTCCTGTCACTGCGCAGTCTCCTCCCCCCTCTCTCTCCTGTCACTGCACAGTCTCCTCCCCCCTCTCTCTCCTGTCACTGCACAGTCTCCTCCCCCCTCTCTCTCCTGTCACTGCGCAGTCTCCTCCCCCCTCTCTCTCCTGTCACTGCGCAGTCTCCTCCCCCCTCTCTCTCTCCTGTCACCTCTCTCCTGTTATCTCTCTCCAGCTGAAGACTCAGATGTTTCAGTTGTTAAAGGGCCACCATCACCTTCAGGAAGAGTTCTCACTTTTCTTTGATCAGCTGAGACCTCCGGCCAGTCGCATGGAGGATTTTGAGGTTATGAATTGGACGGAGGAAAAGGAATACAAGGTAAGTAGATCCTTATTGTAGATGACCAATGAGGGATGACTGACCAACTCTGAGGTGTGTCTTTAGTGGGAGGAGGACAGTAGTGGGAGGGGCCTGTGATACCGGGAGGAGTAAGATGAAAGGATAGTAGTGGGAGGGGTCTGTTATCATAGTGGGAGGAGGAACGTGACTGAATAGTAGTGGGAGGAGTCTGTGATCATAGTAGGAAGAATGTGACTGTATAGTAGTGGCAGGGGTCTGTGATCATAGTGGGAGGAGGAACGTGACTGAATAGTAGTGGGAGGGGTCTGTGATCATAGTGGGAGGAAGAAGGTGACAAAGCAGTAGTGGGAGGGGTCTGTGATAGTGGGAGGGGTTTGACAGTTGATAAAGTAAAGTGTTTCCTGTAGTTTGATGGATTTGAAGAAGTGACGTTACCGGAAGTGGACGAGGAGGAGGAGCCAAACAAAATGCCCCCAACACAGAGGAACAAGAGGAGGAAGGAGGCCAGCCAGAGCCAGGAAAAGGTGAGAGGGAAGTTCGCTGAGTCTGGGGTCTGATATCTGTAATCTTAATATTGGGGTCCCCAGGAAAAGATGAGGGGGGAACGCTCGGAGTCTGGGGTCTGATATCTGTAATCCTGATATTGGGGTCCCCAGGAAAAGATGAGGGGGGATCGCCCTGAGTCCGGGGTCTGATATCTGTAATCCTGATATTGGGGTCCCCAGGAAAATATGAGGGGGGATCGCTCTGAGTCCGGGGTCTGATATCTGTAATCCTGATATTGGGGTCCCCAGGAAAAGATGAGGGGGGATCGCCCTGAGTCCGGGGTCTGATATCTGTAATCCTGATATTGGGGTCCCCAGGAAAAGATGAGGGGGGATCGCCCTGAGTCCAGGGTCTGATATCTGTAATCCTGATATTGGGGTCCCCAGGAAAAGATGAGGGGGGATCGCCCTGAGTCCGGGGTCTGATATCTGTAATCCTGATATTGGGGTCCCTAGGAAAAGATGAGGGGGGATCGCCCTGAGTCCGGGGTCTGATATCTGTAATCCTGATATTGGGGTCCCCAGGAAAAGGTGGGGAGGGAGCACTCTGAGTCCCAGGTCTGTAATGTAATCCTGATTTTCACCTGGGGGGAGGGGGTTTTTGGGATCTCTCTAAATTCAGTGTAAGATCTGGAATGCTGATATTGGGGTCCCCAGGAAAAGGTGAGGAGGAACGTGTCCGGGGTCTGATATCTGGAATGCTAATATTGGGGTCCCGGAGGATCTTCAGGTTCCTCTAAATTCCCCGTTGCTGATTTTGTGTGTGATTGCAGGATGTGGATTGGCTGGAGGGCGGGAAGGACTGCCCGTGTTCTTGTCATGATGGAGGGGCGGAGCAGAAACTGAAGAGGTGTAAGAGGCGGCTGTGCAGTCACTGTAGCAGTAAGGTAGGTGATTGTGGCTCTGGTATGGGTGTCTATGGCTGTCCGTCTGTCTGACGTCTCGTCTTCTGTACTCAGGCCTGTGAAAATCGCCCTCAGAGGTCGGCAGACGCGTTTCGTCAGAGCTCAGCAGGTAAGTCATGCGATCGCCTTTCTCCACCCCCCGTCCGTCCCTTGATCCTCGGCTCCGTCACCTTATGCTGCGTCTTTTGATTCAGGTGAAGGCAAGTCTCTGCTAAAGAGTTCAGGGGAGGAGAGGACAAGCGCTGGGACCGCACACAGATCCCGCTCCACTCTGCATGCGCGCGGCATCACAGAAAGCACCAGCAAACCGCGGTCTCAACCGAAGGACAATACACGCTCCACCTTGCGAGGAGCACGCAGACCTCATGCCTCCAAGGACCCGCCTCCTACACTGACAGAAAAAGAGAGTGAGCGCTCCCCGCAATCCCATTCTGGTCCCTGCACCCCAAATAGTGTGGAAAATCCAGAGACTCCAGCAGAGGGCGCCACTCGCTGTCCCACACCGACCGCTTCCCTCTGTGAGCCGAACATCACCCCTGAGAGCTCCGCCCTCCAGCCCGCCGATCGGGAGGAGCAGACGCTCACCGTCTGCGCCAAGAATATTCGCCTCAGCTCCAGCGGAGAAAAGGTCATTGTGTGGACCAGGTGAGTCACAGAAGTGGCTTTCTGATTGGCTGACAGTAATGTGTATCCGTTTTGTTTCTGGTGAGCTGCAGTAACCCATAGCAACCAGCCACAGCTGTTCTGGCTAAAATCTGGTTGCTCTGTGATCCTGCAGAACATCCCGCTAGTGAATGACTGGAATGATTGTCCTCTGATATCCCCGTGTCTCTGCAGGGAGGCGGATCGGGTCATCCTCACCATGTGCAAGGAGCGAGGAGCACATGACCAGACGTTCGATGCCATCTCTGAGCAGCTCGGCAACAAGAGTCCCTCTGAGGTGAGACTCCGCCCACCCCATGCAATGAAGGAGTACCGGTTACCTGTCTGTTATCCCAACCGGCCTATGGCACAGCACAGATTAGCTGATCACTTTACAGCCCCCCCCTGTGAGAAGAGAGTCACCGCCCATGGAAGGAAGAACACTTCCAGGGGATCTACTCCAACCCGATCCGTTCCCAAATAAATTGGGGCAACTGTTCTCCTATTTCAAAGCCCTACATTTCTTTGAGGCCCAGCAACTCCACCATGCCTCCCAGGTCTGCCATATCCCTTCATTGGGACCTGGAAGTTCCACCATACCTCCCAGGTCTGCCATATGCCTTCATTGGGACCTGGAAGTTCCACCATACCTCCCAGGTCTGCCATATCCCTTCATTGGGGTCTGGAAGATCCACCATATTTCCCAGGTTTCTCATATCCCTTCATTGGGACCTGGAAGATGCACCATACCTCCCAGGTCTGCCATATCCCTTCATTGGGACCTGGAAGTTCCACCATGCCTCCCAGGTCTGCCATATCCCTTCATTGGGGTCTGGAAGATGCACCATACCTCCCAGGTCTGCCATATCCCTTCATTGGGACCTGGAAGTTCCACCATACCTCCCAGGTCTGCCATATCCCTTCATTGGGGCCTGGAAGATGCACCATACCTCCCAGGTCTCCCATATCCCTTCATTGGGGCCTGGAAGTTCCACCATACCTCCCAGGTCTGCCATATCCCTTCATTGGGGCCTGGAAGATGCACCATGCCTCCCAGGTCTGCCATATCCCTTCATTGGGACCTGGAAGTTCCACCATACCTCCCAGGTCTGCCATATCCCTTCATTGGGACCTGGAAGTTCCACCATGCCTCCCAGGTCTGCCATATCCCTTCATTGGGGCCCGGAATATCCACCATACCTCCCAGGTCTCCCATATCCCTTCATTGGGGCCTGGAAGATCCACCATATTTCCCAGGTTTCCCATATCCCTTCATTGGGACCTGGAAGATCCACCATACCTCCCAGATCTCCCATATCCCTTCATTGGGGCCCGGAATATCCACCATACCTCCCGGGTCTGCCATATCCCTTCATTGGGGCATGGAAGATCCACCATACCTCCCAGATCTCCCATATCCCTTCATTGGGGCCCGGAATATCCACCATACCTCCCGGGTCTGCCATATCCCTTCATTGGGGCATGGAAGATCCCCACCATACCTCCCAGATCTCCCATATCCCTTCATTGAGGCCCAGAATCTCCACAATACCTCCCAGATCTCCCATATCCCTTCATTGGGACCTGGAAGATCCACCATACCTCTCAGGTCAGTCATATACCTTCATTAGGGCTCTGAAACACAACCATATCTACCACGTTTGCAATGTTCTTTCATGGGGGCCCAGAAAATCCACCATACCTGGTAGGTCTGCCATATATCTTAATTGGGGCCCGAAACACCACCATACCTCCCTGGTCTGCCATATATTTTAATTGGGGCCCGAAACACCACCATACCTCCCTGGTCTGCCATATATTTTAATTGGGGCCCGAAACACCACCATGCCTCCCTGGTCTGCCATATATTTTAATTGGGGCCCGAAACACCACCATACCTCCCTGGTCTGCCATATATTTTAATTGGGGCCCAAAACACCACCATGCCTCCCTGGTCTGCCATATATTTTAATTGGGGCCCAAAACACCACCATACCTCCCTGGTCTGCCATATCCCTTCATGAAGGCCTAGAATATCCACCATACCTACCAGGTCTGCCATATCACTTCATTGGGGCCCCAAAACACCACCATACCTCCTAGGTCTGCCATATATCTTCATCGGGAGACTTCTGACCTTTTGTGGACATCCAGGATATGTACTTGTATCTTTCCAGCACCTCACTGATTCCTTTGCTGCGGTCTCCAGGGTGTGGGGCCATTCCTCCAGTATTCACCAAGGGGCTGGCCCCTGTGCTGGCCTTTCTGGGTTCCCAGGACATTCCCATTGCAGGAGATCTGGAGGACTTTCTGTTGAGGGAGAGTTGAGACAATGTAGTCCCCGACCATCTGAACCAGCAGTCTCCAAACTGCGGCCCTTAGCTTGCCTTTATCTGGCCACTATTCCTTCCACCAATAATGGGGCACCATTTCTCCCCTAATATCAAAGATGAAGCACTCTTTACTCCCACTGAAACCGATGATAGAGGCACTCTTTCTATCTGACACCAATGATGGGGCACTATTCCCCCCCACTGACACCAATGATGGGGTACTATTCCTCCCACTGACACCAATGATGGGGCACTATTCCTCCCACTGACACCAATGATGGGACACTATTCCTCCCACTGATACCAATGATGGGGCACTATTCCTCCCACTGACACCAATGATGGGGCACTATTCCCTCCCACTGACACCAATGATGGGGCACTATTCCTCCCACTGACACCAATGATGGGGCACTATTCCTCCCACTGACACCAATGATGGGACACTATTCCTTCCACTGACACCAATGATGGGGCACTATTCCTCCCACTGACACCAATGATGGAGCACTATTCCTCCCACTGACACCAATGATGGGGCACTATTCCTCCCACTGACACCAATGATGGGGCACTATTCCTCCCACTGACACCAATGATGGGGCACTATTCCTCCCACTGACACCAATGATGGGGCACTATTCCTCCCACTGACACCAATGATGGGGCACTATTCCTCCCCTGACACCAATGATGGAGCACTATTCCCCCCACTGACACCAATGATGGAGCACTATTCCTCCCACTGACACCAATGATGGGGCACTATTCTTCCCACTGATACCAATGATGGGGCAATATTCCTCCCACTGACACCAATGATGGGGCACTATTCCTCCCACTGACACCAATGATGGGGCCAATGACACCAATGATGGGACACTATTCCTAACCTATTGGTTACTGTGGGCTGCTTGGCTTGACGTTGTGTTGTTGGCCATCCCTCAGTTGGATGTCCCAATGTTCCAGACTACTTTACCCTGTGTGTGTCCCTGAGATCCCTGTGATCCCTGAGACCAATCCTGTTCTTGGTGTACACTCCCTCTGTTCACATGACCTACTCTTCCCATTGCTTGCTACAAAACTGAGGCGTGCTGGGAGTGGGAGGGATTATATTGGGGCTGTCCTTACAGCTTTGTGTCCAATTTCCAGCATAACCCAATCTACCTGAATTACACCCTCTGTCCCCTAATGGACTCCAGTTAAAAGATTTTGGGGGAAGTCCTACGTGTTCATGGTATAAAGGTGACCGTAATTCTTTCTCTCGGCAGGTGGCTCAGCGTTTCCGGGAACTCGTTAGTCTCTTCCAGACGGGCTGCGTTACCAGTTCAGACGAGGAGGAGGAAGAGGATGCCGCAATGATGGAGGAGAATATGTCTGACCCTGAAGCTGTCCAGTCTGAGGAGGATTAGTATGACATGGACACGCCCACTCTGAGGAGGCTCAGTGCAACATGGACACGCCCACTCTGAGGAGGCTCAGTGCAACATGGACACGCCCACTATGAGGAGGCTCAGTATGACATGCCCACGCAATAGAGGATCACTATGACATGGGCACACACAGTTTGAGGAGGATTAGTATGACATGGGCACGCCCACTCCGGGGAGGATTACTAACATGGACACGCCCACTCCGGGGAGGATTACAGACATGGACACGCCCACTCCGGGGAGGATCACTGACATGGACACGCCCAATTTGAGGAAAATCTCTGACATGGACACGTGATATTTGTACAGATTGTTTTTAGGATATATTATTTGTGACATTAAATTGTCAGTTTCTGGGTGAGCGTATTCCTGGATTTGGGTTTGTTCCTTTCCCGTATTTGGTGATATATTAGTCTTTTCTATGCCAGCCGTGCAGGAGTTGTTGATGCGTCTTGATGTCCATCTTGGTGACCTCATCACACTGTGCAGGGCAGCCATCGCAGGGACCAGCGACTTCTGGAGAGAGCAAGGATTTCTTTCCAGCAATCCTATTCTGAGAGATTTTACTTTTCCATCAAAATGTACAGAATCCAACACTTCCGGTAGTGTTCAGATGTTGGGTTCCATCCCCTCCTCCCTCCAGATGTCAGGTTCCATCCCCTGCCCCCTCCAGGAACCAGTAATAATGTTGGGATGATCAGCAAGAACTGCAGTGCATGGTGGGGGATGAAGGCATCTGACACACCTGAAAGTGTAAAATGCTGAAGATTCTAACAGATGCCATAGATCAGGAAAATAAGCTTGGGCCTTTCTAGGAAGTTCGTAGATCAGGACAGTAAAAAGCTTGGGGCCCCCAGGGCGGTCATGGATCAGGAAGATGGGAAACCTGTGGCTCCCCCAAGGGGTCGTAGATCAGGAAGATAAGAAACCTGTGGCTCCCCCAAGGAGTTGTAGATCAGGAAGATGGGAAACTTTTGGCTCCCCCAAGGGGTCGTAGATCAGGAAGATAAGAAGCCTGGGGCTCCCCAGAGAGGTTGTAGATCGGGCAGATAACCTTGGGGCTGCCCAGAGAGGTCGTAGGTCAGGAATATAGAAAGCTTGGGACTCTCCACAGAGGTCTTAGATCAGGAAGATGAGAAGCTTGGGGCCCCCACAAGAGGTCGTAGATCAGGAACATGGGAAGCTTGGGGTTCCCCAGAGAGGCCATAGATCAGGAAGAGCAGTAGCTTGGGGCCCCCCCAAGAGGTCGTAGATCAGAAGGATGGGAAGCTTGGGGTCCACAGAGAGGTCGTAGAATAGGAATCTTGGGGCTCTCCACAGAGGTCTTAGGAAGCTTGGGGCTCCCCAGAGAGGTCGTAGATTAGGAAGATGGGAAGCTTGGGGCCCCCAGAGAGGTCGTAGATCAGCAAGTGAAGTAGCGTGGGGCTCCCCCAAGAGGTTGTAGATCAGGAAGATGAGAAGCTTGGGGCCTCCCCAGAGAGGTTGTAGATCAGGAAGATGAGAAGCTTGGGGTTTCCCCAGAGAGGTCGTAGATCAGGAAGTGAAGTAGTGCGGGGCTCCCCCGAGAGGTTGTAGATCAGGAAGATGGGAAGCTTGGGGGCCCCCAGAGAGGTCGTAGATCAGGAAGATGAGAAGCTTGGGGTTTCCCCAGAGAGGTCGTAGATCAGGAAGTGAAGTAGTGCGGGGCTCCCCCGAGAGGTTGTAGATCAGGAAGATGGGAAGCTTGGGGGCCCCCAGAGAGGTCGTAGATCAGGAAGATGAGAAGCTTGGGGTTTCCCCAGAGAGGTCGTAGATCAGGAAGTGAAGTAGTGCGGGGCTCCCCCGAGAGGTTGTAGATCAGGAAGATGGGAAGCTTGGGGGCCCCCAGAGAGGTCGTAGATCAGGAAGATGAGAAGCTTGGGGTTTCCCCAGAGAGGTCGTAGATCAGGAAGTGAAGTAGTGCGGGGCTCCCCCGAGAGGTTGTAGATCAGGAAGATGGGAAGCTTGGGGGCCCCCAGGGAGGGGAGTATGACGTGTTTTTTTTTTTTTTTTTTTTTTTTTATGTGAAGCTTTAACAAACTATATGTAATAAGAACTATCGGAGTTCCCTGTAGATTCCATGAATAGGACGTTGTTTTGGCTGTGATCAGGCACCACATAAAGTTCTTAGGATACACATGGGGTCCTTAGGCCACAGTTCAGTCCCTCTGTGGGGACCTCTTGCAGCTTCCTCTTTTCTCCTTGTATTTCTTCTGTGTGGGGGGAGGGAGGTATTTTTCTGCCGCAAGGAAATGTCCCTGAGGTTGGAGGAGCTGCTGTGGTATGTGTGGGACTCCAAACTCATCTGGTGGGAGAAGCCAGCGATGGGATTGAGGTGCTGCACCACCACCATAAGTACAGAATGTGTCATCACCGCCACCCAGAATATTAATGGAGGGGGTTGGGGCATCTGAATGGTGACTATAGGTAACTGACATTTCCAAGCACTGACACCAGACAACAGGGCCCCTCCCTTGTGGAATCAGCGGTTCCTCTACAGGAGTTTCTGGTGATAGAGGAGTGGAACAGATAAAAAGGGAGGGCCCGTGATGCATGGGGCCCCCAGGAGGTGGGTAACAGTCAATCCAAATCCCCCCCCACCCCACATAAATATGAATTTCTCTTTCGTTCATTGAAGCCATATTTCATGACAGATGGGTTTGATGTCCACGCCCACAGGAGCGGGAGGCTAGGTGAAACTAAACTAAGGCCTAACCTCCATCGTTATTTCCTGCAGCTCGGGATTTGGAACGGGTTCTGAACAAAATGGGATGTTTGCACATAGTTACATAGTAGTTGAGGTTGAATAAAGACAATAGTCCATCCAGTTCCCCCTGTGTAGGTGTGTGTGGGCGGAGTTCCCCCTGTGTAGGTGTGTGTGGCTGTAATCATCTCTCATACCCCTGAATGTTCTGATCCTTGAGATGTAAGTCTAAGAGTCTCCCATACTTCCTGCAGAAACCACCTCTTGTGGTAGAGAATTCCACAATCTTGTAGTAAACAGTAAAGAACCCTCCTCGTTGCCTGAGGTTAAAACGCTTCTCCTCTAATCGCATTGTATGCCCTCGAGTCTTCATGCAGTCCTTCCGACTGAATCCATTGTTTTGGAGTTCATTGGGGGGAGGGGAATAAGGATGCCGGCTCAGTAATGGAGCTCACAGAGGTGATGGCCACAAGAAACACAGCCTTGCGATTGGGGGAAGATCCTCGATCGTTTCAGAAGGTGGTTTTTGAAGTGCTAGGAGAGCTAAATTTGAAGTTACAGTGGGGGGAGGGTATATAGGAAGAGCTGCATCGGAAACTCTCAAGTCTTGATCAAAGAAAGAGAAGCCAATGGTCTCTGTATGAAGATTCCTGACCTTTGATGGTGCTGAGAGCCAACTGCCAGGATTCATCCCACGGACGCTTACCTGGGTGTGTCTTATCACCCTTGAAGCAGAGGTCCCCAACCCCCGGACCGGCACTGGTCTGTGGCCTCTTGATGGCCAGGCTGCGAAGTGGGAGGTGAGCGGGGACAGCAGTCCCAACAGGACCATCACAGACCTCTGTGACCGCTTAACTCCTGCTTTGTGGCTGAGCCCACGTATCTTCTCCCGGATCTCACCTTCCTGATGCCCATGTCCACCTGTCAGCAGGGCAGGGAGCTGGAGATCTGCTCTGGAGAGTCAGTCTTTTACATTAACAAGCCGGTAATCACCCGCTTGTTAAAATATGTTCTGGAAGCTCCCGCCCTCCATCCAGATCTGTAGCTCCCCCCCCCCCCCCCCCCCCGCTGATGGACAGACATGGGCAGCGGGGGAGACCCAGAAGATATATGGCTGAAAGCTGCCTCCACCCTGCCACTGGTAGGACTGTGCAGGGGAGGCAGAGACTGAAATGGAGCACTGAAAGGGGGAAGGGGGGCATGACTGCAAAGGGCACTGTGACCGGGGGGGGGGGGGCTGTGATTGCAAGGGACACTGTGACATAAAGAGGACTGCACTGTAAAGGGGCACTGCAATCATTACAGTGCAACCTCCGTTACATTAATTTAAAGGGGGGCTGTGATGTGAAAGGGAACAGATGTTCCCACATTACTGATGTAAAGGGGGACCATGGACACTGTAAAGGAGGGCTAAGGACAGAATATCCAGTGACTCCAGGACTCCTAATATCTAGACCACACCACCCCCCAGTCCCTGGAAAAATTGGCTGCCATAAAACTGGTCTCTGGTACCAAAAAAGGTTGGGGACTTCTGCCTCGAAGGACTCTGTGGGTAGAGTTCTGTCTTTCAGCAACATGCGCATCACCAAAGAGATGTCCCTTAGACCTGCAATTCAACAGCCAGGCCATTAAAGGCAGCAACTGTGAAGCAGGATGGTGGAAAATCAGTCCTTGAGACAGAAGAAGTGGATGATGAGCGGGTGATTCTGGGACCCGAGCTATAAGGATCAGCGGAATGACCTCCATCTTGATCAGACAAGGGAGGAAAAGCATAAATCAATGTACTGATCCCACAGAGCCCCCAGTAGGAGCCCGACATCTGGTGTCCTCCACTTCAGATGCAGGTCCCTAAACACTTCTAGCTGTAGGAACCATTCCCTGCCAATTGGAATAAAGGAAAACCATATATGCTGACTTACTGGGGTTCCAGCTTTTTAGCTTTGGGGGTTATCGGGGACCTTCCAGCATGAGCATCCACTACTTGGAGGTGTGGATGCAAGGGTTGGCTGCAGGGCTATCCCACCTGTTCCAGTTCATGGATGAACGCCCCCACCTGTGGAAGAAGGCTGCGGTCTTTGTTCATCCAGCTGGATCCATCGGTCATTGACCTTTTGTGACATTTGGGTGTTGGTCACCCCAAGTAGCCTTCAGCCTGGACCTTTGAGTCAGCCATGCCTTTCAGCTGCCCCTTTTTACCCTTCTGATATTGCTGCATCGCCTCAGATTTGTCTGGGGTCCCCCATACAATAACCCTCAGATTCCTACTCTGGTAGGATCATACCCTAGAGAGAGGTATCCTACTTCAACTACTACTGCCCGCTGCAGGAGAATTCTTTACCCTTAGATGTGGTGTTACCCCTTGTGGTATAGCCTCAGCACTACACCTCTTCTGAGACCTCCATCTACAAGGCTGATGAAGATCAGTTACTACTATTCCTATACCTAGGAAGGACCTGACCCTTTGGTGTATTCCAGCAGTCCCTGCCCCTGCTTACAGCAATGGCCCCTTTGTCCACCCTAGTGCCCTTTTCAACTCTCAACCGCTCAGTACACCCTCCATGAAGAAGGTTTGATTTAATCAAATTTAATTTGCAGTCCAAACCCTTCTGAGAGGTCTTATCATCGGCAGACCTTGTCTGGATATGACTTCTAGGCATCTAACACCGGTAACACAAGAAGCGGGGTTGTTCAGCTCAAGACCTCATTAGGAAAGTCCACACCCTGTTGACCTCTGACCCCATTCTATGTTTGTCAAAGAACACTTGACCCTATCTTTCCCCTTTTGGGGTTTGTCGGGAAATTGAGAAATGCCCTTTTAGTATGGTATCCCCTTCTTGCGTAGACTCATTTTGTGCCTCCTCTTTGGGAGGTTGAACTCCAGGCAAGACCTCCAGATGGTCTGTGTGCAATTCGCTGGTCCCTGGTGGGGGTAAATGAAGGTTCCCCCACCTTCACTATGGCAGGTCTTCTCTGACAAGTGCATCCCCCTGCTTGGAACTTTTATCTGGGTCAACAAAACAATGGTACCCAATTCTTTGGGGTTTGTTCTGGGGGGTTAATAATATGATCGCCACTGGATGTTGCCTGCGACTGCAGGACCTTCAACCCTATTTGGGGACACTACCTGCGTCAGGTTGAGTGTAACTCCTAAATGCACTTTTTAGAGACATAGTGTCACCTTCTGGATCCTCTCAACCTAAAACGATGTGGGTTCGGTGCTTGGCCCCTCCATTCTTGCTTGGAAAGAAGCATCCATGGCTGGATGGCTCTGTACTCCCCTGGACACTTCGCAGGATGATCTTCCCTGGGAGTGGTGAGGAATGGTGTAAGTTGGGAAACCTTTGTGGTGCCTGATTAGCAGGAGATGGGTCCTTCCTTCGCAGTTGACCTGTCGCCTTCTGAAGAAGCATTGTAGATTCTTTCCTCTTTCCAGTCCCTAGTCAAGTGCAAATTCTTGGTGTGTCTAAGATTCGTACCACAAAGAATATATTTGTCAGCACACCATGGATCTTTAGTCCAAACTGTTTTTATTTCAGCATGATCACATCACAAGAGAGTGCAACATGTCGGAGTCACTCAGGACCCCTCTTCATCAGGCATGTGATGGAATGATTCCTACCACTCCCGCCTCGATGGACTATGCTGCTCTGCTCCGGGTAGGTTGGATGACTTTTAAGCCAGGTACACTAGTCTTTTTTTTGAGCAGCTCCATTTGGGAACGGCTGTACTAACCATGCAAGGTTAGTCCAGCATACTGCCCCCTCCGAGCTGTTGTGTTCTGACGGGGCAGACCCTCTGCCAGAACACTCCGATCAGCGCTCTCTGCTATTGGGCGCTGATCAGGAATCAGTCAGCTGCTGGTTTTTCTCCCAACATTCTGCCCATGTGTACGGGGCTTTAGAATGATGTCGTTGGATTAGTGGTCAGGCACATTGGTAGTATTGTCTGGCAATCTCAGGAACACCTCTAGATGGTGGTTGGAAGTTCTTTCCCATCTTTCTGGTATTCTTGTTCTCCAGTCTAGGTTATAGTATACGCTAATTCCTACCGGTCCCTCCCGTTTTGTGAGGGTGCAGGGTGCTCCTTTCATACCCCTTCCTTCAGGAGGACTTCAAGGTTGGTACACTTTTTTTTTTCCTATCCATTTGTATATTCTATTGTGAGGGCAACCATCATTGGCTGGTTTTCTGATCAGCCTGTTTTCCCTGAATCCTTATGGTTAGGAATATGAGGCTTGGGTCTTCTCATGGTGACTGGCTGGTCTTCTCTTCGAACTTGCGTTGTCTGCCCAATTTTCTATCTGGCGACTGTTTTTTCCAAAGTTTAGCCCAGCGTGTTCTCCTATTGTTTTTTATTTTTTGGTCTCTAGTTTCCTCATATTGGAATAATGTGGTTTTGGTGAATTTTTGGTTGACCCTACAATCTTTATCTGGTTGAGTCCTGCTGCTCTTCAGGCACACCATTCCCCCTTTGATGGCAATTCTCTGTCCTGGTCAGGAGCACCAGCTTTCTCTTTCATTGTCCTTGGTCATGGCAACTCCAGACTTGCAGAGCTTCACCTCATCAAGCTTAGATTTAACCACTCATCTTTTAGATACCTTTTTATATGTAACTGGTACCCCAAAGCTCTTCATGGGTCTGTCCGTGGCTGTTGCCTACACCCCCCCCCCCCAAGGAGAAAGTAAGTCACCTTCCTCCCAGCAGGTGCCTCAGCCATTCCAAGAACTCATCAGTCTCTTCCAGATGGGCTGCCTCACCCGCTCAACGATGAGAATATGAATATGAATATGCCAGAAGTCTCCCAGGCCAAGGAGAACCAATGTGACACAGGACACGCACCCAGCCTGCGGCGGACCAACCTGACACAGGACACACCCAGCCTGCGGCGTCCCAACGTGACACAGGACACGCCCAGCCTGCGGCGGACCAACGTGACACAGGACACGCCCAGCCTGCGGCGGACCAACGTGCCACAGGACACGCCCAGCCTGCGTCGGACCAACGTGACACAGGACACGCCCAGCCTGCGGCGGACCAACGTGACACAGGACACGCCCAGCCTGCGGCGGACCAACGTGACACAGGACACGCCCAGCCTGCGGCGGACCAACGTGACACAGGACACGCCCAGCCTGCAGCGTCCCAACGTGACACAGGACACGCCCAGCCTGCAGCGTCCCAACCTGACACAGGACACGCCCAGCCTGTGGCGGACCAACCTGACACAGGACACACCCAGCCTGTGGCATCCCATGACACAGGACACGCCCAACCGGAGGAGAACCAGTATGATACAGACACTGACATTTGTACAGATTGGTCTTAGAATATTTTATTTGAGGGTCAGTTTCTGGTTGGATGATTCTATAAGTTTGGGTGGTGATTGGGTATCTCACTCCATGTGTCAGTCATCGCTGTCTTCACCTTCGTACATCTGGTAACACCGAGCGAGGCTCCGCAGCTCATCGATGGCTTCCTTCAGTTCCTCCTCTTCTATGCCAGCTGTGGAGTAATTAGACGAACGTCTGACGTCCATCTTGGTGACCTCATCACACAGCGAGCGCAGACTGAGCTGGAGGGCGCTGGGGGAGCGCAGGGCGGCCATGACAGGAACTCCGCCTACAACTGAAGAACACAACGTTTACTGCAATCATCAACCGCAATTCCAAACATTCCCCTCCCAAGGGCGGAAACCCGGACCGCGTCCATCACAAAGTACAGCATTCTACACTGCGTGCCCAGATGGCTGTGGTTCATCTCACCCCCTCCAGATGGCTGTGGTTCCATCCCCCACTTCCAATCAGCTGTGGTTCCATCCCTTGCGCCCCCCTCCTCCAGATGGATGTGGTTCCAATCCCCCGCCCTCCCTTCCAGATAGCTGGGGTTCCATCCCCTGCCCCACCCGCTCCAGATGGCTGTGGTTCCATTCCCTGCCCCACCCCCTCCAGATGGCTGTTTTTCCACCCCCCCCCCCCCCTCCGCCATGGCTGTGCTTCTATCCCCCCCCCCCCCATTCCAGGTGGCTATGGTTCCACCCCCCCCCCCCTTCAGGACACAATATTAATGTGGGGGGGGGGGGGTATGGTGGTGGAATGATGCCTGGACACACCCAGAAGTGTACAATGCTGAAGTTTCCGATAGAGACCATAACCCAGGAATATTGAAGAGTCAGGGGCCCCAGAGAAGTCATAGATCAGGGAGACTCGGGACCCCAGAGAAGTCATAGATCAGGGAGAGACAAAATGGCGGCTCACCTGTGGAATCTGTCAGCGGCTCTTCCTCCGTGCTGCCATCTTTGGTGATATATCGGGAGAAGAACTGCGGGAATGTGGGGCCCAACGTGCATGGGGCCCCTAGGAGATGGGAGACGCTGTGCGAGGAGGGAAATTCAACAGAATTAATCTCAACGGTGACACAACACTCTGCACTGTCCCCTCCCCCCCATACCATCACCTGCTACCCTCCCCCCATATCATCCAGCAAACCCCCCACCCCAAGTAACATCATTGTACACCAGAGGGGGTTGCCAGGTCCCCCAGTCACATACCTGAGTGTGCGGGGGCAGGCGGCAGACAGGTAACATTGGAGGACCTCCTCCCCGCTGCCACACGCGTGTAGAGAAGATGGCGGCCGGGTCCCCGCAGGGAGGGAGCTGAGGGCGGCACGCAAGAGAGGTAAAGGGACGGAAAGGAATTTCATCGGTACAGCATTATACAGTCACTGACCCAACCCCCACCCCATCCGCAACCCGTACCTGATCTGCCGCCGCCTGGGGATTCCTCTCAGCACCACCGACTGGGAGAAGACTGGAGCTCCGTCCGCGCATCCCGACAGAGGGTGCCATGGAGGAGAAGTCATGTGAGGAAGGAGGGCGTCTGGGAGGAAGGAGGAGGAGCCAATCGGGAACGGGAGTGAGCAGGACGCAGTCAGTATCTGAAGAGATCGGAAATCATGTGACACCCACAAAGTGACCCCAATACACCCCCCCTGTAATGTCACCAAGGATCACCCCTCTTCCACACATGTGGTGTCACCCGACACCCCACCACCGGGAGCCACTACATGCCCCACCCCCCCCCACCACTGGGAGCTACTACACGCCCCTCCCCCCAAATACCCACCCCCCCACCACTGGGAGCTACTATACCCCCCTCCCCCACCACTGGGCGCCACTGCACACCCCACCCTTCAAACCCTTCCCCCACAACCCACACAGGAGCACCATGACACGCCCCTCCCCCCACCACACAGAGCACCATGACACGCCCCTCCCCCACTACCCACACAGAGCACTATGACACGCCCCTCCCCCCACCACACGGCACCATGACACGCCCCTCCCCCCACCACACAGAGCACCATGACACGCCTCTCCCCCACTACCCACACAGAGCACTATGACACGCCCCTCCCCCCACCACACGGCACCATGACACGCCCCTCCCCCCACCACACGGCACCATGACACGCACCTTCCTTCCGCTGAAGCTCAGAGTGTCCAGTAGGTGTGACATGGATAAGGTGGAGGAGGGGAGTCGGTATGGAGAGGTCAGGGTGTCCAGAGCCGCCGCCAGAACCGCACTGCTGTGATACCGCCAACCGGCCTGCAAGATAAGAGTGTGATTAGTGCATGGGGGGGGGGGGACCAGGGATACCGGCCTGCTACATAGAGCCATATTGGGCGGGGGGGGGCAAGAGACACGAGCCTGGGGGGTGGAGGGGTTCGGATACTTACATGGTAGAGCAGGTGGGGGAAGGCAGTGGGGGGTCCAGGTCTCCGTCCTAAACTGGAATTCAGGGTCAGAGGACAGAAGGCGGAGCTGTGGGCGGTCAGGGCCACCAGGGACATCACACAGTTCATCAGCTGGTAGGTACTGGTGTGCTGGTCCTGGGGGGGGGGGGGGGGGGGAGAAGAGCAGAAAATTACCTCAATGCCCCTTCCCGAGGACAGCTCACACTCTGTTCCCTTCCCCCTTCCTGGGGGACAGTCCGGTCCTCCGCCTCCCCCCTCCCCAGAGAGACAGTCCAGACCGCCCCCTCTTCCCAGAGACAGTCCGGTCCTCCCCCCCATGGACAGTCCGGTCCTCCCTCTCCCCCCTCCCCAGAGACAGTCCGGTCCTCCTCCTCCCCCCTTCCCAGGGGGACATTCCAGTCCTCCCCCCACCCCATGGACAGTCCGGTCCTCCCTCTCCCCCCTCCCCAGAGACAGTCCGGTCCTCCTCCTCCCCCCTTCCCAGGGGGACATTCCAGTCCTCCCCCCACCCCATGGACAGTCCGGTCCTCCCTCTCCCCCCTCCCCAGAGACAGTCCGGTCCTCCTCCTCCCCCCTTCCCAGGGGGACATTCCGGTCCTCCCCCCACCCCATGGACAGTCCGGTCCTCCTCCTCCCCCCTTCCCAGGGGGACATTCCGGTCCTCCCCCCACCCCATGGACAGTCCGGTCCTCCTCCTCCCCCCTTCCCAGGGGGACAGTCCGGTCCTCCCCCCACCCCATGGACAGTCCGGTCCTCCTCCTCCCCCCTTCCCAGGGGGACAGTCCGGTCCTCCCCCCACCCCATGGACAGTCCGGTCCTCCTCCTCCCCCCTTCCCAGGGGGACAGTCTGGTCCTCCTCCTCCCCCCTTCCCAGGGGGACAGTCCGGTCCTCCCCCCACCCCATGGACAGTCCGGTCCTCCTCCTCCCCCCTTCCCAGGGGGACAGTCTGGTCCTCCTCCTCCCCCGCTTCCCAGGGGGACAGTCCGGTCCTCCCCCCACCCCATGGACAGTCCGGTCCTCCTCCTCCCCCCTTCCCAGGGGGACAGTCTGGTCCTCCTCCTCCCCCGCTTCCCAGGGGGACAGTCCTGTCCTCCCCCTCCCCCACACTCACCCTCTGCTCTGACAGCACTGGACTTGTTCCAAAGCTGAGGATGCCGCGTCCGGGGTACTCGTCGTGTATCATCTCCGCCATCTTGGCTCCGGCCCCAGAGAAGCCGCTGTGCGTGTCACAGAGGATGTGGAATCCCTGAAGTGGGAGGAGATAAGTCAGTACGGGTTCCCTTCCCCCATCCCCCCTCTCCCCCCCCCTTACTCACCTGCAGATAGTCGCACTCCTCGGAGAAGAAACGCAGCCGGTCCTCCACCTCCTCCTGATGAGACGCAGCCCTGAGGAGCGATTCGCCTTGGCTGAAGGATTCCAGGCTGCCCGCGTTCCTGCGCACAGGAGAGGCCATGAAACCGCCAACCAATCACTGCACCCCACTCCCACAATACAGACACGCCCACCTCGCTCACCCGCCATGACTGCGATGGCTCAGGAAACACAGAGACTTGGGGTGGAGCTGAGTGCAAAGGTAGTCAGGCCACGCCCCATCCTGTTCTTCCCTGATGTTCAAAGTGGCTCCTCCCCCTACCATACCTAGGGGAGAAAAAACACAGAGGCCACGCCCCCATAAATGTCACCTGACACTGAGGCCACACCCCCATAAATATGTAATCTGACACCCCCCCCCATAAATATGTCACCTGACACCCCCCCATAAATATGTCACCTGACACCGAGCACCCCCCGACACCAAGGGCACCCCCCCATAAATATGTCACCTGACACCGAGCACCCCCCCATAAATATGTCACCTGACACCCCCCCATAAATATGTCACCTGACACCCCCCCATAAATATGTCACCTGACACCCCCCCCCATAAATATGTCACCTGACACCGAGCACCCCCCCCCCCCGACACCAAGGGCACCCCCCCATAAATATGTCACCTGACACCGAGCACCCCCCCGACACCAAGGGCACCCCCCCATAAATATGTCACCTGACACCGAGCACCCCCCCCGACACCAAGGGCACCCCCCCATAAATATGTCACCTGACACCGAGCACCCCCCCGACACCAAGGGCACCCCCCATAAATATGTCACCTGACACCGAGCACCCCCCCCGACACCAAGGGCACCCCCCATAAATATGTCACCTGACACCGAGCACCCCCCCCGACACCAAGGGCACCCCCCCATAAATATGTCACCTGACACCAAGGGCACCCCAAGGACACCCCCCCATAAATATGTCACCTGACACCGAGCACCCCCCCGACACCAAGGGCACCCCCCATAAATATGTCACCTGACACCGAGCACCCCCCCGACACCAAGGGCACCCCCCCATAAATATGTCACCTGACACCAAGGGCACCCCAAGGACACCCCCCCATAAATATGTCACCTGACACCGAGCACCCCCCCGACACCAAGGGCACCCCCCATAAATATGTCACCTGACACCGAGCACCCCCCCGACACCAAGGGCACCCCCCCATAAATATGTCACCTGACACCAAGGGCACCCCAAGGACACCCCCCCATAAATATGTCACCTGACATCGAGAACTGAACTGTGTCCTATGTGTTGGAGCTGGAGAGAGTCCAGAGAAGGGCAACTAAACTGATTAGGGGATTGGAGGACCTTAATTATGAAGAGCGTCTGCAATCGCTCGATTTATTCTCCCTGGAGAAGAGACGCCTGAGAGGGGACATGATAGCAATTTATAAATATCTTAATGGGGATCTCAGCATAGAAAAAAAGCTGTTCAGTCGAAGGGATTGCATGAGGACTCGAGGACATACAATGCGATTAGAGGAGAAGCAATTTAACCTCAGGCAACGTGGGGGGTTCTTTACTGTTAGGGCTACAAGAGTGTGGAATTCTCTACCACAAGAGGTGGTTTCTGCGGGAAGTATGGTGGCTTTCAAAAGACTCTTAGACTTACATCTCAAGGATCAGAACATTCAGAGGTATGAGAGATGATTACAGCCACACACACCTACACAGGGGGAACTCCGCCCACACACACCTACACAGGGGGAACTCCGCCCACACACACCTACACAGGGGGAACTCCGCCCACACACACCTACACAGGGGGAACTCCGCCCACACACACCTACACAGGGGGAACTCCGCCCACACACACCTACACAGGGGGAACTCCGCCCACACACACCTACACAGGGTGAACTCCACCCACACACACCTACACAGGGGGAACTCCATGGACTATTGTCTTTATTCAACCTCACCTACTATGTAACTATGTAACACAATCTCCACCCTCTATCTCCTGCTTATGGACACACCTCCGTCTGCTCCCCTCCCCCCCAGAGATATACAAGAAAGAACTGCAACCAACAACTTACCCATCTCTCTGCCGCCCCGCCCATCCGGTGCTCCGCCCTAATGAGACACAGACAGTTCACATTTCAGAATTCCCATCTTACCCACTATCCTAATACCCCGCCCTCCATCCCTAGAGTGGTTACACCCCCCTCTAATAACCCGCCCTCCATCCCTAGAGTGGTTACACCCCCCTCTAATAACCCGCCCTCCATCCCTAGAGTGGTTACACCCCCCTCTAATAACCCGCCCTCCATCCCTAGAGTGGTTACACCCCCCTCTAATAACCCGCCCTCCATCCATAGAGTGGATACACCCCCCTCTAATACCCCACCCTCCATTCCTAGAGTGGTTACACCCCAATCTAATACCCCGCCCTCCATCCCTAGAGTGGTTACACCCCCTCTAATACCCCGCCCTCCATCGCTGGAGTGGTTACACCCCCTCTAATACCCCACCCTCCATCCCTGGAGTGGTTACACCCCCTCTAATACCCCGCCCTCCATCCCTAGAGTGGTTACACCCCCTCTAATGCTCCGCCCTCCATCCCTAGAGTGGTTACACCCCCTCTAAGTCTCCACCCTCCATCCCTGGAGTGGTTACACCCCCTCTAAGTCTCCACCCTCCATCCCTGGAGTGGTTACACCCCCTCTAATACCCCGCCCCCTATCCCTAGAGTGGTTACACCCCCTCTAATACCCAACCCTCCACCCCTGGAGGGGGCACACCCCCTTAAATGCTCCGCCCTCCTTCCTTGGAGTGGTCACACCCCTCCAGCGTTGTTCATCACCTGCTGTGTAGCTGGCCCAGCACTGCACTGCTCCTCTCTGTGTGTCGTCACTTTTCCTCTCCTGGAAAACACAAAGAGGGAAATTCATGGGACAATCGGGGCCCCTGAGGCCCTAGAAGAGAAGATTCCTGAGATACGACCCTCACCATGCCGGGGTGGCCACTTCCTCCTCCTCCTCCTCATACCCCGCCCCCTGCGTCCGGACCAAGCGCCCGCCACCTGCAAGAAAATACATCATTGGTCAGTCAGAGCCTGGCCCCTCCCCCGCACATCTCTGAGCTCCACCCACCTTTTATATCCAAGATGATGAGGCGTGGCGTGTAAGTCTCCACCCCATTCTGGGCGGTCCCCGCCCGAAACTGAACATCGCTGCATAGCTCCGCCTCCGTCCGGCGACAACCCTGTGCCTGCTGGGGGGAAGGGGAAGAGGTTAGAGTGTAAGCTCTTCTGCCACACTCCCAGCTACTCATCTCTGTGTTCAATCAACCCCTCCCCCGACACCGTCTGACCCCTCCCACTCCCCCAAATCAACCTCTGACCCCTCCCACTCCCCCATTCATCCTATCTGACCCCTCCCACTCCTGACTCAGTCTGACCCCCCCACCCCATCTGACCCCTCCCACTCCCCCCAATTCAACCTATCAGACCCCTCCCACTCCCCCCAATTCAACCTATCAGACCCCTCCCACTCCCCCCCAACTCAGCCTATCAGACCCCTCCCACTCCCCCCAATCCATCCTATCAGACCCCTCCCATTCCCCCCAACTCAACCTATCAGACTCCTCCCACTCCCCCCAATTCATCCTATCAGACCCCTCCCATTCCCCCCAACTCAGCCTATCAGACCCCTCCCATTCCCCCCCAACTCAGCCTATCAGACCCCTCCCACTCCCCCCAATTCATCCTATCAGACCCCTCCCACTCCCCCCCAACTCAGCCTATCAGACCCCTCCCACTCCCCCCCCAACTCAGCCTATCAGACCCCTCCAATTCCCCCCCAACTCAGCCTATCAGACCCCTCCCACTCCCCCCCAACTCAGCCTATCAGACCCCTCCCACTCCCCCCCAATTCATCCTATCAGACCCCTCCCACTCCCTCCCAACTCAGCCTATCAGACCCCTCCCATTCCCCCCCAACTCAGCCTATCAGACCCCTCCCACTCCCCCCCCAACTCAGCCTATCAGACCCCTCCCACTCCCCCCCAATTCATCCTATCAGACCCCTCCCACTCCCCCCCAACTCAGCCTATCAGACCCCTCCCACTCCCTCAACTCAGCCTATCAGACCCCTCCAATTCCCCCCCCAACTCAGCCTATCAGACCCCTCCCACTCCCCCCCAATTCATCCTATCAGACCCCTCCCACTCCCTCCCAACTCAGCCTATCAGACCCCTCCCATTCCCCCCCAACTCAGCCTATCAGACCCCTCCCACTCCCCCCCAATTCATCCTATCAGACCCCTCCCACTCCCCCCCAATTCATCCTATCAGACCCCTCCCACTCCCTCCCAACTCAGCCTATCAGACCCCTCCCATTCCCCCCCAACTCAGCCTATCAGACCCCTCCCACTCCCCCCAATTCATCCTATCAGACCCCTCCCATTCCCCCCAACTCAGCCTATCAGACCCCTCCCATTCCCCCCAACTCAGCCTATCAGACCCCTCCCACTCCCCCCCAACTCAGCCTATCAGACCCCTCCCATTCCCCCCCAACTCAGCCTATCAGACCCCTCCCATTCCCCCCAACTCAGCCTATCAGACCCCTCCCACTCCCCCCCAACTCAGCCTATCAGACCCCTCCCATTCCCCCCCAACTCAGCCTATCAGACCCCTCCCATTCCCCCCCCAACTCAGCCCATCAGACCCCTCCCACTCCCCCCCAATTCATCCTATCAGACCCCCCCCAACTCAGCCTATCAGACCCCTCCCATTCTCCAGGCACAGACTGTCGGACTCCTCCCTCACCTGTAGATTCCACCAGTGCGCCCCCACACAGTTGGAATATTCCCCGATCTGGAGGGAGATCACCTCCCGGCACACCCCGCCCATGTGCGCCCCTCGACTTCCCGCGAGCGGAGGCGGAGACTGTCACTATAGCAACGGCACCTCTACCCTGATTGGTCAGTAGAATGTCACTCAGGAAATATCAGCAAACTGAAAGGATTGGCTCCTCCCCCCAACTCAACCTAACATCAATTGTACATGTGACGTTGGCGTCTAAGGGACGTATGAGGCGTGACCCGGAAGTATCGCCGCCACAGGAGTCCGCCATATTAATGGTTATCAGCAATCTACACTGATACCCCTCCCCCTCCACTACTGTGATCCCCCTCATTCCTCAGTATGGAGGGGCGGTGAGATCCTCCTCATCTCTCATTATAGAGGGGTGGTGAGATCCTCCTCATCCCTCATTATGGAGGAGTGGTGAGATCCCCCTCATTCCTCAGTATGGAGGAGTGGTGAGATCCTCCTCATCTCTCATTATAGAGGAGTGGTGAGATCCTCCTCATCTCTCATTATGGAGGAGTGGTGAGATCCTCCTCATCTCTCATTATGGAGGGGCGGTGAGATCCTCCTCATCTCTCATTATGGAGTGGTGAGATCCTCCTCATCTCTCATTATGGAGTGGTGAGATCCTCCTCATCTCTCATTATGGAGGGGTGGTGAGATCCTCCTCATCTCTCATTATGGAGGAGTGGTGAGATCCTCCTCATTCCTCATTATGGAGGAGTGGTGAGATCCTCCTCATCTCTCATTATGGAGGGGTGGTGAGATCCTCCTCATCTCTCATTATGGAGGGGTGGTGAGATCCTCCTCATCTCTCATTATGGAGGAGTGGTGAGATCCTCCTCATTCCTCATTATGGAGGAGCGGTGAGATCCTCCTCATCTCTCATTATAGAGGAGTGGTGAGATCCTCCTCATCTCTCATTATGGAGGGGCGGTGAGATCCTCCTCATCTCTCATTATGGAGTGGTGAGATCCTCCTCATCTCTCATTATGGAGGGGTGGTGAGATCCTCCTCATCTCTCATTATGGAGGGGTGGTGAGATCCTCCTCATCTCTCATTATGGAGGAGTGGTGAGATCCTCCTCATTCCTCATTATGGAGGAGTGGTGAGATCCTCCTCATCTCTCATTATGGAGGGGTGGTGAGATCCTCCTCATCTCTCATTATGGAGGAGTGGTGAGATCCTCCTCATCTCTCATTATGGAGGAGTGGTGAGATCCTCCTCATCTCTCATTATAGAGGAGTGGTGAGATCCTCCTCATCTCTCATTATGGAGGGGTGGTGAGATCCTCCTCATCCCTCATTATGGAGGAGTGGTGAGATCCTCCTCATCTCTCATTATGGAGTGGTGAGATCCTCCTCATCTCTCATTATGGAGGGGTGGTGAGATCCTCCTCATCTCTCATTATGGAGGAGTGGTGAGATCCTCCTCATTCCTCATTATGGAGGAGTGGTGAGATCCTCCTCATCTCTCATTATGGAGGGGTGGTGAGATCCTCCTCATCTCTCATTATGGAGGAGTGGTGAGATCCTCCTCATCTCTCATTATGGAGGAGTGGTGAGATCCTCCTCATCTCTCATTATGGAGGAGTGGTGAGATCCTCCTCATCTCTCATTATGGAGGAGTGGTGAGATCCTCCTCATCTCTCATTATGGAGTGGTGAGATCCTCCTCATCTCTCATTATGGAGGGGTGGTGAGATCCTCCTCATCTCTCATTATGGAGGGGTGGTGAGATCCTCCTCATCTCTCATTATGGAGGAGTGGTGAGATCCTCCTCATCTCTCATTATGGAGGGGTGGTGAGATCCTCCTCATCTCTCATTATGGAGGAGTGGTGAGATCCTCCTCATCTCTCATTATGGAGGAGTGGTGAGATCCTCCTCATCTCTCATTATGGAGGAGCGGTGAGATCCTCCTCATCTCTCATTATGGAGGAGTGGTGAGATCCTCCTCATCTCTCATTATGGAGGAGTGGTGAGATCTTCCTCATCTCTCATTATGGAGGGGTGGTGAGATCCTCCTCATCTCTCATTATGGAGGGGTGGTGAGATCTTCCTCATCTCTCATTATGGAGGGGTGGTGAGATCCTCCTCATCTCTCATTATGGAGGGGCGGTGAGATCCTCCTCATCTCTCATTATGGAGGAGTGGTGAGATCCTCCTCATCTCTCATTATGGAGGAGTGGTGAGATCCTCCTCATCTCTCATTATGGAGGAGTGGTGAGATCCTCCTCATCTCTCATTATGGAGGAGTGGTGAGATCCTCCTCATCTCTCATTATGGAGGAGTGGTGAGATCCTCCTCATCTCTCATTATGGAGGAGTGGTGAGATCCTCCTCATCTCTCATTATGGAGGAGTGGTGAGATCCTCCTCATCTCTCATTATGGAGGGGTGGTGAGATCCTCCTCATTTCTCATTATGGAGGGGTGGTGAGATCCTACTTATCTCTCATTATGGAGGAGGGGGTGAGATCCTCCTCATCTCTCATTATGGAGGAGTGGTGAGATCCTCATCTCTCATTATGGAGGAGTGGTGAGATCCTCCTCATCTCTCATTATAGAGGAGTGGTGAGATCCTCCTCATTCCTCATTATGGAGGGGTGGTGAGATCCTCCTCATACCTCATTATGGAGGAGGGGGTGAGATCCTCCTCATTCCTCATTATGGAGGGGTGGTGAGATCCTCCTCATCTCTTATTATAGAGGGGCGGTGAGATCCCCCTAATCTCTCATTATGGAGGGGTGGTGAGATCCTCCTCATCTCTCATTATGGAGGAGTGGTGAGATCCTCCTCATCTCTCATTATGGAGGAGTGGTGAGATCCTCCTCATCTCTCATTATGGAGGAGTGGTGAGATCCTCCTCATCTCTCATTATGGAGGAGTGGTGAGATCCTCCTCATCTCTCATTGTGGAGGAGTGGTGAGATCCTCCTCATCTCTCATTATGGAGGGGTGGTGAGATCCTCCTCATCTCTCATTATGGAGGAGTGGTGAGATCCTCCTCATCTCTCATTATGGAGGGGTGGTGAGATCCTCCTCATCTCTCATTATGGAGGAGTGGTGAGATCCTCCTCATCTCTCATTATGGAGGAGTGGTGAGATCCTCCTCATCTCTCATTATGGAGGAGTGGTGAGATCCTCCTCATCTCTCATTATGGAGGAGTGGTGAGATCCTCCTCATCTCTCATTATGGAGGAGTGGTGAGATCCTCCTCATCTCTCATTATGGAGGAGTGGTGAGATCCTCCTCATCTCTCGTTATGGAGGAGTGGTGAGATCCTCCTCATCTCTCATTATGGAGGGGTGGTGAGATCCTCCTCATCTCTCATTATGGAGGAGTGGTGAGATCCTCCTCATCTCTCATTATGGAGGAGTGGTGAGATCCTCCTCATCTCTCATTATGGAGGAGTGGTGAGATCCTCCTCATCTCTCATTATGGAGGAGTGGTGAGATCCTCCTCATCTCTCATTATGGAGGGGTGGTGAGATCCTCCTCATCTCTCATTATGGAGGAGTGGTGAGATCCTCCTCATCTCTCATTATGGAGGAGTGGTGAGATCCTCCTCATCTCTCATTATGGAGGAGTGGTGAGATAGTCCTCATCTCTCATTATGGAGGAGTGGTGAGATCCTCCTCATCTCTCATTATGGAGGAGTGGTGAAATCCTCCTCATCTCTCATTATGGAGGAGTGGTGAGATCCTCCTCATTCCTCATTATGGAGGGGTGGTGAGATCCTCCTCATCTCTCATTATGGAGGAGTGGTGAAATCCTCCTCATCTCTCATTATGGAGGAGTGGTGAGATCCTCCTCATTCCTCATTATGGAGGGGTGGTGAGATCCTCCTCATCTCTCATTATGGAGGAGTGGTGAGATCCTCCTCATCTCTCATTATGGAGGAGTGGTGAAATCCTCCTCATCTCTCATTATGGAGGAGTGGTGAGATCCTCCTCATTCCTCATTATGGAGGAGTGGTGAGATCCTCCTCATTCCTCATTATGGAGGAGTGGTGAGATCCTCCTCATTATGGAGGGGTGGTGAGATCCTCCTCATCTCTCATTATGGAGGGGTGGTGAGATCCTTCTCATCTCTCATTATGGAGGAGTGGTGAAATCCTCCTCATCTCTCATTATGGAGGGGTGGTGAGATCCTCCTCATCTCTCATTATGGAAGAGTGGTGAGATCCTCCTCATCTCTCATTATGGAGGGGTGGTGAGATCCTCCTCATCTCTCATTATGGAGGAGTGGTGAGATCCCCCTCATCTCTCATTATGGAGGAGTGGTGAGATCCTCCTCATCTCTCATTATGGAGGAGTGGTGAAATCCTCCTCATCTCTCATTATGGAGGAGTGGTGAGATCCTCCTCATTCCTCATTATGGAGGGGTGGTGAGATCCTCCTCATTCCTCATTATGGAGGAGTGGTGAGATCCTCCTCATTCCTCATTATGGAGGAGTGGTGAGATCCTCCTCATCTCTCATTATGGAGGAGTGGTGAGATCCTCCTCATTCCTCATTATGGAGGGGTGGTGAGATCCTCCTCATTCCTCATTATGGAGGAGTGGTGAGATCCTCCTCATCTCTCATTATGGAGGAGTGATGAGATACTCCTCATCTCTCATTATGGAGGGGTGGTGAGATCCTCCTCATCTCTCATTATGGAGGAGTGGTGAGATCCTCCTCATCTCTCATTATGGAGGAGTGGTGAGATCCTCCTCATCTCTCATTATGGAGGAGTGGTGAGATCCTCCTCATCTCTCATTATGGAGGGGTGGTGAGATCCTCCTCATCTCTCATTATGGAGGAGAGGTGAGATCCTCCTCATCTCTCATTATGGAGGGGTGGTGAGATCTTCCTCATCTCTCATTATGGAGGAGTGGTGAGATCCTCCTCATCTCTCATTATGGAGGAGTGGTGAGATCCTCCTCATTCCTCATTATGGAGGGGTGGTGAGATCCTCCTCATCTCTCATTATGGAGGAGTGGTGAAATCCTCCTCATCTCTCATTATGGAGGAGTGGTGAGATCCTCCTCATCCCTCATTATGGAGGAGTGGTGAGATCCTCCTCATTCCTCATTATGGAGGAGTGGTGAGATCCTCCTCATTATGGAGGAGTGGTGAGATCCTCCTCATCTCTCATTATGGAGGAGTGGTGAGATCCTCCTCATCTCTCATTATGGAGGAGTGGTGAGATCCTCCTCATCTCTCATTATGGAGGAGTGGTGAGATCCTCCTCATTCCTCATTATGGAGGGGTGGTGAGATCCTCCTCATCTCTCATTATGGAGGAGTAGTGAAATGCTCCTCATCTCTCATTATGGAGGGGTGGTGAGATCCTCCTCATCTCTCATTATGGAGGGGTGGTGAGATCCTCCTCATCTCTCATTATGGAGGAGTGGTGAGATCCTCCTCATCTCTCATTATGGAGGGGTAGTGAGATCCTCCTCATCTCTCATTATGGAGGAGTGGTGAGATCCCCCTCATCTCTCATTATGGAGGAGTGGTGATATCCTCCTCATCTCTCATTATGGAGGAGTGGTGAAATCCTCCTCATCTCTCATTATGGAGGAGTGGTGAGATCCTCCTCATTCCTCATTATGGAGGGGTGGTGAGATCCTCCTCATTATGGAGGAGTGGTGAGATCCTCCTCATTCCTCATTATGGAGGAGTGGTGAGATCCTCCTCATCTCTCATTATGGAGGAGTGGTGAGATCCTCCTCATTCCTCATTATGGAGGGGTGGTGAGATCCTCCTCATTCCTCATTATGGAGGAGTGGTGAGATCCTCCTCATTCCTCATTATGGAGGAGTGGTGAGATCCTCCTCATCTCTCATTATGGAGGAGTGGTGAGATCCTCCTCATCTCTCATTATGGAGGGGTGGTGAGATCCTCCTCATTCCTCATTATGGAGGGGTGGTGAGATCCTCCTCATCTCTCATTATGGAGGAGTGGTGAGATCCTCCTCATCTCTCATTATGGAGGGGTGGTGAGATCCTCATCATCTCTCATTATGGAGGGGTGGTGAGATCCTCATCATCTCTCATTATGGAGGAGTGGTGAGATCCTCCTCATCTCTCATTATGGAGGAGTGGTGAGATCCTCCTCATCTCTCATTATGGAATGGTGGTGAGATCCTCCTCATCTCTCATTATGGAGGAGTGGTGAGATCCTCCTCATCTCTCATTATGGAGGAGTGGTGAGATCCTCCTCATCTCTCATTATGGAGGAGTGGTGAGATCCTCCTCATCCCTCATTATGGAGGGGTGGTGAGATCCTCCTCATCTCTCATTATGGAATGGTGGCGAGATCCTCCTCATCCCTCATTATGGAGGGGTGGTGAGATCCTCCTCATCTCTCAGGAGTGGCGAGATCCTCCTCATCTCTCATTATGGAGGAGTGGTGAGATCCTCCTCATCTCTCAGGAGTGGCGAGATCCTCCTCATCTCTCATTATGGAGGAGTGGTGAGATCCTCCTCATCCCTCATTATGGAGAAGTGGTGAGATCCTCCTCATTTCTCATTATGGAGGAGTGGTGAGATCCTCCTCATCCCTCATTATGGAGGGGTGGTGAGATCCTCCTCATCTCTCATTATGGAGGAGTGGTGAGATCCTGCTCATCTCTCATTATGGAGGAGTGGTGAGATCCTCCTCATCTCTCATTATGGAGGAGTGGTGAGATCCTCCTCATCTCTCATTATGGAGTGGTGAGATCCTCCTCATCTCTCATTATGGAGGAGTGGTGAGATCCTCCTCATCTCTCATTATGGAGGGTTGGTGAGATCCTCCTCATCTCTCAGGAGTGGTGAGATCCTCATCATCTCTCATTATGGAGGGGTGGTGAGATCCTCCTCATCTCTCATTATGGAGGAGTGGTGAGATCCTCCTCATCTCTCATTATGGAATGGTGGCGAGATCCTCCTCATCCCTCATTATGGAGGGGTGGTGAGATCCTCCTCATCTCTCAGGAGTGGTGAGATCCTCCTCATCCCTCATTATGGAGGGGTGGTGAGATCCTTCTCATCTCTCATTATGGAGGAGTGGTGAGATCCTCTTTATCTCTCATTATGGAGGAGTGGTGAGATCCTCCTCATCTCTCATTATGGAGGAGTGGTGAGATCCTCCTCATCTCTCATTATGGAGGAGTGGTGAGATCCTCCTCATCTCTCATTATGGAGGAGTGGTGAGATCCTCCTCATCCCTCATTATGGAGGGGTGGTGAGATCCTCCTCATCTCTCATTATGGAATGGTGGCGAGATCCTCCTCATCCCTCATTATGGAGGGGTAGTGAGATCCTCCTCATCTCTCAGGAGTGGCGAGATCCTCCTCATCTCTCATTATGGAGGAGTGGTGAGATCCTCCTCATCTCTCAGGAGTGGCGAGATCCTCCTCATCTCTCATTATGGAGGAGTGGTGAGATCCTCCTCATCCCTCATTATGGAGGAGTGGTGAGATCCTCCTCATTTATCATTATGGAGGAGTGGTGAGATCCTCCTCATCCCTCATTATGGAGGGGTGGTGAGATCCTCCTCATCTCTCATTATGGAGGAGTGGTGAGATCCTGCTCATCTCTCATTATGGAGGAGTGGTGAGATCCTCCTCATCTCTCATTATGGAGGAGTGGTGAGATCCTCCTCATCTCTCATTATGGAGTGGTGAGATCCTCCTCATCTCTCATTATGGAGGAGTGGTGAGATCCTCCTCATCTCTCATTATGGAGGGTTGGTGAGATCCTCCTCATCTCTCAGGAGTGGTGAGATCCTCATCATCTCTCATTATGGAGGGGTGGTGAGATCCTCCTCATCTCTCATTATGGAGGAGTGGTGAGATCCTCCTCATCTCTCATTATGGAATGGTGGCGAGATCCTCCTCATCCCTCATTATGGAGGGGTGGTGAGATCCTCCTCATCTCTCAGGAGTGGCGAGATCCTCCTCATCCCTCATTATGGAGGGGTGGTGAGATCCTCCTCATCTCTCATTATGGAGGAGTGGTGAGATCCTCTTTATCTCTCATTATGGAGGAGTGGTGAGATCCTCCTCATCTCTCATTATGGAGGAGTGGTGAGACCCCCCTCATCCCACATTATGGAGGAGTGGTGAGATCCTCATCTCTCATTATGGAGGAGGGGGTGAGATCCTCCTCATCTCTCATTATGGAGGAGTGGTGAGATCCTCCTCATCTCTCATTATGGAGGAGTGGTGAGATCCCCCTCATCTCTCATTATGGAGGAGTGGTGAGATCCCCCTCATCTCTCATTATGGAGGAGTGGTGAGATCCTCCTCATCTCTCATTATGGAGGGGCGGTGAGATCCTCCTCATCTCTCATTATGGAGTGGTGAGATCCTCCTCATCTCTCATTATGGAGGAGTGGTGAGATCCTCCTTATCTCTCATTATGGAGGAGTGGTGAGATCCTCCTCATCTCTCATTATGGAGGGGTGGTGAGATCCTCCTCATCTCTCATTATGGAGGAGTGGTGAGATCCCCCTCATCTCTCATTATGGAGGAGTGGTGAGATCCTCCTTATCTCTCATTATGGAGGAGTGGTGAGATCCCCCTCAATTTTCATTATGGAGGGGTGGTGAGATCCTCCTCATCTCTCATTATGGAGGAGTGGTGAGATCCTCCTCATACCTCATTATGGAGTGGTGAGATCCTCCTCATCTCTCATTATGGAGGAGTGGTGAGATCCTCCTCATCCCTCATTATGGAGGAGTGGTGAGATCCTCCTCATCTCTCATTATGGAGGAGTGGTGAGATCCTCCTCATTTCCCATTATGGAGGAGTGGTGAGATCCTCCTCATCTCTCATTATGGAGGGGTGGTGAGATCCTCCTCATCTCTCATTATGGAGGAGTGGTGAGATCCTCCTCATCTCTCATTATGGAGGAGTGGTGAGATCCTCATCTCTCATTATGGAGGAGTGGTGAGATCCTCCTCATCCCTCATTATGGAGGGGTGGTGAGATCCTCCTCATCCCTCATTATGGAGGAGTGGTGAGATCCTCCTCATCTCTCATTATGGAGGAGTGGTGAGATCCTCCTCATCTCTCATTATGGAGGGGTGGTGAGATCCTCCTCATCTCTCATTATGGAGGAGTGGTGAGATCCCCCTCATTATGGAGGAGTGGTGAGATCCTCCTCATCTCTCATTATGGAGGAGTAGTGAAATGCTCCTCATCTCTCATTATGGAGGGGTGGTGAGATCCTCCTCATCTCTCATTATGGAGGGGTGGTGAGATCCTCCTCATCTCTCATTATGGAGGAGTGGTGAGATCCTCCTCATCTCTCATTATGGAGGGGTGGTGAGATCCTCCTCATCTCTCATTATGGAGGAGTGGTGAGATCCCCCTCATCTCTCATTATGGAGGAGTGGTGATATCCTCCTCATCTCTCATTATGGAGAAGTGGTGAAATCCTCCTCATCTCTCATTATGGAGGAGTGGTGAGATCCTCCTCATTCCTCATTATGGAGGGGTGGTGAGATCCTCCTCATTCCTCATTATGGAGGAGTGGTGAGATCCTCCTCATTCCTCATTATGGAGGAGTGGTGAGATCCTCCTCATCTCTCATTATGGAGGAGTGGTGAGATCCTCCTCATTCCTCATTATGGAGGGGTGGTGAGATCCTCCTCATTCCTCATTATGGAGGAGTGGTGAGATCCTCCTCATTCCTCATTATGGAGGAGTGGTGAGATCCTCCTCATCTCTCATTATGGAGGAGTGGTGAGATCCTCCTCATCTCTCATTATGGAGGGGTGGTGAGATCCTCCTCATTCCTCATTATGGAGGGGTGGTGAGATCCTCCTCATCTCTCATTATGGAATGGTGGCGAGATCCTCCTCATCCCTCATTATGGAGGGGTAGTGAGATCCTCCTCATCTCTCAGGAGTGGCGAGATCCTCCTCATCTCTCATTATGGAGGAGTGGTGAGATCCTCCTCATCTCTCAGGAGTGGCGAGATCCTCCTCATCTCTCATTATGGAGGAGTGGTGAGATCCTCCTCATCCCTCATTATGGAGGAGTGGTGAGATCCTCCTCATTTATCATTATGGAGGAGTGGTGAGATCCTCCTCATCCCTCATTATGGAGGGGTGGTGAGATCCTCCTCATCTCTCATTATGGAGGAGTGGTGAGATCCTGCTCATCTCTCATTATGGAGGAGTGGTGAGATCCTCCTCATCTCTCATTATGGAGGAGTGGTGAGATCCTCCTCATCTCTCATTATGGAGTGGTGAGATCCTCCTCATCTCTCATTATGGAGGAGTGGTGAGATCCTCCTCATCTCTCATTATGGAGGGTTGGTGAGATCCTCCTCATCTCTCAGGAGTGGTGAGATCCTCATCATCTCTCATTATGGAGGGGTGGTGAGATCCTCCTCATCTCTCATTATGGAATGGTGGCGAGATCCTCCTCATCCCTCATTATGGAGGGGTGGTGAGATCCTCCTCATCTCTCAGGAGTGGCGAGATCCTCCTCATCCCTCATTATGGAGGGGTGGTGAGATCCTCCTCATCTCTCATTATGGAGGAGTGGTGAGATCCTCTTTATCTCTCATTATGGAGGAGTGGTGAAATCCTCCTCATCTCTCATTATGGAGGAGTGGTGAGACCCCCCTCATCCCACATTATGGAGGAGTGGTGAGATCCTCATCTCTCATTATGGAGGAGGGGGTGAGATCCTCCTCATCTCTCATTATGGAGGAGTGGTGAGATCCTCCTCATCTCTCATTATGGAGGAGTGGTGAGATCCTCCTCATCTCTCATTATGGAGGAGTGGTGAGATCCCCCTCATCTCTCATTATGGAGGAGTGGTGAGATCCCCCTCATCTCTCATTATGGAGGAGTGGTGAGATCCTCCTCATCTCTCATTATGGAGGGGCGGTGAGATCCTCCTCATCTCTCATTATGGAGTGGTGAGATCCTCCTCATCTCTCATTATGGAGGAGTGGTTAGATCCTCCTTATCTCTCATTATGGAGGAGTGGTGAGATCCTCCTCATCTCTCATTATGGAGGGGTGGTGAGATCCTCCTCATCTCTCATTATGGAGGAGTGGTGAGATCCCCCTCATCTCTCATTATGGAGGAGTGGTGAGATCCTCCTCATCTCTCATTATGGAGGAGTGGTGAGATCCTCCTTATCTCTCATTATGGAGGAGTGGTGAGATCCTCCTTATCTCTCATTATGGAGGAGTGGTGAGATCCCCCTCATCTCTCATTATGGAGGGGTGGTGAGATCCTCCTCATCTCTCATTATGGAGGAGTGGTGAGATCCTCCTCATACCTCATTATGGAGTGGTGAGATCCTCCTCATCTCACATTATGGAGGAGTGGTGAGATCCTCCTCATCCCTCATCATGGAGGAGTGGTGAGATCCTCCTCATCTCTCATTATGGAGGAGTGGTGAGATCCTCCTCATTTCTCATTATGGAGGAGTGGTGAGATCCTCCTCATCTCTCATTATGGAGGGGTGGTGAGATCCTCCTCATCTCTCATTATGGAGGAGTGGTGAGATCCTCCTCATCTCTCATTATGGAGGAGTGGTGAGATCCTCATCTCTCATTATGGAGGAGTGGTGAGATCCTCCTCATCCCTCATTATGGAGGGGTGGTGAGATCCTCCTCATCCCTCATTATGGAGGGGTGGTGAGATCCTCCTCATCTCTCATTATCGAGGGGTGGTGAGATCCTCCTCATCTCTCATTATGGAGGAGTGGTGAGATCCCCCTCATTATGGAGGAGTGGTGAGATCCTCCTCATCTCTCATTATGGAGGAGTAGTGAAATGCTCCTCATCTCTCATTATGGAGGGGTGGTGAGATCCTCCTCATCTCTCATTATGGAGGGGTGGTGAGATCCTCCTCATCTCTCATTATGGAGGAGTGGTGAGATCCTCCTCATCTCTCATTATGGAGGGGTGGTGAGATCCTCCTCATCTCTCATTATGGAGGAGTGGTGAGATCCCCCTCATCTCTCATTATGGAGGAGTGGTGATATCCTCCTCATCTCTCATTATGGAGGAGTGGTGAAATCCTCCTTATCTCTCATTATGGAGGAGTGGTGAGATCCTCCTCATTCCTCATTATGGAGGGGTGGTGAGATCCTCCTCATTATGGAGGAGTGGTGAGATCCTCCTCATTCCTCATTATGGAGGAGTGGTGAGATCCTCCTCATCTCTCATTATGGAGGAGTGGTGAGATCCTCCTCATTCCTCATTATGGAGGGGTGGTGAGATCCTCCTCATTCCTCATTATGGAGGAGTGGTGAGATCCTCCTCATTCCTCATTATGGAGGAGTGGTGAGATCCTCCTCATCTCTCATTATGGAGGAGTGGTGAGATCCTCCTCATCTCTCATTATGGAGGGGTGGTGAGATCCTCCTCATTCCTCATTATGGAGGGGTGGTGAGATCCTCCTCATCTCTCATTATGGAGGAGTGGTGAAATCCTCCTCATCTCTCATTATGGAGGGGTGGTGAGATCCTCATCATCTCTCATTATGGAGGGGTGGTGAGATCCTCATCATCTCTCATTATGGAGGAGTGGTGAGATCCTCCTCATCTCTCATTATGGAGGAGTGGTGAGATCCTCCTCATCTCTCATTATGGAGGGGTGGTGAGATCCTCATCATCTCTCATTATGGAGGGGTGGTGAGATCCTCATCATCTCTCATTATGGAGGAGTGGTGAGATCCTCCTCATCTCTCATTATGGAGGAGTGGTGAGATCCTCCTCATCTCTCATTATGGAGGAGTGGCGAGATCCTCCTCATCTCTCATTATGGAGGAGTGGTGAGATCCTCCTCATCTCTCATTATGGAGGAGTGGCGAGATCCTCCTCATCTCTCATTATGGAGGGGTGGTGAGATCCTCCTCATCTCTCATTATGGAATGGTGGCTAGATCCTCCTCATCCCTCATTATGGAGGGGTGGTGAGATCCTCCTCATCTCTCAGGAGTGGCGAAATCCTCCTCATCTCTCATTATGGAGGAGTGGTGAGATCCTCCTCATCTCTCAGGAGTGGCAAGATCCTCCTCATCTCTCATTATGGAGGAGTGGTGAGATCCTCCTCATCCCTCATTATGGAGGAGTGGTGAGATCCTCCTCATTTATCATTATGGAGGAGTGGTGAGATCCTCCTCATCCCTCATTATGGAGGGGTGGTGAGATCCTCCTCATCTCTCATTATGGAGGAGTGGTGAGATCCTGCTCATCTCTCATTATGGAGGAGTGGTGAGATCCTCCTCATCTCTCATTATGGAGGAGTGGTGAGATCCTCCTCATCTCTCATTATGGAGTGGTGAGATCCTCCTCATCTCTCATTATGGAGGAGTGGTGAGATCCTCCTCATCTCTCATTATGGAGGGTTGGTGAGATCCTCCTCATCTCTCAGGAGTGGTGAGATCCTCATCATCTCTCATTATGGAGGGGTGGTGAGATCCTCCTCATCTCTCATTATGGAGGAGTGGTGAGATCCTGCTCATCTCTCATTATGGAGGAGTGGTGAGATCCTCCTCATCTCTCATTATGGAGGAGTGGTGAGATCCTCCTCATCTCTCATTATGGAGTGGTGAGATCCTCCTCATCTCTCATTATGGAGGAGTGGTGAGATCCTCCTCATCTCTCATTATGGAGGGTTGGTGAGATCCTCCTCATCTCTCAGGAGTGGTGAGATCCTCATCATCTCTCATTATGGAGGGGTGGTGAGATCCTCCTCATCTCTCATTATGGAATGGTGGCGAGATCCTCCTCATCCCTCATTATGGAGGGGTGGTGAGATCCTCCTCATCTCTCAGGAGTGGCGAGATCCTCCTCATCCCTCATTATGGAGGGGTGGTGAGATCCTCCTCATCTCTCATTATGGAGGAGTGGTGAGATCCTCTTTATCTCTCATTATGGAGGAGTGGTGAAATCCTCCTCATCTCTCATTATGGAGGAGTGGTGAGACCCCCCTCATCCCACATTATGGAGGAGTGGTGAGATCCTCATCTCTCATTATGGAGGAGGGGGTGAGATCCTCCTCATCTCTCATTATGGAGGAGTGGTGAGATCCTCCTCATCTCTCATTATGGAGGAGTGGTGAGATCCTCCTCATCTCTCATTATGGAGGAGTGGTGAGATCCCCCTCATCTCTCATTATGGAGGAGTGGTGAGATCCCCCTCATCTCTCATTATGGAGGAGTGGTGAGATCCTCCTCATCTCTCATTATGGAGGGGCGGTGAGATCCTCCTCATCTCTCATTATGGAGTGGTGAGATCCTCCTCATCTCTCATTATGGAGGAGTGGTTAGATCCTCCTTATCTCTCATTATGGAGGAGTGGTGAGATCCTCCTCATCTCTCATTATGGAGGGGTGGTGAGATCCTCCTCATCTCTCATTATGGAGGAGTGGTGAGATCCCCCTCATCTCTCATTATGGAGGAGTGGTGAGATCCTCCTCATCTCTCATTATGGAGGAGTGGTGAGATCCTCCTTATCTCTCATTATGGAGGAGTGGTGAGATCCTCCTTATCTCTCATTATGGAGGAGTGGTGAGATCCCCCTCATCTCTCATTATGGAGGGGTGGTGAGATCCTCCTCATCTCTCATTATGGAGGAGTGGTGAGATCCTCCTCATACCTCATTATGGAGTGGTGAGATCCTCCTCATCTCACATTATGGAGGAGTGGTGAGATCCTCCTCATCCCTCATCATGGAGGAGTGGTGAGATCCTCCTCATCTCTCATTATGGAGGAGTGGTGAGATCCTCCTCATTTCTCATTATGGAGGAGTGGTGAGATCCTCCTCATCTCTCATTATGGAGGGGTGGTGAGATCCTCCTCATCTCTCATTATGGAGGAGTGGTGAGATCCTCCTCATCTCTCATTATGGAGGAGTGGTGAGATCCTCATCTCTCATTATGGAGGAGTGGTGAGATCCTCCTCATCCCTCATTATGGAGGGGTGGTGAGATCCTCCTCATCCCTCATTATGGAGGGGTGGTGAGATCCTCCTCATCTCTCATTATGGAGGGGTGGTGAGATCCTCCTCATCTCTCATTATGGAGGAGTGGTGAGATCCCCCTCATTATGGAGGAGTGGTGAGATCCTCCTCATCTCTCATTATGGAGGAGTAGTGAAATGCTCCTCATCTCTCATTATGGAGGGGTGGTGAGATCCTCCTCATCTCTCATTATGGAGGGGTGGTGAGATCCTCCTCATCTCTCATTATGGAGGAGTGGTGAGATCCTCCTCATCTCTCATTATGGAGGGGTGGTGAGATCCTCCTCATCTCTCATTATGGAGGAGTGGTGAGATCCCCCTCATCTCTCATTATGGAGGAGTGGTGATATCCTCCTCATCTCTCATTATGGAGGAGTGGTGAAATCCTCCTTATCTCTCATTATGGAGGAGTGGTGAGATCCTCCTCATTCCTCATTATGGAGGGGTGGTGAGATCCTCCTCATTATGGAGGAGTGGTGAGATCCTCCTCATTCCTCATTATGGAGGAGTGGTGAGATCCTCCTCATCTCTCATTATGGAGGAGTGGTGAGATCCTCCTCATTCCTCATTATGGAGGGGTGGTGAGATCCTCCTCATTCCTCATTATGGAGGAGTGGTGAGATCCTCCTCATTCCTCATTATGGAGGAGTGGTGAGATCCTCCTCATCTCTCATTATGGAGGAGTGGTGAGATCCTCCTCATCTCTCATTATGGAGGGGTGGTGAGATCCTCCTCATTCCTCATTATGGAGGGGTGGTGAGATCCTCCTCATCTCTCATTATGGAGGAGTGGTGAAATCCTCCTCATCTCTCATTATGGAGGGGTGGTGAGATCCTCATCATCTCTCATTATGGAGGGGTGGTGAGATCCTCATCATCTCTCATTATGGAGGAGTGGTGAGATCCTCCTCATCTCTCATTATGGAGGAGTGGTGAGATCCTCCTCATCTCTCATTATGGAGGGGTGGTGAGATCCTCATCATCTCTCATTATGGAGGGGTGGTGAGATCCTCATCATCTCTCATTATGGAGGAGTGGTGAGATCCTCCTCATCTCTCATTATGGAGGAGTGGTGAGATCCTCCTCATCTCTCATTATGGAGGAGTGGCGAGATCCTCCTCATCTCTCATTATGGAGGAGTGGTGAGATCCTCCTCATCTCTCATTATGGAGGAGTGGCGAGATCCTCCTCATCTCTCATTATGGAGGGGTGGTGAGATCCTCCTCATCTCTCATTATGGAATGGTGGCTAGATCCTCCTCATCCCTCATTATGGAGGGGTGGTGAGATCCTCCTCATCTCTCAGGAGTGGCGAAATCCTCCTCATCTCTCATTATGGAGGAGTGGTGAGATCCTCCTCATCTCTCAGGAGTGGCAAGATCCTCCTCATCTCTCATTATGGAGGAGTGGTGAGATCCTCCTCATCCCTCATTATGGAGGAGTGGTGAGATCCTCCTCATTTCTCATTATGGAGGAGTGGTGAGATCCTCCTCATCCCTCATTATGGAGGGGTGGTGAGATCCTCCTCATCTCTCATTATGGAGGAGTGGTGAGATCCTCCTCATCTCTCATTATGGAGGAGTGGTGAGATCCTCCTCATCTCTCATTATGGAGGAGTGGTGAGATCCTCCTCATCTCTCATTATGGAGTGGTGAGATCCTCCTCATCTCTCATTATGGAGGAGTGGTGAGATCCTCCTCATCTCTCATTATGGAGGGGTGGTGAGATCCCCCTCATCTCTCATTATGGAGGAGTGGTGAGATCCTCCTCATCTCTCATTATGGAGGGTTGGTGAGATCCTCCTCATCTCTCAGGAGTGGTGAGATCCTCATTATCTCTCATTATGGATGGGTGGTGAGATCCTCCTCATCTCTCATTATGGAGGAGTGGTGAGATCCTCCTCATCTCTCATTATGGAATGGTGGCGAGATCCTCCTCATCCCTCATTATGGAGGGGTGGTGAGATCCTCCTCATCTCTCAGGAGTGGCGAGATCCTCCTCATCCCTCATTATGGAGGGGTGGTGAGATCCTCCTCATCTCTCATTATGGAGGAGTGGTGAGATCCTCTTTATCTCTCATTATGGAGGAGTGGTGAGATCCTCCTCATCTCTCATTATGGAGGAGTGGTGAGACCCCCCTCATCCCACATTATGGAGGAGTGGTGAGATCCTCATCTCTCATTATGGAGGAGGGGGTGAGATCCTCCTCATCTCTCATTATGGAGGAGTGGTGAGATCCTCCTCATCTCTCATTATGGAGGAGTGGTGAGATCCTCCTCATCTCTTATTATGGAGGAGTGGTGAGATCCCCCTCATCTCTCATTATGGAGGAGTGGTGAGATCCCCCTCATCTCTCATTATGGAGGAGTGGTGAGATCCTCCTCATCTCTCATTATGGAGGGGCGGTGAGATCCTCCTCATCTCTCATTATGGAGTGGTGAGATCCTCCTCATTTCTCATTATGGAGGAGTGGTGAGATCCTCCTCATCTCTCATTATGGAGGAGTGGTGAGATCCTCCTCATCTCTCATTATGGAGGAGTGGTGAGATCCTCCTCATCTCTCATTATGGAGTGGTGAGATCCTCCTCATCTCTCATTATGGAGGAGTGGTGAGATCCTCCTCATCTCTCATTATGGAGGGGTGGTGAGATCCCCCTCATCTCTCATTATGGAGGAGTGGTGAGATCCTCCTCATCTCTCATTATGGAGGGTTGGTGAGATCCTCCTCATCTCTCAGGAGTGGTGAGATCCTCATCATCTCTCATTATGGATGGGTGGTGAGATCCTCCTCATCTCTCATTATGGAGGAGTGGTGAGATCCTCCTCATCTCTCATTATGGAATGGTGGCGAGATCCTCCTCATCCCTCATTATGGAGGGGTGGTGAGATCCTCCTCATCTCTTAGGAGTGGCGAGATCCTCCTCATCCCTCATTATGGAGGGGTGGTGAGATCCTCCTCATCTCTCATTATGGAGGAGTGGTGAGATCCTCTTTATCTCTCATTATGGAGGAGTGGTGAGATCCTCCTCATCTCTCATTATGGAGGAGTGGTGAGACCCCCCTCATCCCACATTATGGAGGAGTGGTGAGATCCTCATCTCTCATTATGGAGGAGGGGGTGAGATCCTCCTCATCTCTCATTATGGAGGAGTGGTGAGATCCTCCTCATCTCTCATTATGGAGGAGTGGTGAGATCCTCCTCATCTCTTATTATGGAGGAGTGGTGAGATCCCCCTCATCTCTCATTATGGAGGAGTGGTGAGATCCCCCTCATCTCTCATTATGGAGGAGTGGTGAGATCCTCCTCATCTCTCATTATGGAGGGGCGGTGAGATCCTCCTCATCTCTCATTATGGAGTGGTGAGATCCTCCTGATCTCTCATTATGGAGGAGTGGTGAGATCCTCCTCATCTCTCATTATGGAGGAGTGGTGAGATCCTCCTCATCTCTCATTATGGAGGGGTGGTGAGATCCTCCTCATCTCTCATTATGGAGGAGTGGTGAGATCCCCCTCATCTCTCATTATGGAGGAGTGGTGAGATCCTCCTTATCTCTCATTATGGAGGAGTGGTGAGATCCCCCTCATCTCTCATTATGGAGGGGTGGTGAGATCCTCCTCATCTCTCATTATGGAGGAGTGGTGAGATCCTCCTCATCTCTCATTATGGAGTGGTGAGATCCTCCTCATCTCTCATTATGGAGGAGTGGTGAGATCCTCCTCATCCCTCATTATGGAGGAGTGGTGAGATCCTCCTCATCTCTCATTATGGAGGAGTGGTGAGATCCTCCTCATTTCTCATTATGGAGGAGTGGTGAGATCCTCCTCATCTCTCATTATGGAGGGGTGGTGAGATCCTCCTCATCTCTCATTATGGAGGAGTGGTGAGATCCTCCTCATCTCTCATTATGGAGGAGTGGTGAGATCCTCATCTCTCATTATGGAGGAGTGGTGAGATCCTCCTCATCCCTCATTATGGAGGGGTGGTGAGATCCTCCTCATCCCTCATTATGGAGGAGTGGTGAGATCCTCCTCTTCTCTCATTATGGAGGAGTGGTGAGATCCTCCTCATCTCTCATTATGGAGGAGTGGTGAGATCCTCCTCATCCCTCATTATGGAGGAGTGGTGAGATCCTCCTCATCTCTCATTATGGAGGAGTGGTGAGATCCTCCTCATCTCTCATTATGGAGGGGTGGTGAGATCCTCCTCATCCCTCATTATGGAGGAGTGGTGAGATCCTCCTCATCCCTCATTATGGAGGAGTGGTGAGATCCTCCTCATCTCTCATTATGGAGGGGTGGTGAGATCCTCCTCATTTCTCATTATGGAGGGGTGGTGAGATCCCCCTAATCTCTCATTATGGAGGGGTGGTGAGATCCTCCTCACCTCTCATTATGGAGGAGGGGGTGAGATCCTCCTCATCTCTCATTATGGAGGGGTGGTGAGATCCTCCTCATCTCTCATTATGGAGGGGTGGTGAGATCCTCCTCATCTCTCATTATGGAGGAGTGGTGAGATCCTCCTCATCCCTCATTATGGAGGAGTGGTGAGATCCTCATCTCTCATTATGGAGGAGTGGTGAGATCCTCCTCATCTCTCATTATGGAGGGGTGGTGAGATCCTCCTCATCCCACAAAGGACTCCCGGGGCACTCTGGGGGATCTGCAGGGACAAAGGACTCCCGGGGCACTCTGGGGGATCTGGAAAGACAAAGGACTCCCGGGGCACTATGGGGGATCTGCAGGGACAAAGGACTCCCGGGGCACTCTGGGGGATCTGCAGGGACAAAGGACTCCCGGGGCACTCTGGGGGATCTTGAAAGACAAAGGACTCCCGGGGCACTCTGGGGGATCTGGAAAGACAAAGGACTCCCGGGGCACTCTGGGGGATCTGCAGGGACAAAGGACTCCCGGGGCACTCTGGGGGGGATCTGCAGGGACAAAGGACTCCCGGGGCACTCTGGGGGGGATCTGCAGGGACAAAGGACTCCCGGGGCACTCTGGGGGAAATCTGCAGGTACAAAGGACTCCTGGCATACTCTGGGGGAACTGCAGGGACAAAGGACACCTGGGGCACTCTGGGAGATCTGCAGGGACAAAGGACACCTGGGGCACTCTGGGAGATCTGCAGGGATAAAGGACTCCCGGGGCACTCTGGGAGATCTGCAGGGACAAAGGACACTCTGGGAGATCTGCAGGGACAAAGGAGCCCCGGAGCACTCTGGGGGGGGGGGGGTCTGCAGAGACAAATGACTCTTGGGGCACTCTGGGGGATCTGCAGGGACAAAGGACACCTGGGGCACTCTGGGAGATCTGCAGGGACAAAGGACTCCCTGGGCACTCTGGGAGATCTGCAGGGACAAAGGACACCCGGGGCACTCTGGGAGATCTGCAGGGACAAAGGACACCTGGGGCACTCTGGGAGATCTGCAGGGACAAAGGACTCCCTGGGCACTCTGGGAGATCTGCAGGGACAAAGGACACCCGGGGCACTCTGGGAGATCTGCAGGGACAAAGGACTCCCGGGGCACTCTGGGAGATCTGCAGGGACAAAGGACACCTGGGGCACTCTGGGAGATCTGCAGGGACAAAGGACACCTGGGGCACTCTGGGAGATCTGCAGGGACAAAGGACACCTGGGGCACTCTGGGAGATCTGCAGGGACAAAGGACTCCCGGGGCACTCTGGGAGATCTGCAGGGACAAAGGACACCCGGGGCACTCTGGGAGATCTGCAGGGACAAAGGACACCCGGGGCACTCTGGGGAGATCTGCAGGGACAAAGGACACCTGGGGAGATCTGCAGGGACAACGGACACCTGGGGCACTCTGGGAGATCTGCAGGGACAAAGGACTCCCGGGGCACTCTGGGGGATCTGCAGGGACAAAGGACTCCCGGGGCACTCTGGGAGATCTGTAGAGACAAAGGACACCCGGGGCACTCTGGGAGATCTGCAGGGACAAAGGACACCTGGGGCACTCTGGGAGATCTGCAGGGACAAAGGACTCCCTGGGCACTCTGGGAGATCTGCAGGGACAAAGGACACCTGGGGCACTCTGGGAGATCTGCAGAGATGTGGAGTGAGAGAATGAGAGATGAGGAGTGGTGAGATCCTCCTCATCTCTCATTATGGAGGGGTGGTGAGATCCCCCTCATCTCTCATTATGGAGGAGTGGTGAGATCCTCCTTATCTCTCATTATGGAGGAGTGGTGAGATCCCCTCATCTCTCATTATGGAGGGGTGGTGAGATCCTCCTCATCTCTCATTATGGAGGAGTGGTGAGATCCTCCTCATCTCTCATTATGGAGTGGTGAGATCCTCCTCATCTCTCATTATGGAGGAGTGGTGAGATCCTCCTCATCCCTCATTATGGAGGAGTGGTGAGATCCTCCTCATCTCTCATTATGGAGGAGTGGTGAGATCCTCCTCATTTCTCATTATGGAGGAGTGGTGAGATCCTCCTCATCTCTCATTATGGAGGGGTGGTGAGATCCTCCTCATCTCTCATTATGGAGGAGTGGTGAGATCCTCCTCATCTCTCATTATGGAGGAGTGGTGAGATCCTCATCTCTCATTATGGAGGAGTGGTGAGATCCTCCTCATCCCTCATTATGGAGGGGTGGTGAGATCCTCCTCATCCCTCATTATGGAGGAGTGGTGAGATCCTCCTCTTCTCTCATTATGGAGGAGTGGTGAGATCCTTCTCATCTCTCATTATGGAGGAGTGGTGAGATCCTCCTCATCCCTCATTATGGAGGAGTGGTGAGATCCTCCTCATCTCTCATTATGGAGGAGTGGTGAGATCCTCCTCATCTCTCATTATGGAGGGGTGGTGAGATCCTCCTCATCCCTCATTATGGAGGAGTGGTGAGATCCTCCTCATCCCTCATTATGGAGGAGTGGTGAGATCCTCCTCATCTCTCATTATGGAGGGGTGGTGAGATCCTCCTCATTTCTCATTATGGAGGGGTGTTGAGATCCCCCTAATCTCTCATTATGGAGGGGTGGTGAGATCCTCCTCATCTCTCATTATGGAGGAGTGGTGAGATCCTCCTCACCTCTCATTATGGAGGAGGGGGTGAGATCCTCCTCATCTCTCATTATGGAGGGGTGGTGAGATCCTCCTCATCTCTCATTATGGAGGAGTGGTGAGATCCTCCTCATCTCTCATTATGGAGGAGTGGTGAGATCCTCCTCATCTCTTATTATGGAGGAGTGGTGAGATCCCCCTCATCTCTCATTATGGAGGAGTGGTGAGATCCCCCTCATCTCTCATTATGGAGGAGTGGTGAGATCCTCCTCATCTCTCATTATGGAGGGGCGGTGAGATCCTCCTCATCTCTCATTATGGAGTGGTGAGATCCTCCTGATCTCTCATTATGGAGGAGTGGTGAGATCCTCCTCATCTCTCATTATGGAGGAGTGGTGAGATCCTCCTCATCTCTCATTATGGAGGGGTGGTGAGATCCTCCTCATCTCTCATTATGGAGGAGTGGTGAGATCCCCCTCATCTCTCATTATGGAGGAGTGGTGAGATCCTCCTTATCTCTCATTATGGAGGAGTGGTGAGATCCCCCTCATCTCTCATTATGGAGGGGTGGTGAGATCCTCCTCATCTCTCATTATGGAGGAGTGGTGAGATCCTCCTCATCTCTCATTATGGAGTGGTGAGATCCTCCTCATCTCTCATTATGGAGGAGTGGTGAGATCCTCCTCATCCCTCATTATGGAGGAGTGGTGAGATCCTCCTCATCTCTCATTATGGAGGAGTGGTGAGATCCTCCTCATTTCTCATTATGGAGGAGTGGTGAGATCCTCCTCATCTCTCATTATGGAGGGGTGGTGAGATCCTCCTCATCTCTCATTATGGAGGAGTGGTGAGATCCTCCTCATCCCTCATTATGGAGGGGTGGTGAGATCCTCCTCATCCCTCATTATGGAGGAGTGGTGAGATCCTCATCTCTCATTATGGAGGAGTGGTGAGATCCTCCTCATCCCTCATTATGGAGGGGTGGTGAGATCCTCCTCATCCCTCATTATGGAGGAGTGGTGAGATCCTCCTCTTCTCTCATTATGGAGGAGTGGTGAGATCCTCCTCATCTCTCATTATGGAGGAGTGGTGAGATCCTCCTCATCCCTCATTATGGAGGAGTGGTGAGATCCTCCTCATCTCTCATTATGGAGGAGTGGTGAGATCCTCCTCATCTCTCATTATGGAGGGGTGGTGAGATCCTCCTCATCCCTCATTATGGAGGAGTGGTGAGATCCTCCTCATCCCTCATTATGGAGGAGTGGTGAGATCCTCCTCATCTCTCATTATGGAGGGGTGGTGAGATCCTCCTCATTTCTCATTATGGAGGGGTGGTGAGATCCCCCTAATCTCTCATTATGGAGGGGTGGTGAGATCCTCCTCACCTCTCATTATGGAGGAGGGGGTGAGATCCTCCTCATCTCTCATTATGGAGGGGTGGTGAGATCCTCCTCATCTCTCATTATGGAGGGGTGGTGAGATCCTCCTCATCTCTCATTATGGAGGAGTGGTGAGATCCTCCTCATCCCTCATTATGGAGGAGTGGTGAGATCCTCATCTCTCATTATGGAGGAGTGGTAAGATCCTCCTCATCTCTCATTATGGAGGGGTGGTGAGATCCTCCTCATCCCACAAAGGACTCCCGGGGCACTCTGGGGGATCTGCAGGGACAAAGGACTCCCGGGGCACTCTGGGGGATCTGGAAAGACAAAGGACTCCCGGGGCACTATGGGGGATCTGCAGGGACAAAGGACTCCCGGGGCACTCTGGGGGATCTGCAGGGACAAAGGACTCCCGGGGCACTCTGGGGGATCTTGAAAGACAAAGGACTCCCGGGGCACTCTGGGGGATCTGGAAAGACAAAGGACTCCCGGGGCACTCTGGGGGATCTGCAGGGACAAAGGACTCCCGGGGCACTCTGGGGGGGATCTGCAGGGACAAAGGACTCCCGGGGCACTCTGGGGGGGATCTGCAGGGACAAAGGACTCCCGGGGCACTCTGGGGGAAATCTGCAGGTACAAAGGACTCCTGGCATACTCTGGGGGAACTGCAGGGACAAAGGACACCTGGGGCACTCTGGGAGATCTGCAGGGACAAAGGACACCTGGGGCACTCTGGGAGATCTGCAGGGATAAAGGACTCCCGGGGCACTCTGGGAGATCTGCAGGGACAAAGGACACTCTGGGAGATCTGCAGGGACAAAGGAGCCCCGGAGCACTCTGGGGGGGGGGGGGGGTCTGCAGAGACAAATGACTCTTGGGGCACTCTGGGGGATCTGCAGGGACAAAGGACACCTGGGGCACTCTGGGAGATCTGCAGGGACAAAGGACTCCCTGGGCACTCTGGGAGATCTGCAGGGACAAAGGACACCCGGGGCACTCTGGGAGATCTGCAGGGACAAAGGACACCTGGGGCACTCTGGGAGATCTGCAGGGACAAAGGACTCCCTGGGCACTCTGGGAGATCTGCAGGGACAAAGGACACCCGGGGCACTCTGGGAGATCTGCAGGGACAAAGGACTCCCGGGGCACTCTGGGAGATCTGCAGGGACAAAGGACACCTGGGGCACTCTGGGAGATCTGCAGGGACAAAGGACACCTGGGGCACTCTGGGAGATCTGCAGGGACAAAGGACACCTGGGGCACTCTGGGAGATCTGCAGGGACAAAGGACTCCCGGGGCACTCTGGGAGATCTGCAGGGACAAAGGACACCCGGGGCACTCTGGGAGATCTGCAGGGACAAAGGACACCCGGGGCACTCTGGGGAGATCTGCAGGGACAAAGGACACCTGGGGAGATCTGCAGGGACAACGGACACCTGGGGCACTCTGGGAGATCTGCAGGGACAAAGGACTCCCGGGGCACTCTGGGGGATCTGCAGGGACAAAGGACTCCCGGGGCACTCTGGGAGATCTGTAGAGACAAAGGACACCCGGGGCACTCTGGGAGATCTGCAGGGACAAAGGACACCTGGGGCACTCTGGGAGATCTGCAGGGACAAAGGACTCCCTGGGCACTCTGGGAGATCTGCAGGGACAAAGGACACCTGGGGCACTCTGGGAGATCTGCAGAGATGTGGAGTGAGAGAATGAGAGATGAGGAGTGGTGAGATCCTCCTCATCTCTCATTATGGAGGGGTGGTGAGATCCCCCTCATCTCTCATTATGGAGGAGTGGTGAGATCCTCCTTATCTCTCATTATGGAGGAGTGGTGAGATCCCCCTCATCTCTCATTATGGAGGGGTGGTGAGATCCTCCTCATCTCTCATTATGGAGGAGTGGTGAGATCCTCCTCATCTCTCATTATGGAGTGGTGAGATCCTCCTCATCTCTCATTATGGAGGAGTGGTGAGATCCTCCTCATCCCTCATTATGGAGGAGTGGTGAGATCCTCCTCATCTCTCATTATGGAGGAGTGGTGAGATCCTCCTCATTTCTCATTATGGAGGAGTGGTGAGATCCTCCTCATCTCTCATTATGGAGGGGTGGTGAGATCCTCCTCATCTCTCATTATGGAGGAGTGGTGAGATCCTCCTCATCTCTCATTATGGAGGAGTGGTGAGATCCTCATCTCTCATTATGGAGGAGTGGTGAGATCCTCCTCATCCCTCATTATGGAGGGGTGGTGAGATCCTCCTCATCCCTCATTATGGAGGAGTGGTGAGATCCTCCTCTTCTCTCATTATGGAGGAGTGGTGAGATCCTCCTCATCTCTCATTATGGAGGAGTGGTGAGATCCTCCTCATCCCTCATTATGGAGGAGTGGTGAGATCCTCCTCATCTCTCATTATGGAGGAGTGGTGAGATCCTCCTCATCTCTCATTATGGAGGGGTGGTGAGATCCTCCTCATCCCTCATTATGGAGGAGTGGTGAGATCCTCCTCATCCCTCATTATGGAGGAGTGGTGAGATCCTCCTCATCTCTCATTATGGAGGGGTGGTGAGATCCTCCTCATTTCTCATTATGGAGGGGTGGTGAGATCCCCCTAATCTCTCATTATGGAGGGGTGGTGAGATCCTCCTCATCTCTCATTATGGAGGAGTGGTGAGATCCTCCTCACCTCTCATTATGGAGGAGGGGGTGAGATCCTCCTCATCTCTCATTATGGAGGGGTGGTGAGATCCTCCTCATCTCTCATTATGGAGGAGTGGTGAGATCCTCCTCATCCCTCATTATGGAGGAGTGGTGAGATCCTCATCTCTCATTATGGAGGAGTGGTGAGATCCTCCTCATCTCTCATTATGGAGGGGTGGTGAGATCCTCCTCATCCCACAAAGGACTCCCGGGGCACTCTGGGGGATCTGCAGGGACAAAGGACTCCCGGGGCACTCTGGGGGATCTGGAAAGACAAAGGACTCCCGGGGCACTCTGGGGGATCTGGAAAGACAAAGGACTCCCGGGGCACTCTGGGGGATCTGCAGGGACAAAGGACTCCCGGGGCACTCTGGGGGATCTGCAGGGACAAAGGACTCCCGGGGCACTCTGGGGGATCTTGAAAGACAAAGGACTCCCGGGGCACTCTGGGGGATCTGGAAAGACAAAGGACTCCCGGGGCACTCTGGGGGATCTGCAGGGACAAAGGACTCCCGGGGCACTCTGGGGGGGATCTGCAGGGACAAAGGACTCCCGGGGCACTCTGGGGGGGATCTGCAGGGACAAAGGACTCCCGGGGCACTCTGGGGGAAATCTGCAGGTACAAAGGACTCCTGGCATACTCTGGGGGAACTGCAGGGACAAAGGACACCTGGGGCACTCTGGGAGATCTGCAGGGACAAAGGACACCTGGGGCACTCTGGGAGATCTGCAGGGATAAAGGACTCCCGGGTCACTCTGGGAGATCTGCAGGGACAAAGGACACTCTGGGAGATCTGCAGGGACAAAGGAGCCCCGGAGCACTCTGGGGGGGGGGGGGTCTGCAGAGACAAATGACTCTTGGGGCACTCTGGGGGATCTGCAGGGACAAAGGACACCTGGGGCACTCTGGGAGATCTGCAGGGACAAAGGACTCCCTGGGCACTCTGGGAGATCTGCAGGGACAAAGGACACCCGGGGCACTCTGGGAGATCTGCAGGGACAAAGGACACCTGGGGCACTCTGGGAGATCTGCAGGGACAAAGGACACCTGGGGCACTCTGGGAGATCTGCAGGGACAAAGGACTCCCTGGGCACTCTGGGAGATCTGCAGGGACAAAGGACACCCGGGGCACTCTGGGAGATCTGCAGGGACAAAGGACACCCGGGGCACTCTGGGAGATCTGCAGGGACAAAGGACACCCGGGGCACTCTGGGAGATCTGCAGGGACAAAGGACACCCGGGGCACTCTGGGAGATCTGCAGGGACAAAGGACACCCGGGGCACTCTGGGAGATCTGCAGGGACAAAGGACACCTGGGGCACTCTGGGAGATCTGCAGGGACAAAGGACACCTGGGGCACTCTGGGAGATCTGCAGGGACAAAGGACTCCCGGGGCACTCTGGGAGATCTGCAGGGACAAAGGACACCCGGGGCACTCTGGGGAGATCTGCAGGGACAAAGGACACCTGGGGAGATCTGCAGGGACAACGGACACCTGGGGCACTCTGGGAGATCTGCAGGGACAAAGGACTCCCGGGGCACTCTGGGGGATCTGCAGGGACAAAGGACTCCCGGGGCACTCTGGGAGATCTGTAGAGACAAAGGACACCCGGGGCACTCTGGGAGATCTGCAGGGACAAAGGACACCCGGGGCACTCTGGGAGATCTGCAGGGACAAAGGACACCCGGGGCACTCTGGGGAGATCTGCAGGGACAAAGGACACCTGGGGAGATCTGCAGGGACAACGGACACCTGGGGCACTCTGGGAGATCTGCAGGGACAAAGGACTCCCGGGGCACTCTGGGGGATCTGCAGGGACAAAGGACTCCCGGGGCACTCTGGGGGATCTGCAGGGACAAAGGACTCCCGGGGCACTCTAGGGAGATCTGCAGGGACAAAGGACTCCCGGGGCACTCTAGGGAGATCTGCAGGGACAAAGGACTCCCGGGGCACTCTAGGGAGATCTGTAGGGACAAAGGACTCCCGGGGCACTCTGGGGGATCTGCAGGGACAAAGGACTCCCGGGGCACTCTGGGGGGGGGGGTCTGCAGAGACAAATGACTCTTGGGGCACTCTGGGGGATCTGCAGGGACAAAGGACTCCCGGAGCACTCTGGGAGATCTGCAGGGACAAAGGACACCCGGGGCACTCTGGGAGATCTGGAGAGACAAAGGACTCCCGGGGCACTCTGGGGAGATCTGCAGGGACAAAGGACTCCCGGGGCACTCTGGGGGATCTGCAGGGACAAAGGACTCCCGGGGCACTCTGGGGGATCTGCAGGGACAAAGGACTCCCGGGGCACTCTAGGGAGATCTGTAGGGACAAAGGACTCCCGGGGCACTCTAGGGAGATCTGTAGGGACAAAGGACTCCCGGGGCACTCTGGGGGGGGGATCTGCAGGGACAAAGGACTCCCGGGGCACTCTGGGGGGGGGGATCTGCAGGGACAAAGGACTCCCGGGGCACTCTGGGAGATCTGCAGGGACAAAGGACACCTGGGGCACTCGAAGATCTGCAGGGACAAAGGACACCTGGAGCACTCTGTGGGGATCTGTAGGGACAAAGGACTCCCAGGGCACTCTGGGGGATCTGCAGGGACAAAGGACACCTGGAGCACTCTGTGGGGATCTGTAGGGACAAAGGACTCCAGGGGCACTCTGGGGGATCTGCAGGGACAAAGGACTCCCGGGGCACTCTGGAAGATCTGCAGGGACAAAGGACTCCCGGAGCACTCTGGGGGGGGGGGGTCTGCAGAGACAAATGACTCCCGGAGCACTCTGGGGGATCTGCAGGGACAAAGGACACCTGGGGCACTCTGGGGGATCTAAAAAGACAATCACTTTTTTCCCCCCAGAATGCAGTGCTGGAATCTCTCCCCCCCTCCCCTCATGTATGGGAGAGGCCCCGTTACTCACACTGGGGTCACTTTATAGAAAAAGTACTTTTATTTTAAACAAAGCAGCAGGACCCCCCCAGACATCTCCCGGAGGAGGGGGGGGGGTCCCTCCATATGATTGAAAGTCTCCTAGGTGCCCCCAATATGGCGTCCAATCCACAAAGTCCCTTGAATCACATGGGTGTGCCAGGAACCTCCTATATAGAAGAGACCGCCCATGGACAATTCCCGGGGGCGACGCCCGGTCCATGCACCGCCTATGATAAAGAAGAGACCGCCCACGCGGAGCTCCCGGTGACTACGTCCGGTCCACGCACCGCCTCACAGGAAGGCGCAGAGCTTCTCCATCTCCCGTGGGTTAAAATTCGAGAGAAACATCAACTCCTCCTTCCCGCGATCCGTCCGCGCTGCAACACAAACACAGAGCGTCCAATCAGATTCCACCGTCACATGGCAAAACACAAAGAAGAGGCCCCCCCCCCCCGGGAGGACACACCCACCTTTCTCATGCTGGATCCATTTCCTCTCCACGTAGTACTGGAAGCAGCTCTCAAACTCCTTCTCGCTGTATCTGGACACTTGTATGGGGATGAAGGGGTCCAGGAAATCAAATCCCTCCTGAAATATGAGACTATTGAGGCACAGTGACCTCCCTTCCCCCGCTATTCATCAGCCACTTCAGTCTATGCAATTTTCTCACTTACGACCACTAGAAGGCGCCCCCCCCAGCACTACAAGAGAGTGAACACTCAAAGAGAACATCGGAGGACCTGAGAGGCTGGAAAGTGCCCCACCCCCGTTTACTCCTCATGGGTGGGTTCTGTGTACACTCTATGATTGGAGGGGGGCTCCCGCCGTCACTCACCTTCCCAAGAAGCTCCTGCGGCAGATACGCCGATTTCCGATGGAATAACGACCCGGTCTGGCTGACCGTCAGGACAACAGCGCCCCCTGTCTGTGGGGAGATAAAAAGATAAGTATCTGCCCCCGCCAGAACATGTGACCTGAGGCCGGCCCCTGACTGGCTGTAGGACTGTCTTACCCAATCATTCTTCAGTATCTTCCGGAAGTTGTGGATGAGTGTCAGCTCTTTGGGAGACATCTGGGACAGAGACATGAGAGGAAGGTTATGTGTGTGTAAGGAGGGGGGTGGGGTTGGGAGTGCAGACATGGGCGGGGGTGGGCACTCACAATGCTCTTGTCCTCCTTCTTCAGGCTGCTCCTCCCCCACAGACTGTTGGCCCCGTCCATAGACACCAGGAGCCGAAATGCATCGCCTCCGCTTTGTCTCTTCAGCTCCTTCAGCACCACGCCCACCACGTCACTGGCTGTCTTCACCCGGGTCAGCCCCTGAGGAGGAGGAGGAGTTACTGCCCCAGAGCAACCCAGGAGGTGGAGGGAGAGGAACACATTCATGCCACAGCTCACCAAGGGTGACCGCCCACACAGCACGGGGGGAGGGGTCACCCACACAGCACGGGGGGGGGGGGAGACAAAGGGGGGAAGGGGGGGGGGTCACCCACACAGCACAGCCCCCTTGCATGAGACCACGGCATGGAGAAGCAGCAAGTCCTGTGCATGGGGTTACCATATTCTGGGGGTCCCTGGGCCTTCTTACCTGATCCACCACAGCGCCCAGTGGTGTCCCCTCATCTGTGGCCTCCCGCTTACTCCAGACGTACCGCTGCCGGGTCCTAATCTGAAACACAAACATACCCAGATCACTGGGGGCGGGACCAAGTCCAGGGGCCCCTCCCATCTCCCAACAGGACAGGGGCCCCTCCCATCAGGACAGGGGCCCCCTTGCATTAGAGAAGAGATCTTCTGTTTCCTGGAGTAATGAAGAAGAGGAGGATGACCTTCACATCCCGGGACTATTGTCTGCAACCCAGAACGATGTATGGGGGAGGGGTCTGCTTCCTTATTACAGAATACAATAGGGCCCCTTTGACCTCATGGGCCCACTGTACATCTAGGAGTGATGGGATTCGGGATCACCCAGGCCACTCCCCCCCCCCCCATAGTACAGGGGAAGAATCTGCACCAATCAGCAAGCAGGCCCTGGGGCCCCATAGTCACCTGTGAGAGGAACGGCTCATTAGAAGCTTTGAAGTGTTTCAGCCAATTAGATGCCTCCAATGGCTGGTCATAACGCTCCGCCTTATATGATGACATCATCAGCTCCTTACAGTTCTTCACCAGGAGGTGTGCTGGAGGCAGAAAGAGAGCGCCTGTCACCAACTTACCCACTACCGACCTCCCAATTACCCCCTACCCCCACTCCTGACCCCCTCCATTTCCTCCCCACCGCCCCCATCCCCCGCTACCAACCCCAGTTACCCCCCTCCCCCGATACCGACCCCCGATTACCACCCCCCCGCTGACCTCCAATTACCTCCCGACCCCCCCGCTACTGACCTCCAATTACTTCTCACCCCTTCTACCGTTTCCCGATTACCCCTCACCCACACGCTACCGACCCCTGAAGAACAAAGCCAGTCCCCAGAACTTACCGTCGGGTAGGTGCACTATGAGCCAGCCCTGGCTGTGGCAGTAGTGTAGAACGTGGCACAAAATCAGACTTTTCCCTGTCCCAGGCTTACCATCTGGGAGGTTCCAAGTGTTAAGGAAGAGGAGGATTGTGGGAAATGAAGAGACGGCACTACGGTGAGGGAACTGTCCCACCAGAGAACCTACAAGCCAAGCCACACCCACCCTGTGCTGCCCAGATCGAACAACCAACCACTATGATCGGGGTATCAGTTCATTCCCTGCGCCAGGAGACTTGCCCCCGACTCACATCACAACAGTCGCCCCCAGACTCTCGCCGCATCGCAACAGTCACCCCCAGACTCGCGCCGCCTCGCGACAGTCACCCCCAGACTCGCGCCGCCTCGCGACAGTCGCCCCCAGACTCGCGCCGCCTCGCGACAGTCACCCCCAGACTCGCGCCGCCTCGCGACAGTCACCCCCAGACTCGCGCCGCCTCGCGACAGTCGCCCCAAGAACATGGAAGGATACAGAGGACGTAACGCACGGCAGGGTGGGAGAAGTCCGTCTTCCTCAGATAGGAGAGGAGTTCGATGGCGGGCTGGCGCACCATCAGGGAGGTCTCATTGAAGGTCTTACACTGGAAGGGAAGGAGGAGGAGTTAGTACAAAGGAGGGGGGGGGGGTGCAGATAGGATCACTTAATATTGCCCCATCAGGGGCGGGACTCACCTGTAGCTGGAAGCGCAGGGGAAGGCCATGGGGGAAGATGGACCTCACCTGGCTGGAAGGGATGGAGTAGAACTGGGCCTCGTGGTCCTCTGTGTGCCGGACCTGGAAAACACGTCATGTGACTAGTGACCCCGGGTGACACAGGACACCCCTATATATATCATCATACCCCACCGGCACCCCGACACAGGACACCCCTATATATATCATCATACCCCACCGGCACCCCGACACAGGACACCCCCATATATATCATACCCCACCGGCACCCCAACACAGGACACCCCCATATATATGTATACCAGACCGGCACCCTGACACAGGACACCCCCATATATATCATCATACCACATCGGCACCCCAACACAGGACACCCCCATATATATATATATATCATACCACAACGGCACCCCAACACAGGACACCCCATATATATATATATATACCACACCGGCACCCCGACACAGGACACCCCTATATATCATACCAGACTGGCACCCCCGACACAGGACACCCCCATATATATCATACCAGACCGGCACCCCCGACACAGGACACCCATATATATCATACCTGACCGGCACCCCCATATGTATTATACCATACCGGCACCCCGACACAGGACACCCCCATATATATCATACCAGACCGGCACCCTGACACAGGACACCCCCATATATATTATACCAGACCGGCACCCCCATATGTATTATACCAGACCGGCACCCCCATATGTATTATACCAGACCGGCACCCCCATATGTATTATACCAGACCGGCACCCCGACACAGGACACCCCCATATATATCATACCTGACCGGCACCCCCATATGTATTATACCAGACCGGCACCCCGACACAGGACACCCCCCATATATATGTATACCAGACCGGCACCCTGACACAGGACACCCCCATATATATATTAACCTGACCGGCACCCCCATATGTATTATACCAGACCGGCACCCCCATATGTATTATACCAGACCGGCACCCCCATATGTATTATACCAGACTGGCACCCCCATATGTATTATACCAGACCGGCACCCCCATATGTATTATACCAGACCGGCACCCCGACACAGGACACTCCCATATATATCATACCAGACCAGCACCCCGACACAGGACACCCCCATATATATAATACCAGACCAGCACCCCGACACAGGACTCCCCCATATATATCATACCAGACCGGCACCCCAACACAGGACACCCCCATATATATAATACCAGACCGGCACCCCGACACAGGACACCCCTATATATCATACCAGACCGGCACCCCGACACAGGACACCCCCATATATATAATACCAGACCAGCACCCCGACACAGGACACCCCCATATATATAATACCAGACCAGCACCCCGACACAGGACACCCCTATATATCATACCAGACCGGCACCCCGACACAGGACACCCCCATATATATAATACCAGACCAGCACCCCGACACAGGACACCCCCATATATATAATACCAGACCAGCACCCCGACACAGGACACCCCCATATATATCATACCAGACCGGCACCCCCGACACAGGACACCCATATGTATTATACCAGACCGGCACCCCCATATGTATTATACCAGACCGGCACCCCCGACACAGGACACCCATATGTATTATACCAGACCGGCACCCCCATATGTATTATACCAGACCGGCACCCCGACACAGGACACCCCCATATATATCATACCAGACCGGCACCCCGACACAGGACACCCCCATATATATGTATACCATACCGGCACCCCGACACAGGACACCCCCATATATATCATACCACATCGGCACCCCAACACAGGACACCCCCATATATATATCTATCATACAAGGACCGGCACCCTGACACAGGACACCCCCATATTTATGTATACCGGACCGGCACCCCGACACAGGACACCCCCATATATATACCTGACCGGCAACCCCATATGTATTATACCAGACCGGCACCCTAACAAAGGACACCCCCATATATATCATACCAGACCGGCACCCCGACACAGGACCCCCCCATATATATGTATACCAGACAGGCACCCCGACACAGGACACCCCATATATAACATACCAGACCGGCACAGGACACCCCCATATATCATACCACACCGGCATCCGACACAGGACACCCCCATATATATATATATCATACCACACCGGCACCCCGACACAGGACACCCCCATATATATCATACCACACCGGCATCCAACACAGGACACCCCCATATAATACAGGAAATCCCGGAACCCCCCCACACCTGAGGACTGTTGAGAATATATGGGGGGGGGGGGGCTCCCACTATACAGACTGCACACTGACAATCTGTTTCCAGGCAACTGCACCCGATTGCGGGATACTCTGCAGGCTGGTCACGTGACCCGATCCAGTTTCCATGGAGACCAATTATCTGCACCAAGTATGACCTGAACAAGAGAGAATTATTAAACGTGGGGGTGGGGGGATAAATCTGGGGAGGTGGGGTAATAATGGGGAGAAGGGAATACACCCAGTATGGGAGGGAGGGGGGATAATAATTAATAGGGAGGGAGGAATAAATCCGCGGGGGGGGGGGGGGAAGAATAAATCTGGGGAAGGGGGGGGTAATATTGGGGAGAAGGGAATACATCCAGTAGGGGAGGGAGGGGGGATTATTGTGAATGGGGAGGGAGGAATATATTTGAGAGGAGGGGCGGGATTAAATAAAGGAGGGGGAGGAATAACTTGAGGGTTGAGGGGTATATGCAGCAAGGAAGGGTGAGGGGTTATTACTGAAGAGGGAGGGAATAATCTATGGGGGGGGGGGGGGGGGTAATTAATGGGGAACGAGGAACGACTCAAGTGGAGGAGAACCACCCCTCCTCATTCCACAGGTCCCCCTCACTGGCCACCCCCTTTTATATGGAGGTGGGGCCAGAACAGTGGTAATGCCCCCCCCCCCCACCATGGTGACCAGACTGGGATCTTCCCACTTACCGGATCACTCTCACTGGTCCGAAAGACGTCTCTGGGGGCGGGGCTTTCTACAGAGGAAGCGGCATCAGACAACCCCCTCTGAGGAACCGACGAAGCGAATACCAACTGGAGGAAAGAAAAGATACAAATGTCAGTTTAGTCCTCTACCCCGCCCCCGCCTAGTACCCTCTCCTCTACCCCACCCCACCCCACCCAGTACCCCCTCCTCTACCTCGCCCCCGCCTAGTACCCTCTCCTCTACCCCACCCAGTACCCCGTCCTCTACCTCGCCCCCCTCCTAGTACCCTCTCCTCTACCCCACCGAGTACATCATCCTCTACCTCGCCCCCGCCTAGTACCCTCTCCTCTACCCCACCCAGTACATCGTTCTCTACCTCGCCCCCGCCTAGTACCCTCTCCTCTACCTCGTACATCATCCTCTACCCCGCCCCCGCCTAGTACCCTCTCCTCTACCCCACCCAGTACATTGTCCTCTACCTCGCCCCTGCCTAGTACCCTCTCCTCTACCCCACCGAGTACATCGTCCTCTACCTCGCCCCCGCCTAGTACCCTCTCCTCTACCCCACCCAGTACATCGTTCTCTACCTCACCCCCGCCTAGTACCCTCTCCTCTACCTCGTACATCATCCTCTACCCCGCCCCCGCCTAGTACCCTCTCCTCTACCCCACCCAGTACATTGTCCTCTACCTCGCCCCTGCCTAGTACCCTCTCCTCTACCCCACCCAGTACACGGTCCTCTACCCCGCCCCGCACCCTCTCCTCTACCCCACCCAGTACCCAGTCCTCTACCTTGCCCCCGCCTGGTACCCTCTCCTCTACCCCACCCAGTACATCGTCCTCAACCCCGCCCTTGCCTAGTACCCTCTCCTCTACCCCGTCCCCACCCAGTACACCGTCCCTTTACCCCGCCCCTGTCGAATACCCTCTCTTCTACTCCACCCAGTACACTGTCCTCTACCCTGCCCCCACCCAGTACATCATCCTCTACTCCGTCCCTGCCTAGTACGCTCTCCTCTATCCCGCCCCCACCCAGTAGTCAGTTCTCTACCCCCCCCCCCCCAGTAACCCCTCCTATACTCCGTCCCACCCAGTGTTCTGTCCTTTACCCTTCCCCGTACCCAGTCCTTTACCCCACACCTGCCTAGTACCCCATCCTCTACCCCGCCCCCACTCAGTACACCATCCGCTACCCCGCCCCAACCCAGTTCTCTACCCCACCTCTATCCAGTACCCAGTCCTCTATTCCACCCCTGCCCCAGTACCCCATTTTCTACCCTGCACCTTATCCTGCCCCCCTTGTCCCCATACACTATAGCAGGGAATAGAGTAATAAAAAAACAAAAATACAAAAGGCATAAGGGGTCAATTCACTAACGTGATGAGAGAACGCGGTCATGTGACAAGTGCATAAATTATCGCATGCAGTAAATTAAGTCCAAATACCGAAAAAAAAAACACGACTAAGCGGTAAATAAAAATTGAAAAATGTTTCCGATAAATACGGTTTACAAATCGTGTGGTAAGTAATTCACAAACGGATCAGAGAGTGAAAAATGGGACTTGACTTTTTCTCTGGAGGGACACAGCTCCTGGTATTCATAACCATTGTGTTATACTGCCCCCTACAGGAGTAGGACACAAGGCAGGAAAAAAGTCTGGCTATACCTATAAGCAGTCCCAGGGGGTATACTCCCTCTCTCTGCTATAGGCACTCAGTTTAGTTACAAGCAGTGTCAGAAGAATTATAACCCCACAGAGAGGTGGGTGCTGTGTCTGTCAATGAACATCAGAGAAATGGATTTTACGGGAAGCCAAAAATTCCATTTTCTTTTGTTCGATGGACACAGCTCCTGATCTTCATGACCATTGGGACGTCCCAAAGCAGTGCTAAACATGAGACGTGGGAACAACCAAAAGAAATTCCCAAAGCTAAACATTAGCCAACCAGGCAACAGGAGCTCAACCAAAAAACTGGAGACCACCTGAAAAAAAACAATACACCCTCAAAGAGGATCAGGTCCTCTAAACAGCAGGCTGCAAAACCTTGCGGCCAAAGGAAGCACCCGCAGATGCTAACACATCCACTTTATACAACTTTGTGAAAGTGTTCACTGATGCCCAGGTGGCCGCCTTGCAAACCTGCGTCACTGACGCCTGATGATGGAAGGCCCAGGAGGCACTGAGCGCCCAAGTAGAGTGTGCCTGACAGGGAAAGGAGGAACCTGACCCTTGATGGAACAGGCCTAAATCACCGTCTGTCTGATCCATCTGGAAATGGTCACAGAGGAAGCGGACAACCCTTTCCGAGGCCCATCCATGAGCACAAAGAGAGTCTGACTTCCTGAAAGACTGCGTAGATGCCAGGTAACTCCTAATTGCCCAAGACATGCAAGGCCTTCGAATGTGTTGGCCTGGGACACAGGGAAGGCAACACAATGTCTTCATTCAAATGAAAATCAGAGACAACCTTTGGAAGTAAAGACGGACAGGGGCAAAGGACCGCCTTATCCCTGTGAATCACCAGATAGGGTGAATGACAGGTTAACGGCGCCAGTTCCAACACCCGGCACGCAGAGGTGATAATCACCAAAAAGGCCACCTTCTGGGAAAGTGTAAGCAGGGGAATCTCCCAAATATTTTCAAAGGGAGGCTTCTGTAGAGCTGAAAGCAGCAAATTGAGATCCCGAGGCAGCAACGGAGCCCGCACTAGAGGGGCCAAATGTTGGACACCTTGAAGAAAGGTACGCACCAGGGAAGTGTGGAGTGTGTGGCCAAACGTCATTGGAAGAAGACCACAAAAGCCGACACCTGGCCCTTGATGGTACTCAAAGCCAACTTCTGTTCAACCCCCCATTGAAGGAAGGTTAAGATCCGAGCTACCGAGAAGAAGCGAGGATGAACCCCAAGCGACTCACACCACGCAATGTACGTCTTCCACGTACGATGGTAGATTTTCCTAGAAGTAGATTTCCTAGATTTCAACAGTGTAGGAATCACCGATTCAGATAAACCGCTATCCTTCAGCACCTGGCGTTTAAAAGCCAAACCGTCAAAGCCAACGACTGTAAAACAGGATGGAAGATTGGTCCTTGGGACAGCAGATCCTCCCTGAGAGGAAGCTTCCAAGGAACGTCGGTGATTAGCAGCACCAGATCGGCGCACCAAGCCTAACAAGGCCAGTTCGAAGCCACTAAGATGACGGGGATCCCTTCTGCCATTGATCCTGTGTAGAAATCTGGGCAGACGCTTGAGTGGAAGGAAGGTGTAAATCAGCCAATATTGACCCGATGGGGCCATCAGCATGTCTGTGGCGTCCGCCAGAGGATTCCTTGACTGAGCCACAAACCTCTGCACCTTTCTGTTGAGCCAAGATGCCAACAGATCCACCTCGGGGGTACCCTACCGGAGACACAACTAATGAAACACCTTCAGATGAAGGGGCCACTCCCCTTGGTCCAACACCTGTCAACTGAAGTAATCCGCTTACCAGTTTTCCACCCCGGGAATGTGTATGGCGGAGAGGGCTGGAACGAATCATTCTGCCCAGCTTAGAATGCCGGCTACCTCCAGAGCCGCCAGGACACTTCTTGTGCCCCCCTGGTGATTGGCACAAGCCATGGCTGTGGCACTGTCCCATTGAATCCGCACTGGACAACCCTGAAGACGATCCGTCCAATGATCCAGACACAGTCTGATTGCTCGGAGTACCAAGACATTGATCGGTAGTCTGGACGATTCCAGCGTCCAGGGCCCCTGAGCAGAATGCTTGCCAAGGACGCCTCCCCAGCCGGACAAGCTGGCATCTGTGGTGACCACTGTCCAATACAAGGGGTCGAAGAACGAAGCCACCATATCAGGGACTTCCTCGTTCCCCGACTCAGCCAAGTCTGATTGTCCAGAGACTGCGGAGTCCCATTTGGTCAGAAACTCCCTTTGCAGGGACCTCGTATGGAACTGTGCAAACGGAACAGACTTGAAGGTAGACACCATCAGGCCCAGCACCCGCTGCAAGTTCGGAGGGACGACCATCTGTTGGACAGCAGGAGGAGAATTGCAGTCTGCAATTTCTGGAGTTTGTCCAGAGGAAGGGGCACTTTGGCTAGGGCTGAGTCCAGTCAGGCTCAGATAGTCCAGCTTTGTGGGTGGAACCAGAGCAGACTTGTGAAAATTCAGAATCCAGCAGAACTCTTGCAGAGTTCGTATTGTGATCTCCAAGTTTTCCACCAGAGCAGTAGGAGTCCAAGTAGCCCAGTGCCGCGATCCTCCGTTGGCCTAGCAAAGCTAGCACTGGGGATAACACTTTTGTGAAGACCCGAGGAGCAGAGGCGAGACCAAAGGGTAACGCCACAAACTGATAATGCTCCTCTCCCACAGCAAAGTGGAGAAAACGCTGGTGATGGTGCATATCGCAATGTGAAGGTAGGCATCCTTGATATCGATAGAGGAGAGGAAATCTCCCTGACGCAGGGATGCCACCACCGAGCGAATGAGCTCCATTCTGAACTTCTGCCCCCGCACAAAGCAGTTCAGCGCCTTGAGGTTCAGGATTGGACGCACCTTGCCTTCCTTCCTGGGAACTGTGAACAGGTTTGAGTAAAAACCCTGAAAACCTTCAGAAGTCGGAACCGGAACAATCATCCCTTGAAGGAACAGGCCCTGTAAGTGGTCTGGGGACAGGCGTAAGTTGAAAGGAAAGAACCTTGCTGGGGGACAAGAGAAAAACTCGATCTTGTAGCCGGACCAAATTACTTTGTGGACCCACTTGTCTTGCACCAGGGAAGTCCACAGACCCGGACACAAGCGAAGATGTCCCCCCCACCCCCGATACGGGTGAGGGCGCATGCTGAAGGAGCCTTATCCACGGGTCTGGAGAAGCCCGATCTTGGCTTGCTAGACCAGGCTTGTATGGATCCTCCAAAGGAGGCCCTCAAAGGCTTTGAACCCTTTACAGTCGACCCTGAGGGACGAAAAAACTTCTTATGAGCTGAGAAGGAAGGCCCACGTCTACGACAAGGTTCCTTGCCCTTAGTAGCCTGAGTCATCCAGGGTAGCTCCAAACAGGCAATCTCCTTGGAAAGGGAAGATCAGTCAAGGCCTTTTTTGAAGTTTGATCCGCAGACCAGCAATTGAGCAAAAAGACATGCTGAAAGACCACTGCCGAAACAGGGAGCCGAACCATCAGGGGAGCCACATCCAAAGAAGCATCACAGATAAACTGAAGCCCCTGGACCAGCCGGTCCGCCAGCTCAGCAAAGGCAGGGGGGGGGGGGGCGGTTCTCCCTCCTGGTTGCGGCGTAGGAGCTTAGTCCACTCAGTCAGAGTTTGCGACACCAGGGCAATGGTGAACACCGGCCTCAGTGCTGAACCAGCCAGAGTGTGCATATTGCAGGCCACAGCCTCCGCCTTCCGGCCAGCCAGGTCCTTAAAGGCCGGAGACTCTTCAACTGGAATCATGGTTGCCTTGTTCAATCTGGAAACCAGAGGGTCCACCTCTGGTGGCACAGTCCACTTCTTAAGCAGGGACTCCTCATAGGGGTAACGCCTAGTAAAGCACTTAGGGACCCCAAGGGGACGCTTTGGTCATCTCCACTCTTTAGCGACAATTCTGTCAAAATAGGCGGGGAAAGGAAACACCTCACTATCAGAGAATTTCCGGGCACCTGGTCGCAGACCCAGCAGGGAGACCCAAGTCCACGGCGGCCGAATCAGATGAGATAGATGGGGCAGGGGAAGGCGGGGGGGGGGGGGGGGGGTTTGCTTTTTGCTAGCCAGTCGCTCGAAAGATGGTTGGGACCCGGAGGACCCCGCAGCCTCAGAGAGGGAATCAGGTGGGAAGATGTGCTTCAAAGACTCCATGATTCACCAGGGGGACCTCACAAACCAGGTGTAAAACACTGCTGAGGGACAACCTCCACCACACTGGCAACACCACCCGGTCACCAGGCACAAAGCACCAAGCGATCCTCAGCAGAGAGGGAGAGAACCCCACCAGACTCACCACCCAGCAGAAACCAGGCACCGCAGCCACCAGGATAATCTGCATTACACTTGCAGCGATCAGGAAGAAAAATCATCCAGGAGTCAGCACCAGGGGATGAGGCGGGGCTCCCAACACCAAAATCACTGCCCACAGGGCTCCACTGTAACGGCTGCTGCTATTTTCATCGACAAACCACAGCAAAATGGCCGCTGGACTACACAAACATGGCCGCCATGTATAGGAATACACAGACACCCCATGCTATTTTTTTTATAGATTTTATTTACTGACATACATTCAGGTGACAGCTGATAACTCATCCGTTGTTAAGGACGTGGCGACCGGCTTCCCCGCCTACTCCTTAGCAACCAGCTCAATGCCATAATTTACCACTAAATCAAACACCGCATTCAAGATCGAATGATAAATTCTTAGCGATCCAACCCCCCATAGTGCCGGGTCACCCCGATTCTTCCCATACACACCCCAATATCACTGTATACCATAACAATTCATCCCCCCCCCCACCCCGATAATGGACTCACCCTCCAGGGGGATCGGTGCACACACCTCACCAACATCTCTACAATACAGAAAGAAAAAAATTAATTACCAGTCCTTAGTCCCACCCCCATTCCAACATTGGTCCCCCCCCTTCTCACCCAGTGACACCCCACCGACCCAGTCCCCCCCATCTGACACCGGTCCACAGTGCCCAACACCAGTTCAGTCCCCCCCCCCCCGACACCGGTCCACAGTCCCCCCCCCCCCCCCCCGACACCGATCCACAGTCCCCCCACCAACACCGGTCCACAGTCCCCCCCCCGACACCGGTCCACAGTCCCCCCACCAACACCGGTCCACAGTCCCCCCCCCCTCCTCCGACACGTCGGGCTGAGGACCCTCCGGTCGGTATTGGGCCCTCAGTCCGGTTTCCGGTCGGTATTGGGCCCTCAGTCCGGTTCCCGGTCGGTATTGGGCCCTCAGTCCGGTTCCCGGTCGGTATTGGGCCCTCAGTCCGGTTCCCGGTCGGTATTGGGTCCTCAGTCCGGTCGGTATTGGGCCCTCAGTCCGGTTTCCGGTCGGTATTGAGACCTCAGTCCGGTCGGTATTGGGCCCTCAGTCCGGTCGGTATTGGGTCCTCAGTCCGGTTTCCGGTCGGTATTGAGACCTCAGTCCGGTCGGTATTGAGACCTCAGTCCGGTCGGTATTGAGACCTCAGTCCGGTCGGTATTGGGCCCTCAGTCCGGTCGGTATTGGGCCCTCAGTCCGGTCGGTATTGGGCCCTCAGTCCGGTCGGTATTGGGCCCTCAGTCCGGTTTCCGGTCGGTATTGGGTCCTCAGTCCGGTTTCCGGTCGGTATTGGGTCCTCAGTCCGGTTTCCGGTCGGTATTGGGTCCTCAGTCCGGTTTCCGGTCGGTATTGGGTCCTCAGTCCGGTTTCCGGTCGGTATTGGGTCCTCAGTCCGGTTTCCGGTCGGTATTGGGTCCTCAGTCCGGTCGGTATTGGGTCCTCAGTCCGGTTTCCGGTCGGTATTGGGTCCTCAGTCCGGTTTCCGGTCGGTATTGGGTCCTCAGTCCGGTCGGTATTGGGTCCTCAGTCCGGTTTCCGGTCGGTATTGGGTCCTCAGTCCGGTCAGTATTCGGTCCTCAGTCCGGTTTCCGGTCGGTATTGGGTCCTCAGACCGGTCGGTATTGGGCCCTCAGTCCGGTTTCCGGTCAATATTGGGTCCTCAGTCCGGTTTCCGGTCGGTTTTGAGACCTCAGTCCGGTTTCCGGTCGGTATTGGGTCCTCAGTCCGGTTACCGGTCGGTATTGGGTCCTCAGTCCGGTTTCCGGTCGGTATTGGGTCCTCAGACCGGTCGGTTTTGGGTCCTCAGACCGGTCGGTATTGGGTCCTCAGACCGGTCGGTATTGGGTCCTCAGACCGGTTTCCGGTCGGTATTGGGTCCTCAGTCCGGTTTGAGGTCGGTATTGGGTCCTCAGTCCGGTCAGTATTGGGTCCTCAGTCCGGTTACCGGTCGGTATTGGGTCCTCAGTCCGGTTACCGGTCGGTATTGGGTCCTCAGTCCGGTTACCGGTCGGTATTGGGTCCTCAGTCCGGTCGGTATTGGGTCCTCAGTCCGGTTTCCGGTCGGTATTGGGTCCTCAGTCCGGTCGGTATTGGGTCCTCAGTCCGGTTTCCAGTCAGTATTGGGTCCTCAGTCCGGTCAGTATTCGGTCCTCAGTCCGGTTTCCGGTCGGTATTGGGTCCTCAGTCCGGTCGGTATTGGGTCCTCAGTCCGGTCGGTATTGGGTCCTCAGTCCGGTCGGTATTGGGTCCTCAGTCCGGTCGGTATTGGGTCCTCAGTCCGGTCGGTATTGGGCCCTCAGTCCGGTCGGTATTGGGCCCTCAGTCCGGTCGGTATTGGGCCCTCAGTCCGGTTACCGGTCGGTATTGGGTCCTCAGTCCGGTCGGTATTGGGTCCTCAGTCCGGTCGGTATTGGGCCCTCAGTCCGGTCAGTATTGGGTCCTCAGTCCGGTCGGTATTGGGTCCTCAGTCCGGTCGGTATTGGGTCCTCAGTCCGGTTACCGGTCGGTATTGGGTCCTCAGTCCGGTCGGTATTGGGCCCTCAGTCCGGTCGGTATTGGGTCCTCAGTCCGGTCGGTATTGGGTCCTCAGTCCGGTCGGTATTGGGTCCTCAGTCCGGTCGGTATTGGGTCCTCAGTCCGGTCGGTATTGGGTCCTCAGTCCGGTCGGTATTGGGACCTCAGTCCAGTCGGTATTGGGTCCTCAGTCCGGTCGGTATTGGGTCCTCAGTCCGGTCGGTATTGGGTCCTCAGTCCGGTCGGTATTGGGTCCTCAGTCCGGTTTCCGGTCGGTATTGGGTCCTCAGTCCGGTTTCCGGTCGGTATTGGGTCCTCAGTCCGGTCAGTATTCGGTCCTCAGTCCGGTTTCCGGTCGGTATTGGGTCCTCAGTCCGGTCGGTATTGGGTCCTCAGTCCGGTATTGGGTCCTCAGTCCGGTTTCCGGTCGGTATTGGGTCCTCAGTCCGGTTACCGGTCGGTATTGGGTCCTCAGTCCGGTTACCGGTCGGTATTGGGTCCTCAGTCCGGTTACCGGTCGGTATTGGGTCCTCAGTCCGGTTACCGGTCGGTATTGGGTCCTCAGTCCGGTTACCGGTCGGTATTGGGTCCTCAGTCCGGTCGGTATTGGGCCCTCAGTCCGGTCGGTATTGGGTCCTCAGTCCGGTCGGTATTGGGTCCTCAGTCCGGTCGGTATTGGGTCCTCAGTCCGGTCGGTATTGGGTCCTCAGTCCGGTCGGTATTGGGACCTCAGTCCGGTCGGTATTGGGACCTCAGTCCGGTCGGTATTGGGTCCTCAGTCCGGTCGGTATTGGGTCCTCAGTCCGGTCGGTATTGGGTCCTCAGTCCGGTTTCCGGTCGGTATTGGGTCCTCAGTCCGGTTTCCGGTCGGTATTGGGTCCTCAGTCCGGTCAGTATTCGGTCCTCAGTCCGGTTTCCGGTCGGTATTGGGTCCTCAGTCCGGTCGGTATTGGGTCCTCAGTCCGGTATTGGGTCCTCAGTCCGGTTTCCGGTCGGTATTGGGTCCTCAGTCCGGTTACCGGTCGGTATTGGGTCCTCAGTCCGGTTACCGGTCGGTATTGGGTCCTCAGTCCGGTCGGTATTGGGTCCTCAGTCCGGTCGGTATTGGGCCCTCAGTCCGGTCGGTATTGGGCCCTCAGTCCGGTCGGTATTGGGCCCTCAGTCCGGTCGGTATTGGGCCCTCAGTCCGGTCGGTATTGGGTCCTCAGTCCGGTCGGTATTGGGTCCTCAGTCCGGTCGGTATTGGGTCCTCAGTCCGGTCGGTATTGGGTCCTCAGTCCGGTCGGTATTGGGTCCTCAGTCCGGTCGGTATTGGGTCCTCAGTCCGGTCGGTATTGGGTCCTCAGTCCGGTCGGTATTGGGTCCTCAGTCCGGTTTCCGGTCGGTATTGGGTCCTCAGTCCGGTTACCAGTCGGTATTGGGTCCTCAGTCCGGTTACCGGTCGGTATTGGGTCCTCAGTCCGGTTACCGGTCGGTATTGGGTCCTCAGTCCGGTCGGTATTGGGCCCTCAGTCCGGTCGGTATTGGGCCCTCAGTCCGGTCGGTATTGGGCCCTCAGTCCGGTCGGTATTGGGTCCTCAGTCCGGTCGGTATTGGGTCCTCAGTCCGGTCGGTATTGGGTCCTCAGTCCGGTCGGTATTGGGTCCTCAGTCCGGTCGGTATTGGGTCCTCAGTCCGGTTTCCGGTCGGTATTGGGTCCTCACTCCGGTTTCCGGTCGGTATTGGGTCCTCAGTCCGGTCAGTATTCGGTCCTCAGTCCGGTTTCCGGTCGGTATTGGGTCCTCAGTCCGGTCGGTATTGGGTCCTCAGTCCGGTTTCCGGTCGGTATTGGGTCCTCAGTCCGGTTACCGGTCGGTATTGGGTCCTCAGTCCGGTTACCGGTCGGTATTGGGTCCTCAGTCCGGTTACCGGTCGGTATTGGGTCCTCAGTCCGGTTACCGGTCGGTATTGGGTCCTCAGTCCGGTTTCCGGTCGGTATTGGGTCCTCAGTCCGGTGTCCGGTCGGTATTGGGTCCTCAGTCCGGTTTCCGGTCAGTATTGGGCCCTCAGTCCGGTTTCCGGTCGGTATTCGGTCCTCAGTCCGGTTACCGGTCGGTATTCGGTCCTCAGTCCGGTTACCGGTCGGTATTGGGTCCTCAGTCCGGTTTCCGGTCGGTATTGGGTCCTCAGTCCGGTGTCCGGTCGGTATTGGGTCCTCAGTCCGGTTTCCGGTCAGTATTGGGCCCTCAGTCTGGTTTCCGGTCGGTATTCGGTCCTCAGTCCGGTTACCGGTCGGTATTCGGTCCTCAGTCCGGTTACCGGTCGGTATTCGGTCCTCAGTCCGGTTTCTGGGCGGTATTGGGTCCTCAGTCCGGTTTCCGGTCGGTATTGGGTCCTCAGTCCGGTTTCCGGTCGGTATTGGGTCCTCAGTCCGGTGTCCGGTCGGTATTGGGTCCTCAGTCCGGTTTCCGGTCAGTATTGGGTCCTCAGTCCTGTGTCCGGTCGGTATTGGGCCCTCAGTCCGGTTTCCGGTGCTTCTCACCTTCTCTCTCGCTCTCACACTGTCAGACACCCTAGAAATGTCAGCGCGCGGTGTTTTCGTCATCAGCAGGCGGCAAACCGGAAGTGCCTCTGCCGCCATCTTCCTCTCTGGAGGGTCATTACGTCACCAATTCAGTGCAGAGCTGGTAGGCGGGGCTAACGCGTGACTGCAGAGACATGAATGAGGACTGTCTGTGCTCATCCCCATCCAATCAGAATTCTATTCTTCTCAGTGTGTCCTCTGTGTATAATATAACCTATAGAGAGGGAGAGATCTCTGGGGGGAGGAATGTAATCTTTGAAGGACTTTGGGGGGTATTATGGAGGGTGGGGGGTATATTGGAGGTATTATGGATGGTGGGGGGTATATTGGGGGTATTATGGAGGGTGGGGGGGTATATTGGGGGTATTATGGATGGTGGGGGGTATATTGGGGGTATTATGGATGGTGGGGGGTATATTGGGGGTATTATGGATGGTGGGGGGTATATTGGGGGTATTATGGAGGGTGGGGGGTATATTGGGGGTATTATGGATGGTGGGGGGTATATTGGGGGTATTATGGATGGTGGGGGGTATATTGGGGGTATTATGGATGGTGGGGGGTATATTGGGGGTATTATGGATGGTGGGGGGTATATTGGGGGTATTATGGAGGGTGGGGGGTATATTGGGGGTATTATGGAGGGTGGGGGGTATATTGGGGGTATTATGGAGGGTGGGGGGTATATTGGGGGTATTATGGAGGGTGGGGGGTATATTGGGGGTATTATGGATGGTGGGGGGTATATTGGGGGTATTATGGAGGGTGGGGGGTATATTGGGGGTATTATGGATGGTGGAGGGTATATTGGGGGTATTATGGAGGGTGGGGGGTATATTGGGGGTATTATGGAGGGTGGGGGGGTATATTGGGGGTATTATGGAGGGTGGGGGGTATATTGGGGGTATTATGGATGGTGGGGGGTATATAGGGGGTATTATGAATGGTGGGGGGTATATTGGGGGTATTATGGAGGGTGGGGGGGTATATTGGGGGTATTATGGAGGGTGGAGGGTATATTGGGGGTATTATGGAGGGTGGGGGGTATATTGGGGGTATTATGGAGGGTGGAGGGTATATTGGGGGTATTATGAATGGTGGGGGGTATATTGGGGGTATTATGGAGGGTGGGGGGTATATTGGGGGTATTATGGAGGGTGGGGGTATATTGGGGGTATTATGGAGGGTGGGGGGTATATTGGGGGTATTATGGAGGGTGGGGGGGTATATTGGGGGTATTATGGAGGGTGGGGGTATATTGGGGGTATTATGGAGGGTGGGGGGGTATATTGGGGGTATTATGGAGGGTGGGGGGTATATTGGTGGTATTATGGAGGGTGGAGGGTATATTGGGGTTATTATGGATGGTGGGGGGTATATTGGGGGTATTATGGATGGTGGGGGGTATATTGGGGGTATTATGGAGGGTGGGGGGTATATTGGGGGTATTATGGATGGTGAGGGGTATATTGGGGTATTATGGAGGGTGGGGGGTATATTGGGGGTATTATGGATGGTGGGGGGTATATTGGGGGTATTATGGATGGTGGGGGGTATATTGGGGGTATTATGGAGGGTGGGGGGTATAGTGGGGGTATTATGGAGGGTGGGGGGTATATTGGGGGTATTATGGATGGTGGGGGGTATTATGGAGGGTGGAGGGTATATTGGGGGTAATATGGATGGTGGGGGTATATTGGGGGTATTATGAATGGTGGGGGGGGGGGGTATATTGGGGGTATTATGGATGGTGGAGGGTATATTGGGGGTATTATGGAGGGTGGAGGGTATATTGGGGGTATTATGGAGGGTGGGGGGTATATTGGGGGTATTATGGAGGGTGGGGGGTATATTGGAGGTATTATGGAGGGTGGGGGTATTATGGATGGTGGGGGGTATATTGGGGGTATTATGGATGGTGGGGGTATATTGGGGGTATTATGGAGGGTGGAGGGTATATTGGGGGTATTATGGATGGTGGGGGGTATATTGGGGGTATTATGGATGGTGGAGGGTATATTGGGGGTATTATGGAGGGTGGAGGGTATATTGGGGGTATTATGGAGGGTGGGGGGTATATTGGGGGTATTATGGATGGTGGGGGGTATATTAGGGGTATTATGGAGGGTGGAGGGTATATTGGGGGTATTATGAATGGTGGGGGGGTATATTGGGGGTATTATGGATGGTGGGGGTATATTGGGGGTATTATGGAGGGTGGAGGATATATTGGGGGTATTATGGAGGGTGGGGGGTATATTGGGGGTATTATGGATGGTGGGGGTATATTGGGGGTATTATGGAGGGTGGAGGGTATATTGGGGGTATTATGGAGGGTGGGGGGTATATTGGGGGTATTATGGAGGGTGGGGGGTATATTGGAGGTATTATGGAGGGTGGGGGGTATATTGGGGGTATTATAGATGGTGGGGGTATATTGGGGGTATTATGGAGGGTGGGGGGTATATTGGGGGTATTATGAATGGTGGGGGGGTATATTGGGGGTATTATGGATGGTGGGAGGTACATTGGGGGTATTATGGATGGTGGGGGGTATATTGGGGGTATTATAGATGGTGGGGGGTATATTGGAGGTATTATGGAGGGTGGGGGTATATTGGGGGTATTATGGATGGTGGGGGTATATTGGGGGTATTATGGAGGGTGGAGGGTATATTGGGGGTATTATGAATGGTGGGGGGGTATATTGGGGGTATTATGGATGGTGGGGGGTACATTGGGGGTATTATGGATGGTGGGGGGTATATTGGGGGTATTATGGAGGGTGGGGCTATATTGGGGGTATTATGGAGGGTGGGGGCTATATTGGGGGTATTATGGAGGGTATATTGGGGGTATTATGGATGGTGGAGGGTATATTGGGGGTATTATGGAGGGTGGAGGGTATATTGGGGGTATTATGGATGGTGGGGGGTATATTGGGGGTATTATGGATGGTGGGGGTATATTGGGGGTATTATGGAGGGTGGGGGGTATATTGGGGGTATTATGGAGGGTATATTGGGGGTATAATGGATGGTGGGGGGGGGTATTATGGAGGGTGGGGGGTATATTGGGGGTATTATGGAGGGTGGGGCTATATTGGGGGTATTATGGAGGGTGGGGGCTATATTGGGGGTATTATGGAGGGTATATTGGGGGTATTATGGATGGTGGAGGGTATATTGGGGGTATTATGGAGGGTGGAGGGTATATTGGGGGTATTATGGAGGGTGGGGGGTATATTGGGGGTATTATTGATGGTGGAGGGTATATTGGAGGTATTATGGAGGGTGGAGGGTATATTGGGGGTATTATGAATGGTGGGGGGGTATATTGGGGGTATTATGGATGGTGGGGGGTATATTGGGGGTATTATGAATGGTGGGGGGGGTATATTGGGGGTATTATGGATGGTGGGGGTATATTGGGGGTATTATGGAGGGTGGAGGGTATATTGGGGGTATTATGGAGGGTGGGGGGTATATTGGGGGTATTATGGAGGGTGGGGGGTATATTGGAGGTATTATGGAGGGTGGGGGTATTATGGATGGTGGGGGGTATATTGGGGGTATTATGGATGGTGGGGGTATATTGGGGGTATTATGGAGGGTGGAGGGTATATTGGGGGTATTATGGATGGTGGGGGGTATATTGGGGGTATTATGGATGGTGGAGGGTATATTGGGGGTATTAGGGAGGGTGGAGGGTATATTGGGGGTATTATGGAGGGTGGGGGGTATATTGGGGTATTATGGATGGTGGGGGGTATATTGGGGGTATTATGGAGGGTGGAGGGTATATTGGGGGTATTATGAATGGTGGGGGGGGTATATTGGGGGTATTATGGATGGTGGGGGTATATTGGGGGTATTATGGAGGGTGGAGGGTATATTGGGGGTATTATGGAGGGTGGGGGGTATATTGGGGGTATTATGGATGGTGGGGGTATATTGGGGGTATTATGGAGGGTGGAGGGTATATTGGGGGTATTATGGAGGGTGGGGGGTATATTGGGGTATTATGGAGGGTGGGGGGTATATTGGAGGTATTATGGAGGGTGGGGGGTTAATTGGGGGTATTATAGATGGTGGGGGGTATATTGGAGGTATTATGGAGGGTGGGGGGGTATATTGAGGGTTTTATAGATGGTGGGGGGTATATTGGAGGTATTATGGAGGGTGGGGGGTATATTGGGGGTATTATGGATGGTGGGGGTATATTGGGGGTATTATGGAGGGTGGGGGGTATATTGGGGGTATTATGGATGGTGGGAGGTATATTGGGGGTATTATGGAGGGTGGAGGGTATATTGGGGGTATTATGAATGGTGGGGGGTATATTGGGGGTATTATGGATGGTGGGGGGTACATTGGGGGTATTATGGATGGTGGGGGGTATATTGGGGGTATTATAGATGGTGGGGGGTATATTGGAGGTATTATGGAGGGTGGGGGGTATAATTGGGGGTATTATGAATGGTGGGGGGGGGTATATTGGGGGTATTATGGATGGTGGGGGGTACATTGGGGGTATTATGGATGGTGGGGGGTATATTGGGGGTATTATGGAGGGTGAGGGCTATATTGGGGGTATTATGGAGGGTGGGGGCTATATTGGGGGTATTATGGAGGGTGGAGGGTATATTGGGGGTATTATGGATGGTGGAGGGTATATTGGGGGTATTATGGAGGGTGGAGGGTATATTGGGGGTATTATGGATGGTGGGGGGTATATTGGGGGTATTATGGATGGTGGGGGTATATTGGGGGTATTATGGAGGGTGGGGGGTATATTGGGGGTATTATGGAGGGTGGAGGGTATATTGGGGGTATAATGGATGGTGGGGGGGTATTATGGAGGGTGGGGGGTATATTGGAGGTATTATGTAGGGTGGGGGGGTATATTGGGGGTATTATGGATGGTGGAGGGTATATTGGAGGTATTATGGAGGGTGGGGGGTATATTGGGGGTATTATGAATGGTGGGGGGGTATATTGGGGGTATAATGGATGGTGGGGGGTATTATGGAGGGTGGGGGGTATATTGGAGGTATTATGGAGGGTGGGGGGTATATTGGGGGTATTATGGATGGTGGAGGGTATATTGGAGGTATTATGGAGGGTGGGGGGGGTATATTGGGGGTATTATGGAGGGTGTGGGGTATATTGGGGGTATTATGGGGGTGGGAGGGTATATTGGGGGTATTATGGATGGTCGGGGTATATTGGGGGTATTATGGAGGGTGGGGGGTATATTGGGGGTATTATGGATGGTGGAGGGTATATTGGAGATATTATGGAGGGTGGCGGGGTATTATTGGGGGTATTATGGAGGATGAGTGATATATTGGGGGTATTTTTGGGAGGGTGGGGGGTATATTGGGGTATTATGGAGGGCTGGAGGGTATATGGGGGGTATTATGGATGGTGGGGGGTAATATGGAGGGTGGGGGTACATTGGGGGTATTATGGATGGTGGAGGGTATACTAGGGGGTATTATGGAGGGTGGGAGGTATATTGGGGGTATTATGAAGGGTGGGGGTGTTATGGATGGTGGGGGGTATATTGGGGGTATTATGGATGGTGGGGGGTAATATGGAGGGTGGGGGGTACATTGGGGGTATTATGGATGGTGGAGGGTATACTAGGGGGTATTATGGAGGGTGGGAGGTATATTGGGGGTATTATGAAGGGTGGGGGTATTATGGATGGTGGGGGGTATATTGGGGGTATTATGGATGGTGGGGGGTATATTGGGGGTATTATGGATGGTGGGGGGTATATTGGGGGTATTATGGATGGTGGGGGGTATATTGGGGGTATTATGGATGGTGGGGGGTATATTGGGGGTATTATGGATGGTGGGGTGGGTATATTGGGGGTATTATGGAGGGTGGGGGTATATTGGGGGTATTATGGAGGGTGGGGGGGTATTATTGGGGGTATTATCTAGGGTGCGGGGTATATTGGGGGTATTATGGAGGGTGGGGGGTATATTGGGGTATTATGGAGGGTATATTGGGGGTATTATGGAGGGTGGGGGGTATATGGGGTATTATGGATAGTGGGGTGGGTATTATGGAGGGTGGGGGTATATTGGGGGTATTATGGAGGGTGGGGGTATATTGGGGGCATTATCGAGGGTGGGGGGGTATTGGGGTATATTGGGGGGATGGTATATTGGGAGAGGGATATATTGGGGAGGGGTATAGTGGGGGGAGGGATATATTAGGGGAGAGGGGTATATTGGGGGAGGGGTATAGTGGGGGGAGGGATATATTAGGGGACAGGGGTATATTGGGGGAGGGGTATAGTGGGCGGAGGGATATATTAGGGGGGATATATTGGGGGAGGGATATATTGGGGGAGGGATATATTAGGGGGGGATATATTGGGAGGGATATATTAGGGGGAGGGATATATTGGGCGAGGGATATATTAGGGGGGATATATTGGGGGGGGATATATTAGGGGGGATATATTAGGAGGAGGGATATATTAGGGGGGATATATTAGGGGGGGATATATTAGGGGGAGGGATATATTAGGGGGGATATATTGGGGGAGGGATATATTAGGGGGGATATATTAGGTGGGGGATATATTGGGAGGGATATATTAGGGGGAGGGATATATTGGGCGAGGGATATATTAGGGGGGATATATTGGGGGAGGGATATATTGGGGGGGATATATTAGGAGGAGGGATATATTAGGGGGGGATATATTAGGGGGAGGGATATATTAGGGGGGATATATTGGGGGAGGGATATATTAGGGGGGATATATTAGGTGGGGGATATATTGGGGGAGGGATATATTTGGGGAGGGATATATTAGGGGGGATATATTGGGGGAGGGATATATGGGGGGAGGGATACATTGGGGGAGGGATATATTAGGGGGAGGTATATATTAGGGGGAGGGATATATTAGGGGAGAGGGGTATATTGGGGGGGGGATATTGGGGGAGGGGATATATTAGGGGGGATATATTGGGGGAGGGATATATTGGGGGAGGGATATATTAGGGGGGATATATTGGGGGAGGGATATCTTAGGGGGAGGGATATATTGGGGGAGGGATATATTAGGGGGGATATATTGGGGGAGGGATATATTGGGGGAGGGATATATTAGGGGGAGGGATATATTAGGGGAGGGGATATATTGGGGGAGGGGATATATTAGGGGGGATATATTGGGGGAGGGATATATTGGGGGAGGGATATATTTGGGGGATATATTGGGGGAGGGATATATTGGGGGAGGGATATATTGGGGGAGGGATATATTAGGGGGATATATTGGGGGAGGGAGATATTAGGGGGAGGGATATATTAGGGGGGGATATATTGGGGGAGGGAGATATTAGGGGGGATATATTGGGGGAGGGATATATTAGGGGGGATATATTGGGGGAGGGATTTATTAGGGGGGATATATTGGGGGAGGGATATATTAGGGGGAGGGATATATTGGGGGAGGGATATATTAGGGGAGAGGGGTATATTGGGGGGATATTGGGGGAGGGGTATATTAGGGGGAGGGATATATTGGGGGAGGGATATATTAGGGGGGATATATTGGGGAGGGATATATTAGGGGGGATATATTGGGGGAGGGATATATTAGGGGGAGGGATATATTGGGGGAGGGATATATTAGGGGGGATATATTGGGGGAGGGATATATTAGGAGGGATATATTGGGGGAGGGATATATTAGGGGGGGATATATTGGGGGAGGGATATATTGGGGAGGGATATATTAGGGGGGATATATTGGGGGAGGGATATATTAGGGGGAGGGATATATTGGGGGAGGGATATATTAGGGGGGGGATATATTGGGGGAGGGATATATTGGGGGAGGGATATATTGGGGGAGGGATATATTAGGGGGGGGATATATTGGGGGAGGGATATATTAGGGGGGATATATTGGGGAGGGATATATTAGGGGAGGGATATATTGGGCGAGGGATATATTGGGGGAGGGATATATTAGGGGGGATATATTGGGGAGGGATATATTAGGGGGGATATATTGGGGGAGGGATATATTAGGGGATATATTGGGGGAGGGATACATTGGGGGAGGGGATATATTAGGGGGGATATATTGGGGGAGGGATATATTGGGGGAGGGATATATTAGGGGGATATATTGGGGGAGGGAGATATTAGGGGGAGGGATATATTAGGGGGGATATATTGGGGGAGGGATATATTAGGGGAGGATATATTAGGGGGGATATATTAGGGGGAGGGATATATTAGGGGGGGATATATTGGGGGAGGGATATATTGGTGGAGGGATATATTAGGGGGGATATATTAGGGGGAGGGATATATTAGGGGGGGATATATTGGGGGAGGGATATATTGGGGGAGGGATATATTAGGGGGAGGGATATATTGGGGGAGGGATATATTAGGGGAGAGATATATTAGGGGGGAAATATTGGGGGAGGGATATATTAGGGGGATATATTGGGGAAGGGATATATTGGGGGGGATATATTGGGGGAGGGATATATTAGGGGGGGGATATATTGGGGGAGGGATATATTGGGGGAGGGATATATTAGGGGGGATATATTGGGGGAGGGATATATTAGGGGGAGGGATATATTGGGGGAGGGATATATTAGGGGGGGGATATATTGGGGGAGGGATATATTGGGGGAGGGATATATTAGGGGGGGATATATTGGGGGAGGGATATATTAGGGGGGGATATATTGGGGGAGGGATATATTAGGGGGAGGGATATATTAGGGGAGGGATATATTGGGGGGGATATATTGGGGGAGGGATATATTAGGGGGTATATATTGGGGGAGGGATATATTAGGGGGGATATATTAGGGGAGGGATATATTGGGGGAGGGATATATCAGGGGGGATATATTGGGGGAGGGATATATTGGGGGAGGGATATATTAGGGGGAGGGATATATTAGGGGGATATATTGGGGGAGGGATATATTGGGGGGGGGATATATTGGGGGAGGGATATATTAGGGGGGTATATATTGGGGGAGGAATATATTAGGGGGTATATATTGGGGGAGGGATATATTGGGGGAGGGATATATTGGGGGAGGGATATATTAGGGGGAGGGATATATTGGGGGAGGGATATATTAGGGGGATATATTGGGGGAGCGATATATTGGGGGAGGGATATATTAGGGGGGATATATTGGGGGAGGGATATATTGGGGGAGGGATATATTGGGGGAGGGATATATTAGGAGGGATATATTGGGGGAGGGATATATTAGGGGGGATATATTGGGGGAGGGCTATATTAGGAGGGATATATTGGGGGAGGGATATATTGGGGGGGATATATTGGGGGAGGGATATATTGGGGGGGGATATATTGGGGGAGGGATATATTAGGAGGGATATATTAGGGGGGATATATTGGGGGAGGGATATATTGGGGGAGGGATATATTGGGGGAGGGATATATTAGGGGGAGGGATATATTGGGGGAGGGATATATTAGGGGGATATATTGGGGGAGGGATATATTGGGGGAGGGATATATTGGGGGAGGGATATATTGGGGGGATATATTGGGGGAGGGATATATTAGGAGGGATATATTGGGGGAGGGATATATTGGGGGAGGGATATATTAGGAGGGATATATTGGGGGAGGGATATATTAGGGGGGATATATTGGGGGAGGGATATATTGGGGGAGGGATATATTGGGGAGGGATATATTGGGGGGGATATATTGGGGGAGGGATATATTAGGGGGGGGATATATTGGGGGAGGGATATATTGGGGGAGGGATATATTGGGGGAGGGATATATTAGGAGGGATATATTGGGGGAGGGATATATTAGGGGGGGTATTTTGGGGGAGGGATATATTGGGGGAGGGATATATTGGGGGAGGGATATATTGGGGGAGGGATATATTGGGGGAGGGGTATATTAGGGGGGATATATTGGGGGAGGGATATATTGGGGGGTAAATTGGGGGGTGGGATATATTGGGGGAGGGGTATATTGGGGGGTAAATTGGGGCGGGGAATATTTGGCGGGGATATTGGGGGGGGGATATTGGGGGAGGGATATATTAGGAGGGATATATTGGGGGAGGGATATATTGGGGGAGGGATATATTAGGGGAGGGATATATTAGGGGGGATATATTGGGGGAGGGATATATTAGGAGGGATATATTAGGGGGATATATTGGGGGAGGGATATATTGGGGGAGGGATATATTGGGGGAGGGATATATTAGGGGGATATATTGGGGGAGGGATATATTGGGGGAGGGATATATTGGGGGAGGGATATATTGGGGGAGGGGTATATTGGGGGGTAAATTGGGGCGGGGAATATTGGGCGGGGATATTGGGGGAGGGGTATATTAGGGGAGGATAAATTTGGGGGAGGGGATATATTGGGGGAGGGGATATATTGGGGGAGGGGTATATTGGGGGGTAAATTGGGGCGGGGAATATTGGGGGGGGGGAATATTGGGGGGGTAAATTGGGGGGGATATATTAGAGGGGATATATTGGGTGAGGGATATATTGGGGGAGGGGTATAGTGGGGGAGGGATATTATGGGGGGGATATATTGGGGGAGGGGTATTATGGGGGAGGACATTATTAGGGGCGGGGGGTTTGGGGGGTATATATTGTGGGGGGGATAGATTAGGGGGAGGGTAGTGGGGGGAGGGATATATTGGGGGAGGGGTATTGCGGGGTTCCTGAGGAATGGTCACGTGATGCGGTTTGCCAGGCTTTTTTCCCTGAATAAAGATGGCGCCTCAGCCACTTCCTGCTTCCCCATCTCCGTCGCAGTGGGCGGGGCGATGTGACGTCACTGGCGGGAAGAGGTCGCTCCGCTGAGTGTTGGTGACGCGGAATGTGAGGAGAGAAGCGACAAGCGGTAAGTGACCCGCCGGAGGGCGGAGCTGCACCCGGGAGGATAGGAAGGGGCGGGGCAAGGTGTGTGAGTGGGAGGAGCTGTGTACCTGGCTGTCCAGAGACATTGTGGCTGTGAGGGGGAGGGGGGGGCCTTGTATTGGTCACTGTGAGTGCGGAGCCCCGCCCCCTCCTGCCTGGGATCACTATATCACCTCAGGGCTGCCTTCAGAGGCCCCGCCCCCACCTTCTCCTCAGGAGACCAGGAATCTGATTGGCTCCTCAGTACCATGGCATCTCTGGGACCACACACCGTCCAATCAGGAGATCCCATGGATGAGGCAGGATTGGCTGTGCTAGGCTCCACCTCCTCTATATAGAAATGTCTCCCCTCCCCCATCACATTCATATACATACAATCTGATTGTACAATCCCATCCTCCACATCACACACCGTCCAACCCCCGAACAGAGACCGTCCAATCCCGCAATAGAGGCCGTCCAATCCTCATCCAATCCCAGAATAGAGGCCATCCAATCCCCGAATAGAGGCCATCCAATCCCTGAATAGAGGCCGTCCAATCCTCATCCAATCCCTGAACAGAGGCCGTCCAATCCCCGAATAGAGGCCGTCCAATCCCCGAACAGAGGCCGTCCAATCCCCGAACAGAGGCCGTCCAATCCCCGAACAGAGGCCGTCCAATCCCGCAATAGAGGCCGTCCAATCCTCATCCAACCCCCGAACAGAGGCCGTCCAATCCCTGAACAGAGGCCGTCCAGTCCCCGAACAGAGGCCGTCCAATCCCTGAACAGAGGCCGTCCAGTCCCCGAACAGAGGCCGTCCAATCCCCGAACAGAGGCCGTCCAATCCCGCAATAGAGGCCGTCCAATCCTCATCCAACCCCCGAACAGAGGCCGTCCAATCCCTGAACAGAGGCCGTCCAGTCCCCGAACAGAGGCCGTCCAATCCCTGAACAGAGGCCGTCCAATCCCCGAACAGAGGCCGTCCAGTCCCCGAACAGAGGCCGTCCAATCCCCGAATTGAGGCCGTCCAATCCCCGAATAGAGGCCGTCCAACCCCCGAACAGAGGCCGTCCAACCCCCGAACAGAGGCCGTCCAACCCCCGAACAGAGGCCGTCCAACCCCCGAATAGAGGCCATCCAATCCCTGAACAGAGGCCGTCCAATCCTCATCCAACCCCCGAACAGAGGCCGTCCAATCCTCATCCAATCCCTGAATAGAGGCCATCCAATCCCTGAACAGAAGCCATCCAATCCCCGAATAGAGGCCATCCAATCCCTGAATAGAGGCCGTCCAATCCCTGAACAGAGGCCGTCCAATCCCGGAATAGAGGCCGTCCAATCCTCATCCAACCCCTGAACAGAGACCGTCCAATCCCTGAATAGAGGTCGTCCAATCCCCAGCCAATCCCTGAATAGAGGCCGTCCAATCCTCATCCAATCCCTGAATAGAGGCCGTCCAATCCTCATCCAATCCCTGAATAGAGGCCGTCCAATCCTCACCCAACCCCCGAACAGAGGCCGTCCAATCCCTGAACAGAGGCCGTCCAATCCCTGAACAGAGGCCGTCCAATCCCGGAATAGAGGCCGTCCAATCCTCATCCAACCCCTGAACAGAGACCGTCCAATCCCTGAATAGAGGTCGTCCAATCCTCGTCCAATCCTCATCCAACCCCAAACAGAGGCCGTCCAACCCCCGAATAGAGGCCATCCAATCCTCATCCAATCCCTGAACAGAGGCCGTCCAATCCCTGAACAGAGGCCGTCCAATCCTCATCCAATCCCTGAATAGAGGCCGTCCAATCCTCATCCAATCCCAGAATAGAGGCCGTCCAATCCTCATCCAATCCCAGAATAGAGGCCGTCCAATCCTCATCCAATCCCAGAATAGAGGCCGTCCAATCCTCATCCAATCCCGCAATAGAGGCCGTCCAATCCTCATCCAACCCCCGAACAGAGGCCGTCCAATCCCCGAACAGAGGCCGTCCAATCCCCGAACAGAGGCCGTCCAATCCCCGAACAGAGGCCATCCAATCCCTGAACAGAGGCCGTCCAACCCCCGAACAGAAGCCGTCCAATCCCCGAATAGAGGCCATCCAATCCCTGAACAGAGGCCGTCCAATCCTCATCCAACCCCCGAACAGAGACCGTCCAATCCCCGAATAGAGGCCGTCCAATCCCCGAACAGAGGCCGTCCAATCCTCATCCAATCCCCGAACAGAGGCCGTCCAATCCCTGAACAGAGGCCGTCCAATCCCTGAACAGAAGCCGTCCAATCCCCGAATAGAGGCCATCCAATCCCTGAATAGAGGCCATCCAATCCTCATCCAATCCCTGAATAGAGGCCGTCCAATCCTCATCCAATCCCTGAATAGAGGCCGTCCAATCCTCATCCAATCCCCGAACAGAGGCCGTCCAATCCCTGAACAGAGGCCGTCCAATCCCTGAACAGAGGCCGTCCAATCCCTGAACAGAGGCCGTCCAATCCCGGAATAGAGGCCGTCCAATCCTCATCCAACCCCTGAACAGAGACCGTCCAATCCCTGAATAGAGGTCGTCCAATCCTCGTCCAATCCTCATCCAACCCCAAACAGAGGCCGTCCAACCCCCGAATAGAGGCCGTCCAATCCTCATCCAATCCCCGAACAGAGGCCGTCCAATCCCTGAACAGAGGCCGTCCAATCCTCATCCAATCCCTGAACAGAGGCCGTCCAATCCTCATCCAACCCCCGAACAGAGACCGTCCAATCCCCGAATAGAGGCCGTCCAATCCCCGAACAGAGGCCGTCCAATCCTCATCCAATCCCCGAACAGAGGCCGTCCAATCCCTGAACAGAAGCCGTCCAATCCCCGAATAGAGGCCATCCAATCCCTGAATAGAGGCCGTCCAATCCCCAGCCAATCCCTGAATGGAGGCCGTCCAATCCTCATCCAATCCTAGAATAGAGGCCGTCCAATCCTCATCCAATCCCTGAATAGAGGCCGTCCAATCCTCATCCAATCCCCGAACAGAGGCCGTCCAATCCCCGAACAGAGGCCGTCCAATCCCTGAACAGAGGCCGTCCAATCCCTGAACAGAGGCCGTCCAATCCCGGAATAGAGGCCGTCCAATCCTCATCCAACCCCTGAACAGAGGCCGTCCAACCCCCGAATAGAGGCCGTCCAATCCCTGAACAGAGGTCGTCCAATCCTCATCCAATCCCTGAACAGAGGCCGTCCAATCCTCATCCAACCCCCGAACAGAGACCGTCCAATCCCCGAATAGAGGCCGTCCAATCCCCGAACAGAGGCCGTCCAATCCTCATCCAATCCCCGAACAGAGGCCGTCCAATCCCTGAACAGAGGCCGTCCAATCCCTGAACAGAAGCCGTCCAATCCCCGAATAGAGGCCATCCAATCCCTGAATAGAGGCCGTCCAATCCCCAGCCAATCCCTGAATAGAGGCCGTCCAATCCTCATCCAATCCCTGAATAGAGGCCGTCCAATCCTCATCCAATCCCAGAATAGAGGCCGTCCAATCCCCGAACAGAGGCCGTCCAATCCCCGAACAGAGGCCGTCCAATCCCCGAACAGAGGCCGTCCAATCCCTGAACAGAGGCCGTCCAATCCCGGAATAGAGGCCGTCCAATCCTCATCCAACCCCTGAACAGAGGCCGTCCAATCCCCGAACAGAGGCCGTCCAATCCCCGAACAGAGGCCGTCCAATCCCCGAATAGAGGCCGTCCAATCCCCGAACAGAGGCCGTCCAATCCCGCAATAGAGGCCGTCCAATCCTCATCCAACCCCCGAACAGAGGCCGTCCAATCCCTGAACAGAGGCCGTCCAATCCCTGAACAGAGGCCGTCCAATCCCCGAACAGAGGCCGTCCAACCCCCGAACAGAGGCCGTCCAACCCCCGAACAGAGGCCGTCCAACCCCCGAACAGAGGCCGTCCAACCCCCGAACAGAAGCCGTCCAATCCCCGAATAGAGGCCATCCAATCCCTGAACAGAGGCCGTCCAATCCTCATCCAACCCCCGAACAGAGACCGTCCAATCCCCGAATAGAGGCCGTCCAATCCTCATCCAATCCCTGAATAGAGGCCATCCAATCCCTGAACAGAGGCCGTCCAATCCTCATCCAACCCCCGAACAGAGACCGTCCAATCCCCGAATAGAGGCCGTCCAATCCTCATCCAATCCCTGAACAGAGGCCGTCCAATCCCTGAACAGAAGCCGTCCAATCCCCGAATAGAGGCCATCCAATCCCTGAATAGAGGCCGTCCAATCCCTGAACAGAGGCCGTCCAATCCCGGAATAGAGGCCGTCCAATCCTCATCCAACCCCTGAACAGAGACCGTCCAATCCCTGAATAGAGGTCGTCCAATCCCCAGCCAATCCCTGAATAGAGGCCGTCCAATCCTCATCCAATCCCTGAATAGAGGCCGTCCAATCCTCATCCAATCCCTGAATAGAGGCCGTCCAATCCTCACCCAACCCCCGAACAGAGGCCGTCCAATCCCTGAACAGAGGCCGTCCAATCCCTGAACAGAGGCCGTCCAATCCCGGAATAGAGGCCGTCCAATCCTCATCCAACCCCTGAACAGAGACCGTCCAATCCCTGAATAGAGGTCGTCCAATCCTCGTCCAATCCTCATCCAACCCCAAACAGAGGCCGTCCAACCCCCGAATAGAGGCCATCCAATCCTCATCCAATCCCTGAACAGAGGCCGTCCAATCCCTGAACAGAGGCCGTCCAATCCTCATCCAATCCCTGAATAGAGGCCGTCCAATCCTCATCCAATCCCAGAATAGAGGCCGTCCAATCCTCATCCAATCCCAGAATAGAGGCCGTCCAATCCTCATCCAATCCCAGAATAGAGGCCGTCCAATCCTCATCCAATCCCGCAATAGAGGCCGTCCAATCCTCATCCAACCCCCGAACAGAGGCCGTCCAATCCCGCAATAGAGGCCGTCCAATCCTCATCCAATCCCAGAATAGAGGCCATCCAATCCCCGAATAGAGGCCATCCAATCCCTGAATAGAGGCCGTCCAATCCTCATCCAATCCCCGAACAGAGGCCGTCCAATCCCTGAACAGAGGCCGTCCAATCCCCGAATAGAGGCCGTCCAATCCCCGAATAGAGGCCGTCCAATCCCCGAATAGAGGCCGTCCAATCCCCGAACAGAGGCCGTCCAATCCCGCAATAGAGGCCGTCCAATCCTCATCCAACCCCCGAACAGAGGCCGTCCAATCCCTGAACAGAGGCCGTCCAATCCCCGAACAGAGGCCGTCCAATCCCCGAACAGAGGCCGTCCAATCCCCGAATAGAGGCCGTCCAACCCCCGAACAGAGGCCGTCCAACCCCCGAACAGAGGCCGTCCAACCCCCGAACAGAGGCCGTCCAACCCCCGAACAGAGGCCGTCCAACCCCCGAACAGAGGCCGTCCAACCCCCGAATAGAGGCCATCCAATCCCTGAACAGAGGCCGTCCAATCCTCATCCAACCCCCGAACAGAGACCGTCCAATCCCCGAATAGAGGCCGTCCAATCCTCATCCAATCCCTGAATAGAGGCCATCCAATCCCTGAACAGAGGCCGTCCAATCCTCATCCAACCCCCGAACAGAGACCGTCCAATCCCCGAATAGAGGCCGTCCAATCCTCATCCAATCCCTGAACAGAGGCCGTCCAATCCCTGAACAGAAGCCGTCCAATCCCCGAATAGAGGCCATCCAATCCCTGAATAGAGGCCGTCCAATCCCTGAACAGAGGCCGTCCAATCCCGGAATAGAGGCCGTCCAATCCTCATCCAACCCCTGAACAGAGACCGTCCAATCCCTGAATAGAGGTCGTCCAATCCCCAGCCAATCCCTGAATAGAGGCCGTCCAATCCTCGTCCAATCCCTGAATAGAGGCCGTCCAATCCTCATCCAATCCCTGAATAGAGGCCGTCCAATCCTCACCCAACCCCCGAACAGAGGCCGTCCAATCCCTGAACAGAGGCCGTCCAATCCCTGAACAGAGGCCGTCCAATCCCGGAATAGAGGCCGTCCAATCCTCATCCAACCCCTGAACAGAGACCGTCCAATCCCTGAATAGAGGTCGTCCAATCCTCGTCCAATCCTCATCCAACCCCAAACAGAGGCCGTCCAACCCCCGAATAGAGGCCATCCAATCCTCATCCAATCCCTGAACAGAGGCCGTCCAATCCCTGAACAGAGGCCGTCCAATCCTCATCCAATCCCTGAATAGAGGCCGTCCAATCCTCATCCAATCCCAGAATAGAGGCCGTCCAATCCTCATCCAATCCCAGAATAGAGGCCGTCCAATCCTCATCCAATCCCAGAATAGAGGCCGTCCAATCCTCATCCAATCCCGCAATAGAGGCCGTCCAATCCTCATCCAACCCCCGAACAGAGGCCGTCCAATCCCCGAACAGAGGCCGTCCAATCCCCGAACAGAGGCCGTCCAATCCCCGAACAGAGGCCGTCCAATCCCTGAACAGAGGCCATCCAATCCCTGAACAGAGGCCGTCCAACCCCCGAACAGAAGCCGTCCAATCCCCGAATAGAGGCCATCCAATCCCTGAACAGAGGCCGTCCAATCCTCATCCAACCCCCGAACAGAGACCGTCCAATCCCCGAATAGAGGCCGTCCAATCCCCGAACAGAGGCCGTCCAATCCTCATCCAATCCCCGAACAGAGGCCGTCCAATCCCTGAACAGAGGCCGTCCAATCCCTGAACAGAAGCCGTCCAATCCCCGAATAGAGGCCATCCAATCCCTGAATAGAGGCCATCCAATCCTCATCCAATCCCTGAATAGAGGCCGTCCAATCCTCATCCAATCCCTGAATAGAGGCCGTCCAATCCTCATCCAATCCCCGAACAGAGGCCGTCCAATCCCTGAACAGAGGCCGTCCAATCCCTGAACAGAGGCCGTCCAATCCCTGAACAGAGGCCGTCCAATCCCGGAATAGAGGCCGTCCAATCCTCATCCAACCCCTGAACAGAGACCGTCCAATCCCTGAATAGAGGTCGTCCAATCCTCGTCCAATCCTCATCCAACCCCAAACAGAGGCCGTCCAACCCCCGAATAGAGGCCGTCCAATCCTCATCCAATCCCCGAACAGAGGCCGTCCAATCCCTGAACAGAGGCCGTCCAATCCTCATCCAATCCCTGAACAGAGGCCGTCCAATCCTCATCCAACCCCCGAACAGAGACCGTCCAATCCCCGAATAGAGGCCGTCCAATCCCCGAACAGAGGCCGTCCAATCCTCATCCAATCCCCGAACAGAGGCCGTCCAATCCCTGAACAGAGGCCGTCCAATCCCTGAACAGAAGCCGTCCAATCCCCGAATAGAGGCCATCCAATCCCTGAATAGAGGCCGTCCAATCCCCAGCCAATCCCTGAATGGAGGCCGTCCAATCCTCATCCAATCCTAGAATAGAGGCCGTCCAATCCTCATCCAATCCCTGAATAGAGGCCGTCCAATCCTCATCCAATCCCCGAACAGAGGCCGTCCAATCCCTGAACAGAGGCCGTCCAATCCCTGAACAGAGGCCGTCCAATCCCTGAACAGAGGCCGTCCAATCCCGGAATAGAGGCCGTCCAATCCTCATCCAACCCCTGAACAGAGACCGTCCAATCCCTGAATAGAGGTCGTCCAATCCTCATCCAACCCCAAACAGAGGCCGTCCAACCCCCGAATAGAGGCCGTCCAATCCTCATCCAATCCCCGAACAGAGGCCGTCCAATCCCTGAACAGAGGTCGTCCAATCCTCATCCAATCCCTGAACAGAGGCCGTCCAATCCTCATCCAACCCCCGAACAGAGACCGTCCAATCCCCGAATAGAGGCCGTCCAATCCCCGAACAGAGGCCGTCCAATCCTCATCCAATCCCCGAACAGAGGCCGTCCAATCCCTGAACAGAGGCCGTCCAATCCCTGAACAGAAGCCGTCCAATCCCCGAATAGAGGCCATCCAATCCCTGAATAGAGGCCGTCCAATCCCCAGCCAATCCCTGAATAGAGGCCGTCCAATCCTCATCCAATCCCTGAATAGAGGCCGTCCAATCCTCATCCAATCCCAGAATAGAGGCCGTCCAATCCCCGACCAGAGGCCGTCCAATCCCCGAACAGAGGCCGTCCAATCCCCGAACAGAGGCCGTCCAATCCCTGAACAGAGGCCGTCCAATCCCGGAATAGAGGCCGTCCAATCCTCATCCAACCCCTGAACAGAGGCCGTCCAATCCCCGAATAGAGGCCGTCCAATCCCCGAACAGAGGCCGTCCAATCCCCGAATAGAGGCCGTCCAATCCCCGAATAGAGGCCGTCCAATCCCCGAACAGAGGCCGTCCAATCCCGCAATAGAGGCCGTCCAATCCTCATCCAACCCCCGAACAGAGGCCGTCCAATCCCTGAACAGAGGCCGTCCAATCCCTGAACAGAGGCCGTCCAATCCCTGAACAGAGGCCGTCCAATCCCCGAACAGAGGCCGTCCAATCCCCGAACAGAGGCCGTCCAATCCCCGAACAGAGGCCGTCCAATCCCCGAACAGAGGCCGTCCAACCCCCGAACAGAGGCCGTCCAACCCCCGAACAGAGGCCGTCCAACCCCCGAACAGAAGCCGTCCAATCCCCGAATAGAGGCCATCCAATACCTGAACAGAGGCCGTCCAATCCTCATCCAACCCCCGAACAGAGACCGTCCAATCCCCGAATAGAGGCCGTCCAATCCTCATCCAATCCCTGAATAGAGGCCATCCAATCCCTGAACAGAGGCCGTCCAATCCTCATCCAACCCCCGAACAGAGACCGTCCAATCCCCGAATAGAGGCCGTCCAATCCTCATCCAATCCCTGAACAGAGGCCGTCCAATCCCTGAACAGAAGCCGTCCAATCCCCGAATAGAGGCCATCCAATCCCTGAATAGAGGCCGTCCAATCCCTGAACAGAGGCCGTCCAATCCCGGAATAGAGGCCGTCCAATCCTCATCCAACCCCTGAACAGAGACCGTCCAATCCCTGAATAGAGGTCGTCCAATCCCCAGCCAATCCCTGAATAGAGGCCGTCCAATCCTCATCCAATCCCTGAATAGAGGCCGTCCAATCCTCATCCAATCCCTGAATAGAGGCCGTCCAATCCTCACCCAACCCCTGAACAGAGGCCGTCCAATCCCTGAACAGAGGCCGTCCAATCCCTGAACAGAGGCCGTCCAATCCCGGAATAGAGGCCGTCCAATCCTCATCCAACCCCTGAACAGAGACCGTCCAATCCCTGAATAGAGGTCGTCCAATCCTCGTCCAATCCTCATCCAACCCCAAACAGAGGCCGTCCAACCCCCGAATAGAGGCCATCCAATCCTCATCCAATCCCTGAACAGAGGCCGTCCAATCCCTGAACAGAGGCCGTCCAATCCTCATCCAATCCCTGAATAGAGGCCGTCCAATCCTCATCCAATCCCAGAATAGAGGCCGTCCAATCCTCATCCAATCCCAGAATAGAGGCCGTCCAATCCTCATCCAATCCCAGAATAGAGGCCGTCCAATCCTCATCCAATCCCGCAATAGAGGCCGTCCAATCCTCATCCAACCCCCGAACAGAGGCCGTCCAATCCCCGAACAGAGGCCGTCCAATCCCCGAACAGAGGCCGTCCAATCCCCGAACAGAGGCCGTCCAATCCCTGAACAGAGGCCGTCCAACCCCCGAACAGAAGCCGTCCAATCCCCGAATAGAGGCCATCCAATCCCTGAACAGAGGCCGTCCAATCCTCATCCAACCCCCGAACAGAGACCGTCCAATCCCCGAATAGAGGCCGTCCAATCCCCGAACAGAGGCCGTCCAATCCTCATCCAATCCCCGAACAGAGGCCGTCCAATCCCTGAACAGAGGCCGTCCAATCCCTGAACAGAAGCCGTCCAATCCCCGAATAGAGGCCATCCAATCCCTGAATAGAGGCCATCCAATCCCGGAATAGAGGCCGTCCAATCCTCATCCAACCCCTGAACAGAGACCGTCCAATCCCTGAATAGAGGTCGTCCAATCCTCGTCCAATCCTCATCCAACCCCAAACAGAGGCCGTCCAACCCCCGAATAGAGGCCGTCCAATCCCCGAACAGAGGCCGTCCAATCCCTGAACAGAGGCCGTCCAATCCTCATCCAATCCCTGAACAGAGGCCGTCCAATCCTCATCCAACCCCCGAACAGAGACCGTCCAATCCCCGAATAGAGGCCGTCCAATCCCCGAACAGAGGCCGTCCAATCCTCATCCAATCCCCGAACAGAGGCCGTCCAATCCCTGAACAGAAGCCGTCCAATCCCCGAATAGAGGCCATCCAATCCCTGAATAGAGGCCGTCCAATCCCCAGCCAATCCCTGAATAGAGGCCGTCCAATCCTCATCCAATCCTAGAATAGAGGCCGTCCAATCCTCATCCAATCCCTGAATAGAGGCCGTCCAATCCTCATCCAATCCTAGAATAGAGGCCGTCCAATCCTCATCCAATCCCTGAATAGAGGCCGTCCAATCCTCATCCAATCCCCGAACAGAGGCCGTCCAATCCCTGAACAGAGGCCGTCCAATCCCTGAACAGAGACCGTCCAATCCCTGAACAGAGGCCGTCCAATCCCGGAATAGAGGCCGTCCAATCCTCATCCAACCCCTGAACAGAGACCGTCCAATCCCTGAATAGAGGTCGTCCAATCCTCATCCAACCCCAAACAGAGGCCGTCCAACCCCCGAATAGAGGCCGTCCAATCCTCATCCAATCCCCGAACAGAGGCCGTCCAATCCCTGAACAGAGGCCGTCCAATCCTCATCCAATCCCTGAACAGAGGCCGTCCAATCCTCATCCAACCCCCGAACAGAGACCGTCCAATCCCCGAATAGAGGCCGTCCAATCCCCGAACAGAGGCCGTCCAATCCTCATCCAATCCCCGAACAGAGGCCGTCCAATCCCTGAACAGAGGCCGTCCAATCCCTGAACAGAAGCCGTCCAATCCCCGAATAGAGGCCATCCAATCCCTGAATAGAGGCCGTCCAATCCCCATTCAATCCCTGAATAGAGGCCGTCCAATCCTCATCCAATCCTAGAATAGAGGCCGTCCAATCCCTGAATAGAGGCCGTCCAATCCTCATCCAATCCCAGAACAGAGGCCGTCCAATCCCCGAACAGAGGCCGTCCAATCCCCGAACAGAGGCCGTCCAATCCCTGAACAGAGGCCGTCCAATCCCGGAATAGAGGCCGTCCAATCCTCATCCAACCCCTGAACAGAGACCGTCCAATCCCTGAATAGAGGTCGTCCAATCCTCGTCCAATCCTCATCCAACCCCAAACAGAGGCCGTCCAACCCCCGAATAGAGGCCGTCCAATCCTCATCCAATCCCCGAACAGAGGCCGTCCAATCCCTGAACAGAGGCCGTCCAATCCTCATCCAATCCCTGAATAGAGGCCGTCCAATCCTCATCCAATCCCAGAATAGAGGCCGTCCAATCCTCATCCAATCCCAGAATAGAGGCCGTCCAATCCTCATCCAATCCCTGAATAGAGGCCGTCCAATCCTCATCCAATCCCAGAATAGAGGCCGTCCAATCCTCATCCAATCCCAGAATAGAGGCCGTCCAATCCTCATCCAATCCCCGAATGGAGGCCGTCCAATCCTCACCCAACCCCCGAATAGAGGCCGTCCAATCCCTGAACAGAGGCCGTCCAATCCCTGAACAGAGGCCGTCCAATCCCTGAACAGAGGCCGTCCAATCCCTGAACAGAGGCCGTCCAATCCCGGAATAGAGGCCGTCCAATCCTCATCCAACCCCTGAACAGAGACCGTCCAATCCCTGAATAGAGGTCGTCCAATCCTCGTCCAATCCTCATCCAACCCCAAACAGAGGCCGTCCAACCCCCGAATAGAGGCCATCCAATCCTCATCCAATCCCTGAACAGAGGCCGTCCAATCCCTGAACAGAGGCCGTCCAATCCTCATCCAATCCCTGAATAGAGGCCGTCCAATCCTCATCCAATCCCAGAATAGAGGCCGTCCAATCCTCATCCAATCCCAGAATAGAGGCCGTCCAATCCTCATCCAATCCCAGAATAGAGGCCGTCCAATCCTCATCCAATCCCGCAATAGAGGCCGTCCAATCCTCATCCAACCCCCGAACAGAGGCCGTCCAATCCCCGAACAGAGGCCGTCCAATCCCCGAACAGAGGCCGTCCAATCCCCGAACAGAGGCCGTCCAATCCCTGAACAGAGGCCGTCCAACCCCCGAACAGAAGCCGTCCAATCCCCGAATAGAGGCCATCCAATCCCTGAACAGAGGCCGTCCAATCCTCATCCAACCCCCGAACAGAGACCGTCCAATCCCCGAATAGAGGCCGTCCAATCCCCGAACAGAGGCCGTCCAATCCTCATCCAATCCCCGAACAGAGGCCGTCCAATCCCTGAACAGAGGCCGTCCAATCCCTGAACAGAAGCCGTCCAATCCCCGAATAGAGGCCATCCAATCCCTGAATAGAGGCCATCCAATCCCGGAATAGAGGCCGTCCAATCCTCATCCAACCCCTGAACAGAGACCGTCCAATCCCTGAATAGAGGTCGTCCAATCCTCGTCCAATCCTCATCCAACCCCAAACAGAGGCCGTCCAACCCCCGAATAGAGGCCGTCCAATCCTCATCCAATCCCCGAACAGAGGCCGTCCAATCCCTGAACAGAGGCCGTCCAATCCTCATCCAATCCCTGAACAGAGGCCGTCCAATCCTCATCCAACCCCCGAACAGAGACCGTCCAATCCCCGAATAGAGGCCGTCCAATCCCCGAACAGAGGCCGTCCAATCCTCATCCAATCCCCGAACAGAGGCCGTCCAATCCCTGAACAGAAGCCGTCCAATCCCCGAATAGAGGCCATCCAATCCCTGAATAGAGGCCGTCCAATCCCCAGCCAATCCCTGAATAGAGGCCGTCCAATCCTCATCCAATCCTAGAATAGAGGCCGTCCAATCCTCATCCAATCCCTGAATAGAGGCCGTCCAATCCTCATCCAATCCCCGAACAGAGGCCGTCCAATCCCTGAACAGAGGCCGTCCAATCCCTGAACAGAGACCGTCCAATCCCTGAACAGAGGCCGTCCAATCCCGGAATAGAGGCCGTCCAATCCTCATCCAACCCCTGAACAGAGACCGTCCAATCCCTGAATAGAGGTCGTCCAATCCTCATCCAACCCCAAACAGAGGCCGTCCAACCCCCGAATAGAGGCCGTCCAATCCTCATCCAATCCCCGAACAGAGGCCGTCCAATCCCTGAACAGAGGCCGTCCAATCCTCATCCAATCCCTGAACAGAGGCCGTCCAATCCTCATCCAACCCCCGAACAGAGACCGTCCAATCCCCGAATAGAGGCCGTCCAATCCCCGAACAGAGGCCGTCCAATCCTCATCCAATCCCCGAACAGAGGCCGTCCAATCCCTGAACAGAGGCCGTCCAATCCCTGAACAGAGGCCGTCCAATCCCTGAACAGAAGCCGTCCAATCCCCGAATAGAGGCCATCCAATCCCTGAATAGAGGCCGTCCAATCCCCATTCAATCCCTGAATAGAGGCCGTCCAATCCTCATCCAATCCTAGAATAGAGGCCGTCCAATCCCTGAATAGAGGCCGTCCAATCCTCATCCAATCCCAGAACAGAGGCCGTCCAATCCCCGAACAGAGGCCGTCCAATCCCCGAACAGAGGCCGTCCAATCCCTGAACAGAGGCCGTCCAATCCCGGAATAGAGGCCGTCCAATCCTCATCCAACCCCTGAATAGAGGCCGTCCAATCCTCATCCAATCCCAGAATAGAGGCCGTCCAATCCTCATCCAATCCCAGAATAGAGGCCGTCCAATCCTCATCCAATCCCCGAATGGAGGCCGTCCAATCCTCACCCAACCCCCGAATAGAGGCCGTCCAATCCCTGAACAGAGGCCGTCCAATCCCTGAACAGAGGCCGTTCAATCCCGGAATAGAGGCAGTCCAATCCTCATCCAACCCCTGAACAGAGACCGTCCAATCCCTGAATAGAGGTCGTCCAATCCTCGTCCAATCCTCATCCAACCGCAAACAGAGGCTGTCCAACCCCCGAATAGAGGCCGTCCAATCCTCATCCAACCCCCGAATAGAGGCCGTCCAATCCTCATCCAACCCCCGAATAGAGGCCGTCCAATCCTCATCCAATTCCCGAATAGAGGCCGTCCAATCCCCGAATAGAGGCCGTCCAATCCCTGAATAGAGGCCGTCCAATCCTCATCCAATCCCTGAATAGAGGCCGTCCAATCCCTGAATAGAGGCCGTCCAATCCCTGAATAGAGGCCGTCCAATCCCTGAATAGAGGCCGTCCAATCCCCGAACAGAGGCCGTCCAATCCCCGAATAGAGGCCGCCCAATCCTCATCCAATCCCCGAATAGAGGCCGCCCAATCCTCATCCAACCCCCCGAATAGAGGCCTTCCAATCCCCGAATAGAGGCCTTCCAATCCCTGAATAGAGGCCGTCCAATCCTCATCCAACCCCCGAATAGAGGCCGTCCAATCCCCAGCCAATCCCCCAAAAGGGGCCGTCCAATCCCCAAATAGAGGTCGTCCAATTTTCCGGTCGGTATTGGGTCCTCAGTCCGGTTTCCGGTCGTCCAATCCCAGAATAGGGGCCACCCAATCCCCGAACAGAAGCTGTTCAATCCTCATCCAATCCCCCAATAGGGGCCGTCCAATCCCGAAATAGAGGCGTCCAATCCCATTCTGTCTTGTCTGACCCCTCCCCCCCCCCCCCCTGTGCTCCCCTCCAGTAATGTCTCTCCTTCATATGATGTCATAGAGGGATCCGTTCCCGGTCTGTCTCCTCCCCCCTGTACATCCCCTCCAATAATGTCTCTCCTAGTTTCCTGTTTGGTGATGTAATGGTGGGAGGGGCCTGTATATAAACCACACCCCAGTAATGTGTAAATGTTTATTTATTATAAATCTTACAAAGACAGAAAGGAAGATAATTCCATGAATATAGAATTCATAATAACAGATTACATCGGCTTTTCTCTTCATTGATGGACTCTGCTCTCCAGGATTCTGTACTGCCCCCTACAGGAGTAGGACACTAGGCAGAAAAAGAATCTGGCTACGCCTATGGGCGGTCCCAGGAGGTATACGCCCCCTCTCTGCTATAGGTGCTCAGTTTTTTCTGCCTAGTCAGGAGTAAGGATCTCATTCCCTGCCGGATTTTCTTGTACTGGCAAATGATTTCCTTGTAACCACGTGCGGACCGCCCACCATTTCCGGACCGCCCACCATTTCCGGACCGCCCACCATTTCCGGACCGCCCACCGTGTATATATATATATACTGCGATAGGGAGGCCCACGTAGATGTATGTGATTTTGTGGAGGAGTCTATGGGGGCGCTGCCAGAGCACCCCTCCCACTGTGACTGGACACAGCAGGAGCCATTCAGGGGGTCCGGAAGCCGCGATGGCCGCCCGAGATCCGCCAATCATTGGGCAGAATGACAGCTAAGCAGAAACCCAGATCTCTGATTTCCTCCAGTGCATCCACTCCCCCCACAGATAGAAAGCACTCCCTAGGAGCACACTTAACCCCTTGATCACCCCCTGGTGTTACCCCTTCCCTGCCAGTGTCATTTATACAGTCACAGTCCATATGTTTAGCACTGATCACTGTATTCGTGTCATTGGTCCCCAAAAAGTGTCAGTGCTAGATTTGTCCCCCGAAATGTCGCAAAATCACCGATTGCCGCCATTACTAGTAAAAAAAAATAGTATCATAGACCCACTGAATGGGGACCGGCCATGACATAGACCCACTGAATGGGGACCGGCCATGACATAGACCCACTGAATGGGGACCGGCCGTGACATAGACCCACTGAATGGGGACCGGCCGTATCATAGACCCACTGAATGGGGACCGGCCGTGACATAGACCCACTGAATGGGGACCGGCCGTATCATAGACCCACTGAATGGGGACCGGCCATATCATAGACCCACTGAATGGGGACCGGCCGTGACATAGACCCACTGAATGGGGACCGGCCGTATCATAGACCCACTGAATGGGGACCGGCCATGACATAGACCCACTGAATGGGGACCGGCCGTGACATAGACCCACTGAATGGGGACCGGCCGTATCATAGACCCACTGAATGGGGACCGGCCGTATCATAGACCCACTGAATGGGGACCGGCCATGACATAGACCCACTGAATGGGGACCGGCCATGACATAGACCCACTGAATGGGGACCGGCCATGACATAGAGCCACTGAATGGGGACCGGCCATGACATAGACCCACTGAATGGGGACCGGACATGACATAGACCCACTGAATGGGGACCGGCCATGACATAGAGCCACTGAATGGGGACCGGCCATGACATAGAGCCACTGAATGGGCACCGGACGTGACATAGACCCACTGAATGGGGACCGGCCATGACATAGACCCACTGAATGGGGACCGGCCGTGACATAGACCCACTGAATGGGGACCGGCCATGACATAGACCCACTGAATGGGGACCGGCCATGACATAGAGCCACTGAATGGGGACCGGCCATGACATAGACCCACTGAATGGGGACCGGCCATGACATAGACCCACTGAATGGGGACCGGCCATGACATAGAGCCACTGAATGGGGACCGGCCATGACATAGAGCCACTGAATGGGCACCGGACGTGACATAGACCCACTGAATGGGGACCGGCCATGACATAGACCCACTGAATGGGGACCGGCCGTGACATAGACCCACTGAATGGGGACCGGCCATGACATAGACCCACTGAATGGGGACCGGCCGTGACATAGACCCACTGAATGGGGACCGGCCGTATCATAGACCCACTGAATGGGGACCGGCCGTATCATAGACCCACTGAATGGGGACCGGCCATGACATAGACCCACTGAATGGGGACCGGCCATGACATAGAGCCACTGAATGGGGACCGGCCATGACATAGAGCCACTGAATGGGGACCGGCCATGACATAGACCCACTGAATGGGGACCGGACATGACATAGACCCACTGAATGGGGACCGGCCATGACATAGACCCACTGAATGGGGACCGGCCATGACATAGAGCCACTGAATGGGGACCGGCCATGACATAGAGCCACTGAATGGGCACCGGACGTGACATAGACCCACTGAATGGGGACCGGCCATGACATAGACCCACTGAATGGGGACCGGCCATGACATAGAGCCACTGAATGGGGACCGGCCATGACATAGACCCACTGAATGGGGACCGGCCATGACATAGACCCACTGAATGGGGACCGGCCATGACATAGAGCCACTGAATGGGGACCGGCCATGACATAGAGCCACTGAATGGGCACCGGACGTGACATAGACCCACTGAATGGGGACCGGCCATGACATAGACCCACTGAATGGGGACCGGCCGTGACATAGACCCACTGAATGGGGACCGGCCATGACATAGACCCACTGAATGGGGACCGGCCGTGACATAGACCCACTGAATGGGGACCGGCCGTATCATAGACCCACTGAATGGGGACCGGCCGTATCATAGACCCACTGAATGGGGACCGGCCATGACATAGACCCACTGAATGGGGACCGGCCATGACATAGAGCCACTGAATGGGGACCGGCCATGACATAGAGCCACTGAATGGGGACCGGCCATGACATAGACCCACTGAATGGGGACCGGACATGACATAGACCCACTGAATGGGGACCGGCCATGACATAGACCCACTGAATGGGGACCGGCCATGACATAGAGCCACTGAATGGGGACCGGCCATGACATAGAGCCACTGAATGGGCACCGGACGTGACATAGACCCACTGAATGGGGACCGGCCATGACATAGACCCACTGAATGGGGACCGGCCGTGACATAGACCCACTGAATGGGGACCGGCCATGACATAGACCCACTGAATGGGGACCGGCCATGACATAGACCCACTGAATGGGGACCGGCCATGACATAGAGCCACTGAATGGGGACCGGCCATGACATAGACCCACTGAATGGGGACCGGCCGTGACATAGACCCACTGACCAGCCTACAAGTTAGACGCCTCTCGAGGTCTCATACAACCGGGTCTCAGCCCAAGTCGGAGGGTTCCTCCTGGCCGACAGCCCCCCCATTTCGATGCCAAGGAGGTTCTGTCTGGAGCGGGGCCCGCCTGGTTCCTGGTATGGTGAGTAGCTATTCCCCTCTCCCCCTGGAGGGTTTTGGGTGGATGCAGGGACCCTGGGACGGTCGCACCCGTGCGTTCCCCTCCTTCCCATCACACCCGACTGATAATGGTGGTCCCTGTAGGGGCCATGTTTGTCTTGTCCAGGGGACATTTTTTTGGTCCAGCATGCTAAAGAGCGGCGGCCATTACAGAGGAGCCTCTGGGAGCTCCTCCTCTTCCCCTGGTGCTGCCTCCTGGGTCTTTACCTTGTATACCACACGTGGAGCAAGTGCATCCTGATGGGGTCCCTCCTCTCTGCTGCACGCTGTGGGTGCTCTGTTTGCTTTGCGACCTGGTGGTGCTGCCAGCGCAGTGGGGGTCTCTTCAGATCCGGAATCTGACTCGGCCACCGCGGACCAGGTCCACCCTGCGGGGTCTGAGGCCACGCTCCCTGAAGTATCTGATAGTGAGGATGATTCCTCCACAACTGTGGCTGCGCACAAGAAGGCGCTGGTGGACGTACTGATTGTATCTGTGCATAAAACAATAAAAATGGAGGGTGCGGAGGCATGGGTCCCCTTTGGCACTCACAAGCCGTCTCGCCCCCTAAAGCGTTTCATTATCCCCCTACTTTGACAGATTTGTTGCAAGAGTGGGAGCGTCCAAAATGTCCCTTTTGTGGGTCCTAAGCACTTTTCGGTGAGGTACCCCTTTGAGGATTCCCTCCCTAAAAAGTGGACTGTTCCACCGGTGGTGGACCCCCCGTTTTCCAGGTTGAATAAGGAAACCATGATTCCGGTTGAGGAATCGCCGGCCTTTAAAGATCCGGCTGACAGGAATGTGGAGTGTGTGGCCTGCAATATGTTCACTGTTACTGGTTTGGCGCTTAGGCCGGTCTTCACCATTGTCCTGGTGTCGCAAACGCTGACCTTTTGTGCCGTGACCTAAAGGGTGAGCAGATTCCCCCTGCCTTTGCTGGAGTGGCCGACCAGTTGGTCCAGGAGCTGCAGTTTGTCTGCGATGCCTCTTTGGATGTGGCTCCCCTGATCTCTAGGCTGTCTGTTTTGGCAGTGGTACTTAGGCACGTATTGTGGCTTAAGTGTTGGGCTGCAGGGTAGACCTCTAAAAAAGCTTTGACTGAATTTCCTTTTCAGGGGCTACCCTGGGCTACCTGGATGATATCATTAAGAAGTCTCGCAGGGGGGAAGAGTACCCTTCTTCCAAAGGCTGGAAAGGGTAAGGAACCTCGTTGCAGATGTGGCCCGTTTTTTCTCGGCTCACAATAAATTTTTTCGTCCCTCAGGTTTCACTGACAATGGTTTAAAGCCTTTCAAGTCCTCTTCGGGAGGTTCCAAACGGCCCTGATCTGGCAAGCCGAGAGCGGAATTCTCTAGACCCGCGGACAAGGCTCCTTCAGCATGAAGGTAAGCCCTCACCTGTGCCTGGGGTGGGGGGACATCTTTACTTCTTTCCGGGCCCGTGGACCCCCTTTGGTAAATGACAAATGGGTCCACGAAGTGATTTGGTCCGGCTACAACATCGAGTTTCGTTCTTACCCTCCGGAAAGGTTCTTTCCTTCCAATGTGCGTCTCTTCCCGGAGTGATTGGAGCTCTCTTCTGGCGGTGCAAGACCTGCTACTTCAGGGGGTGATTATACCAGGTGCGGACTCTGAACGGTCTTGGGGTTTTTATTCAAACCTGTTTACGGTTCCAAATAAAGAGGGCAAGGTACATCTGATTCTGGACCTCAAGGCCCTGAACTGCTTTGTGCGGGTACAGAAGTTAAAAATGGAGTCCATTCGCACAGTAGTGGCATCTCTAAATCAGGGGAATTTTCTTTCCTCTATCAACATCAAGGATGCTTACTTGCACATTTCAATATGTGTCCGGCATCAGCGCTTCCTCTGCTTTGCTGTAGGAGAGCAGTATTATCAGTTATTGGTCTTGCCTCCGCTCCTTGGGTCTTCACAAAAGTGTTGGATTCTGGATTCAGCTCTAGCCAGAGTGTTCCTTCCTCTAGCCAGAGTGTTCCTTCCTCTGGACAAACTCCAGAAGTTGCATGCTAGGATTCATCATCTCCTGCTGTCCAGCAGATGGTCGTCCCTCTGGTGCTGGGCCTGATGGTATCTACTACCTTTTTCTCTTCAAAGGGAGATCCTGCTCAAATGGGAAAAGTGTCCAAAGTCTCTGGACAATCCGATCCAGCTGAGCTGAGAAACCAAGGGGTCTCTGGTCTGGTGGCTTAGCTCTCCGGCCCTACGGCAGGGCAAATCCTTTCTTCCCTTGTATTGGACAGTGGTCACCACGAATGCCAGTCCAGGTGGGGAGGCGTTCTGGGTCTGAGCTCTGCTCAGGGTGTTTGGACACTGGAAGAGTACAGACTGCTGATAAATTGTCTTGGAACTTCGGGAGATCGTCACTGGATGGATTGACTCCGGGGGCTTTCGGTGCGGATTCAGTCGGACAGTGCCACGGCAGTAGCTTATGTCAATCACCAGGGCAGAACAAAAGTGTATTGGCAGCCCTGGAAGTAGCCGACATTCTCTTGTGGGCGGAACGGTTCGTTTCGTCCCTCTCCGTTGTACACATTCCAGGAGTGGAAAACTGCCAGACGGACTATTTCTGTCGGCAGACATTGGACCGAGGGCAGTGGTCCCCTTATCCGGATGTGTTTCATCAGATATGTCTCCGGTGGGGCATCCCCGAGGTGGATCTTTTGGCGTCCCGGCTCAACAGAAAGGTGCCATGGCCTTCAACGAGGTGTTGAGCAGATATTGGCCTTGAGTACCATCAAGGGCCAGGTGTCAGCCTTGGTGGTCTTCTTTCAGCGAAACCCCCCCCCCCCCCCCCCAGCCACGCACTCTCTGGTGCGTACCTTTTGTTCAAGTCATTAGGTCCGACATCTGACTCCACCGGTGAGGTCTCCTTTACCACCAAGGAATCTTAATATTATTAGGTGGCATTCGCCTCTGCTTGCAGGATGTCGGAACTGACGGCGTTATCTTGTCGTACCCCCTACTTGGTGGTCCACAAAGATAAGGTGGTTCTTCGCCCATGTCCACGTTTCTTACTAAAGTAGTCTCTGATTTCAGTTTGAATGAAGCCATCATGTTGCCTTCCTTGTGTCCCAGGCCTAAACATCCTGAGGAATTTGTGTTGCATGCCTTGGATGTGGTTCGGCCGATTCGGGTGTATTTGGCAGCCACTGAGTTTTTTTCGGAGGTCAGACTCACTGTTTGTTATCATGGACGGGCCAAGAAAAGGGCTGTCCACTTCTTCTACGACCATTTCCAGATGGATCAGACAGACGGTGACTCAGGCCTATTTGATAAGGGTCAGGTTCCTCCTCCCCCTGTTGAGGCACACTCTACTCGGGAGCTCAGTGCTTCCTGGGTCTTCCGTCATCAGACGTCAGTGACAGGTTTGCGAGGCGGCCACCTAGTCCGTCGGTGCACACTTCCACAAAGTTCTATAAAGTGGATGTGTTGGCATCTGTGGATGCTCCCTTTGGCTGCAAGTCTGAAAAGCCCCGTATGACCGCTCCGCGTAACTCAGGCGGGAAAGGGTGCCCCGCCCACCCGCTTATGGACTTCTAAAACTAAGTAATATGTATTCCTCACATAAGTACAGACCGAGGATTGCGTCCAAAGGTGTTACAATACGGAGGGATGGTGTCACTTTACAGAGGGGTGGTATACGGAGGGAAGGGGTCAGTATACGGAGGGAAGGGGTCAGTATACGGAGGGAAGGTGTCAGTATGCGGAGGGATGGTGTCAGTATACGGAGGGACGGTGTCAGTGTCAGTATACGGAGGGAAGGTGTCAGTATACGGAGGGGCGGTGTCAGTATACGGAGGGACGGTGTCAGTATACGGAGGGATGGTGTCAGTATACGGAGGGACGGTGTCGGTATACGGAGGGATGGTGTCGGTATACGGAGGGATTGTGTCAGTGTCGGTATACGGAGGGACGGTGTCAGTATACGGAGGGACGGTGTCAGTATACGGAGGGACGGTGTCAGTATACGTAGGGACAGTGTCAGTATACGGAGGGAAGATGTCAGTATACGGAGGGACGGTGTCAGTATGCGGAGGGATGGTGTCGGTATACGGAGGGACGGTGTCGGTATACGGAGGGACTGTGTCGGTATACAGAGGGACTGTGTCGGTATACGGAGGGACTGTGTCCGTATACGGAGGGATGGTGTCGGTATACGGAGGGATTGTGTCAGTGTCGGTATACGGAGGGACGGTGTCAGTATACGGAGGGAAGGTGTCAGTATACGGAGGGAAGGTGTCAGTATACGGAGGGAAGGTGTCAGTATATGGAGGGAAGGGGTCAGTATACGGAGGGAAGGTGTCAGTATACGGAGGGACGGTGTCAGAGTCAGTATACGGAGGGAAGGGGTCAGTATACGGAGGGACGGTGTCAGTATACGGAGGGAAGGTGTCAGTATACGGAGGGAAGGTGTCAGTATACGGAGGGAAGGTGTCAGTATATGGAGGGAAGGGGTCAGTATACGGAGGGAAGGTGTCAGTATACGGAGGGACGGTGTCAGAGTCAGTATACGGAGGGAAGGGGTCAGTATACGGAGGGACGGTGTCAGTATACGGAGGGACGGTGTCAGTGTCAGTATATGGAGGGAAGGTGTCGGTATACGGAGGGATGGTGTCGGTATACGGAGGGATGGTGTCGGTATACGGAGGGATGGTGTCGGTATACGGAGGGATGATGTCGGTATACGGAGGGACGGTGTCAGTATACGGAGGGACGGTGTCAGTGTCAGTATACGGAAGGACAGTGTCAGTATATGGAGGGATGGTGTCAGTATACAGAGGGATGGTGTCAGTATACGGAGGGAAGGTGTCAGTATACGGAGGGAAGGTATCAGTATACGGAGGGAAGGTGTCAGTATACGGAGGGAAGTTGTCAGTATACGGAGGGAAGGTGTCAGTATACGGAGGGATGGTGTCAGTATACGGAGGGAAGGTGTCAGTATACGGAGGGAAGGTATCAGTATACGGAGGGATGGTGTCAGTATACGGAGGGAAGGTGTCAGTATATGGAGGGAAGGTGTCAGTATACAGAGGGAAGGTATCAGTATACGGAGGGAAGGTGTCAGTATACGGAGGAATTGTGTCAGTATACGGAGGGAAAGTGTCTGTATACGGAGGGATGGTGTCAGTATACGGAGGGAAGGTGTCAGTATACGGAGGGAAGGTGTCAGTATACAGAGGGATGGTGTCAGTATACGGAGGGATGGTGTCAGTATACGGATGGATGGTGTCAGTATACGGAGGGAAGGTGTCAGTATACGGAGGGAAGGTGTCAGTATACGGAGGGAAGGTGTCAGTATACGGAGGGATGGTGTCAGTATACGGAGGGATGGTGTCAGTATACGGAGGGATGGTGTCAGTATACGGAGGGATGGTGTCAGTATACGGAGGAAGGGTGTCAGTATACGGAGGGAAGGTGTCAGTATACGGAGGGATGGTGCCAGTATATGGAGGGATGGTGTCAGTATACGGAGGGAAGGTGTCAGTATACGGAGGGGTGGTGTCAGTATATGGAGGGATGGTATACGGAGGGATGGTATACGGAGGGAAGGTTTCAGTATTCGGAGGGATAGTGTCAGTATATGGAGGGATGGTATACAGAGGGAAGGTGTCAGTATACGGAGGGAAGGTGTCAGTATACGGAGGGACGGTGTCAGAGTCAGTATACGGAGGGAAGGGGTCAGTATACGGAGGGACGGTGTCAGTATACGGAGGGACGGTGTCAGTGTCAGTATATGGAGGGAAGGTGTCAGTATACGGAGGGAAGGTGTCAGTATATGGAGGGAAGGGGTCAGTATACGGAGGGAAGGTGTCAGTATACGGAGGGACGGTGTCAGAGTCAGTATATGGAGGGAAGGGGTCAGTATACGGAGGGACGGTGTCAGTATACGGAGGGAAGGTGTCAGTATACGGAGGGAAGGTGTCAGTATACGGAGGGAAGGTGTCAGTATATGGAGGGAAGGGGTCAGTATACGGAGGGAAGGTGTCAGTATACGGAGGGACGGTGTCAGAGTCAGTATACGGAGGGAAGGGGTCAGTATACGGAGGGACGGTGTCAGTATACGGAGGGACGGTGTCAGTGTCAGTATATGGAGGGAAGGTGTCGGTATACGGAGGGATGATGTCGGTATACGGAGGGATGATGTCGGTATACGGAGGGACGGTGTCAGTGTCAGTATACGGAAGGACAGTGTCAGTATATGGAGGGATGGTGTCAGTATACAGAGGGAAGGTGTCAGTATACAGAGGGATGGTGTCAGTATACGGAGGGAAGGTGTCAGTATACGGAGGGAAGGTATCAGTATACGGAGGGAAGGTGTCAGTATACGGAGGGAAGTTGTCAGTATACGGAGGGAAGGTGTCAGTATACGGAGGGATGGTGTCAGTATACGGAGGGAAGGTGTCAGTATACGGAGGGAAGGTATCAGTATACGGAGGGATGGTGTCAGTATACGGAGGGAAGGTGTCAGTATATGGAGGGAAGGTGTCAGTATATGGAGGGAAGGTGTCAGTATACAGAGGGAAGGTATCAGTATACGGAGGGAAGGTGTCAGTATACGGAGGAATTGTGTCAGTATACGGAGGGAAGGTGTCTGTATACGGAGGGATGGTGTCAGTATACGGATGGAAGGTGTCAGTATACGGAGGGAAGGTGTCAGTATACGGAGGGAAGGTGTCAGTATACAGAGGGATGGTGTCAGTATACGGAGGGATGGTGTCAGTATACGGAGGGATGGTGTCAGTATACGGAGGGAAGGTGTCAGTATACGGAGGGAAGGTGTCAGTATACGGAGGGATGGTGTCAGTATACGGAGGGATGGTGTCAGTATACGGAGGGATGGTGTCAGTATACGGAGGGATGGTGTCAGTATACGGAGGGATGGTGTCAGTATACGGAGGGAAGGTGTCAGTATACGGAGGAAGGGTGTCAGTATACGGAGGGAAGGTGTCAGTATACGGAGGGATGGTGCCAGTATATGGAGGGATGGTGTCAGTATACGGAGGGAAGGTGTCAGTATACGGAGGGGTGGTGTCAGTATATGGAGGGATGGTATACGGAGGGATGGTATACGGAGGGAAGGTTTCAGTATTCGGAGGGATAGTGTCAGTATATGGAGGGATGGTATACAGAGGGAAGGTGTCAGTATACGGAGGGAAGGTGTCAGTATACGGAGGGGTGGTGTCAGTATACGGAGGGATGGTATACGGAGGGAAGGTTTCAGTATTCGGAGGGATAGTGTCAGTATACGGAGGGACGGTGTCAGTGTCGGTATACGGAGGGAAGGTGTCAGTATACGGAGGGAAGGTGTCAGTATATGGAGGGACGGTGTCAGTATACAGAGGGACGGTGTCAGTTTCGGGTTAAAGGAGGGACGGTATCGGTATACGGAGGGATGGTATCGGTATACGGAGGGATGGTGTCGGTATATGGAGGGATGGTGCCAGTATATGGAGGGACGGTGTCAGTATACGGAGGGAAGGTGTCAGTATATGGAGGGATGGTATTGGTATATGGAGGGAAGGTGTCAGTATATGGAGGGATGGTGCCAGTATATGGAGGGACGGTGTCAGTATACGGAGGGAAGGTGTCAGTATACGGAGGGATGGTATCGGTATACGGAGGGAAGGTGTCAGTATATGGAGGGATGGTATCGGTATACGGAGGGATGGTGTAGGTATATGGAGGGATGGTGTAGGTATATGGAGGGATGGTGTAGGTATATGGAGGGATGGTGCCAGTATATGGAGGGACGGTGTCAGTATACGGAGGGATGGTGTCAGTATACGGAGGGATGGTGTCAGTATACGGAGGGAAGGTGTCAGTATACGGAGGGACGGTGTCAGTATATGGAGGGACTGTGTCAGTATATGGAGGGACGGTGTCAGTGTCGGTATACGGAGGGAAGGTGTCAGTATACGGAGGGAAGGTGTCAGTATACGGAGGGACGGTGTCAGTGTCTGTATACGGAGGGAAGGTGTCAGTATACGGAGGGAAGGTGTCAGTATACGGAGGGACGGTGTCAGTATACGGAGGGACTGTGTCAGTATATGGAGGGACGGTGTCAGTGTCTGTATACGGAGGGATGGTGTCAGTATACGGAGGGATGGTGTCAGTATACGGAGGGATGGTGTCAGTATACGGAGGGAAGGTGTCAGTATACGGAGGGAAGGTGTCAGTATACGGAGGGACGGTGTCAGTGTCTGTATACGGAGGGAAGGTGTCAGTATACGGTGGGAAGGTGTCAGTATATGGAGGGACGGTGTCAGTATACGGAGGGACGGTGTCAGTATACGGAGGGACGGTGTCAGTATACGGAGGGATGGTGTCAGTATACGGAGGGACGGTGTCAATATACGGAGGGATGGTGTCGGTATACGGAGGGATTGTGACAGTGTCGGTATACGGAGGGAAGGTGTCAGTATACGGAGGGACAGTGTCAGTATACGGAGGGACGGTGTCAGTGTCGGTATACGGAGGGAAGGTGTCGGTATACGGAGGAACAGTGTCAGTATACGGAGGGAAAGTGTCAGTATATGGAGGGACAATGTCAGTGTCAGTATACGGAGGGAAGGTGTCAGTATACGGAGGGACAATGTCAGTGTCAGTATACGGAGGGAAGGTGTCAGTATACGGAGGGATGGGGTCAGTATACGGAGGGATGGGGTCAGTATACGGAGGAATGGTGTCAGTATACGGAGGGACGGTGTCAGTATACGGAGGGACAGTGTCGGTATACGGAGGGAAGGTGTCAGTATACGGAGGGACAATGTCAGTATACGGAGGGACGGTGTCAGTATACGGAGGGACAGTGTCAGTATACGGAGGGACAGTGTCAGTATACGGAGGGACAGTGTCAGTATACGGAGGGAAGGTGTCAGTATACGGAGGGAAGGTGTCAGTATACGGAGGGAAGGTGTCAGTATACGGAGGGACGGTGTCAGTATACGGAGGGACAGTGTCAGTATACGGAGGGAAGGTGTCAGTATACGGAGGGAAGGTGTCAGTATACGGAGGGAAGGTATCAGTATACGGAGGGACGGTATCAGTATACGGAGGGACGGTGTCAGTATACGGAGGGACGGTGTCAGTATATGGAGGGACGGTGTCAGTATATGGAGGGACGGTGTCAGTATACGGAGGGACGGTGTCAGTGTCGGTATACGGAGGGAAGGTGTCAATATATGGAGGGACGGTGTCAGTGTCGGTATACGGAGGGAAGGTGTCAGTATACGGAGGGAAGGTGTCAGTATATGGAGGGACGGTGTCAGTGTCTGTATACGGAGGGAAGGTGTCAGTATACGGAGGGAAGGTGTCAGTATACGGAGGGACGGTGTCAGTATACGGAGGGACTGTGTCAGTATATGGAGGGACGGTGTCAGTGTCGGTATACGGAGGGAAGGTGTCAGTATACGGAGGGAAGGTGTCAGTATACGGAGGGACGGTGTCAGTGTCTGTATACGGAGGGAAGGTGTCAGTATACGGTGGGAAGGTGTCAGTATATGGAGGGACGGTGTCAGTATACGGAGGAACGGTGTCAGTTTCGGTATAAGGAGGGACGGTGTCAGTATACGGAGGGGCGGTGTCAGTATACGGAGGGATGGTGTCAGTATACGGAGGGACGGTGTCAATATACGGAGGGATGGTGTCGGTATACGGAGGGATTGTGACAGTGTCGGTATACGGAGGGAAGGTGTCAGTATACGGAGGGACAGTGTCAGTATACGGAGGGACGGTGTCAGTGTCGGTATACGGAGGGAAGGTGTCGGTATACGGAGGGACAGTGTCAGTATACGGAGGGAAAGTGTCAGTATATGGAGGGACAATGTCAGTGTCAGTATACGGAGGGAAGGTGTCAGTATACGGAGGGACAATGTCAGTGTCAGTATACGGAGGGAAGGTGTCAGTATACGGAGGGATGGGGTCAGTATACGGAGGGATGGGGTCAGTATACGGAGGAATGGTGTCAGTATACGGAGGGACGGTGTCAGTATACGGAGGGACAGTGTCGGTATACGGAGGGAAGGTGTCAGTATATGGAGGGACAGTGTCAGTATACGGAGGGACGGTGTCAGTATACGGAGGGACAGTGTCAGTATACGGAGGGACAGTGTCAGTATACGGAGGGACAGTGTCAGTATACGGAGGGAAGGTGTCAGTATACGGAGGGAAGGTGTCAGTATACGAAGGGAAGGTGTCAGTATACGGAGGGACAGTGTCAGTATACGGAGGGACAGTGTGAGTGTACGGAGGGACAGTGTCAGTATACGGAGGGAAGGTGTCAGTATACGGAGGGAAGGTGTCAGTATACGGAGGGAAGGTATCAGTATACGGAGGGACGGTGTCAGTATACGGAGGGACGGTGTCAGTATACGGAGGGACGGTGTCAGTATACGGAGGGACGGTGTCAGTGTCGGTATACGGAGGGAAGGTGTCAGTATATGGAGGGAAGGTGTCAGTATATGGAGGGAAGGTGTCAGTATACGGAGGGACGGTGTCAGTATACGGAGGGACGGTGTCAGTATACGGAGGGACGGTGTCAGTATACGGAGGGACGGTGTCGGTGTCGGTATACGGAGGGAAGGTGTCAATATATGGAGGGACGGTGTCAGTGTCGGTATACGGAGGGAAGGTGTCAATATATGGAGGGACGGTGTCAGTGTCGGTATACGGAGGGAAGGTGTCAGTATACGGAGGGAAGGTGTCAGTGTCGGTATACGGAGGGAAGGTGTCAGTATACAGAGGGACGGTGTCAGTGTCGGTATACGGAGGGAAGGTGTCAGTATACGGAGGGAAGGTGTCAGTATACGGAGGGACGGTGTCAGTATACGGAGGGACGGTGTCAGTATACGGAGGGACGGTGTCAGTATACGGAGGGACGGTGTCAGTATACGGAGGGAAGGTGTCAGTATACGGAGGGAAGGTGTCAGTATACGGAGGGAAGGTGTCAGTATACGGAGGGAAGGTGTCAATATATGGAGGGACGGTGTCAGTGTCGGTATACGGAGGGAAGGTGTCAGTATATGGAGGGAAGGTGTCAGTATACGGAGGGTCGGTGTCAGTATACGGAGGGAAGGTGTCAGTATACGGAGGGACGGTGTCAGTATACGGAGGGTAGGTGTTAGTATACGGAGGGACGGTGTCAGTATACGGAGGGACGGTGTCAGTATACGGAGGGATAGTGTCAGTATACGGAGGGATAGTGTCATTATACGGAGGGAAGGTGTCAGTATACGGAGGGAAGGTGTCAGTATACGGAGGGAAGGTGTCAGTATACGGAGGGACGGTGTCAGTATACGGAGGGACGGTGTCAGTATACTGAGGGACGGTGTCAGTATACGGATGGATGGTGTCAGTATACGGAGGGATAGTGTCAGTATACGGAGGGATAGTGTCAGTATACGGAGGGAAGGTGTCAGTATACGGAGGGAAGGTGTCAGTATACGGAGGGAAGGTGTCAGTATACGGAGGGTCGGTGTCAGTATACGGAGGGAAGGTGTCAGTATACGGAGGGACGGTGTCAGTATACGGAGGGACGGTGTCAGTATACGGAGGGATAGTGTCAGTATACGGAGGGATAGTGTCAGTATACGGAGGGAAGGTGTCAGTATACGGAGGGAAGGTGTCAGTATACGGAGGGAAGGTGTCAGTATACGGAGGGAAGGTGTCAGTATACGGAGGGACGGTGTCAGTATACGGAGGGACGGTGTCAGTATACTGAGGGACGGTGTCAGTATACGGATGGATGGTGTCAGTATACGGAGGGATAGTGTCAGTATACGGAGGGATAGTGTCAGTATACGGAGGGAAGGTGTCAGTATACGGAGGGAAGGTGTCAGTATACGGAGGGAAGGTGTCAGTATACGGAGGGAAGGTGTCAGTATATACAGAGGGGGAGGGGTTATTGGTGGGTGTAGTAGACAGAGCGATGGATCCTGGGATTGGTGTCTCTCTCCTCCTCTCTCCCCTCCCCCCTCCTCCTCTCCCCCCTCCCCCTCCTCCTCTCTCTATAGCAGCGGGTTGGGTTCCAGCAGCAGAGCTGTCTTCAGTGTAAACACAACAGAGAGGCCTCCGCCAGGATGACGGGCCCCGGTATGTGAGTGTGGGGGGGTCCCAGGGACCCCGATGGGGGGAGGCGGGCAGGATAGGGATCTGCGTATAACACCCGGGGACACGGCTCTGCAGAATGACATCATCTGTCCTGTCTATAGTGACATCACTCTGTATACAGTGCCATGAAAAAGTATTTACACCCCCTGAGATTTCCCACATTTTCTCATGTTACAACCAAAACCGTAAATGTATTTTATTGGGATTTATGTGATAGACCGACACAAAGTGGCCATAATTGTGAAGTGGAAGGAAAATGATACAAATAAATCTGTGAAAAGTGTGGCTGCATTTGTATTCACCCCCCGGAGTCAATACTTTGTAGAACCGCCTTTCCCTACAATTACAGCTGGGAGTCTTTTTGGGGATTTCTCTACCAGCTTTGCACATCTAGAGAGGACATTTCTGCCCATTCTTCTCTGCAGAATATCTCATCTCTGTCAGATTGGATGGAGAGCGTCTGTGATCAGCAATTTTCAAGTCTTGCCACAGATTCTCAATGTGATTTAGGTCTGGACTGTGACTGGGCCATTCTAACACATGAAACCATTCCATTGTAGCTCTGGCTGGATGTTTAGGGTCGTTGTCCTGCTGGAAGGTGAACCTCCGCCCCAGTCTCAGGTCTTTTCTTCTAAGGTTGTCCTGTATTTGTCTCCATCCATCTTCCCATCAACTCTGACCAGCTTCCCTGTCCCTGCTGAAGAAAAGCATCCCCACACCATGATGCTGCCACCACCATGTTTCACAGTGGGGATGGTGTGATCAGGGTGATGTGCAGTGTTAGTTTTCCCCCACAAAAAGCATTTTGCTTTTAGGCCAAAAAGTTGAATTTTTGTCTCCTCTGAGCAGAGCTCCTCCCCCCACATGTTTGCTCCTCCCCCACATGGCTTCTCCCAAACTGCAAACAGGACTTCTTATGGCTTTCTTCCACCAATGGCTTTCTTCTTCTCACTCTTCCATAAAGGGCAGATTTGTGGAGCGCATGACTAATAGTTGTCCTGTGGACAGATTCTCCCACCTGAGCTGTGGATCTCTGCAGCTCCTCCAGAGTTCCCATGGGCCTCCTTGGCTGCTTCTCTGATGAATGCTCTCCTTTCCCGGCCGGTCAGTTTAGGTGGACGGCCATGTCTTGGTTGGGGCCTGGCCGGTCAGTTTAGGTGGACGGCCATGTCTTGGTAGGGTTCCCACGGCCGGTCAGTTTAGGTGGACGGCCATGTCTTGGTAGGGTTGCAGTTGTGCCATACTCTTTCCATTTTCCCATGATGGATTGAACAGCGCTCCGTGAGATGGTCAAAGCTTGGGAGATTTTTTTATAACCTAACCCTGCTTTACACTTCTCCACAACTTTATCCCTGACCTGTCTGGTGTGTTCCTTGGCCTTCATGATGCTGTTTGTTCACTAAGGTTCTCTAACAAACCTCTGAGGGCTATACAGAACAGCTGTATTTATACTGAGATTAAATGGCACACAGGTGGATTCTATTTACTAATTAGGTGACTTCTAAAGGCAATTGGTTCCTCTAGATTTTAGTTGGGGGTATCAGAGTAAAGGGGGGTGAATACAAATGCAGCCACACTTTTCACAGATTTATTTGTATCATTTATCATTTTCCTTCCACTTCACAATTATGGCCACTTTGTGTCGGTCTATCACATAAAATCCCAATAAAATACATTTACCTTTTTGGTTGTAATATGAGAAAATGTGGGAAATGTGGGAAAATCTCTCCGCAGTCAGAACCCTGGCGTTTGGTCTCCGGGGCGGGAACCCTGGCGTTTGGTCTCCGGGGCGGGAACCCTGGCTTTTGGTCTCCGGGGCGGGAACCCTGGCGTTTGGTCTCCGGGGTCGGATTCCAGGGGGCCAGCCCCCGAAGCGGGAACCCTGGCGTTCAGTCTCTGTGGCGGGAAACCTGGTGTCCAGTCTCCACAGTCGGAAACCCTGGCGTCCAGTCTCCGCCGTCGGAACCCTGGCGTCCAGTCTCCGCAGTGGGAACCCTGGCGTCCAGTCTCCGCAGTGGGAACCCTGGCGTCCAGTCTCCGCAGTGGGAACCCTGGCGTCCAGTCTCCGCAGTGCGAACCCTGGCGTCCAGTCTCCGCAGTGGGAACCCTGGCTTCCAGTCTCCGCAGTGGGAACCCTGGCTTCCAGTCTCCGCAGTGGGAACCCTGGCGTCCAGTCTCCGCAGTGGGAACCCTGGCGTCCAGTCTCCGCAGTGGGAACCCTGGCGTCCAGTCTCCGCAGTGGGAACCCTGGCGTCCAGTCTCCGCAGTGGGAACCCTGGCGTCCAGTCTCCGCAGTGGGAACCCTGGCGTCCAGTCTCCGCAGTGGGAACCCTGGCGTCCAGTCTCCGCAGTGGGAACCCTGGCGTCCAGTTTCCGCAGTGGGAACCCTGGCGTCCAGTTTCCGCAGTGGGAACCCTGGCGTCCTGTCTCCGCAGTGGGAACCCTGGCGTCCTGTCTCCCGGGTCGAATCCCTGGCGTCCTGTCTCCCGGGTCGAATCCCTGGCGTCCTGTCTCCCGGGTCGAATCCCTGGCGTCCTGTCTTCCGGGTCGAATCCCTGGCGTCCTGTCTCCCAGGTCGAATCCCTGGTCGAATCCCTGGCGTCCTGTCTCCCGGGTCGAATCCCTGGCGTCCTGTCTCCCGGGTCGAATCCCTGGCGTCCTGTCTCCCGGGTCGAATCCCTGGCGTCCTGTCTCCCGGGTCGAATCCCTGGCGTCCTGTCTCCCGGGTCGAATCCCTGGCGTCCTGTCTTCTGGGTCGAATCCCTGGCGTCCTGTCTCCCAGGTCGAATCCCTGGTCGAATCCCTGGCGTCCTGTCTCCCGGGTCGAATCCCTGGCGTCCTGTCTCCCGGGTCGAATCCCTGGCGTCCTGTCTCCCGGGTCGAATCCCTGGCGTCCTGTCTCCCGGGTCGAATCCCTGGCGTCCTGTCTCCCGGGTCGAATCCCTGGCGTCCTGTCTCCCGGGTCGAATCCCTGGCGTCCTGTCTCCCGGGTCGGAACTCTGGCGTCCAGTCTCCGGAGTGGGAACCCTGCCCTGCCAATAAGAATTCTTCCATCCCCGCTGTGCCCAATAAGAGGGGTCTTTCTAACCCTGCTGTGCCCAATTATAAGGGTTCCCACCATCCCCGCTGTGTCCATTAAGAAGGGTTCCCACCATCCCTGCTGTACCCAATAAGAGGGGTTCCTACCATCCTTGCTGTGCCCAAAGAGAGGGGTCCTTCCATCCCCGCTGTGTCCACTAAGAAGGGTGCCCACCATCCCCGCTGTCCAATAAGAGGGGTTCCCACCATCCCTGCTGTGCCCAATAAGAAAAGGGGTTCCCCCATTCCCACTATGCCCAATAAGAGGGGTTCCCACCATCCCCGCTGTGCCAAATAAGGGGGCTTCCCACCATCCCCGCTGTGCCCAATAAGGGGGGGTTCCCACCATCCCCGCTGTGCCCAATAAGGGGGGTTCCCCCCATCCCCGCTGTGCCCAATAAGGGGGGTTCCCACCATCCCTGCTGTGCCCAATAAGAAGGGTTCCCACCATCTCTGCTATACCCAATAAGAAGGGTTCCCACCATCCTTGCTGTGCCCAAAGAGAGGGGTCCTTCCATCCCCGCTGTGTCCAATAAGAAGGGTGCCCACCATCCCCGCTGTCCAATAAGAGGGGTTCCCACCATCCCTGCTGTGCCCAATAAGAAAAGGGGTTCCCCCATTCCCACTATGCCCAATAAGAGGGGTTCCCACCATCCCCGCTGTGCCAAATAAGAGGGGTTCCCACCATCCCCGCTGTGCCCAATAAGGGGGGTTCCCACCATCCCGCTGTACCCAATAAGAAGGGTTCCCACAATCCTTACTGTGCCCAATAAGAAAAGGGGTTCCCCCATTCCCACTATGCCCAATAAGAGGGGTTCCCACCATCCCCGCTGTGCCAAATAAGAGGGGTTCCCACCATCCCCGCTGTGCCCAATAAGGGGGGTTCCCACCATCCCGCTGTACCCAATAAGGGGGGTTCCCACCATCCCGCTGTACCCAATAAGAAGGGTTCCCACAATCCTTGCTGTGCCCAATAAGAAAAGGGGTTCCCCCATTCCCACTATGCCCAATAAGAGGGGTTCCCACCATCCCCGCTGTGCCAAATAAGAGGGGTTCCCACCATCCCCGCTGTGCCTAATAAGGGGGGTTCCCACCATCCCGCTGTGCCTAATAAGGGGGGTTCCCACCATCCCGCTGTGCCCAATAAGGGGGGTTCCCACCATCCCTGCTGTGCCCAATAAGGGGGGTTCCCACCATCCCTGCTGTGCCCAATAAGAGGGGTTCCCACAATCCTTGCTGTGCCCAAAGAGAGGGGTCCTTCCAATCCAGCTGTGCCCAATAAGAGGAGTTCCCTCCATGCCCAATAAGAGGGGTTCCCGCCATCTCCGCTATACCCAATAAGAGGGGTTCCCACCAACCCCGCTGTGCCCAATAACAGGAGTTCCCACCATAACCGCTGTACCCAATAAGAGGGGTTCCTACCATCCCCGCTGTGCCTAATATGAGGAGTCCGTCCATCTCTGCTGTGCCCAATAAGAGGGATCCTTCCATCTCTGCTGTGCCCAATAAGAGGGGTTCCCACCATCACCCGCTGTGCCCAATAAGAGGGGTTCCCACCATCCCACCTGTGCCCAATAAGAGGGGTTCCCACCATCCCACCTGTGCCCAATAAGAGGGGTCCTTCCATCTCCGCTGTGCCCAATAAGAAGGGTTTCTCTATTCCCACTCTGCCCAATAAGAGGGGTTCCTATTATCCCCGCTGTGCCCAATAAGACGGTTCCCACCATCCCCACTGTGCCCAATAAGAGGGGGTTCCCACCATCCCCACTGTGCCCAATAAGAGGGGTCCCTCCATCTCTGCTGTGCCCAATAAGAGGGGTTCCCACCATCACCCGCTGTGCCCAATAAGAGGGGTTCCCACCTGTGCCCAATAAGCTGTGCCCAATAAGAGGGGTCCTTCCATCTCTGCTGTGCCCAATAAGAAGGGTTCCTCTATTCCCACTCTGCCCAATAAGAGGGTGTCCTACCATCCCCCCTGTGCCCAATAAGAGGGGTTCCTACCATCCCCCCGTGCCCAATAAGAGGGGTTTCCACCATCCATTCTGTCCCCCATAAGAGGGGTTCCCACCATTCCCACTATGGAACATGCAATCTGTGTAGTGACACCGAATCTACATTTCTCTTTCGTTCATTGACGGACACAGCTCCTCATCCTCACCCCAGTCTGGCCAGCGAGCGCGCGCAGGACATGGGCCCCTCCATGAGACGGTCGGACCCCTGTGATCCCCTCCCTCCCATTCGACTCCCACCCTCATCGGTCTGGTGGTCCCTGTGGGCCATCTCGCCCCCCCATCCGCTCCCCCCCCCCCCTTAACTGATGCTGGGGCGGTGGGGTGGCCTGGTCCACTGCCTAAGGTGGGAGCAGGGTGCTATGCTGGCGAGGGGGGTGGGGGTTGTGCCGCCGGCGACTGGATGATCAGCTGTGGCGGGGGGAATGTACCTGGTGGGGGCTCATGCCACCGCCCCCCCCCCCCTTCCTATCTTTGCCGTTTTTCTGAGGCCTAGGGATCCCTCCTGGTGCCATGCGGGCTGACGTTTTTTTTTTTTTTTAGCCGGTGTGCTTAATGCACAGCGGCCATGTTTGTGTAGTCCGGCCACCATTTTTTGTTGCTTTTGCTATTGAAAGTAGCGATGGCGATGACAGTAGAGCCCTCTGGGTGGCAATTTGGGAAGTTCCTCACTCCTCATCCCCAGTGCTGATCATTGTGCATGCAGTGCAGATTCTCCTGGTAGCTGCGGTTCCTGGCGGTGATGAGTCTGGTGGGGTCCTTTCCCTCTCTACTAAGGATTGATTGGTGCTCTGTGGCTGGTAACCGGGTGGGCTGCCAGAGCGGAGGGAGTTGTCCCTTAGCAGTGTTTTATCCTTCCCCCTGGTGACTCAGATAGTATGGATGATTACTGATTGTAGCTGTGCGTGACGCCTTAAAGATGAAGGACGCAGCTGCGGCTGCAACAGGGGCGCAGGTTCCCTTTGGCATTCACAAGCCATCCAGAGCGGCAAAGGCGTTTCCTTTCCCTTCCTATTTTTACAGAATTGTCACTAAAGAATGGGGACGACCAAAGCGTCCCCTTGGGTTCCCTAAGAGATTTTGCTAGGGGATATCCCTATGAGGAGTCCCTTCTTAAGAAGTGGACTGTTCCACCAGTGGTGGACCCTCTGGTTTCCAGATAAAACAAGGCAACCCTGATTCTGGTTGAAGAGTCTCCGGCCTTTAAGGACCCGACTGACAGGAAGGCGGAGGCAGTGGCCCACAATATGTACACTCTGGCTGGTTCGGCACTGAGGCCGGTGTTCACCATTGCCCTGGTGTCAGACTCTGACCAAATGGGCTAGGCTTTTATGCCGTGACCTGGAGGCGGAGTAGCTCCCCCCTGCCTTTGCTGAGCTGGTGGACCAACTGGTCCAGGGGCTGCAGTTTATCTGCGATGTCTCTTTGGATGTGGCTCCCCTGATGGCTTGGCACTCTTTCAGCAGTGGTCCTTCGGCGTTTCTTTTGCTCAAATGCTGGTCTGCAGATTAGACTTCTAAAAAGGCCTTGAATGATCTTCCCTTTCAAGGAGATCGCCTGGATGACATCATTAAAGGTCTCGCAGGGGGGAAGAGTACCTTTTCTCCCGCAGGCCACTAAGGGCAAGGCCCCTTGTCATAGACGTGGGCCCTCCTTCTCGGCTCATAAGAAGTTTTTTTCGTCCCTCAGGGTCGACTGACAAGAGATTGGAGCCCTTCGGGGCCTTCTCTGGAGGATCCAAGCGAACTTGGTCTGGCAAGTGAAGAGCGGGCTTCTACAGACTCGTGGACAAAGCCTTTTCAGCATGAAGGTGCGCCCTCACCCGTATCGGAGGTGGGGGGACGCCTTCCCTGGTTTCCAGGACTTGTGGACTCCCCTGGTACAAGTCAGGTGGGTCCACGAGGTCATTCTTACCCTAGTGTAAGGTTCTTCCTTCCAACGTGTGACTGTCCCCGGTCCGCTTACAGGCTCTTTTTGGGGTGGTGCAAGACCTTTTACTTTAGGGTGATGGTTCTGATTTTGGAAAGTTTCCAGGGGTTTTACTTAAACCTGTTTACAGTCCCTAGGAAGGAAGGCAAGGTGCGTCCATTTCTGGACCTCAAGGCTCTGAACTGCTTTGTGCGGGTGCAGAAGTTCAGAATGGAGTTCGTTCGGTGGTGGATTCCCTACATCAGGGGGATTTTTCTTGTCTCCATCGACCTCAAGAACGCTTACCCTCCCATTCCAATACGTGTTGGTCTCCACCACTTCCTCCGCTTTGCCGTGGGAGAGGAGCATTATGAGTTTGTGGCGTTACCCTTTGGTCTCGCTTCTGCTCCTCGGATCTTCACAAAAGTGTTTGCTCCAGTGCTAGCAATGTTATGCCAATGGAGGATCGTTGTATTGGGCTACTTGGACAACCTCCTTCTGCGAGCGGAGTCTCCTACTGCTCTGGTGGAAAGCATGGAAATCACCATACGATCTTGAGGGTGTTTGGCTGGATTCTGAATTTTCAGAAGTCTGCTCTGGTTCCATTCACAAAGCTGGACTATCTGGGTCTGACTCTGGACTCGGCCTTAGCCAGAGTTTTCCTTCCTCTGGACAATCTCCAGAAACTTCAGGGTTTAATTTGTCTCCTGCTCTCCAGCAGATGGTAATTCCTCCGGACATGTATGCCGTTGCTGGGCCTGATGGTGACTACCTTTACCTGTTCCATTTGCACAGTTCCATACGAGGTCTGCAAGGGAGATTCTGGCCAAATGGGGCAAGAATCCGCAGTCTCTGGAAAATCCGATCCAGTTAACATTGGGAATGAAAGAGTCCCTGATATGGTAGTTTCGTTCTTCGGCACTTCGGTTGGGCAAATCGTTCCTCCCATTGTAGTGGACAGTAGTCACCATGGATGCCAGCCTGTCTAGCTGGGGAGGCGTCCTCCGCAAAATTTCTGCTGAGGGGGTCTATACACTGAAAGAGTCCAGACTACCAATCAATGTCTTGGTACTCCAAGCGATCAGACTGTGTCTGGAACATTTGACAGATCGTCTTTAGGGATGTCCAGTGCGCATTCAGTCGGACAATGCCACGGCCGTGGCTTATGTCAATCACTAGGGGGGCAAAAGAAGTGTCCTGTCTGTTCTGGAGGTAGCTGGCCATCTAAGTTGGGCAGCGGGGTTTGTTCCAGCCCTCTCCGCTGTACACATTCCTGGAGTGGAAAACTGGTAGGCGGATTACCTCAGTTGGCAGGCGTTGGACCCAAGGAGAGTGGTCCCTTCATCTGGAGATGTTTTATCAGTTGTGTCTCCAGTGGGGCATGCCGAGGTGGATCTGTTGTCATCCCGGCTAAACAGAAAGGTACAGAGAGGTTTGTGGCTTGGTCACGGAATCCTCTGGCGGATGCCACAGATGCGCTGGTGGCCCCGTGGGGTCAGTATCGGCTGATTTACTCCTTCCCTCCTCTCAAGCTTCTGCCAAGACTTCTATGCAGGATCGAGGCAGAAGGGATTCCGGTCCTCTTAGTGGCCCTGGACTGACCTCACTGGGCTTGGTACACCGATCTGGTGCGACTGATCGCTGACGTTCCTTGGAAGTTTCCTCTCAGGGAGGAACAGCTGTCCCAAGGACCAATCTTCCATCCTGCTTTACAGTCGCTGGCTTTGACGGCTTGGCTGTTGCACCCCAGGTGCTAAAGGATAGAGGTTTATCTGAATTGGTGATTCCAACGCTGATAAAAGCTAGGAAATCTACTTCTAGGAAGATCTACCATTGTACGTGAAAGACTTACATTGCATTGTATGAGTCTCTTCCTCGCTCTTTTTTCAGTGGCTTGGATTTTGACCTTTCTTCAAAGGGGGTTTGAGCAGAAACTGGCTTTGAGTGCCATCAAGGGTCCGTTGTCGGCCTTAGCGGTCTTCTTTCAACGGCCCTTTGTCACATACTCCTTGGTGCGTACTTTTCTTCAGGGAGTTAGGCACTTGACTTCTCCTGTGCAATCTCTGTTGCCGTCTTGGGACTTCAGCTTGGTGCTCTCAGTCCTCCAGAACCTCCTTTTGAGAATCTTCAGAAGATTCCCCTGCTTACGCTGTCCCAGAAGGTGGCCTTTTTGGTGGCTGTCCCCTCTGCGAGCAGGGTGTCAGAACTGGCAGCTTTATCCTGTCGTTCACCTTACTGGTGGTTCTTCGCCTCGTCCGTCGTTCCTTCCAAAGGTTGTCTCTGATTTTCATTTCAATGAAGGCATTGTGTTGCCTTCCCTGTGTCCCAGCCCAAAACATCCTAAGGAAATTGCCTTGCATGCCTTGGATGTGGTCTGGGCAATTGGGGGGTACCTGGCAGCTACGGTGCTTTTTAGGAAATCAGTCTCACTATTTGTGCTCATGGATGGGCCTCGGAAAGGGCTGTCCGCTTCCTCCAGATGGATCAGACAGACGGTGATTCAGGCCTTCCATCATCAGGGGTCAGGTTCCTCCATTCCCTGTTGAGGCACACTCTACCCGGACGCTCAGTGCCTCCTGGGCCTTCCATCATCAGGGGTCAGGTTCCTCCATTCCCTGTTGAGGCACACTCTACCCGGGCGCTCAGTGCCTCCTGGGCCTTCCATCATCAGGGGTCAGGTTCCTCCATTCCCTGTTGAGGCGCACTCTACCCGGGCGCTCAGTGCCTCCTGGGCCTTCCATCATCAGGGGTCAGGTTCCTCCATTCCCTGTTGAGGCGCACTCTACCCGGGCGCTCAGTGACTCCTGGGCCTTCCATCATCAGGGGTCAGGTTCCTCCATTCCCTGTTGAGGCGCACTCTACCCGGGCGCTCCGTGCCTCCTGGGCCTTCCATCATCAGGGGTCAGGTTCCTCCATTCCCTGTTGAGGCGCACTCTACCCGGGCGCTCCATGCCTCCTGGGCCTTCCATCATCAGGGGTCAGGTTCCTCCATTCCCTGTTGAGGCGCACTCTACCCGGGCGCTCCGTGCCTCCTGGGCCTTCCATCATCAGGGGTCAGGTTCCTCCTTTCCCTGTTGAGGCGCACTCTACCCGGACACTCAGTGCCTCCTGGGCCTTCCATCATCAGGGGTCAGGTTCCTCCATTCCCTGTTGAGGCACACTCTATCCGGGCGCTCAGTGCCTCCTGGGCCTTCCATCATCAGGGGTCAGGTTCCTCCATTCCCTGTTGAGGCACACTCTACCCGGGCGCTCAGTGCCTCCTGGGCCTTCCATCATCAGGGGTCAGGTTCCTCCATTCCCTGTTGAGGCGCACTCTACCTGGGTGCTCAGTGCCTCCTGGGCCTTCCATCATCAGGGGTCAGGTTCCTCCATTCCCTGTTGAGGCGCACTCTACTCGGGCTCTTAGTGCCTCCTGGGCCTTCCATCATCAGGGGTCAGGTTCCTCCATTCCCTGTTGAGGCACACTCTACCCGGGCGCTCCGTGCCTCCTGGGCCTTCCATCATCAGGGGTCAGGTTCCTCCATTCCCTGTTGAGGCGCACTCTACCCGGGCACTCCGTGCCTCCTGGGCCTTCCATCATCAGGGGTCAGGTTCCTCCTTTCCCTGTTGAGGCGCACTCTACCCGGACACTCAGTGCCTCCTGGGCCTTCCATCACCAGGGGTCAGGTTCCTCCATTCCCTGTTGAGGCACACTCTACCCGGGCGCTCAGTGCCTCCTGGGCCTTCCATCATCAGGCCTCAGTGACGCAGGTTTCAAGGCGGCCACCTGGTTGTCGGTGCACACTTCAACAAAGTTGTATAAAGTGGATGTGTTGGCATCTGCAGATGCTTCCTTTGGCCGCAAGGTTTTGCAAGCTGCTGTTTAGAGGACCTGGTCCTCTGTGAGGGTGGATTGTTTTTTTTCTGGTGGACTCCAGTTGTCTTGGTTGAGCTCCTCTTTACCTGGTTGGCTATAGTTGGCCTTGGGAATTTCTTTTTGTTGTTCCCACCCCTCATGTTTAACACTGCTTTGGGACGTCCCATTGGTTATGAAGATCAGGAGCTGTGTCTGTCAATGGACGAAAGAGAAAATGGGATTCTTGACTTCCCGTAAATTCCATTTCTCTGATGTTCATTGATGGACACAGCACCCACCTCTCTGTGGAGTTATAATTCTTCTGACACTGCCTGTAACTAAACTGAGTGCCTATAGCAGAGAGGAGGAGTATACCCCCTGGGACCGCCCATAGGCATAGCCAGACTTTTTTTCCTGACTAGTATCCTACTCCTGTAGGGGGCAGTATAACCCAATGGTTATGTAGATCAGGAGCTGTGTCCGTCAATGAACATCAGAGAAATGGATTTTACGGTACGGTTCACACTATGGCGATCCGACTTCGGCGGGACTTTCATGGACTTCACATAATGGCAGTCAATGCAAGTCGCTCCGACTTCGGTCAAAGTAGTGTAGGAACGACTTGAGTCTCTCCTATTAGAAGGGTTCCCATAGCGCTGAATGGACCGCGACCCATTTTTATCTCCCGTCTGATCAATGTTTATAAACAATGTTACTTTGTATCTCTCTATGTGGTGAAGGGTTCGAATTTCGGGGGTTTGAACAAGTTTATGTGTGCTGGTCATGGTCTCAGACTTTTGGTCATATATTGGGGTTGGGGAGTCATTGAGCCACCATCTTGAATTTCTTGTACTCCTGATTATATATGAGTGTGTGTGTATATATGTACAGATAGACCCCCCCCCCTTCTGTACCCCCATTATTATGCAGGCGCTGTGATTGGTTGGAGTATTGATAACCCTGACTCCTCCCCCCCCCTTCTCATGTCCTGCAGATGTCTGGAATGGACCATAGGAGGGCGGCTATGTTAGGAGTGGGATCTGATCCTGAAGGGCCACTGAACCCCCCCACTGCAGACAGCAAGGATCAAAGCCTGGAGAGCCGCCCCAACCAGGACCCACAGCACTTCTCCCCCACCCCCACCCAGCCCGAGGACAACCTTCAGCTGCAGGCCAAACGGACTAAGAAACCCCCGAAGAACCTGGAGAACTATGTGTGCCGGCCGGCAATAAGGACCAGCATCAAACAGACCAGGAGGAGCCGCAAGATGACCGAGGAGAGCGGTGAGGAGGTGGGTAAGAGCCCCCGACTTCTCTTCACCTGGGGGGCCCACCTGGGGGGGAGGGGGCACCTGAACAGGAACCAAATATAACTGAGAGTTTATTACTAGAACCTCTGAGTTATATCGGGTTCTAGTAATAATCTGTGAGATATATCGGGTTCTAGTAATAATCTGTGAGATATATCGGGTTCTAGTAATAATCTGTGAGATATATCGGGTTCTAGTAATAATCTGTGAGATATATCGGGTTCTAGTAATAATCCGTGAGTTATATCGGGTTCTAGTAATAATCTGTGGGTTATATCGGGATCTAGTAATAATCTGTGAGATATATCGGGTTCTAGTAATAATCTGTGAGATATATCGGGTTCTAGTAATAATCTGTGAGTAGTATCGGGTTCTAGTAATAATCTGTGAGTAATATCGGGTTCTAGTAATAATCTGTGAGATATATCGGGTTCTAGTAATAATCTGTGCGTTATATCGGGTTCTAGTAATAATCTGTGAGTAATATCGGGTTCTAGTAATAATCTGTGAGTAATATCGGGTTCTAGTAATAATCTGTGAGTAATATCGGGTTCTAGTAATAATCTGTGAGATATATCGGGTTCTAGTAATAATCTGTGCGTTATATCGGGTTCTAGTAATAATCTGTGAGTAATATCGGGTTCTAGTAATAATCTGTGAGTAATATCGGGTTCTAGTAATAATCTGTGAGTAATATCGGGTTCTAGTAATGATCTGTGAGATATATCGGGTTCTAGTAATAATCTGTGAGTAATATCGGGTTCTAGTAATAATCTGTGAGTAATATCGGGTTCTAGTAATAATCTGTGAGTAATATCGGGTTCTAGTAATAATCTGTGAGATATATCGGGTTCTAGTAATAATCTGTGCGTTATATCGGGTTCTAGTAATAATCTGTGAGTAATATCGGGTTCTAGTAATAATCTGTGAGTTATATCGGGTTCTAGTAATAATCTGTGAGTTATATCGGGTTCTAGTAATAATCTGTGAGTAATATCGGGATCTAGTAATAATCTGTGAGTTATATCGGGTTCTAGTAATAATCTGTGAGTTATATCGGGTTCTAGTAATAATCTGTGAGATATATCGGGTTCTAGTAATAATCTGTGAGATATATCGGGTTTCTAGTAATAATCTGTACGTTATATCGGGTTCTAGTAATAATCTGTGAGATATATCGGGTTCTAGTAATAATCTGTGAGTAATATTGGGATCTAGTAATAATCCGTGAGTTATATCGGGTTCTGGTAATAATCTGTGAGTAATATCGGGATCTAGTAATAATCTGTGAGTTATATCGGGTTGTAGTAATAATCTGTTAGTAATATCGGGTTCTAGTAATCTGTGAGTTATTTCAGGGTTCTAGTAATAATCTGTGGGTTATATCGGGTTCTAGTAATAATCTGTGGGTTATATCGGGTTCTAGTAATAATCTGTACGTTATATCGGGTTCTAGTAATAATCTGTGAGTTATATTGGGTTCTAGTAATAATCTGTGAGTTATATCGAGTTCTAGTAATCTGTGAGTTATATCGGGTTCTAGTAATAATCTGTGGGTTATATCGGGTTCTAGTAATAATCTGTGGGTTATATCGGGTTCTAGTAATAATCTGTGAGTTATATCGGGTTCTAGTAATAATCTGTGGGTTATATCGGGTTCTAGTAATAATCTGTGAGTTATATCGGGTTCTAGTAATAATCTGTGAGTTATATCGGGTTCTAGTAATAATCTGTGGGTTATATCGGGTTCTAGTAATAATCTGTGAGTTATATCGGGTTCTAGTAATAATCTGTGAGTTATATCGGGTTCTAGTAATAATCTGTGAGTTATATCGGGATCTGGTAATAATCTGTGTGTTATATCGGGTTCTAGTAATAATCTGTGAGTTATATCGGGTTCTAGTAATAATCTGTGAGTAATATCGGGTTCTAGTAATAATCTGTGAGATATATCGGGTTCTAGTAATAATCTGTGAGTTATATCGGGTTCTAGTAATAATCTGTGAGTAATATCGGGTTCTAGTAATAATCTGTGAGTAATATCGGGTTCTAGTAATAATCTGTGAGATATATCGGGTTCTAGTAATAATCTGTGAGTAGTATCGGGTTCTAGTAATAATCTGTGAGATATATCGGGTTCTAGTAATAATCTGTGAGTTATATTGGGTTCTAGTAATAATCTGTGAGTTATATCGGGTTGTAGTAATAATCTGTTAGTAATATCGGGATCTAGTAATAATCTGTGAGTTATATTGGGATCTAGTAATAATCTGTGAGTTATATCGGGTTCTGGTAATAATCTGTGAGTAATATCGGGATCTAGTAATAATCTGTGAGTTATATCGGGTTCTAGTAATAATCTGTGAGTAATATCGGGTTCTAGTAATAATCTGTGAGATATATCGGGTTCTAGTAATAATCTGTGAGTTATATCGGGTTCTAGTAATAATCTGTGAGTAATATCGGGTTCTAGTAATAATCTGTGAGTTATATCGGGTTCTAGTAATAATCTGTGAGTTATATCGGGTTCTAGTAATAATCTGTGAGTTATATCGGGTTGTAGTAATAATCTGTGAGTTATATCGGGTTCTAGTAATAATCTGTGAGTTATATTGGGATCTAGTAATAATCTGTGAGATATATCGGGATCTAGTAATAATCTGTGAGTAATATCGGGTTCTAGTAATAATCTGTGAGTTATATCGGGTTCTAGTAATAATCTGTGAGTAATATCGGGTTCTAGTAATAATCTGTGAGTTATATCGGGTTCTAGTAATAATCTGTGAGATATATCGGGTTCTAGTAATAATCTGTGAGTTATATCGGGTTCTAGTAATAATCTGTGAGATATATCGGGTTCTAGTAATAATCTGTGAGTTATATCGGGTTCTAGTAATAATCTGTGAGTAATATCGGGTTCTAGTAATAATCTGTGAGTTATATCGGGTTCTAGTAATAATCTGTGAGTTATATCGGGTTCTAGTAATAATCTGTGAGTTATATCGGGTTCTAGTAATAATCTGTGAGTAATATCGGGTTCTAGTAATAATCTGTGAGTTATATCGGGTTCTAGTAATAATCTGTGAGTAATATCGGGTTCTAGTAATAATCTGTGAGTTATATCGGGTTCTAGTAATAATCTGTGAGATATATCGGGTTCTAGTAATAATCTGAGTTATATCGGGTTCTAGTAATAATCTGTGAGTTATATCGGGTTCTAGTAATAATCTGTGAGTTATATCGGGTTCTAGTAATAATCTGTGAGTAATATCGGGTTCTAGTAATAATCCGTGAGATATATATCGGGTTCTAGTAATAATCTGTGAGTTATATCGGGTTCTAGTAATAATCTGTGAGTAATATCGGGTTCTAGTAATAATCTGTGAGTTATATCGGGTTCTAGTAATAATCTGTGAGTTATATCGGGTTCTAGTAATAATCTGTGAGTAATATCGGGTTCTAGTAATAATCCGTGAGATATATCGGGTTCTAGTAATAATCTGTGAGTTATATCGGGTTCTAGTAATAATCTGTGAGTAATATCGGGTTCTAGTAATAATCCGTGAGATATATCGGGATCTAGTAATAATCTGTAAGTAATATCGGGTTCTAGTAATAATCTGTGAGATATATATTGGGTTCTAGTAATAATCTGTGAGTTATATCGGGTTCTAGTAATAATCTGTGATTAATATCGGGTTCTAGTAATAATCTGTGAGTTATATCGGGTTCTAGTAATAATCTGTGAGTTATATCGGGTTCTAGTAATAATCTGTGAGATATATCGGGTTCTAGTAATAATCTGAGTTATATCGGGTTCTAGTAATAATCTGTGAGTAATATCGGGTTCTAGTAATAATCTGTGAGTTATATCGGGTTCTAGTAATAATCTGTGAGTTATATCGGGTTCTAGTAATAATCTGTGAGTTATATCGGGTTCTAGTAATAATCTGTGAGTAATATCGGGTTCTAGTAATAATCTGTGAGTTATATCGGGTTCTAGTAATAATCTGTGAGTAATATCGGGTTCTAGTAATAATCTGTGAGTTATATCGGGTTCTAGTAATAATCTGTGAGATATATCGGGTTCTAGTAATAATCTGAGTTATATCGGGTTCTAGTAATAATCTGTGAGTTATATCGGGTTCTAGTAATAATCTGTGAGTTATATTGGGATCTAGTAATAATCTGTGAGTAATATCGGGTTCTAGTAATAATCTGTGAGTTATATCGGGTTCTAGTAATAATCCGTGAGATATATCGGGATCTAGTAATAATCTGTGAGTAATATCGGGTTCTAGTAATAATCTGTGAGATATATATTGGGTTCTAGTAATAATCTGTGAGTTATATCGGGTTCTAGTAATAATCTGTGATTAATATCGGGTTCTAGTAATAATCTGTGAGTTATATCGGGTTCTAGTAATAATCTGTGAGTTATATCGGGTTCTAGTAATAATCTGTGAGATATATCGGGATCTAGTAATAATCTGTGAGATATATCGGGATCTAGTAATAATCTGTGAGTTATATCGGGTTCTAGTAATAATCTGTGGGTTATATCGGGTTCTAGTAATAATCTGTGAGTTATATTGGTGTACCGGGTCCAACCCTTCCCCGGTACACATAGAAATGATGAGCCTCTCTAGTGGGAGGGTCCAACCCTTCCCGGTACACATAGAAATGATGAGCCTCTCTAGTGGGAGGGTCCACCCCTTCCCCGGTACACATAGAAATGATGAGCCTCTCTAGTGGGAGGGTCCAACCCTCCCCGGTACACATAGAAATGATGAGCCTCTCTAGTGGGAGGGTCCAACCCTCCCCGGTACACATAGAAATGATGAGCCTCTCTAGTGGGAGGGTCCAACCCTCCCTGGTACACATAGAAATGATGAGCCTCTCTAGTGGGAGGGTCCAACCCTCCCCGGTACACATAGAAATGATGAGCCTCTCTAGTGGGAGGGTCCAAAACTGGAGAAAAAAAAAACCCATGCATGGTGGACCAGGTGGATTGGGTTCCTTCTTCCATTGACACGCTTTGCGTTGGGCTTTTCAGGATCCGCTATCTCTATCTCAGATTGGTAAGGTTGCCACCATTCACACGTTCTCGGAGTTCTCCCCGGTGGATGATCGGGTCTCCTCTGATGCCAGTTTAGGATGTAAGGAGCTCCAGGCAGCGGAGTTCTTTAGACCCGTTTGTAACGTGAGCCTGTTAGCCTTTGGTTGCTGTGTTGCCCACCCCTTAGTTGGACGGCTTTTGGATGCCCCAGTTGTCTAAGACTAAAGATGTACAGCACGACTAAGAAACTGGGATTTGTGACTTACCAGTAGAATTGGTTTCCTGTAGTCCAGTATACAGGTCACTCCCTCTCTGTTCTGTATCATCAAAACTGAAGCTAGCCGGGTGTGGGTGGGGTTATAAAGGGGGATGTCCAATGTAGCTGGCAGTGGGAGCAGCTAAATATGGGATGTCCTTCTAGCTAGGAGACGGAAGAGTTGTATAGGGGATTGTCCTTATAGCTGGCATTTGGAGGAGTTATATAGTGGGATGTCCTTCTAGCAAGGAGGCGGAGGATTTATATAGTGGGATGTCCTTCTAGCAAGGAGGCGGAGGATTTATATAGGGGGATTTCCTTATAGCTAGGAGGCGGAGGATTTATATAGGGGGATTTCCTTATAGCTAGGAGGCGGAGAATTTATATAGGGGGATTTCCTTATAGCTAGGAGGCGGAGAATTTATATAGGGGGATCTCCCCTAGCTGGGAGTAGGAGTTATATAGGGGGATGTCCCTATAGCTGGCAGTGGGAGCAATTATATAGGGGGATCTCCTTATAGCTAGGAGGCGGAGGAGTTATATAGGAGGATCTCCCCTATCTGGGAGTGGGAGGCAGGGCTTGACAATTTTTCCTGAAATCTAGGAGCCAGCTAAAAAAGTTAGGAGCCAGTTTTTTTTTTTTTTTTTAAACTTACAACCAAGCTTTATTTAATAAAACGGATACTAAATTTACACATAAATACGACTAGAACCCCACTCTCCTCTATAGCGCAATTGGATGAAAACAGACTGTCTGTCTCTTTCCATCCGATGCCATCTGATCCGATCCACGGGATGGATAGAAAATAGAACCACCATCCGTCTGCTTTTGGCGGACAGGATCAGATGGCGGCAGATTACTGCTCCATAGAGGAGAATGAAGGGTCCGATCAAGTCTGCCTGAAAAACTGACAGGCGGACCTGATCAGACAGCCCGTGTGAAAGGGGCCTTCGGCTGTGGCATGGTGATGAGGAAAAAAAAAAAGATTATATATATATTTTATTTTTTTTTAATAATAATAATTGGAAAAAAATATATATTTTTTTTAATTAAAAAAAAGAAAGAAATATTATTTAGATTTTACATTTAAAAAATAAATGAAATTAATAATAAATAACCACACTCCCTGTCAAAGGTAACTAACTGGACAGGGAGATGGTAATGCATTGTGAACAAACAGTGGAAACAGTAATTACAACAGTCATTACTCCCGTCCACCACAAGAGGGCGCCAGTTCCCCATTGGAAGCTTCTCATCTCAAGTAGGCCGAAAAGCCGGGGCCTCAATTTTCGGACGGCCCGGAAGTCCGTGCACTCCGTGCGCGGAAGTCCGTGCAAAAATGACAGGACACCTTCTGCAGGGCCCCCCAGGCGCCAGGTCGCTAATTCTAGTCGCAAACGCGACCTGGCGCCCAGGTTTTGTCGAGGCCTGGTGGGAGGAGTTATATAGGGGGATGTCCTTATAGCTAGGAGGCGGAGGAGTTATATAGGAGGATGTCCCCTATCTGGGAGTGGGAGGCGTTATATAGGGGGATGTTCCTTAGCTGGGAATGAGAGGACTTTTATATAGGGGGATGTCCTCATAGCTAGGAGGCGGAGGAGTTATATAGGAGGATCTCCCCTATCTGGGATTGGGAGGAGTTTTATATAGGGGGATGTCCTCATAGCTAGGAGGCGGAGGAGTTATATAGGAGGATCTCCCCTATCTGGGAGTGGGAGGAGTTATATAGGGGGATGTCCTCATAGCTAGGAGGCGGAGGAGTTATATAGGAGGATCTCCCCTATCTGGGATTGGGAGGAGTTATATAGGGGGATCTCCTTATAGCTAGGAGGCGGAGGAGTTATATAGAGGGATGTCCCCATAGCTGTCAGTGTGAGAAGCTATATAGGGGGATGTCCTCATAGCTAGGACTCTGAGGAGTTATATAGGGGGATCTCCTTATAGCTAGGACTCTGAGGAGTTATATAGGGGGATGTCCTTATAGCTAGGACTCTGAGGAGTTATATAGGGGGATGTCCTTATAGCTAGGACTCTGAGGAGTTATATAGGGGGATGTTCCTTAGCTGGGAATGAGAGGAGTTTTATATAGGGGGATGTCCTCCTAGCTAGGAGTCAACGGATGTAAATAGGGGGATGTCCCCTAGCTGGTTGGATAGGGTTGATGATTGGTTATGGATCTCTGGTTGGTCCCAGTGTTGGAGGAGGATATGGGGTGGGGATAGTACAGATTGGGGGTCACATGTGGTTGGATAGGATTGATGATTGGTTATGGGTCTCTGGTTGGTGTTGGAGGAGGATATGGGGTGGGGATAGTACAGATTGGGGGGTCACATGTGGTTGGATAGGAATGATGATTGGTTATGGATCTCTGGTTGGTCCCAGTGTTGGAGGAGGATATGGGGTGGGGATAGTACAGATTGGGGGGTCACATGTGGTTGCATAGGGTTGATGATTGGTTATGGGTCTCTGGTTGGTGTTGGTGTTGGAGGAGTATATGGGGTGGGGATAGTACAGATTGGGGGGTCACATGTGGTTGCATAGGGTTGATGATTGGTTATGGGTCTCTGGTTGGTGTTGGTGTTGGAGGAGGATATGGGGTGGGGATAGTACAGATTGGGGGTCACATGTGGTTGCATAGGGTTGATGATTGGTTATGGGTCTCTGGTCCCAGTGTTGGAGAAGGATATGGGGTGGGGATAGTGCAGATTGGGGGTCACATGTGGTTGGAAAGGGTTGATGATTGGTTATGGATCTCTGGTTGGTGTTGGTGTTGGAGGAGGATATGGGGTGGGGATAGTACAGATTGGGGGGTCACATGTGGTTGCATGGGGTTGATGATTGGTTATGGATCTCTGGTTGGTGTTGGAGGAGGATATGGGGTGGGGATAGTACAGATTGGGGGTCACATGTGGTTGGATAGGGTTGATGATTGGTTATGGGTCCCTGGTCCCAGTGTTGGAGGAGGATATGGGGTGGGGATAGTGCAGATTGGGGGTCACATGTGGTTGGAAAGGGTTGATGATTGGTTATGGATCTCTGGTTGGTGTTGGTGTTGGAGGAGGATATGGGGTGGGGATAGTACAGATTGGGGGGTCACATGTGGTTGGATAGGAATGATGATTGGTTATGGATCTCTGGTTGGTCCCAGTGTTGGAGGAGGATATGGGGTGGGGATAGTACAGATTGGGGGGTCACATGTGGTTGCATAGGGTTGATGATTGGTTATGGGTCTCTGGTTGGTGTTGGTGTTGGAGGAGTATATGGGGTGGGGATAGTACAGATTGGGGGGTCACATGTGGTTGCATAGGGTTGATGATTGGTTATGGGTCTCTGGTCCCAGTGTTGGAGAAGGATATGGGGTGGGGATAGTGCAGATTGGGGGTCACATGTGGTTGGAAAGGGTTGATGATTGGTTATGGATCTCTGGTTGGTGTTGGTGTTGGAGGAGGATATGGGGTGGGGATAGTACAGATTGGGGGGTCACATGTGGTTGCATAGGGTTGATGATTGGTTATGGATCTCTGGTTGGTGTTGGAGGAGGATATGGGGTGGGGATAGTACAGATTGGGGGTCACATGTGGTTGGATAGGGTTGATGATTGGTTATGGGTCCCTGGTCCCAGTGTTGGAGGAGGATATGGGGTGGGGATAGTGCAGATTGGGGGTCACATGTGGTTGGAAAGGGTTGATGATTGGTTATGGGTCTCTGGTTGGTGTTGGTGTTGGAGGAGGATATGGGGTGGGGATAGTACAGATTGGGGGGTCACATGAGGTTGGATAGGGTTGATGATTGGTTATGGATCTCTGGTTGGTGTTGGAGGAGGATATGGGGTGGGGATAGTACAGATTGGGGGTCACATGTGGTTGGATTGGGTTGATGATTGGTTATGGATCTCTGGTTGGTCCTGGTATTGGAGGAGGATATGGGGTGGGGATAGTACAGATTGGGGGTCACATGTGGTTGGATAGGGTTGATGATTGGTTATGGGTCTCTGGTTGGTCCTGGTATTGGAGGAGTATATGGGGTGGGGATAGTACAGATTGGGGTCACATGTGGTTGGATAGGGTTGATGATTGGTTAGGGTCTCTGGTTGGTGTTGGAGGAGGATATGGGGTGGGGATAGTACAGATTGGGGGTCACATGTGGTTGGATTGGGTTGATGATTGGTTATGGGTCTCTGGTTGGTCCTGGTATTGGAGGAGTATATGGGGTGGGCATAGTACAGATTGGGGGTCACATGTGGTTGGATAGGATTGATGATTGGTTATGGGTCTCCGGTTGGTCCTGGTATTGGAGGAGTATATGGGGTGGGGATAGTACAGATTGGGGTCACATGTGGTTGGATAGGGTTGATGATTGGTTAGGGTCTCTGGTTGGTGTTGGAGGAGGATATGGGGTGGGGATAGTACAGATTGGGGGGTCACATGTGGTTGGATAGGGTTGATGATTGGTTATGGGTCTCTGGTTGGTCCTGGTATTGGAGGAGTATATAGGGTGGGGATAGTACAGATTGGGGTCACATGTGGTTGGATAGGATTGATGATTGGTTATGGATCTCTGGTTGGTCCTGGTATTGGAGGAGGATATGGGGTGGGGATAGTACAGATTGGGGTCACATGTGGTTGGATAGGGTTGATGATTGGTTATGGGTCTCTGGTTGGTGTTGGAGGAGGATATGGGGTGGGAATAGTACAGATTGGGGGTCACATGTGGTTGGATAGGGTTGATGATTGGTTATGGGTCTCTGGTTGGTGTTGGAGGAGGATATGGGGTGGGAATAGTACAGATTGGGGTCACATGTGGTTGGATAGGGTTGATGATTGGTTATGGGTCTCTGGTTGGTCCTATGGAGTGGAGATAATAATGGGTCATCTGTCAGGCGGACATGGATCTGGCGGTCTCGGTGACCTCTGGACGCCATGATATTTTTAGTTGCCGTGAGGAAATGTTAGCATTAGTTTGTATCTCGTTGCAACTTTAGGTGGTTTCCATGGCAACAGCTGACCTAGTTCAGGCGATTCAGGCAGCTGTTTATGAGACTCCACATTACTGGAGGAGGAAACAACCAATCAGATGAATGGCTGAGGAGAACACCACCATGATCATTGTATTTCCCCTCTTCTACTGTACATTGGACACGTGTGTTCCTCTGTATGTTCCAATCCGTGATAAGACATTACTATGTGTCTGATCCGTGTACAATCTGTGTAGGATCAATGTACAATGCATGTCTGATCCGTGTACAATGCATGTCTGATCCATGTACAATGCATGTCTGATCCGTGTACAATGCATGTCTGATCCGTGTACAATCTGTGTAGGATCAATGTACAATGCATGTCTGATCCGTGTACAATGCATGTCTGATCCATGTACAATGCATGTCTGATCCGTGTACAATGCATGTCTGATCCGTGTACAATCTGTGTAGGATCAATGTACAATGCATGTCTGATCCGTGTACAATCTGTGTAGGATCAATGTCCAATGCATGTCTGATCCGTGTACAATGCATGTTTGATCCGTGTACAATCTGTTTAGGATCAATGTGCAATGCATGTCTGATCTGTGTACAATGCATGTCTGATCCGTGTACAATCTGTGTAGGATCCATGTACAATGTATGTACAATGCATGTCTGATCCGTGTACAATCGGTGTCGCCGGCTCCTCTGTGGGGTCGCCGGCTCCTCTGTGGGGTCGCCGGCTCCTCTGTGTGGTCACCGGATCCTCTGTGGGGTCGCCGGCTCCTTGGTGGTGTTGCCAGATCCTCTGTGGGGTCGCCGGCTCCTCTGTGGGGTCGCCGGATCTTCTGTGGGGTCGCCGGCTCCTCTGTGTGGTCTCCGGCTCCTCTGTGTGGTCTCCGGCTCCTCTGTGTGGTCGCCGGCTCCTCTGTGTGGTCTCCGGCTCCTCTGTGTGGTCTCCGGCTCCTCTGTGTGGTCTCCGGCTCCTCTGTGGGGTGGCCGGCTCCTCTGTGTGGTCTCCGGCTCCTCTGTGTGGTCTCCGGCTCCTCTGTGTGGTCGCCGGCTCCTCTGTGTGGTCTCCGGCTCCTCTGTGTGGTCTCCGGCTCCTCTGTGTGGTCTCCGGCTCCTCTGTGGGGTGGCCGGCTCCTCTGTGTGGTCTCCGGCTCCTCTGTGTGGTCTCCGGCTCCTCTGTGTGGTCGCCGGCTCTTCTGTGTGGTCGCCGGCTCCTCTGTGGGGTCGCCGGCTCCTCTGTGTGGTGGCCGGCTCCTCTGTGTGGTGGCCGGCTCCTCTGTGTGGTGGCCGGCTCCTCTGTGTGGTCTCCGGCTCCTCTGTGTGGTCTCCGGCTCCTCTGTGTGGTCTCCGGCTCCTCTGTGGGGTGGCCGGCTCCTCTGTGGGGTCACCGGCTCCTCTGTGTGGTCTCCGGCTCCTCTGTGTGGTGGCCGGCTCCTCTGTGTGGTGGCCGGCTCCTCTGTGGGGTCTCCGGCTCCTCTGTGTGGTCTCCGGCTCCTCTGTGTGGTCTCCGGCTCCTCTGTGTGGTCGCCGGCTCTTCTGTGGGGTCGCCGGCTCTTCTGTGGGGTCGCCGGCTCTTCTGTGGGGTCGCCGGCTCCTCTGTGTGGTCTCCGGCTCCTCTGTGTGGTCGCCGGCTCTTCTGTGGGGTCGCCGGCTCCTCTGTGGGGTTTGCCGGCTCCTCTGTGGGGTCGCCGGCTCCTCTGTGTGGTCGCCGGCTCCTCTGTGTGGTCTCCGGCTCCTCTGTGTGGTCTCCGGCTCCTCTGTGTGGTCGCCGGCTCCTCTGTGTGGTCGCCGGCTCCTCTGTGGGGTCGCCGGCTCCTCTGTGTGGTGGCCGGCTCCTCTGTGTGGTGGCCGGCTCCTCTGTGTGGTGGCCGGCTCCTCTGTGTGGTCTCCGGCTCCTCTGTGGGGTTTGCCGGCTCCTCTGTGGGGTTTGCCGGCTCCTCTGTGGGGTCGCCGGCTCCTCTGTGTGGTCGCCGGCTCCTCTGTGTGGTGGCCGGCTCCTCTGTGTGGTGGCCGGCTCCTCTGTGTGGTGGCCGGCTCCTCTGTGTGGTGGCCGGCTCTTCTGTGTGGTGGCCGGCTCCTCTGTGTGGTCTCCGGCTCCTCTGTGGGGTTTGCCGGCTCCTCTGTGGGGTTTGCCGGCTCCTCTGTGGGGTCGCCGGCTCCTCTGTGTGGTCGCCGGCTCCTCTGTGTGGTGGCCGGCTCCTCTGTGTGGTGGCCGGCTCCTCTGTGGGGTGGCCGGGTCCTCTGTGTGGTGGCCGGCTCCTCTTTGTGGTCGCCGGCTGCTCCGTGGGGTCACCGGCTACTTTTGGAAGAACCTCCTTGGCTCCTCCCAGCACTCCATGACTGAGCCGGTCTATTTCTGCCCCCACAAACCAATCAGATCATTCCTTCTTATGTTTCATTCATAAAGAAGGCGGGCCCAGACACCACGCCTCTGAATGACACCCATAGAACGTGTGGTAGGGTCCACACTGAGCGCCTGCTTTCAGTCAATTTACATGTTAGTGGTCCCTCCCACCTGAGGGGGATTGGTGCAATATAATGACAGATCCGCCATTAGGCTGTATAGGTTAGGGCGGTGAGATCACATAGCAACCAATGAGATTCCACATTTCGCAGTCATATCATTTCTGATTGGTTGCTAGGCGGTATTTGTTTCCTTTGTATATTACCGGCTTCTCCCCAAACCAAACCGACTTCACGCATCCTTCTATCTGCATGGTAGTCTATTACAGATGACCATTATAGGTGGAGCTCTCATCTAAGCTCCTCCTACCTCTACAGTTCCCCCTCACCCCTCCCCCCCCCTCACTAACAGGGAAAAAGCATCACAAATTCCGGGCCTCAGATGTGTAATTTGGGGCGATGTGGTCCATTGTTAGGAGGCGCCATCATCTCTGGGAGGTCACATCAGGGTGGAGATTAGGGGTCTTCTCAAGTATGGGAGAAGTCTGCCCAATGAGTCTCTGTACAGCCCCATCCTTCCCCTTTGCTGCACATGATCCAGCCACAGTCTCTACAGCCCCCTTACTGCAGTCTTCAGAGCCCCCCTTGCTGCACATGATCCAGCCACAGTGTCTAGAGCCCCCTCACTGCACATGATCCAGCCACAGTCTCTAGAGCCCCCTCACTGCACATGATCCAGCCACAGTCTCTAGAGCCCCCTCACTGCACATGATCCAGCCACAGTCTCTAGAGCCCCCTCACTGCACATGATCCAGCCACAGTCTCCAGAGCTCCCTTTGCTGCACATGATCCAGCCACAGTCTCCAGAGCTCCCTTTGCTGCACATGATCCAGCCGTGCTCTTCAGATCTCCTCTTGGTGCACATGATCCAGCTGCAGTCTCCAAAGTCCCCTTCCTGCAGTCTTTAGAGCCCCCTTGCTGCACATGATCCAGCCACGGTCCTCAGAGCTCCCTTTGCTGCACATAATCCTGCACATGATCCAGCTGCAGTATTCAGATTTGCTGCACATAAACCAGTCGCAGTCTCCAAACCCCCTCTTTGCTGCACATGATCCAGCCATAGTCTCCAGAGCCTTCTTGCTGCACAATATCCAGCTGTGGTCTTCAGATCTCCCCTTGTTGCACATGATCCAGCCACGGTCTCCAGAGCCTTCTTGCTGCACATGATCCAGCCATAGTCTCCAGAGCCCCCCCTTTGCTACACATGATCCAGCCGTAGTTTCCAGAGCCCCCCTTGCTGCATATGATCCTGCTGCGGTTTTCAGAGCTTCCTTTGCGGCACATGATGCAGCCACGGTCTTCAGAGCCCCTTTGCTGTGGTCTTAAGAACCCCCCTTGCTGCACAAGATCCAGCCATGGTCTTCCGAGCCCCCCTTGCTGGGACATGATCCAGCCGTGGTCTTCCGAGCTCCCCTTGCTGCACATGATCCAGCCGCGGTCTCCAGAGCCCCCGTGTCCTCCTCCAGTCATTACACCTTATCCACTAAGAGAGGTCCAGCAGCTGTGAGAGAAAGCTTTACCCCGAGGCCATCTGAATGAGAGAAAGCGGAGAGCCAGCGCGGCCGATGATTGAATTACACGGAAGGCGTAGATCCGTTTTATAGAGGGGTGGCGCGGACACGACGCTTGGCACGCTGCCCAGTTTTTCCATGGCAGCGGTTGCTATTATGCAAATTCTGCTCAAGCTTTGAATTCCTCCGTAGGGTTTTTTTTATTTTTCCCCCCCTCTTGTTCTTGGCGTACACAAAACAAGCAGCGGAACGCCGCAGCCACCATCTCCCTCCCCGCCTGCCTGCAAAATAAAACAAGGTGCCACGTTTATTTACATAAATAACTGGCGAACGCCGTCACGTACGGCCGAATCCAGCTGGCTGCCGAATACGGGTGCGTAGGATTCTTCTTCCAGGAAGAGCGATCTGCTCTCTCCCCGTTCTTCACCTTTTATGATTATTCCAACAATCCTTTGTATGGGAGTAGCCAATACGCCATATTTTACGTTTTGGTATGCATGTTCTTCACCCGGATATAACCTTCCAATCGAGCTGTGTTTAGAATGTGCCGGTGAGATTCAGCTGGGCCTAGTCCTGGGCTTCAGGCCTGTAGGTTGGTTAATGTAGGAGGATAGGTTGGTAGGAGGATAATATTGGTGGTTTGCTCTTCTAAATCACTTTTTTTGTTTTCTCTTCCAGGACTCTTCCAGATCGTCTAAGAAGTCTGCGGAGAACCCAAGTCTGGATGGCCTGAAGGCCGAGCGTTTACACCTTCGCTCCGAGGAGGAGAAGGTCCCAGCAACAAAGAACTCTTCACCTTTGCACTCAGAAGCGGCGGAGCTCAGCAAAGCTTCGCCACCTGGACTTGTCAGTAACAAAGACCCTGACTCAAAGGACAGGGTCCCAGTGAACGGCACAGCCGCCAGTGTTACTGAAAAACTCGCTCAGCTCATTGCAACATGCCCTCCTTCCAAGTCTTCCAAAATCAGAGCCAAAAAGCAGGCCTTGTCTGCCCCGGTCAGCTCACCCTTGGAGGAACGGGTAGCGCTGAAAGATGACTCCCCTGCCCCGGAACGCCTGAGCTCTGCTTCCAAATCTAGGGGTTCAGAGGAAAGAATGAGCGGTCATACCTTGGAGAGGGGTAACGTACGGCAGGCCAAGGACGCCATCTTGGAAAAGTTCTGTATCGGGAAAGAGGGATCCGCTGGGGAGAGAGAGAAATTTAAAAACAGGACTTCCATCCCAGTGGAGAAAAGTTCCCTCTCTGAGAAAGGTGTCCCTGATACGGAGATGCAGGAAAAGCTTTGCCCTGTGTATTGCACTTCATTGGACTACCGGAAGGGGGGTGCGTCTGACGCGTCGGCAGCCGTGTCGCCCTTCAGTGCCGTCGGAGAAGGTAACCTACCTTCCCCAGCACCAGCGACGTCTCTGACATCCTCCTGTAGGAGTTCAAATGTGAATTGTCCCCAATCCCCCTCAAGCTCATTGCACTTAACTCCTGACGCAACGCGTGCGGAATGTATTAATGAGCCAAGCGACAAAAGCAAGTTTACATCCGACACTTTACCTGCTAACAGGACTCATAGAATCCCTCAGAACTCTATGGACTTCTTATCAAACGAAAAAACAAGCAAAGAGGTCAAAAGTGTCCCCAGTGGGAATTTAAGGACTCCTGTTCCCCCTGTACAAGACAAAAAGCCCACGCAGAGGGTGGAGCCTGGCAGCCACCGTTCGGACCCATCTGTTGTCAGTTTTGCAAGTTTACTTAAGAAAAAACAGTTAGTGAAGGTCAGCAGCCTCTCGGAAAAGCCACCTTACGGCAGCCAACATGGCAGCACCAACTCACAGACTAAACATTTTAGGAAACGGAAAGGCAAAAAGCCCCGGTGGACAAAGGTGTCCAACAAAACCAGCCAGAAAGTATCACCTGAGCATGGTGTGGTAAGGCCGGCATCAGTGGGAAGTGATCGGTCTCCGGAGAAACCTGCCGGGAAAACCTCAGTTCATGGTCAAGTTTCCAAGTCATTATCCAAAGCAAACCTTTCCAATGAAGGAGCCATCACCGAAACACACAAGCTATACAGTTCCCATAGGAATTACAGAATGGTTTGTATGTCCGCCGATGGTTCCAATGCTTACAAACCTAAGAGAGGGAAGCCTAAAAGTAAGGATATGCCCCATCTGGATGGCCCCCCGAAAAGAGCACTTAAAATCCCAGCTTTTAAAGTAGCCTCACCGCAATCCAAAGAAGAGCAAGGGCCCCCTATTCTCCAGCCCGAGATCGAGATGTCGTCTCTAAAAACGAGCCTTCCCAGGCCGGCGTTTCCCAGGAAGAGAGGGAGGCCGAGGAGGGATTCTGCAGCACCGATGCGAACTCCACCTGTCCTGTCTGTCGCGCCTTTTCTGGTGACCGATAATCGCAAGCAGACTGAATGTGAAAGCGAGAAGCGACAGAACGACGAGCATCCAAACAGCAGGCTCGAGGACGGTGCCGATTGCTCAGAGGCAGATAAGAAATCTCTGAAGAAAAATAATGGGCAACTTGTGAAAAATATCATCCGAAAGATCAATAAGATGAAGACGATGAAACGGAAGAAGCTGCTGAGTCAGATTCTTTCCAGCACGGCCGAGCAAAGCTCCAGAGGGAAGACTCCAGGGAAGCTGCAAGGCACGGTGTCGACCCTTGCCGCCACGTTCACCTCAAAGTTGGGTCAGCAGATCAACGTCAGCAAAAAAGGCACTATTTACATGGGCAAGAGGAGAGGCAGGAAGCCCAAGTCAACATCGGAGGTCAACAATTCCGTCATGGAGAATACAGGCCAGCAGGAGGCTCACACAACATTGGGTCATGTTGTAGCACCGGTCATATCAACAAACGTATCCAGTTCGGAGGTTCTTCCTTCTCCAGCCAGTTCCCTCTCGCCTGGAGCCAGCGGTGCCCAGAGTCCCATCAGCAGCGATGCCAGCTTTGTGGAGCCAAGCCCTGTGCCATATCCCCACCCACACTCCAGACAAGGTACCTTCCTTCAGACCCTCGCCATGAGGAAAGCCTCCAAGGACTGTAGACAACCTTCACCCCCAACGTTGCTGCCAAACTCCCCCTCCTCCCACTTACACGAAATCCCTTCCTTAAAGGAAGCCACGTCTTCCCCCATCAGCGAGTCTCACAGTGATGAGACCATCCCCAGCGACAGCGGCATCGGGACAGACAACAACAGCACGTCAGACCGGGCCGAGAAGTTCTGTGCACAAAAGAAGCGGCGGCATTCCTTTGAACATGTTTCCCTTCTGGCGCCTCAGACCTCGCCGGTTCTCAGCAGCCTCAAAGAGAAGCACAAGCACAAGTGCAAGCGCAGGAGTCATGACTTCCTCACTTTCGACAAACTCAAGAGGCAAAAGCGGAAGCGGAAAAAGAAGTACCCGCAGCTGCGCACCCGGCAGGACCCGGACTTCCTGGCCGAGCTGGAGGAGCTCATAACGCGCTTGAGTGAGATCCACCTCTCTCATAGGAGCCACCATTTCATCCCCAGGGATCTGCTCCCTACCATATTCCGCCTCAATTTCAACAGCTTCTACAGCCACCCAACGTTCCCCTTGGACCCTTTGCACTACATCCGAAAACCGGATCTAAAAAAGAAGAGGGGGCGACCCCCCAAAATGCGGGACTCAATGTCAGAGATGCCCTTCGTCCACAGTCTTGGTTTTCCCCTCTCTAGCACTGGCTTTTACCCTTCATACAGCATGCCTTACTCCCCCTCCCCCATCACTGCAGCCCCCATTGGCTTAAGTTATTATGGACGGTACCCCCCGACTCTGTACCCTCCTCCGCCTTCCCCTTCTTTTACCACCCCGCTGCACCCCCCTTCCTACATGCATACAGGCCATTTATTGTTGAACCCCGCCAAATACCATAAGAAGAAACACAAGCTTCTGCGCCAAGAGGCGTTCCTGACCACCAGCCGCACCCCTCTCCTCCCTGTGGGCACCTACCCCAGCGTCCCGCCTGACATGGCCTACGGATGGATGGTTGAGCACAAGCACCGCCACCGCCATAAACATAGAGAACACCGATCAGACCCACAGCAGCTCTCCATGGACTCCTTGGCGGGGGTGGGGTCCTCTAGGGCGGTCCTGGAATCTTTAAAACGTTACAGGTCGGGGAAGGACAATATTACTGAGCGGTACAAACACAAAGACAAGCACAGGTGTCACTTACCTTGCACCCACCTGTCTCCTCCCAAGGGGCTGCTGAGCAGAGAGGAGCAGTGGGTGCGTAGGGAGACCCCCGAGTCTGGCCTGCTGGCCGTGGGACTTCAGACTCCTCTACAGATCGATTGTTCCAACAGCTCGCCCAGCCTGTCCCTCAGTGGCTTCACCTCCGGCTCCGAACCCGCCAGCAGCGACGAACATACCAACCTCTTCACAAGTGCAATAGGCAGCTGCCGGGGCGCCATGTCTGCCAGCAATGCCGGGGGCAAGACGCTAAGTGATGGCCCCGCCTTCTTTACAGACAGTCGATCCGCTAGGAAGGAGGCAGCCCCTTCCTCAGCAGGTAAGAAGGGGGAGGGACTCTGTATGAATGAGCAAATGTGTATGAGTGAGGGAACGCATATGAATGAGCGAACACGCATGAATGAGCAAATCTGTATCAATGAGTGAACACCCATGCTTGACCGAACACGTATGAATGAGCGGACGTGTATGAATGAGCTGAAGGGAGGAGGCCGGCCCGTCCTCAGCAGGTAAGAAGGGGGAGGGACTCTGTGTATGAATGAGGGAATACATATGAATGAGCGAACACGCATGAATGAGCAAATCTGTATCAATGAGCGAACCCCCATACTTGACCGAACGCGTAAAAAATGAGTGAACGCGTATGAATGAGCTGAAGGGAGGAGGCTGGCCCGTCCTCAGGTAAGAAGGGGGAGGGACTCTGTGTATGAATGAGCAAATGTGTATGAATGAGGGAATACATATGAATGAGCGAACACACATGAATGAGCAAATCTGTATCAATGAGTGAACCCCCATACTTGACTGAACGTGTATGAATGAACTGAAGGGAGGAGGCCGGCCCGTCCTCAGGTAAGAAGGGGGAGGGACTCTGTGTATGAATGAGCAAATGTGTATGAATGAGGGAATACATATGAATGAGCGAACACACATGAATGAGCAAATCTGTATCAATGAGTGAACCCCCATACTTGACTGAACGTGTATGAATGAGCTGAAGGGAGGAGGCCGGCCCGTCCTCAGGTAAGAAGGGGGAGGGACTCTGTGTCTGAATGTGTATGCATTTCTGAAAATGTATGCTTGACCGAACGCCAATGCTTGATTTAATGCCTATGAATGAGGGAACTCATATGAATGAGGGAACGCGTATGAATGAGCTGATGTGTATAAATGAGCGGACACGTATGAATGAGCTGATGCATCTGAATGATGGAAACACGTATGAATGAGCTGAAGGAAGGAGGCCGCCCCGTCGTCAGCAGGTAGGAAGGGGGAGGGAATATGTATGAATAAGTTGACACGTATGAATGACTGAACATCTCCTATAAATGCTCCATGCGGTAAAGATTTGGTAATGTAGTAATTTATGGCACAGTAGCTGGTTGTTAAGGAGGGGGCCAGGAAACCACCTGCTGCGTCCTTACCAACCGATGACAGCTGAATATAAGCCAAAAATGCTGGCAGTTCAAAATCTTAAAAAAAACTGCATAGGATTCCCCCCGAACCATACCAGGCAATATGCCCTCAACGGGGGGGGGGGGGAGGGGTGATTATGGGCAGCCCGCCCCCCCCCCACCTTATAGCACCTTGTTAACATGTTGATGGGAACAAGGGCCTGTTACACACAACCCTTGGCGGTGCTTGTGGGGGTCTGCAGGTAGGGTTTTTTTTTTTTTTAAATCTAGAAGCCCCCTTTTAACAGTGGGACCCCCAGATCCCGACCACCTTCCCCCCCCCCCCCCTATCTGTGAAATGAGTATGTGGTGCATAGTACTCCTACTCATTCATCAAAAAAATGTAAAAAATGACAGGAGGCGTTTTTGAGAGTTCCTTTATTTAAAGAACAATGTAACGCTGCCCCCTGGTGTAGATCCGTCATCCATCACACCGCCGCACCTGAAAAAAGAAAGGTCCGCTCCTGCCATCTGACAGTTCTTACATAACTATGGAACATGGTCATTCGGGTGACACCCCCTTGTGACATCCATCCAGCAAGTCCTAGGCCGGGACGAAGTCAGAAGGGGGGGTCACTTGGTGACTTTTCCACGTGGCCCCCTTCCCTTAGTTATTACAGGACTGCCAGGTGGTGGGAGCGGGCCTTTCTTGTCTTTTTTCAAGTTTGGCGTGGTTGGAACTGCCAGGCGGCGGGAGCGGCCTTTCTTGTGTTTTTTTGGGTTTGGCGTGGTTGGAACTGCCAGGCTGTGGGAGCGGCCTTTCTTGTCTTTTTTCGGGTTTGGCGTGGTTGGAACTGCCAGGCGGCGGGAGCGGGCCTTTCTTGTCTTTTTTTGGGTTTGGCGTGGTTGGAACTGCCAGGCTGTGGGAGCGGCCTTTCTTGTCTTTTTTCGGGTTTGGCGTGGTTGGAACTGCCAGGCGGCGGGAGCGGGCCTTTCTTGTCTTTTTTCGGGTTTGGCGTGGTTGGAACTGCCAGGCGGCGGGAGCGGGCCTTTCTTGTCTTTTTTCGGGTTTGGCGTGGTTGGAACTGCCAGGCGGCGGGAGCGGCCTTTCTTGTCTTTTTTCGGGTTTGGCGTGGTTGGAACTGCCAGGCTGTGGGAGCGGCCTTTCTTGTCTTTTTTCGGGTTTGGCGTGGTTGGAATTGCCAGGCTGTGGGAGCGGCCTTTCTTGTCTTTTTTCGGGTTTGGCGTAGTTGGAACTGCCAGGCGGCGGGAGCGGGCCTTTCTTGTCTTTTTTCGGGTTTGGCATGGTTGGAACTGCCAGGTGGTGGGAGCGGCCTTTCTTGTCTTTTTTCGGGTTTGGCGTGGTTCGAACTGCCAGGCTGTGGGAGCGGCCTTTCTTGTCTTTTTTCGGGTTTGGCGTGGTTGGAACTGCCAGGTGGTGGGAGCGGGCCTTTCTTGTCTTTTTTCGGGTTTGGCGTGGTTGATGATAGATCTACATCGGGGGACATTGTTTAATTTTGTTTCCAAATGAAGGAACTCTCAAAAACTGCCTCTTCATTTTTTACGCTACACTTTTATTGGTGAATGAGTAGGGGTGCTATGTACCCCTACTTATTCACATATGGGGGCTGGGATCTAGGTTGTGTGGAAGAGGCCCTTGTCCATCAACATGGGGACAAGGTGCTTTGGGTGAGGGATAGGGGCAGAGCCCCCTTGCTCCAAAGCACCCCCCTATGTTAAGGGCATGTGGCCTGGTATGGCTGAGGGGGGAGGGGGGAGCACTCGCTTGCCCCTCCTTTCTTTCCTGACCTGCTGGGCTGCATGCTTGAATAAGGGTCTGGTATGGGTTTGGGGGGGACCCCATACCATTTTTTTTTTTTTTTTAACTGCCAGCATTTTTAGTTTATATTCCGCTGACAGCTGATGATTCATCGGTTGTTAAGGACACGGCGGCTGACTTCCCGACCCGCTCCTTAACGAGGAGCTACCGTGCCATAAATTACAATCTTTACCACATGTAATATTTTACCGCATTTTTTCAGTCGATATTTAACTGAGTGAATGGACCTCGCTGTCTCTGGTATGTTGGGAATTCTCCGTCTCTCTCTTCCCGGAGTTCAGAGGACGCGGATCACACGGTTGCTGATTAGCGTCTGCAGTCCCTGTACTGTCGTGGCAGATGAGGGGGGAGGAGCTCTGCGATCTCTGGAGTGAATTGTATCTTCAGTCATAGAGGAAGCCGTGACATTGCAGAGAGAAGAGACTATAAATAGAAGACCTAAAAATATCCCATCCCCCGACCTTCATCCCGTCCCTACTACTACATCAATATTCAGAGTCCCTACAAGGAGGGATCTCCTGTATAATCCACCATGTACTCCCCATCCCTGACCTTCATCCCATCCCTACTACTACATCAATAATCAGAGTCCCTACAAGGAGGGATCTTCTGTATAATCCACCATGTACACCCCATCCCTGACCTTCATGGAGGGATTTCCTGTATGACCCACCATGTACATCCCTTCCCTGACCTTCATCCTGTCCCTACTACTACATCAATGATCAGTCCCTACAAGGAGGGATCTCCTGTATTTCCCACCATGTACACCCCATCCCTGACCTTCATGGAGGGATCTCCTCTGTGATCCTCCATGTACGACCCATCCCAGACCTTCATTGGAGGAATCTTCTCTGTGATCCTCCATGTACGACCCATCCCAGACCTTCATTGGAGGGATCTCCTCTGTGATCCTCCATGTACGACCCATCCCAGACCTTCATTGGAGGGATCTCCTCTGTGATCCTTCATGTACGACTCATCCCAGACCTTCATTGGTGGAATCTTCTCTGTGATCCTCCATGTACGACCCATCCCATACCTTCATTGGAGGAATCTCCTCTGTGATCCTCCATGTACGACCCATCCCAGACCTTAATTGGAGGGATCTCCTCTGTGATCCTCCATATACGACCCATCCCTGACCTTCATGGATGGATCTCCTGTATGATCCTCCATGTACATCCTGTCCCTAACCTTCATCCTGTCCCTAATACTACATCAATGATCAGTCCCTACAATGAGGGATTTCCTGTATAATCCACCATGTACACCCCATCCCTGACCTTCAACCTGTCCCTACTACTACATCAATGATCAGTCTCTACAAGGAGGGATCACCTGTATGACCCACTATGTACATCCCATCCCTGACCTTCATGGAGGGATCTCCTGTATGATCCTCCATGTACATTTCATACCTGACCTTCATTCTGCCTCTACTACTACATCAATAATCAGTCCCTACAAGGAGGGATCTTCTGTATGATCCACCATGTACTCCCCATACCTGACCTTCATTCTGCCTCTACTACTACATCAATAATCAGTCCCTACAAGGAGGGATCTTCTGTATGATCCACCATGTACATCCCTGACCTTCATCCTGTCCCTACTAATACATTCATGATCAGTCCCTACAAGGAGGGATTTTCTGTATGACCCTCTATGTACATCCCGTCCCTGACCTCCAGCCATATTACCAGACATTTCTTATAATTAATATAACATTCTTCGCTCCATACTGCACTGATCTGATTGGTTCTTCCGTTATTTTTCAGCTTCCCAGGAGCGTAGTCTGAGAACTCCGGACAGTTCTAGTTACAGTCCCTCTAGAAGAAGGACGGCATCTGAGAGCACTTCATGTTCAGGTAATGAAGAAATGATCTTTGTGTTGGGTGAGGTGTAAAACAGCCATGGGCCATACAGCTCCTTCATCTTCTCATCATAAACCAGTCCTGAATGTGTACTTTATATAAAGGGAAGAGTGGTTATGGGGGCACTCCGGACACAGATATCGCACTTTTCACCTCCCCTCTGGATTGGACAATGATTGGGTTCTGTACAGAATAGAAGTTGGAATGGATTGGTGTGTGGACATCTTGGACATCCTTCCAGTGCTGTGTTCCTGCACATGAGAATATCTGTGTGACCAGATAAGATGACTGGCTATCTGGTGTCAGGTGACCTTCTTCTCTGGCAATCCGGTGTGAGGTGACCTTCTTCATTGGCCTTCTGGTGTGAGGTGACCACCTTCTCTGGCCGTCCGGTTTGAAGGGACCTTCTTCCCTGGCTGCCCAGTGTGAAGTGACCTTCTTATCTGGCCGTGGTGTGGGAAGAGACCTTCTCTGGCCGTGGTGTGCGCAGTGACCTTCTCTAGCTGTGCTGTGTGAGGTGACCTTCTCCTCCGGCCATCCGATGTGAGGTGACCTTCTCTGGCCATCCAGTGTGAGGTGACCTTCTCTGGCTATCCGATGTAAGGTGACCTTCTCTGGCCATCCAGTGTCAGGTGACCTTCTTCTCTGGCCATCCGATTTAGGTGACCTTCTCTGGCCGTGGTGTGCGCAGTGACCTTCTCTAGCTGTGCTGTGTGAGGTGACCTTCTCCTCCGGCCATCCGATGTGAGGTGACCTTCTTCTCTGGCCATCCAGTGTGAGGTGACCTTCTTCTCTGGCCATCCGATGTGAGGTGACCTTCTCTGGCCATCCGATGTGAGGTGACCTTCTCTGGCCATCCGATGTGAGGTGACCTTCTCTGGCCATCCGATGTGAGGTGACCTTCTCTGACTAGCCGATGTGAGGTGACCTTCTCTGGCCATCCAGTGTGAGGTGACCTTCTTCTCTGGCCATCCGGTGTGAGATGACCTTCTTTTCTGGCTGTGCTGTGTGAGGTGACTTTCTTCTCTGGCCGTGCTGTGTGAGGTGACTTTCTTCTCTGGCCGTGCTGTATGAGGTGACTTTCTTCTCTGGCCGCGCTGTGTGAGGTGACCTTCTCTGGCAATCTGGTGTGAAGTGACCTTCTCTGGGTGTGGTGTGTGAGGTAACCTCCTTCTCTGTCCATCCAATGTAAGGTGTCCTGAATATTGGCCTTCTTCTCTGGTCATCTGGTGTGAGGTGACCACCTTCTCTGGCCATCCGGTGTGAAGTGACCTTCTTCTCTTGCCTTCCGGTGTGAGGTGACCTTCTCTGGCTATCCAGTGTGAGGTGACCTTCTTCTCTGGCCATCCGGTGTGAAGTGACCTTCTTCTCTTGCCTTCCGGTGTGAGGTGACCTTCTCTGGCTATCCAGTGTGAGGTGACCTTCTTCTCTGGCCATCCGGTGTGAGGTGACCTTCTCTGGCTGTCCAGTGTGAGGTGACCTTCTTCTCTGGCTGCCCCGATGTGAAGTGACCTTCTCTGGCCGTGGTGTGTGAAGTGACCTTCTTCTCTAGCTGTGCTGTGTGAGATGACCTTCTCCTCTCTCCATCCGATGTGAGGTGACCTTCTCTGGCCATCCGATGTGAGGTGACCTTCTCTGGCCATCCAGTGTGAGGTGACCTTCTTCTCTGGCCGTGCTGTGTGAGGTGACTTTCTTTTCTGACTGTACTGTGTGAGGTGATCTTCTTCTCTGGCTGTCCGGTATGAGGTAACCTTCTTCTCTGGCCGTCTGGTATGAGGTAACCTTCTTCTCTGGCCGTCTGGTGTGAGGTGACCTTCTTCTCTGGCCGTCTGGTGTGAGGTGACCTTCTCTGGCCATCCAGTGTGAGGTGACCTTCTTCTCTGGCCGTGCTGTGTGAGGTGACTTTCTTCTCTGGCCGTGCTGTGTGAGGTGACTTTCTTTTCTGACTGTACTGTGTGAGGTGATCTTCTTCTCTGGCCGTCCGGTATGAGGTAACCTTCTTCTCTGGCCGTCTGGTGTGAGGTGACCTTCTTCTCTGGCCGTCTGGTGTAAGGTGACCTTCTTTTCCGGCCATCTGGTATGAGGTGACCTTCTCTGGCTGTCCAGTGTGATGTGTGCGAAATATTAAACTTTTTTTCTCTGGCTGCGCTGTGTGAGGCAACCTTCTTCTCTGCCCGTCCAGTGTGAGATGACACTCTCTGGCCATTGTGTGTGAGTTGACTTTCTTCTCTGGCTGTCCTGTGTGAGGTGCCGTCCTGTGTGAGGTGCCCTTCTATGGCTATCCGGTGTAATTCTCTGGCCATCCAGTGTAAGGCGTCCAGAATATTGACCAACTTCTCTGGCAGTGGTGTGTGAGGTAACCTTCTTCTCTGGCCATCCAGTGTGAGGTGACCTTCTTCTCTGGCCATCCAGCCTGAGGTGACCTTCTCTGATCATCTGTTGGGAGGTGACCTTCTCTGTCCATCCGGTGTGAGGTGTCCTGAATATTGACCTTCTTCTCTGGTCGTCTGATGTGAGATGACCACCTTCTCTGTCCATCCGGTGTGAGGTGTCCTGAATATTGACCTTCTTCTCTTGCCATCCGGTGTGAGGTGACCTTCTTCTCTTGCCATCTGGTGTGAGGTGACCACCTTCTCTTGCCATCCGCTGTGAGGTGACCTTCTTCTCTGACCATCCGGTGTAAGGTAACCTTCTTCTCTGGCTGCCCGGTGTGAAGTGACCTTCTTCTCTGGCCGTGGTGTGTGAAGTGACCTTCTCTGGCCGTGGTGTGCGCAGTGACTAGCTGTGCTGTGTGAGGTGACCTTTTCCTCTCTCCATCCGATGTGATATAACCTTCTCTGGCCATCCGATGTGAGGTGACCTCTGGCCATCCGATGTGAGGTGACTTCTGGCCATCCAGTGTGAGATGACCTTCTCTGGTCATCCATTGTGAGGTGACCTTCTTCTCTGATCATCTGTTTTGCGGTGACCTTCTCTGTCCATCCGATGTGAGGTGTCCTGAATATTGACCTTCTTCTCTGGTAATCCAGTGTGAGGTGACCACCTTCTCTAGCCGTCCTGTGTGAGGTGAAATTCTTTAACTGTCCGATGTGAAGTGACCTTCTATTCTGGCCACCCGTGTCAGGTGACCTTCTCTAACTGTCCTGTGTGAGGTGACCTACTTCTCTGGCCATCCAGTGTGAGGTAACCTTTTTCTCTGGTCATCCTGTGTGAGGTGACCTTCTTTTCTGGCCGTGTTGTGTGAGCTGTCCCAAATGTTGACCTTCTCTGGCCATCCTGTGTGAGGTGACCTTCTTCTCTAACCATCTGGTGTGAGGTGACCTTCTCTGGCCCTGCTGTGTGTGGTGGTCTTCTCTGGCTGTCCTGTGTGAGGTGTCCTTCTCTGGCTGCCTTAAGTCCTCTGTATCTCTCACCTCTGATGTCCATCGCTCAGGAGTCAGGAGGAACGAGGTCATCTCCCATGTAACCCAGTGATGATGGGAGGTTGTCAGCACCAACCAAGTCTGATGATACAGTCCCACCCAGTCTGATCATTTTGTTTGTCCAGATTTGAAAGGCCAGTGATCAGGTTACAGCAGTGATCCACATCTGACAATGGGCCTTCGAATATCATGCAGGGATCCCACTGGTACCACACTCATGCTTCTTTTCCTGGGTCCCTACTGGGAATGTAGAAGAAAATCTATTTCTTACAGTTATCAGAAGCGTGAGCCTTTTTTTTCCTTTACCCCAAGCAGGTGATTGGCCATTTAGGCATCGGTCACATGACTCCTCAGCAATGTATCCAAGTTGGGACCTCTCTTGGCTCCTATTGGCTGAACATGGAGAGGGAGTAAAGAGAAGTATACATTTTAGCACACTTGGCCTGCATCTGTATAGAGTGCTATGTGTGGTATCCCATCTGGGGAGGGGCACATTTACCTGAAACCCAGAGTTAGGGGATTGTGGCAGGTACCGGGGAAGATCAGCATTGCAGTTACGTAGCCTGTGGTGATATCTTCTTTACAGCCACGTTGTAGATTTGGAGGGTGTAAACAGCATGTAGGCCCATTGAAGGGTCCGGTCATTAACATGCTAATTAATATTAACACTTTCTAAATTTTGTTGTCTCTTTCCAGTCATGGGGGTCCCATTGCGAAGCCTGCGGCACAGTTCTACAATGGAGGAGTCTGTGGATTGTTTGCTGCAGCGCACAACGGACGATGTCCTCCCCTCCTCTGCCCCCTCCTCCTCCAGTCCCGCCAGGGGGCACAGCCGGGAGAAAGGCCAGAGCAGGTCGGACACTTTGCTGGTTTCAGCGCCTGCCATGGAGTCTCCTCCAGATGGCCTCAGCTCATCATCTAGTCGTCTGCCAAGCCTGAAGAGGAGTGTGGTGGAAGCCATACACAAGCAGGCTCGGAGAATGTACAACTACGATACCATTCTGTCCTCCAAGAAGAACCTGGACCACGTAAATAAAATCCTAAAGGCCAAGAAGCTGCAGAGACAGTCCCGGACAGGAAACAATATTGTCAAGAGGAGGCCGGGGAGGCCCAGGAAGTATCCTCCAGACTCTCTACTGGCCATGCCGCTGGTCAGCCAGCAGGAGAATAACGCTGCCCGATCAGACACGGTGACGGACATTATCGAAGCCGTAGTGCAGGGGGTGACACTGACCACCGAGCACCACAAAGGCTGGAAGAGGAAGCATCTAGGTGTGGAGAAACCCATGAGGAAACGTCTGAGGACGTCATTGGATGAAGACCGGGAGAGCAGCACAAGGTACGACCAATCATTTCCTTTCTTCTCTTCTATTCATCATTATACGTCCAATCATTTCCTCTCCTCTACTTTTCATCATTATTCTAGAACACTCTGTCCAATCATTTCCTCTCTTCTCTTCTTTTCATCATTATTCTAGAACACTCTGTCCAATCATTTCCTCTCTTCTCTTCCAGTCTGGCGGAGATATCTTTCATCGGTGATTCTTCGGGTCGAGAGATCGGTCACCAGGAACGGATGGAGGCGTTTTCCCGTCACCTTGCTCCTCTCCTGCAGCGGGAGAAGAAGATTGCACGTCCCCCCAAAAAGAAATACCAGAAGGCTGGACTTTTCTCTGATGTTTATAAGACCACCGAGTGAGTGGCGGGGGCAGGGATACCCTTCACCGCCCCAATACTTAAGGGTTTCTAATGTTCAGGGTATAGGGTGATATCAGGCTGTGTCTCATCCCCCTGTCCGGGTATAGGGTGGTCTCCACCTGTTGTCATCTCACGCTGCGTCTCCCCCTCTCGTCCGGGTATGGGGTGGTCTCCGCCTGTGGTGATCTCACGCTGTGTACCCTCCCCCTGTCCGAGAATGAGGTGATCTCACGCTGTGTTCCATCTACCTGCCTGGGTAAGGGGTGGTCTCCGCCTGTGGTCATCTCACACTGTGTCTCCCCCTCGTCCAGGTATGAGGTGGTCTCCGCCTCTTGTGATCTCACACTGTTTCCCCTCCCCCAGTCTTGGTATGGGGCGGTGATCTCACGCTGTGTCCCCTCCCCCTGTCTGGGTCTGGGGTGGTCTCTCACGCTGTGTCCCCTGTCCGGGTGAGGGGTGGTCTCTGCCTCTGGTGATCTCACTCTGTGTCCCCTCCCCTTGTCCGTGTATAAGGAGGTCTCTCACGCTGTGTCCCCTCCCCCTGTCCGGATATGAGGTGTGTGAAGGTGGCGGGTATCAGACCCCTGGCCTTCTCATCCAACTTGTGACCAAAGACCAGGCAATCTCACACCCTGCTGTCACTTGCGTAACAATGCCACTCTCAGCTGCACCCTGCACACAGATTGTCCAGCTTGCAGGACCACAATCTAGATGCCAGCAGACTGAGAGCAATTGTCACCGGGATGATTAAACAATTAACCTTTCTCTGCCACCACCTCTAAGTTATAATGAGCCCAGAGGACGCTCGTAATTTTAGAAATACCAATTATGACTTTAGAATAATCATCCGTAACACACACTGTCACAGCAGACAGGAATGTCCGGAGGATTTATGCTAAACAGTAGTGCTCTTCAGGAGGCAGGTTCCATGGGGTCAGTTTGCGTTTAGATCTTAGAGACAAAAGTAACACTTTTCAAAATAAGGTTTAATTATAAGAAAGGTTAAAATTGGTGCAAATAAAAATATTTACAGAAAAATGGGTTACAAAGAAATAGAGACACAATACAGCAATTTAGAAGAATAGATAAAGAATTAGAAATGAAATACTTGCATTCAAAAGTCCCGGGTGTTTCAGAGTTTCAGAGGCTGAACATGTGGGATCCGTTCTTCCCTTCAGCAATGTTACTGCTTGATGTTAAAATTGAGAACTGAGAGCTCCATCGGTTCCTATCTTTTTCTCTGGCCCGCAGGGGGTGTCACCAGAAGTACTTGACCAATAAACACTGGGGCCATGGGCGGTCCGGAGGCTCATAAACTTCTAAGGGACCTCCCAGGTTAGACAGATTTCTAACAGAAGTCATATCTCGAAATAATAAATTTATTATCCACAGACACTAAACAGGGGTTATCTCGGAATAACCTCTGACCCGTAAGGCATCTGATCGCTAGCTTGTCTTCCCTAGGATCGAATGTGATCATGTGTGATCTTAATTCGATCGGTATTTTATTTGGCATTCAAATATATATTTTCTAGAGACATGTCATGTTCGCGTAAAAAGTTATGAATTGGGTATGGATTTGTGAGATGTAGGTGTTACATTTTAATTAACAACTGGGCTTGTGGAATTTACAAGGCAACCTCCCTGGCCATCTTCTCAGACCTCTGAGATGAGATCTGCTCGTTTATGACCCGGCATCTGCCAGGATGTGTTAATAAGGTTTGCTTTGAAGCTCTGAGGCCCAAACTTCCTGCATTCCAGGAGGTAATTAACACTACAAAAAGGAGCTGGGGTTAGGGGCTGGTAAAGGAATGACCTTTTTGGTTTTGAAAACTGTCAGCTGCTGGAGCCACGCAAAATGGTGTCCCATCGCAGGATACCATGACAAAATGGTGTCCCAGCGCATGATCTCATTACAAGGTGGTCTCTGCCTCTGGTGATCCCATGCTTTGTCCCCCTCCCACTGTCCGGGTATGGGGTGGTCTCCGCCTGTGGTGATCTCATGCTGTCCCCTCCCCCTTTCCGGGTATGGGGTGGTCTCTCATACAGTGTCCCCTCCCCCTTTCCGGGTATGGGGTGGTCTCACACGCTGTGTCCCCTCCCCTTTTCCGGGTATGCGTGCTCTCTCACACTGTGTCCTCTCCCCCTTCCCGAGTATGGGGCTGGCCTCTCACGCTGTGATCCCTCCCCCCGTCCGGGTATGGGGTGGTCTCTAACGCTGTGTCCCCTCCCCCTGTCCGGGTATGGGGGTTGTCTCTCATGCTGTGTCCCCTCCCCCTGTCCGGGTATGGGGGTTGTCTCTCACGCTGTGTCCCCTCCCCCTCCCCCTGTCCGGGTATGGGGGGTGGTCTCTCACGCTGTGTCCTTTCCCCCTGTCCGGGTATGAGGGTGGTCTCTCACACTGTGTCCCCTGTCCGAGTATGGGGGTGGTCTCTCACGCTGTGTTCTCTCCCCCTTTCTGGGTATGGGGGTGGTCTCTCACGCTGTGTCCCCTGCCCCTGTCCAGGTATGGGGGTGGTCTCTCACGCTGTGTCCTCTCCCCCCTGTCTGGGTATGGGGGTGGTCTCTCATGCTGTGTTCCCTCCCCCTGTCCGGGTATGGGGGTGGTCTCTCACGCTGTGTCCCCTCCCCCTGTCTGGGTATGGGGGTGGTCTCTCACACTGTGTCCCCTCCCCCTGTCTGAGTATGAGGGAAGTCTCTCACGCTGTGTCCCCTCCTCCTGTCTGAGTATGGGGGTGGTCTCTCACGCTGTGTCCCCTCCCCCTGTCCGGGTATGGGGGTGGTCTCTCACGCTGTGTCCCCTCCCCCTGTCCGGGTATGGGGGTGGTCTCTCACGCTGTGTCCTCTCCCCCTGTCCGGGTATGGGGGTGGTCTTCTCACGCTGTGTCCTCTCCCCCCTGTCCGGGTATGGGGGTGGTCTCTTACGCTATGTCCCCTCCCCCTGTCTGGGTATGGGGGTGGTCTCTCACGCTGTGTCCCCTCCCCCTGTCGGGGTATGGGGGTGGTCTCTCACCCTGTGTCCCCTCCCCCTGTCAGGGTATGGGGGTGGTCTCTCACGCTGTGTCCTCTCCCCCTTTCTGTGTATGGGGTGGTCTCTCACGCTGTGTCCTCTCCCCCCCTGTCCGGGTATGGGGGTGGTCTCTCACATTGTGTCCCCTCCCCCTGTCCGGGTATAAGGGGGGTCTCTCAAGCTGTGTCCTCTCCCCCTGTCCGGGTGAGGGGCGGTCTCTGCCTCTGGTGATCTCACTGTGTCCCCCTCCCCCTGTCCGGGTATGGGGGTGGTCTCGCGCTGTGTCCCCTCCCCCTTTCTGGGTCTGGGATGGTCTCTCACGCTGTGTCCTCTCCTGCTATTACAGCCCGAAGACTCGTCTGATGCAGCTGAAGAAGGAGAAATTGGAGTATAACCCGAAGGAACACGAGTACGGCCTGCTGCCCGCCCCCATCCATATTGGTGAGTCCTCAGGGTCCTGTAATGGCCAGGTTTGTGCCGTTCATACAGAAATGGGGGGGGGGGGGGGAGGGGAAGTGTAGTACACACAGCCTCCTGGGGGGGGGGGGGGTAAAGTGTAGTACAGACAGCCTCCTGGGGGGGGGGAGAGGGGAAGTGTAGTTCTCACAGCCTCCCTGGGGGGGCTGTAGGATCTCAGTCTCTGGGGGGAGGGGGCGGTAGGATCTCAGTCTCTGGGGGGAGGGGGCGGTAGGATCTCAGTCTCTGGGGGGAGGGGGCGGTAGGATCTCAGAATCGGATGGTTCCTCTGGTTCCTCGCCACCAACACAAAAAGAAGCTTTTGTTTCCTCCAGTGAGGTCATCCCAGAGCCAGCCAATTCCCCGCACAGCCCGCCCATTCCAGTATCCCGCTCATTCCAGGATCCTGCCCCCTCCTCTCACATAAACAGCAACTCACACACTCTGATTACAGAAATTTTTACCCTCCCCTCCCCCACCCCATCACACCTCCCCCTCCCTCCCCCGCTCCATCACACCTCCTTCAATATATAATCTCTCCTCCCAGGAGGAACTCCGCACACAATTTTTCCCCAACCATCATAATCTCAGCCAATAGAGGCCCCTCCCACATTGGGGAGATCTCCTGCAGTAGTTTGTGTCTCTGCCCCTCCCACAAATGGGAGATTTCCCTGCAGTAGTTTTTCTCTACCCCTCCCACAATGGGGAGATTTCCCTGCAGTAGTTTGTCTCTGCCCCTCCCACAATGGGGAGATTTCCTGCAGTAGTTAGTGTTTCAGCCCCTCCCACAATGGGGAGATCTCCTGCAGTAGTTTGTGTCCCAGCCCCTCCCACAATGGGTTGGGTCTCATGTGTGTATCTCTTGCAGGGAAATATCTCAGACATAAGAGGAGTGACTTCCAGCTTCCATATGACATCCTGTGGCAGTGGAAACACAATCAGGTAAGTGTCCTCCCCCGGGGTGGTCACCCGCTGTGGGGTGTGGGGAATGGAATGATCTGACGGGCAATCCTCTCTACTCTCTTCTAGTTGTATAAGAAGCCGGATGTTCCGCTTTACAAGAAGATCCGATGCAGTAAGTCCCCCAAGTCCTTTCCTTCATAACCCCCCCCCCCCCCCAAACATTACACATCACTGACCGGAGGGTGGGACCCCAACAGTGTCCATAGAACCCGCTCTCCCCCTCCCTCTCTGGATTTAGTGTGACCGGATGGTGGGACCCCAGCAGTCTCAATAGCGCCCTCTCTCCCCCTCTCTGGATTTAGTGTGACCAGATGGTGGGACCCCAGCAGTCTCAATAGCACCCTCTCTCCCCCTCTTTTGATTTAGTGTGACCGGAGGGTGGGACCCCAGCAGTCTCAATAGCGCCCTCTCTCCCCCTCTCTGGATTTAGTGTGACCGGAGGGTGGGACCCCAGCAGTCTCAATAGCGCCCTCTCTCCCCCTCTCTGGATTTAGTGTGACCGGATGGTGGGACCCCAGCAGTCTCAATAGCGCCCTCTCTCCCCCCCTCTCTGGATTTAGTGTGACCGGATGGTGGGACCCCAGCAGTCTCAATAGCGCCCTCTCTCCCCCTCTCTGGATTTAGTGTGACCGGATGGTGGGACCCCTACAGTCTCCATAGCGCCCTCTCTCCCCCTCTCTGAATTTAGTGGGACCCCAACAGTCTCCATAGCGCCCTCTGTGGATTTAGTGTGACCGGATGGTAGGACCCCAGCAGTCTCCATAGTGCCATCTCTATGACCTCTCAGCGATCCCCACACTGTACTTGTGGTCTTTTGTCAGTATACAGCTTCCTCCAGTCTGGACATAGATATCAGATATTCCAATCTAGCCGACAACTTACCTTGTATGTGTCTGAAAACATCAACTCCTTTATTGAACAAGAAACCGACTTTTATACACTTGAGAAGTATGTCAGTCACTACATGAACAATGAGCCAAATTTTTACCCCAAACATCACACAATGGTTAGCTCCCTCTCACCCTCTCAGGATATCAGGCCCCTCTCTCTGACCTCTCTGTCTCCATAGATGTGTACGTGGATGTGAAGCCGCTGTCGGGATATGAGGCCACCATGTGTAATTGTAGGAGGCCGGACAGTCGGGTGGACTGGGGCTGTGTGGAGGATTGCCTGAATCGGTGAGCATGCGGTGCAGTGACACGAGAGTCGGTGATTGGTGGCTCCTCCCAGGCTGACGGTTTGGCTTCCCCTTTGCAGGATGATATTTGCAGAGTGTTCCCCGAACACGTGTCCCTGCGGGGAGCAATGCAGCAACCAGCGAATCCAGAGACACGAGTGGGTGCAGTGCCTGGAGCGCTTCCGTGCGGAGGGGAAAGGGTGGGGCATCCGCACCAAGGAGCCACTCAGAGCCTCGCAGTTCATCATCGAGTATCTGGGGGAAGTGGTGAGCGAGCAAGAGTTCAGGTAAGTCCCACGTGTGTCAGCAGAGAGCTGTGATTGGCTGGCTGCATGGGGGCCTTAGAGATTTGTGGGCGGAATTGGAAGGGAGAATTGTGCGCATTATTCAGCAAGCCCTGAAGTGCAGTCAGTGGCGCCACCTGCTTCCGGGTTAGGAAATCTTGCGGCAGTAGCTGCGTCTGTGGCAGCATTGTAGGAGGGATATGGCATGGTTGCAGGAGGAGTCTGGCGGGGTAGTAGGAAGAGTCTGGCGGGGTAGTAGGAAGAGTCTGGCGGGGTAGTAGTAGGAGTGTGGCGGGTTGGTAGGAGTGTGGCAAGATAGTAAAAGAGGTGTGGCGGGGTTGGTAGGAGGAACGTGGCATGGTAGTAGTAGGAGTGTGGCGGAGTGATAGGAGGAGTCATGCGAGATGGTAGGAGGAGTGTGGCACGTTAGTAGGAGTGTGGCAGGGTAGTAGGAGGAGTCAGGCGAGGTTGTAGTAGGAGTGTAATGGGGTAGTAGGAGGAGTCATGCGCGGTAGTAGGATTAGTCAGGCTTGGTATAATGTGATCTCTGTGTGTAGGAGGAGTCAGGCAGGTAGTAGGAGGAGTCAGGGGTGGTATAATGTGATCTCTGTGTGTAGGAATCGGACGATTGAACAATATCACAACCACAACGACCATTACTGCCTGAGCCTGGATTCCGGGACCGTCATAGACAGTTACCGCATGGGCAACGAGGCCCGCTTCATCAACCACAGTTGTGACCCCAACTGTGAGATGCAAAAATGGTGAGCCTACTGTCTCCTCCCCCTACCTACAGCACTCCTACTGTCCCCTCCCCCCTACCTTCAGCACCCTCTACTGTCCCCTCTCCCCCACCTAGCTCCTCCTACTGTCCCCTCCCTCTACCTACAGTGCCCCCTACTGTCCCCTTCCCCCCTACCTACAGCACCCCCTACTGTCCCCTCCCCCCTACCTACAGCACCCCCTACTGTCCCTGTAATGGAACCGCGACCCACACTGTGTTTGTGGACTTCCGTCAGTATACGGCTTCCTTCAGTCTTGAACATAGGTATCAAATATTCCAGGCGCCCCCATACAAAGCTAGCTGACAACTTGTACTGGAATCTTCTTTTATTGAACAGTCACACAGAATTTATATACAGCATGGACCTCCCCCTCCTGATCAGATTATCCCATCAGGTCAGGGGCTGCCTGATTACATTATCATATGCAGATGAAATTATATACAGAAATAGAATTAACCTGAACTAATTATCTAGCCATCTGGACAGGAACAATATGTGAGTTCATTAACAATTAACAATGAGACAGACAGGCTTAACAGAATCCACATCACACCTCAATACACAGACAAAAGGGAGAGACCATCAGTGACAGACTGTCCATCTCTGACATTGAAGAACATGGAACAGAGGCCAATGTGATCAGTTCTTTCAATGAACATGTTCAGAATCAATCAGGCCAGGAATAGTCCTCATATATTTCTCGAGAGACATGGGTGACAAATATTACTGTCCCACTTGAAGTAATCCAAACCATATTCTTAGTGTCCATTAATTATCTGTCTTTCACTCCCAGTTACGGTGAGTACCCTCACATATCTTCCCCCCAAAGGTAGACTAACCAGGTGCCAGACCTCCAATCGGTCTGTGTCTGAGTTAGTCGGGTAACAAGTCCCAAAGAGTCAATCCACCATGGCAGCTTCCTTGACAAAGTTCCACATAGTTTGTAAGTTTGTCCCGGCAGGGCGCATGGAGCTCTCATAGCCGATCAGTCTGTGGAAGTCTGGTTTGGGCCGGCCAGACTGGGCTTCTTGGGCACCCTGTGTCCCTAATAGACACAGGGTGACTTACTTCTCTCAGCCCCCTAGGCCCCTCTTATGTGAATTTCCCAACCTCTCTAAGGTAAGCTGTGTCCCACGAGCCCCCCAACTAAAGTGACTCCCGTCACATCTCTCCCCTTTCGGAAGGAGACTAACGCAGGAGGAGACCCCAAACGGGTTCACTTTGAAGTTAGTCTGTAGCTCCAGTCCCCCAAAGTCCATACCCGCACAGTACCCCAAACAAATTGTCCTGACTGGAGCATTACTCACCCAGGCAACCTCTGCCTCTCTCATAGAACATACCCGCTGTGGGGAAGAAGCGTGGACTGGCCCTTCTCCCTGGAGACCTTTCAGCCGCTGGATAGAGGACAGGGTGGCTGGGGTCACTCCCTCATGCTGTTTTGACCTGGGCCGACTGCCCAACATCCCTGGGATATAGAGGTGAAGACCGCAGTCCCATCCACTCCCACAGGAACTCCATCTTTTGTACGTTGAGGGCAGAGGCCAGCCGCACTCTGCTCTGTTGCCAGCTCTTCTTCTGGGTTGGTGTCATCATTCTGGGGCTCCGTCTGCTGCTGGGAAGAGGAGTCAGCTGCTCCATCTTCCTTACCCTCATCTGGCGGTTGGGACAACCTTTCTCCGGTACTGTCTCCCAGATGCACAGATCCTGGCTGGGGAGGGAAGACAGCAATCTCCTCTCCCTTCTCCCCCTGGATCCTGATCTGCTGCTGGGGAGTGACCGCCACTATCTCACCCTGGGCCCCTGGATCTGCCACAGGTTTGGGGCAGAGGTCTTGGACCCTCTGTCCAGTTGTCAGCGCTTCAGCTGGAGAAGTTTCTTGTAACTCCACAGATGCTGCTGGCAGGAAATTCCATGTCCCTGTCAGTGGTGTAGGAGAAAGGTCGGCTGCCTCTTCTCTCAGGGAGGCTGAAGCTGCTGTTGGTGTTGGGCAGAGCTCAGTGATGTTAGGCCCTGATGCCAGCTGTTCCGCAGGGAAGTAAACTGAAAAGTCAGTGGCCTTGCACACATCTTCCTGGGTCACCAATTGTTGCAGGCAGAGGTCAGCAGGATGCCGCTCTTCTGCTGGAGGCTCACTGGGATGTTCCCCCCCCCCCCCAGCAGAAAAGTCTATGAAATCCTCAGTCTCTGGAATTGCTGAAAGTCCAGGGCATGGGTTATTGGCACTCGGGCCCAGTGCCAACACTCCACCTGGACCAGCCTTCGTAACTCAGCTTTTCATTCCTTGTGCGGTTGTCTCCCCAAAAACACCTTTCGAACTTCGTACTGCGACCAAGGAGGGGAGGATTTTTCTCTGGTGTCGCTGCTCACAGGCTAGCGCTTCCTCCCAGAGATCCCAGCGGATTACATCATACCATCCTAGCAGGACCTTCTCTGACACCGGTCCCCTGTGCTGAGGACCTTCTCTGACACCGGTCCCCTGTGCTGAGGACCTTCTCTGACACTGGTCCCCCGTGCTGTATCCGCATCTCTCGCAACCTCCTGAATTCCTCTTCCATGGCGGCTGATATCTGTACCTCTCCTCTTCTGTTATCCAGACCTTGAATCCAGATGGCGGTTTGGATGTCCCAGACTCCAGGAAGCATCCCGCCGTATGCCACCAATGTAACGGAACCGCGACCCACACTGTGTTTGTGGACTTCCGTCAGTATACGGCTTCCTCCATTCTTGAACATCGATATCAGATTTTCCAGCAGTCCCCATACAAAACTAGCCGACAACTTAGCTTGTTCTGGAACCTTCCCCTTTATTGAACAGTCACACAGTTTATATACAGCATGGACCTCCCCCTCCTGATCAGATTACCACACACAGGTCAGGGTTGCCTGATTACATTATCATATGCAGAGGACATTGTATACAGACTTAGAATTAACCTGAACTAATTATCTAGCCATCTGGACAGAAACAATATGTGAGTTCATTAACAATGGGACAGACAGGCTTACCAGAATCCACATCACACCTCAATACACAGACAATAGGAAGAGACTGCCAGTGACAGACTGTCTGTCTTTGAAGCACCTGTCTGTCCTCTCCTGTATAATACCTACAGCGCCCCCTACTGCCACATCTGTCCTCTCCTGTATCCTGTATAATACCTACAGCGCCCCCTACTGCCACATCTGTCCTCTCCTGTATAATACCTACAGCGCCCCCTACTGCCAGATCTGTCCTCTCCTGTATAATACCTACAGCGCCCCCTACTGCCAGATCTGTCCCCTCCTGTATAATACCTACAGCGCCCCCTACTGCCAGATCTGTCCACTTCTGTATAATACCTACAGCGCTCCCTACTGCCCGATCTGTCCCCTCCTGTATAATACCTACTGCGCCCCCTACTGCCAGATCTGTCCTCTCCTGTATAATACCTACAGCGCCCCCTACTGCCACATCTGTCCTCTCCTGTATAATACCTACAGCGCCCCCTACTGCCAGATCTGTCCTCTCCTGTATAATACCTACAGCGCCCCCTACTGCCAGATCTGTCCTCTCCTGTATAATACCTACAGCGCCCCCTATTGCCACATCTGTCCTCTCCTGTATAATACCTACAGCGCCTCCTACTGCCAGATCTGTCCTCTCCTGTATAATACCTACAGCGCCCCCTACTGCCAGATCTGTCCTCTCCTGTATAATACCTACAGCGCCCCCTACTGCCATATCTGTCCTCTCCTGTATAATACCTACAGCGCCCCCTACTGCCAGATCTGTCCACTTCTGTATAATACCTATAGCGCCCCCTACTGCCAGATCTGTCCACTTCTGTATAATGCCTACAGCACCCCCTACTGCCAGATCTGTCCTCTCCTTTATAATACCTACAGCGCCCCCTACTGGAAGATCTGTCTCATGTAATGACATCACTGTCTTGTGACCAGGTCAGTGAATGGGGTGTACCGCATCGGTCTGTACGCCTTGAAGGACATGCCAGCGGGAACCGAGCTGACCTACGACTACAACTTCCACGCATTCAACACAGATAAACAGGTGAGTGGTGTGTGACCCCATTTGTTGTGTGACCCCATTTATTGTGTGACCCAATTTTTTGAGGTGTCCTCTTCTCTGTATCCCCTGATAGGTGGTAGGTGTGTACCCCTAGGTAGGTGGTAGCTGTGTACCCCTAGGTAGGTGGTAGCTGTGTACCCCTAGGTAGGTGGCAGCTGTGTACCCTTAGGTAGGTGGTAATTGTGTACCCCTAGGTAGGTGGTAATTGTGTACCCCTAGGTAGGTGGCAGTTGTGTACCTCCAGATAGGTGGCAGATGTGTACCCCTAGGTAGGTGGTAATTGTGTACCCCTAGGTAGGTGGTAATTGTGTACCCCTAGGTAGGTGGTGGCAGCCATGTTTTGGTTTCCTAGACCTCTGTGTACATGAAAGGTGTTTCTTCCTCTCCTGGCAGCAATTGTGCAAGTGTGGCTTCGATCGATGCCGGGGAATCATTGGTGGGAAGAGTCAGAGAATGAACGGACTGACCAACAAAGGCGCTCATCAGATTCCCTCTCATCGGAGGTTGGGGCGCTCCAAGGAGAAGAGGAAGTCCAAGCATCGGCTGAAGAGAAGGGTGAGTGCGGGGGAGATGGGGGATGCTGGGAGCAGAATACAGTTTGTGGCTGCACTCTGTACAAGGGGGTGCCAGTGACTGCATCAGATGGTGCAATTCATACAATTGTGCTGAAAAGTTTGCCCCCCCCCCCCCCCCCCCGGCAGAAATGGAGACATTTCGGCATTGATAGTGGAGATATGACTGATCTTTTATTTTCAGGTAATGATGATAGGAGAAGAGTATGTGATGGTGGGGGAGGGGTATGTGATGGTGTGGGTGGGATAGTGATGATATGAAGCCATTAATTATCAGATTGTCCCCCCCAAGGAAAGTTTGGCCTTGGTACAGACACACAAGGTGACACACATCGGAGGTTCCCTTCCCATATCTGTGGTCTCTGGGTATAAATAGTCAATGAGTTTGTTAGCCCTCACGTGGTTGCACTGAGCAGACTAAATACTGAGCCATGGGGAGCAGAAAAGAACTGTCAAAAGACTTGCATAACAAGGTAATGGAACTCTCTAAAGAAGAAAGAGGATACAAAGCCTTGAATATGCCAGTCAGTATTGTTCAATCCCTTATTAAAAAGTGGAAGAATTTGAGGATCTCTTGATACCGAGCCAAGGTCAGGTAGACCAAGAAAGATTGCAGCGACAACTGCCAGAAGATTTGTTTGCGATACAAAGAACAGCCCACAGGTCACCTCAGGAGAAATATCGGCTGCTCTGGAAAAAGTCAGTGTGGGTGTCCAAAGGAGCAATGACAATACTTCAACAAAAGTGAGCTGCATGATGGAGTTGCCAGAAAAAAGCCTTTACTGCGACAATGCCACAAGTAAGTCCGGTTACAATATGGCGACAACACCTTGGCACGCCTCCCAGCCTCTGGCGCATCATAATCTGGAGTCACAAGACCAAAACGGAGCTTTATGGTGACAACCATCAGCGCTATGTTTGGAGAGGAAAAATCCCATCCCCACTGTGAATCATGGTGGTGGCTCACTGTTATTTTAGGGGGTGGGGGCTCTAAGCATGGGTGGGGGGTTGATCTTGTAAAAATTGATGGTAAGATGAATGCAGCGTGTTTTCAGAAAATACTGGCAGACCATTTAAATTCTGCAGAAAAGCTGCTCATTGGACGCTCTTGGACTTTCCAGCAGGACAATGACCTGAAGCACAAGGCCAAGCTGACCCTCTAGCAGGACAATGACCCCAAGCACAAGGCCAAGTTGACCCTCTAGCAGGACAATGACCCCAAGCACAAGGCTAAGCTGACCCTCTAGCAGGACAATGACCCCAAGCACAAGGCCAAGTTGACCCTCTAGCAGGACAATGACCCCAAGCACAAGGCCAAGTCGACCCTCTAGCAGGACAATGACCCCAAGCAAAAGGCCAAGTTGAACCTCTAGCAGGACAATGACCCCAAGCACAAGGCTAAGTTGACCCTCTAGCAGGACAATGACCCCAAGCACAAGGCTAAGCTGACCCTCTAGCAGGACAATGACCCCAAGCACAAGGCCAAGTTGACCCTCTAGCAGGACAATGACCCCAAGCACAAGGCCAAGTTGACCCTCTAGCAGGACAATGACCCCAAGCACAAGGCCAAGTTGACCCTCTAGCAGGACAATGACCCCAAGCACAAGGCCAAGTTTACCCTCTAGCAGGACAATGACCCCAAGCACAAGGCTAAGCTGACCCTCCAGCAGGACAATAACCTGAAGCACAAGGCTAAGCTGACCCTCTAGCAGGACAATGACCCCAAGCACAAGGCTAAGCTGACCCTCCAGCAGGACAATGACCCCAAGCACAAGGCTAAGCTGACCCTCCAGCAGGACAATAACCCCAAGCACAAGGCCAAGTTGACCCTCCAGCAGGACAATAACCTGAAGCACAAGGCCAAGTTGACCCTCTAGCAGGACAATGACTCGAAGCACAAGGCCAAGCTGACCCTCCAGTGGTTAAAGCATAGGAAGATGAAGGTTCTGGAGTGGCCATCCCCTGACCTTCATATAATCGAGCCCCTTTGGGGGGGGGGGGGGGGATCTCATACAAAACCACCAAAGACTTGGCATGACCTGGAGGCATTTTGCCAAGACCAATGGGCAGCTCTACCGCCGGGAGGAATTCCTCATTATTCTAGAAGACTAACCGCTGTCATTGGTGATAAAGGGGGCAATACACAGGACTAAGGGGGTGCAGACTTCTGAATGTAGGGGGGGGGGAGAATTTTATTGGTTTGTTTTATGATTGGGCAGTTCTGTGATCACCTCCAGTTACAGAATAGGAATCCCATAAGAAATAGAAGAAATTGGTTTTGCTGCTCACTCATACATCCTGTATATTCCCAATTCTCCAGGGGGGGGACTTTTCACCACAACTGTACTTCTAAAGTGATGAGTAGATTAAATCCAGTTTTCTGTTTGTAGAGGGGTTACCACAGTGACGATCGCAGCGATAGTGTCGGGGCATCGAACAGACTCGGCTCCCAACTCCACATGAAACCCATGTCCAACAGGGAGAGGTATAAACCTTCCACATCCCAGCACTGTGCCCCCTTCACCCTCTACTGTGCCCCCTTCACCCTTTGTACTGTGAAGGGTGAAGGGGGGCACAGTACAGAGGGTGAAGGGAGGCACAGTACAGAGGGTGAAGGGAGGCACAGTACAGAGGGTGAAGGGGGGCACATTACAGAGGGTGAAGGGGGGCACAGTACAGAGGGTGAAGGGGGGCACAGTACAAAGGGTGAAGGGAGGCACAGTACAGAGGGTGAAGGGAGGCACAGTACAAAGGGTGAAGAGAGGCACAGTACCGAGGGTGAGGGGGGGCACAGTACAGAGGATGAAGGGGGGCACAGTACAGAGGGTGAAGGGGGGCACAGTACAGAGGGTGAAGGGGGGCACAGTACAGAGGGTGAAGGGAGGCACAGTACAGAGGGTGAAGGGGGGCACACCTTCACCCTCTGTACTGTGCCCCCCTTCACCCTCTGTACTGTGCCCCCTTCACCCTCTGTACTGTGCCCCCTTCACCCTCTGTACTGTGCCCCCCTTCACCCTCTGTACTGTGCCCCCTTCACCCTCTGTACTGTGCCCCCTTCACCCTCTGTACTGTGCCCCCCTTCACCCTCGGTACTGTGCCCCCTTCACCCTTTGTACTGTGCCCCCCTTCACCCTCTGTACTGTGCCCCCCTTCACCCTCGGTACTGTGCCCCCCTTCACCCTCGGTACTGTGCCCCCCTTCACCCTCTGTACTGTGCCTCCCTTCACCCTCTGTACTGTGCCCCCCTTCACCCTCTGTACTGTGCCCCCTTCACCCTCTGTACTGTGCCCCCTTCACCCTCTGTACTGTGCCCCCCTTCACCCTCGGTACTGTGCCCCCCTTCACCCTCTGTACTGTGCCCCCCTTCACCCTCGGTACTGTGCCCCCCTTCACCCTCGGTACTGTGCCCCCCTTCACCCTCGGTACTGTGCCCCCCTTCACCCTCTGTACTGTGCCTCCCTTCACCCTCTGTACTGTGCCCCCCTTCACCCTCTGTACTGTGCCCCCCTTCACCCTCTGTACTGTGCCCCCTTCACCCTCTGTACTGTGCCCCCCTCACCCTCTGTACTGTGCCTCCCTTCACCCTCTGTACTGTGCCTCCCTTCACCCTCTGTACTGTGCCCCCCTTCACCCTCTGTACTGTGCCTCCTTTCACCCTCTGTACTGTGCCGCCCTTCACCCTCTGTACTGTGCCCCCCTTCACCCTCTGTACTGTGCCCCCCTTCACCCTCTGTACTGTGCCCCCCTTCACCCTCGGTACTGTGCCCCCCTTCACCCTCTGTACTGTGCCTCCCTTCACCCTCTGTACTGTGCCCCCCTTCACCCTCTGTACTGTGCCTCCCTTCACCCTCTGTACTGTGCCTCCCTTCACCCTCTGTACTGTGCCCCCCTTCACCCTCTGTACTGTGCCCCCCTTCACCCTCCGTACTGTGCCCCCCTTCACCCTCGGTACTGTGCCCCCCTTCACCCTCGGTACTGTGCCCCCCTTCACCCTCTGTACTGTGCCCCCCTTCACCCTCTGTACTGTTCCCCCTTCACCCTCTGTACTGTTCCCCCTTCACCCTCTGTACTGTGCCCCCTTCACCCTCTGTACTGTGCCCCCCTTCACCCTCTGTACTGTGCCTCCCTTCACCCTCTGTACTGTGCCCCCCTCACCCTCAGTACTGTGCCCCCTTCACCCTCTGTACTGTGCCTCCCTTCACCCTCTGTACTGTTCCCCCTTCACCCTCTGTACTGTTCCCCCTTCACCCTCTGTACTGTGCCCCCTTCACCCTCTGTACTGTGCCCCCCTTCACCCTCTGTACTGTGCCCCCCTTCACCCTCTGTACTGTGCCCCCCTTCACCCTCTGTACTGTGCCCCCCTTCACCCTCTGTACTGGGCCCCCCTCACCCTCTGTACTGTGCCTCCCTTCACCCTCTGTACTGTGCCCCCCTTCACCCTCTGTACTGTGCCCCCCTCACCCTCTGTACTGTGCCTCCCTTCACCCTCTGTACTGTGCCCCCCTTCACCCTCTGTACTGTGCCTCCCTTCACCCTCTGTACTGTGCCTCCCTTCACCCTCTGTACTGTGCCCCCCTTCACCCTCTGTACTGTGCCCCCCTTCACCCTCTGTACTGTGCCCCCCTTCACCCTCGGTACTGTGCCCCCCTTCACCCTCTGTACTGTGCCCCCCTTCACCCTCGGTACTGTGCCCCCCTTCACCCTCGGTACTGTGCCCCCCTTCACCCTCGGTACTGTGCCCCCCTTCACCCTTTGTACTGTGCCCCCCTTCACCCTCTGTACTGTGCCCCCCTTCACCCTCTGTACTGTGCCCCCCTTCACCCTCTGTACTGTTCCCCCTTCACCCTCTGTACTGTTCCCCCTTCACCCTCTGTACTGTGCCCCCCTTCACCCTCTGTACTGTGCCCCCCTTCACCCTCTGTACTGTGCCCCCCTTCACCCTCTGTACTGTGCCCCCCTTCACCCTCTGTACTGGGCCCCCCTCCACCCTCGGTACTGTGCCTCCCTTCACCCTCTGTACTGTGCCTCCCTTCACCCTCTGTACTGTGCCCCCCTTCACCCTCGGTACTGTGCCCCCCTTCACCCTCGGTACTGTGCCCCCCTTCACCCTCGGTACTGTGCCCCCCTTCACCCTTTGTACTGTGCCCCCCTTCACCCTCTGTACTGTGCCCCCCTTCACCCTCTGTACTGTGCCCCCCTTCACCCTCTGTACTGTTCCCCCTTCACCCTCTGTACTGTTCCCCCTTCACCCTCTGTACTGTGCCCCCTTCACCCTCTGTACTGTGCCCCCCTTCACCCTCTGTACTGTGCCTCCCTTCACCCTCTGTACTGTGCCCCCCTTCACCCTCTGTACTGTGCCCCCCTTCACCCTCTGTACTGTGCCTCCCTTCACCCTCTGTACTGTGCCCCCCTTCACCCTCTGTACTGTGCCCCCCTTCACCCTCTGTACTGTGCCCCCCTTCACCCTCTGTACTGGGCCCCCCTCCACCCTCGGTACTGTGCCTCCCTTCACCCTCTGTACTGTGCCTCCCTTCACCCTCTGTACTGTGCCCCCCTTCACCCTCTGTACTGTGCCCCATTCTGCCTGTCTCTGACTATTCTCTTCCTGTCTGCCTGTCTCTGGCTGTTCTCTTCCCTTCTACCTGTCCTGCTGTCTCTTATGCCCCGTACACACGTGCAGATTATCTGCAGACTTACCTTTTCTATGTAGTGCAAGGGCCTGCCGGATTGCATACAATTGAAAGTGTTTAGGTTTGACCTCATATTATATGGTTTTGGTAAGTCTGCAGATAATCTGCACGTGTGTATGGGGCATTAGTCTCTGCCTGTCCTGCTGTATTTTGGTCTCTGCCTGTCCTGCTGTATTTTGGTCTCTGCCTGTCCTGCTGTATTTTGGTCTCTGCCTGTCTGGCTGTCTCTTGGTCTCTGCCTGTCCTGCTGTCTCTTGGTCTCTGCCTGTCCTGCTGTCTCTTGGTCTCTGCCTGTCCTGCTGTCTCTTGGTCTCTGCCTGTCCTGCTGTCTCTTGGTCTCTGCATGTCCGGCTGTCTCTTGGTCTCTGCCTGTCCGGCTGTCACTTGTTCTCTGCCTGTCCTGCTGTCTCTTGGTCTCTGCCTGTCCGGCTGTCTCTTGGTCTCTGCATGTCCGGCTGTCTCTTGGTCTCTGCCTGTCTGGCTGTCACTTGTTCTCTGCCTGTCCTGCTGTCTCTTGTTCTCTGCCTGTCCTGCTGTATTTTGGTCTCTGCCTGTCCTGCTGTATTTTGGTCTCTGCCTGTCCTGCTGTATTTTGGTCTCTGCCTGTCCGGCTGTCTCTTGGTCTCTGCCTGTCCTGCTGTCTCTTGGTCTCTGCCTGTCCTGCTGTCTCTTGGTCTCTGCATGTCCGGCTGTCTCTTGGTCTCTGCCTGTCCTGCTGTCTCTTGGTCTCTGCATGTCCGGCTGTCTCTTGTTCTCTGCCTGTCCTGCTGTCTCTTGGTCTCTGCCTGTCCTGCTGTCTCTTGTTCTCTGCCTGTACGGCTGTCTCTTGGTCTCTGCCTGTCCTGCTGTATTTTGGTCTCTGCCTGTCCTGCTGCATTTTGGTCTCTGCCTGTCCTGCTGTATTTTGGTCTCTGCCTGTCCTGCTGTATTTTGGTCTCTGCCTGTCCGGCTGTCTCTTGGTCTCTGCCTGTCCTGCTGTCTCTTGGTCTCTGCCTGTCCTGCTGTCTCTTGGTCTCTGCATGTCCGGCTGTCTCTTGGTCTCTGCCTGTCCGGCTGTCACTTGTTCTCTGCCTGTCCTGCTGTCTCTTGGTCTCTGCCTGTCCGGCTGTCTCTTGGTCTCTGCATGTCCGGCTGTCTCTTGGTCTCTGCCTGTCTGGCTGTCACTTGTTCTCTGCCTGTCCTGCTGTCTCTTGTTCTCTGCCTGTCCTGCTGTATTTTGGTCTCTGCCTGTCCTGCTGTATTTTGGTCTCTGCCTGTCCGGCTGTCTCTTGGTCTCTGCCTGTCCTGCTGTCTCTTGGTCTCTGCCTGTCCTGCTGTCTCTTGGTCTCTGCATGTCCGGCTGTCTCTTGGTCTCTGCCTGTCCTGCTGTCTCTTGGTCTCTGCATGTCCGGCTGTCTCTTGTTCTCTGCCTGTCCTGCTGTCTCTTGGTCTCAGCCTGTCCTGCTGTCTCTTGTTCTCTGCCTGTACGGCTGTCTCTTGGTCTCTGCCTGTCCTGCTGTATTTTGGTCTCTGCCTGTCCTGCTGCATTTTGGTCTCTGCCTGTCCTGCTGTATTTTGGTCTCTGCCTGTCCTGCTGTATTTTGGTCTCTGCCTGTCCGGCTGTCTCTTGGTCTCTGCCTGTCCTGCTGTCTCTTGGTCTCTGCCTGTCCTGCTGTCTCTTGGTCTCTGCATGTCCGGCTGTCTCTTGGTCTCTGCCTGTCCTGCTGTCTCTTGGTCTCTGCATGTCCGGCTGTCTCTTGTTCTCTGCCTGTCCGGCTGTCTCTTGTTCTCTGCCTGTCCTGCTGTCTCTTGTTCTCTGCCTGTCCTGCTGTCTCTTGGTCTCTGCCTGTCCTGCTGTCTCTTGGTCTCTGCCTGTCCTGCTGTCTCTTGGTCTCTGCCTGTCCTGCTGTCTTCTGGTCTCTGCCTGTCCTGCTGTTTCTTGGTCTCTTCCACATGTTGTGTTGTCATATGGCGTTGAACCCGGTGCTCTGTGTTTGCAGGAACTTTGTGTTGAAGCACAGAGTCTTCCTGATCCGGAACTGGGAGAAAACCCGTCGGCGACACGAGGAGGTGAAGGATGACCTGAGTGCGGCGTCGCTGTATACCCGCTGGAACGGTGTGTGCAGAGACGATGGAAACATCAAGGCTGGTGAGGGCGCTGGAGAGTCGTGTTATGGTGGCCATGTTCCCCGGAGCTCCTCTCATCTCTCCTGTCCACCATGTTTTCCAGATGTCTTCATGACCCAATTTGCTGCTCTGCAGACGTCGCGGTCAGTACGCACCCGCCGGCTGGCTGCCGCGGAGGAGAACATCGAGGTGGCACGGGCCGCCCGCCTGGCACAAATCTTCAAGGAGATCTGCGATGGAATTGTCTGCTGTAAAGGTGACTTCCTTATCGATAATCCACACGCACGTCTCCCACATAAAATCAAGGCTCCTCTACCACACAGCACAGCCTGGTCCTGGGCTTCCACTGATGACTTCAACCCCCAGCTTGTGATTCGCTAGCTCCAGAACCCACCCCCCATGCCTGTGGTTTCATGGGTCCAGATCCCATCCTCAGTCTGTGATTTGCTAGGACCAGAATCCATCCCCACCCTGTGATTTGCTAGGTTCATGGCCCGCCCCCAGCTTGTGATTAGCTACTTCCAGAACCCACCCTGCAGCCTGTTGTTTCATAGGTCCAGATCCCACTCCAATCCTGTGATTTCCTAGGTTCAGGACCCGCCCCCAGCTTTGGATTTCGTAGGTTCAGGACCTGCCCCCAGCCTGTGATTTGCTAGGTCTAGAACCCACCCCCCTAGCCTGTTATTTGCTAGGTCCAGACCCCCAGCCTGTAATTTGCTAGGTCCAGAACCCGCCCCCCAGCCTTAAATTTCTAGGTCCAGGACCCGCCCCCAGCCTGTAATTTTCTAGGTCTAGGTAGCCACCCCCCCAGCCTGTGATTTGCTAGGTCTAGAACCCACCCCCCAGCCTTTGATTTGCTTGGTCCAGAACCCACCCAGCCTGTTGTTTCATAGGTCCAGATCCCACTCCAATCCTGTGATTTCCTAGGTTCAGGACCCGCCCCCAGCTTTGGATTTCGTAGGTTCAGGACCTGCCCCCAGCCTGTGATTTGCTAGGTCTAGAACCCACCCCCCTAGCCTGTTATTTGCTAGGTCCAGACCCCCCCCCCACCCAGCCTGTAATTTGCTAGGTCCAGAACCCGCCCCCCAGCCTTAAATTTCTAGGTCCAGGCCCCAGCCTGTAATTTTCTAGGTCTAGGTATTCACCCCCCCCCCCAGCCTGTGATTTGCTAGGTCCAGAACCCACCCCCCAGCCTTTGATTTGCTTGGTCCAGAACCCACCCCCTTAGCCTGTGATCTACTAGGTCCAGACTCCGCCCCCAGCCTGTGGTTTGCTAGGTCCAGACTCCGCCCCAGCCTGTGATTTGCTAGGTTCAGACTCCGCCCCGAGCCTGTGATTTCATAGGCCTATTAGATGTATATACGTTGTGTGTAACACAGATGTCCTTTCCTTCCAGATTCCATGAACAGGACCCTGGCAGCCCCCCTGATCAGTCTTCCACCCAAGAAAAAGTAAGATCCCCCGACCCCATCTCCACCCCCGCTTCCCCTCCCCCTCTTCCCCTCATCCTTTCCAGTACTACTGTCTGATATAAATCCCAACAATAACCCGGCGAAAGGTTCATTGTGGCCTGTCTGTCCTGTGTGTGCACACTGGGGGAGGGGGGGTCACTCTGTACATGGTGGGGGGATGTGGTCACTCTGTACACAGTGGGGGGGATGTGGTCACTCTGTACACCGGGGGGGGGGGGGGGTTTGGGGTCACTCTGTACATGGTAGGGGGATGAGGTCACTCTGTACATGGTAGGGGGATAGGGTCACTCTGTAAACGGGGGGGGGGGGGGTTGGGGGTCACTCTGTACACGGGGGAGCTTGTTGGGGTCACTCTACACCGGAGGGGGTTGTTCTGTGTAATGAAACCGCGACCCACAATGTGCTTGTGTGCTTCACTCAGTATACCGCTTCTTTCCAGTCTTGAACATAGATATCAGATATTCTAGCCGCCCCCCAATAAAAACTAGCTGAGAATAGCTCGTATAAGATCTGGAACATTTATTGAACAAACTCACACACAATATATACCCCACCAGGTCAGGTGCCTCATGAAATTGTATACAGAAACATAATTAACCTGAGCTAATTACCTAGCCATCTGGACAGAAACAATATGTGAATGGGAATCCAGACCCAGACAATGTTATAATTAACATGCTAATTAACTCAGCACTGCAACAAGGCTAAAACAAAGTACATTACACATTATCCTACGTATAAACACAGAACACCTTATTAAAGAGACAATAGCAGGAGACCCCAGAAGCCGACTTTCCTTCTCCTACATTGAAGCACTATATACATTATTATAAGTGTAAACACATCCCCACAGTAGACAATAGGTGAGTTAATTAGCACAATTAATAATGTGTGGAAGACAGCTGGTTGAGCTGATTATATTAGCCTCTGCTATGAGTCTTACTGTGTGGAGCAGTCCTTTATTGGTAATAGGCAGCTAGGCCTTTAACATGGATCCTAGGCCTAGTGTCCCAGAGTCTGTGTGTCTTCGGGAGATGTGGACTTGAATCCAAAGTAACATTACTCCAAGGGTCCCCCCAGCATACACCTCACAAAGAGCAGTGTTCCCTCACAAGCCAGGGCCCACAGTCAGTAGGCAAGGGGCTAGCCTGCGGTCCCCTCCAAAAACCTCTGTCCTGAGTGAGTTTGTCACACTCTGTACATGGGGAGATGAGGTCACTCTGTACGGGGGGGGGGGGGGGGTGTTGGGGTCACTCAGTACACTGTGGGGTGTTGAGGTCACCTCTCTTGTGACACTCTTTGCCCCCCCTAGGAACCCGTACTACTATGAGAAGGTGGGGTATCCCCTGTACTTGGAGTCACTCTGTATACGGTGGGGAGATCGGGTCACTCTGTATGCGGTGAGGGGGTTGGAGTCACTCTGTACACGATGGGGGGGGGTCACTCTGTACACGGTGGTGGGGGGGTCACTCTGTACACGGTGGGGGGATGGTGTCACTCTGTACATGGGGGGGTTATTGGGGTCACGCTATACACGGTGGGGGATGGGGTCACTCTGTACATAGGGGGGGCGTTGGGGTCACTCTGTACACGGGGGGGGGGGGGGCGTTGGGGTCACTCTGTACACCGGGTTTGGGGTCACTTTGTACATGGGGGGGTTTGGGGTCACTCTGTACACGGTGGGGGGGTTGTTAGGGTCACTCTGTACACGGTGGGGGGATGAGGTCACTCTGTACATGGGGGGATGTTGGGGGTCACTCTGTACACGGTGGGGGTATGAGATCACTCTGTACATGGGGGGTTGGGGTCACGGTCACTCTGTACACTGTGAGGGGGGGTGTTGTGGTCACTCTGTACATGGGGGGCGTTGGGGTCACTCTGTACCGGGTGGGGTTTGGGGTCACTCTGTACATGGGGGGGTTTGGGGTCACTCTGTACATGGGGGGGTGTTGGGGTCACTCTGTACAAGGTGGGGGGACAAGGTCACTCTGTACATGGGGGGGTTTGGGGTCACTCTGTAAATGGGGGGAGGGTGTTGGGGTCACTCTGTACATGGTGGGGGGATGATGTCACTCTGTACATGGGGGGGGGGGGGTTTGGGGTCCCTCTGTACATGGGGGGGGTGTTGGGGTCACTCTGTATACGGTGGGGGGATGAGGTCACTCTGTGCATGGGGGGGGGGGGGGTTTGGGGTCACTCTGTACATGGGGGGGGGTGTTGGGTCACTCTGTACACGGTGGGGGGGGGTTGTTGGGGTCACTCTGTACATGGTGGGGGGAAGAGGTCACTCTGTACATGGTGGGGGGTGTTGGGGTCACTCTGTACACGGTGGGGGGATGAGGTCTCTTTGTACATGGGGGGGGGGGGTATGGGGTCATTCTATACACAGTGGAGGGGGGGTGTTGGGGTCACTCTGTACACGGTGGGGGATGAGGTCACTCTGTACATGGGGGGGGGGTTTGGGGTTACTCTGTACATGGGGGGGTGTTGGGGTCACTCTGTACACGGTGGGGGGATGAGGTCACTTTGTACATGGGGGGGGGGGGTTGGGGTCACTCTGTACACAGTGGAGGGGGGGTGTTGGGGTCACTCTGTACACGGTGGGGGATGAGGTCACTCTGTACATGGGGGGGGGGGGTTTGGGGTTACTCTGTACATGGGGGGGTGTTGGGGTCACTCTGTACATGGTGGGGGGATGAGTTCACTCTGTATATGGGGGGGAGTGTTGGGGTCACTCTGTACACGGTGGGGGGATGAGGTCACTCTGTACATGGAGGGGGGGTTTTGGGGTTACTCTGTACACAGTGAGGGGTGTTGGGGGTCACCTCTCTTGTGATGCTCTTTGTCCCTCCTAGGAACCCGTATTACTATGAGAAGGTGGGGGACCCCCTGGACTTGCTGACCATTGAGAAGCAGATTCTTAGCGGTCATTATAAGACGGTGGAAGCGTTTGACACGGACATGCTGAAGGTTTTCCGCAATGCAGAGGTAAGTGCGTCCCGCACCTCCATTATCTCCATATAATGACTGAGCCGGCCAATCATCGCTTTGCTTCCCTTCCAGAAATACCACGGGAGGAAGTCCGCCATTGGCCGCGATGTGTGCCGGCTGAGGAAGGCGTATTACAGCGCGCGCCATGAGTCCTCGGCGCAGATCGATGAAATCATGGGGGAGACGGCGAGCGAGGCGGACAGCTGCGAGACCTCCTTGTGTGATAAAGATGGCGGACACGAGAAGGAGGACGACATCATCCGCTGTATCTGCGGCCTCTACAAAGACGAGGGGCTGATGATTCAGTGCGAGAAATGTATGGTGAGTGTCACCGCGTCACTGATGGAAGAGTATATGGTGAGTGGTCACTGATGGAAGAGTGTATGGTGAGGGGTCACCGATAGAAGAGTGTATGGTGAGGGGTCACCGATGGAAGAGTGTATGGTGAGTGGTCGCCGATGGAAGAGTGTATGGTGAGTGGTCACCGATGGAAGAGTGTATGTTGAGTGGTCACCGATGGAAGAGTGTATGGTGAGTGGTCACCGATGGAAGAGTGTATGGTGAGTGGTCACCGATGGAAGAGTGTATGGTGAGGGGTCACCGATGGAAGAGTGTATGTTGAGTGGTCACCGATGGAAGAGTGTATGGTGAGTGGTCGCCGATGGAAGAGTGTATGGTGAGTGGTCGCCGATGGAAGAGTGTATGGTGAGTGGTCACCGATGGAAGAGTGTATGGTGAGTGGTCGCCAATGGAAGAGTGTATGGTGAGTGGTCGCCGATGGAAGAGTGTATGGTGAGTGGTCACCGATGGAAGAGTGTATGGTGAGTGGTCGCCAATGGAAGAGTGTATGGTGAGTGGTCGCCGATGGAAGAGTGTATGGTGAGTGGTCACCGATGGAAGAGTGTATGGTGAGTGGTCACCGATAGAAGAGTGTATGGTGAGTGGTCACCGATGGAAGAGTGTATGGTGAGTGGTCTCCGATGGAAGAGTGTATGGTGAGGGGTCACCGATGGAAGAGTGTATGGTGAGGGGTCACCGATGGAAGAGTGTATGTTGAGTGGTCACCGATGGAAGAGTGTATGGTGAGTGGTCGCCGATGGAAGAGTGTATGGTGAGGGGTCACCGATGGAAGAGTGTATGTTGAGTGGTCACCGATGGAAGAGTGTATGGTGAGTGGTCACCGATGGAAGAGTGTATGGTGAGTGGTCACCGATGGAAGAGTGTATGGTGAGGGGTCACCCTTTTGGCTGCATCCAGGGGAGTCTCGATGTGATTGCTGTTTTGTACACTTTGAGGAAATAAAATGGGGGATCTCATTGTTGGGGGGGTCTCATTGTTGGGGGGATCTCATTGTTGGGGGATCTCATTGTTGGGGGGATCTCATTGTTGGGCAGCCTCATTGTTGGGGGGTCTCTTTGTTGGAGGTCTCGTTGTTGGGTGTCTCATTGGAGGTCTCTGTGACAGCACTCACTGTCACTGGGAGTGAAAGACAGATACTTTTACTTAATGGTTTGAATTGCTTCAAATGGGTTCTTTGTTTACACTTATGATAATGTGTATTGTACTTCAATTAGACAGGCTCTCCCTATTCTCTGTGTATTGAGGTGTGATGTGGATTCTGGTAAGCCTGTCTGTCCTATTGTTAAATGTTAATGAACTCACATATTGTTTCTTTCCAGATGGCTAGATAATTAGTTCAGGTTAATTCTATTTCTGTATACAATTTCATCTGCATATGATAATGTAATCAGGCAACCCCTGACCTGATGGGATAATCTGATCAGGAGGGGGATGCCCATACTGTATATAAACTGTGTGAGAATGTTCTATAAAGGAGAAGGTTCCAGAACAAGCTAAGTTGTCAGCTAACTTTGTATGGGGGGCAGCTAGGAAAATCTGATATCTATGTCCAGACTGGAGGAAGCCGTATACTGACGGAAGCCCACAAACACAGTGTGGGTCTGAGGTTCCGTTACATTGGTGGCAAGCGGTGGAATGCTTCCTGGAGTCTGGGACATCCAAACCTCCACCGGGATCCAAGGTCCGGGGAGCAGAAGAGGAGAGGTACAGATATCAGCCGCCATGGAAGAGGAATTTGGAAGGAGGTTGTGAGAGATGCGGATACAGTACAGGGGACCAGTGTCAGAGAAGGTCCTCAGCACAGGGGACCGGTGTCAGAGAAGGTCCTTTAGCACAGGGGACCGGTGTCAGAGAAGGTCCTCAGCACAGGGGACCGGTGTCAGAGAAGGTCCTCAGCACAGGGGACCGGTGTCAGAGAAGGTCCTCAGCACAGGGGACCGGTGTCAGAGAAGGTTCTGCTGGGATGGTACGATTCAATCCGCTGGGAACTCGGTGAGGAAGCGCTAGCCCGTGAGCAGCGACACCAGGGAAAAATCCTCCCCTCCTTCCAGGAAAGGTACTGGTCACAGTATGAAGTGCGAATGGTGTTTTTGGGGAGACAACCTCCCAAGGAATTGAAAGCTGAGTTAAGCAGGCTGGTCCAGGTGAAGATGCGGTTGGACGAGAGCTACAGAGCCCTCCGCCGGTATGTAACCCAAGTGTGCCCATGGACAGCGGACGACAGCCCAATGAAAGGCTTTTGCTACGGCGGCCCAGGGCTGTTATTAGAGAGGCTGTCCAAAGGACCCCGACTTTGGGAGCGATTTGGAGTGGCGGTTGAAGGAAATCTTGGATTACAGAGAAGAGATCCTGAACATCTCAGAAGTGTTCTGGGCACTGGAAGATTTTGAGTTTTTGGCCGTTCGGGAATGGGAGCTGGAGATCGCCTACAGACGGCTGCTAGACTCTGCTCAGTGCCGGTGTTCCGTGAGAATTACCTACCCCGTGAGAAAAACCTACCCTGGCAGTGCGCATGCTCACAGCCGCTAGTGCGCATGCGCACTAGTCTGAAATGATGACTGTTCCGTGTAAAAAACCTACCATCGCGGCGGGTACATTAAAACAGCTGTACTGCAATATGAGTAAGCTCCGCTCCTTGCCCTGTCACTTCCCTGATCTTGTCTACTAAATATAAAAGCGGCTGGCGGCTCCGTGATTTATGTTGTCATACAGCCGCTTTTATATTTAGTAGACAAGACCAGGGAAGTGTCAGGGATAGCAGTGGAGATCACATGATATTTCTGGCGAGCTGTTTTAATGTAATTCCGCGGCGTTACAGACACTTTCGTACACCGGAAGTGACGAGGGTAGGTTTTTCTCACGGGTAGGTAATTCTCACGGAACACCGGGCCTGGGCTCCCCTTGCCTGAGAATATCCAGAAGTCCAGAAATCCTGACTGAAGAATGGACTATGTGGCACAGTAATAGTGGCTTTGCTCCCCTGCACCCACGGTCTTGGATGCGGAGGTCTTATGGCGGATGCAGTGCTGACTCACCTGGATGAACCTGTTTCTGCACAGCTTGGATGGAGGAATGCGTCTGATCAGCCACTGGATAAAGGTATGGGAGAAGAGGAAGCCATCTTCATTCCCCAACCACGGATCACAGATTAATTAACTTTCCATCAGAGGATGATATGGATGATAAATCACCCGCCAAAGTGTTGGCACTGGGCCCAAGTGCCACCAGCCCATGCCCTGGACTTTCAGCAATTCCAGAGGCTGGGGATTTAATAGACTTTTCTGCTGAGGAGGAAAATCCCAGTGAGCTTACAGCAGAAGAGCGGAGATCCAGGCATAGCGTTGCTGACCTCTGCCTGCAACAATTGGTGACCCAGCAAGATGTGTGCAAGGCCACTGACTTTTCAGTTTACTTCCCTGCAGAACAGCGGGCATCAGGGCCTAGCATTACTGAGCGATGCCCAACACCAACAGCAGCTTCAGCCTCCCTGAGAGAAGAGGCAGCCGGCCTTTCTCCTACACCACTGACAGGGACCTGGGATTTCCTGCCAGCACCATCTGTGGAGTTACAAGAAACTTCTACAGCTGAAGCGCTGACAACTGGACAGAGGGTCCAAGAACTCTGCCCCACACCTGTGGCAGTTCCAGAGGCCCAGGGTGAGAAGGTGGTGATCACTCCCAAACAGCAGCTGCACAGTTCGGAGAAGAAGGTGGCCATCCTTCCTCCCCAGCGAGAGATCCAGAGTCTGGGAGCGGAGGAAGCCGGCCTCCCTCCCCAACAGTTAACCGGAACGGATTATGTGGAGTCCCCAGCAGAAGTGCTGGCAACAGGGCGGAGTGCTACCAACCTCTGCCCAGCACCCACAACAGCTACAGAGTTCCAGGAAGCTGGGGAAATCGGCCCCTCGCCCCAGCGACAAGCTGATGAAGTGAAGCTTCTACACCCAGCTGAAACGCTGGCAGCCGGACAGAGAGTCAACAACCTCGGCCCCACACCTGAGGCAGTTCCGGAGGCCCAGTGTCAGAAGGGAGAGGAGGTTGTTGTCCTCCCTCCCCAACAGTCAGAGCGGAAGAAACTGTCTTCCCTCCCCAGCCAGGATTTGTACATCTGGGAGACCGTACCAGAGAAAGGTTGTCCCAACCGCCAGATGAGGGTAAGGATGATGGAGCAGCAGACTCCCTTTCCCAGCAGCACACGGAGCCCCAGAATGATGACACCAACCCAGCAGAAGAGCTGGCAACAGAGCAGAGTGCGGCTGGCCTCTGCCCTCAACTAACAAAAGATGGAGTTCCTGTGGGAGTGGATGGGACTGCGGTCTTCCCCTCTATATCCCAGGGATGCTGGGCAGTCAGCCCAGGTCCCCAACAGCATGAGGGAGTGAGCCCAGCCAGGGAGAAGGGACAGCCCACGCTTCTCCCCCGCAGCGGGTATGTTCTACGAGAGAGGCAGAGGTTGGCTGGGTGAGTACTGCTCCGTTCGGGACAATTTGGGGTACTGTGTGGGTACAGACATTGGGGGACTGGAGCTACAGACTACCTTCAAAGTCAACCCGTTTGGGGTCCCCTCCTGTGTTAGTCTCCTTCAGAAAGGGGAGAGATGTGACAGGAGTCACTTTGTTTGGGGGGCGCTTGGAACACAGCTTACCTTAGAGAGGTTGGGAAATCCCTCTCTCAGCCCCCTAGGGCCCTCTTATGTGTAAGTCACCCCGGGGTCTATTAGTGACACAGGGTGACCAAGAAGCCCAGTCTGGCCTGCCCAAACTAGACTTCCACAAACTGATCGGCTATGAGAGCTCCATGCGCCCTGCCGGGACAAACTTACAAACTATGTGGAATTTTGTCAGGGAAGCTGCCATGATGGATTGACCCTTTGGGACTTGTTACCCGACTAACTCAGACACAGACTGATTGGAGGTCTGGTACCTGGTTAGTCTACCTTTGGGGGTAAGATATGTGACGGTACTCGCCATCACTGGGAGTAAAAGACAGATACTTAATGGTTTGGATTGCTTCAAATGGGTTCTGTGTTTACACTTATGATAATGTGTATTGTACTTCAATGTCAGAGACAGGCTCTCCCTATTGTCTGTGTATTTAGGTGTGATGTGGATTCTGTTAAGCCTGTCTGTCCCATTGTTAATTGTTAATGAACTCACGTATTGTTTTTGTCCAGATGGCTTGATAATTAGTTTAGGTTAATTCTATTTCTGTATGGGGTAATTTGATCAGGAGGGGGAGGTCCATGCTGTATATAAACCGTGTGACTGTTCAATAAAGGGGAAGGTTCCAGAACAAGCTAAGTTGTCGGCTAGCTTTGTATGGGGGCGGCTAGGAAAATCTGATATCTATGTTCAAGACTGAAGGAAGCCGTATACTGACGGAAGCCCACACAGTGTGGGGCGTGGTTCTGTTACAGTCTCTTTGTTGGGTGGTCTCATTGTTGGGGGTCCTCTTTGTTGAGCAGTCTCTTTGTTGAGCGGTCTCATTGTTGGGGCGGTTCTCATTGTGGGGGGTCTCATTGTTGGGGGTATTTTTGTTGGGGGATCTTAGTTTGCCCATCCCCCCATTGACATTGGTGTCCCCACAGGTTTCCAAAGATAGAGACCGCACTCAAGGTGTTTAAGATGAAAACAATTGAACTCCTTTATTCTTCATAAATGAAGCAGACAGACATGTCGGGTAGACGCGTTTCACGATGCTGTAGATCGCGTCTACCCGACACGTCTGTTTGTGCACTGTCTGTCTGTCTGCTTCATTTATGAAGAATAAAGGAGTTCAATTGTTTTTACACCTTGAGTGCGGTCTCTATCTTTGGAAATTTCTGTGCTTGGACGGCGGATCCGACCTGCACCAGGCTCTGAACTTGCACCTGAGCGTCTTTTCCTTCTTGTTTGTCCCCACAGGTTTGGCAGCACTGTGACTGTATGGGGGTGACGTCAGACGTGGAACATTACCTGTGTGAGCAGTGTGACCTGCGGCCGGTGGATCGGGTAAGGACAGTCAAATTTTTTTATGGGGTGAGTTCCCACCATGTGCACTGAGTGACCCCAGAATGTTCTATTACAGGAAGTTCCCATGATCCCGTGTCCTCATTACGCCCAGCCGGGATTTATCTATTTCATCTGCCTCCTGCGCGACGATCTGCTCCTCCGACAAGGTACGCCACCTCCTGCAGACCATTGCCACACCGTCCTGTAGACATGGGATCCTCTAATCCCTGCTGACTTTCCACCCCCTCCCCTGATGACAGTGTTTGGGCATGGCAATTGGCTGCATTCTGGGGGGGGTCACCTGATCCCCCAAACCTGGAAATTAGTCGGTATCTCCAAGCACCTCGACGGACAAACAGAGCGGTGCAGGGAAGGGGTGTTATGTCACACGGCTCTGACACATCTCTTCCATTGTGTTTGTCTTCCCAGGAGACTGCGTGTATCTCATGAGGGACAGCCGGCGGACGCCAGATGGACAACCGGTGAGACAATCCTACCGGCTCTTATCTCACATCAACCGCGACAAACTTGACATCTTTCGCATAGAGAAGCTGTGGAAGAATGAAAAGTAAGTCTGCTGCCTGGGATCTGCCTGTGGGGGGCACGGGGTCTTCTATATTCCATTCCTCCTCCATTGAGGGACACAGGAATTCACATTCTATCGGGTTATACCACCAGGATAACCCTGCCGCTACCCTGCATGCCTTAGTGTTTAGCTGGTGTCCTTGGGGGTGGGGAAAGTCTAACCGATCTTCGCTCACCATGTTTCTTTGGATTCCATTGACTTCAATCACGGTTCCGCATTACATTGCCGCTTGGGCTGATCTCCAGGCTGGTCTTTCCTGCCTGACTTTGGAGGCCGTAGCTGGACTGGAGGATTGGGAGGCCATGCTGGATTGTGGCCCCTGGGCTCTGCATTGTACAGACCTGAGGTATCTGCATTGGCATTGCCTGGTCTCTGAAGACTTTCTCTGGTGAGGAAGGCTGTCGGGGTTGAAGCACTGGTAGCCACTGGAAAGGAAGGACCTGCTTTTTTATTTAGTTCCTTCTAAGGACTTGGCCCCCTTTCTTGTTGATCTTATCAGGTTGTGGGAAATTGTTGCCCTGCCTGTTTTTGGTGGGTTCTGATTAAGGGAGGAGTCCTTCCTTTGGCGGTGATGGTTTCTTCCTGGTCTGAGCTTCCAGGTGATCCCTTCGCTGGTTGTGTTAGTGGTTCTCCTATCTAGTCAGGGGTTCGGCCTCATCCGGTTCAGATTTGGGCGTTGGTCCCTCAGGCAGCCTCTTGGCCACTGGCGATTCCCCAGTAATTTCTGGGCCTGTTAGTCTGTGTTGTCCACCCTTTAGTTGGACTACTTGTGGACATCCAGACTGGATCTGAATTCCTGTATCTATCAATGGGCCAGAGAGAAAGAAAGTTTATTGTATTCACTGGAAGTTCCTTTTCTTGGAGTCCATTGAGGGACTCCGATCCCTCCCCTCACTGTAGGTAGTGCTTGCTACAAACTGAGGCATGCTGGGAGGAGGAGGTATTTTCCTGGGGCTGGCCTACAGATTTTCAGTTTACCAATCGTCCTGTAGGTGGCAGTATAACCAAGCAGTATGAATTCCGGTGTCCTTCAATGGGACTAAGCAAAGGATTTCCCATTATCCCCCCCTATATGTGCATCATGTTTCTTATTCCTCCATAGGGGTGAACGATTCGCCTTTGGTCACCATTATTTTCGGCCCCACGAGACGCACCACGCGCCATCACGCAAGTTTTACCACAACGAGCTTTTCCGTATGCCGCTGTACGAGATCATCCCGCTGGAGGCCGTGGTGGGGACATGCTGCGTGCTGGACCTGTATACGTACTGCAAAGGTGAGTGCCACCCCATGGCGGAGTCCTTCGCTGCGTCAGTTGTACGGGACGCACAGGACACCTTTTCTGTGACACCTTCTATGTCTTCTCCACAGGTCGGCCGAAGGGAGTGAAGGAGCAAGACGTTTACATCTGTGACTACCGGCTGGACAAATCGGCGCACTTATTCTACAAAATCCACCGGAACCGCTACCCGGTCTGCACTAAGAGCTACGCCTTCGACCACTTCTCCAAGAAGATGGCCCCAAAAAGAGACTTCTCTGTAAGTAGCGCCTTTCCTCTGACTCCCGGGAGGGGGTGGGGTGGACCTCCAGGCCAAACATCTGATGGAGCAGGGAAGGGTTTTTATGTCGGTCTTAGGGGGGGAGGGGAGTTACCCTTAGACCTGTGCTCTTCCGTTCCTTCCAAAACTAAATTCGTATACATTTTTTGTTATTCGGATGTATCCAAATTTCCAAAGGTAACAAATTTCAACGAATCCAAAATAACGAAATTCGGCCGAAATTAGAATCCAATTCTGAAACAAATAAAATAGAGTAGAGAATATAGCAATAGAAAATAATATAATGGAGTAAAACAGAAAAGAATCAAATAGAATAGAAAATAAAGGAATACATTTTAATAGAATAGAGAATAAAAAAAATTTAGAAAATAATAGAATAGAAAATAAAAGAATTTAATAGAAATTAATGGAATTGAGGAGATCAGAATAGAATAGAAAAAACAATAGAATAAAATTAAAAAAAAATCTATAACTCTTCTGAAATTTGAATTTCCAATAGCATGAATTTGAATAGAATAGTTTAGAGTAAAAATATATAGAATATAACCATCTTTTGAATTCGAATAGAAAATAAAACTATAGAGTAAAATAAAATATAAACGTCTTTCGAATTTTGAATAGAATAAATTTGATTTAGAATAGAATAGGAAAATAAGAAAATAGAATAGAAAATAACTCAAAAGAAAAAAAAACAATAGGATAGAATAAATTTGAATGTCGAATTGAATTAGAAAATAAATAAAACAAAATTCTTGAAATAAGGAAAGGAAAGAAATGTTTTGGTTCTGCACATGTCAGGTTCCCCTCACTTCCTGTCAGGACAGGAAATAAAGTTTAGAACTTCCTGTCCTGGTGACACGCCCCATTTCTTGTACGGGTGTCACAGGGACAGGAAGAAGAAGCTCCGCCTCTTTCATGCTCCATCCATAGAAGTGGAAGGTTTTGGTTGGAGTTGAACTGAGTGGCACGCGGGGGAAGGGATGGGGGTCCCCGTGACTCCAGCATTGTAACCCTCCGCCATCTTGTTTTCCAGCCTCACTATGTGCCAGATAATTACAAGCGGAACGGCGGCAGGTGAGCGTGCTCTCCTCACTGATCTGCATTCATGTTCTCATCCCGCTAGTCCATCCCTCACCAGACCCCGCCTTCTGTGCCGTTTATCAATAGGTCATCATGGAAGTCCGAGCGGCCCAAACCCCCCATCGCGGATCTCCAGCAGGAGGACCCCATGCCTCTCATAGAGGATCTGATGGTGAACCATGACCCCGTGGTACAGGAGGACTCAGAGGTGGGCTCCACGCAGCTGGAGGGTGGAGATAGCGCCACGGTGGAGAGTGACATCCCCCCACCACCTATCTGCTCCCCCGAGAGACAGCAAGCCAAAAGAGACAAACTCAACCAGATCCTCCTCCACCTGCTGGACAAACTACCCAGCAAGAACGGTGAGCAACCAATCAGAGGCCATCTGACCCAATATAAGCAACATCATCAACACCACCAAGTCACCAGGACATGTGCAAGTTCTATGGAAAACTCCGCCCCCCCGCCTGATCTAAAATCCCAGCCTGAGATCCTCCCAAGCCACGCCCCCTGATGCACAGCCACTGGGGCTGGTCTTCACCTTCACTGTGGGTCGGGTTGTCTGGAGGGCGGAGTTTCTGTACAACTTGCACAGGTGACTTCCGGATGAGTATTCGAGACGCTGACACCCTTATACAGTGGGGATCTCCAGAGCAGGGACCCCGAGGCTTCAGAGGACCCTGTTATTAAATCCCCTCCCCCCGGACACCATGTTCATGGTGTTATCTTTCACATACAAGCAATCAATCGGTAGTCCTGGGGCCCCAAATAACAGTAAGAGAGCGGTCTCTGGCATGTAGTGAGTTCAACAACTGGGGGGGGAGGGGGGAAATGGGAATCACCTGACAAGGATGCCGTCCAAAATTATGCACCTTGAGAACCAACCAAGGTACTTGGAATGGGATTTTCTAGGGGAAAAGTCCTCAACAAGCAGGAAACTGTTACAATGATACAACATTTATTTCCAATTTACTTTACAACCAATAAAAAAGAAATATAGAAATCTGGCCAATATTCTGTATACATAATAACGAAGAACAGTCCTTTACACATCTTCTACAGGTTTAACCATCCTGGCTTCATCAGGAGCTGTGTTTGAGGGATACCAAACAGTCCTTTACACCTCTTCTACAGGTTTCACCATCCTGGCTTCATCAGGAGCTGCGTGTGAGGGATACCAAACAGTCCTTTACACCTCTTCTACAGGTTTCACCATCCTGGCTTCATCAGGAGCTGTGTGTGAGGGATACCAAACAGTCCTTTACACCTCTTCTACAGGTTTCACCATCCTGGCTTCATCAGGAGCTGTGTTTGAGGGATACCAAACAGTCTTTTACACCTCTTCTACAGGTTTCACCATTCTGGCTTCATCTGTGTGTGAGGGATACCAATAAAATATACAAAAAAGACCTAAAGGATCAACAAACACATCCATATACATAGGATAGAGTGCGGGAAATAGTACACATCCATATACATAGGATAGAGTGCGGGAAATAGTACACATCCATATACATAGGATAGAGTGCGGGAAATAGTACACATCCATATACATAGGATAGAGTGCGGGAAATAGTACACATCCATATACATAGGATAGAGTGCGGGAAATAGTACACATCCATATACATAGGATAGAGTGCGGGAAAATAATACACATCCATATACATAGGATAGAGTGCGGGAAATAGTACACATCCATATACATAGGATAGAGGGCGGGAAAATAATAAACATCCATATACTACATAGAAAGGCGATTGTGGTGATGTGTTACTAATAAACAAGGTACCTACATCCCAATTGAATTTGTAATAGGGAATAACCCGAAAGTATGGGTTAGGAGGACCCAAGGCCAAGAATCCTCCACACCTAAGGAAATAGAAAAGGAAAAAAGAACCGGAGATCCAGTGTACCCACTAGAGGTCCAGTAGGATTCCTGGATCTTAATTACAGAATAAAAGTTTTGATTGTTTTATATACATGATGTATTACTGAGTTATACAACATATTCGTATGGTACCAGCTCTCACTTTTTCCTATCTTTTCCTTTGTCTTTGTTCTTTAGTGTTTCTATCTTTTCCTTTGTCTTTGTTCTTTAGTGTTTCTATCTTTTGTTTTTGTCTCTATTCTTATCCAGGAATCCTACTGGGCCTCTAGTGATTACGCTGGATCTCTGGTTCTTTTTTCCTTTTCGATTTCCTTAGGTGTGGAGGATTCTTGGTCTTGGGTCCTCCTAACCCATACTTTAGGGTTATTCCCTATTACACATCCATATACTTGGATAGAGTGCGGGAAATAATGATTTGATCCCTGCAGATTGTGTCAGTTTGCCCATTTACAAAGAAATGGCGGGTGTATAATTTTTATAAAATAAGTATTTGATCCCCTTAGTAGTTGGTGGAGAAACCCTTGTTGGAAGCACAGAGGTCAGACGTTTCTTGTAGTTGGCCCCCAGGTTTGCACACATCTCAGGAGGGATTTTGCTCCACTCTTCTTTACAGATCTTCTATAAATCTTTAAGGTTTCTTGGCTGTCGCTTGGCAACTCGAAGTTTCAGCTCCCTCCATAAATCTTCTATAGGATGAAGGTCTGGAGACTGGCTAGGCCACTCCATGACCTTAATGTGCTTCTTCTTGAGCCACTCCTTTGTTACCTTGGCGGTATGTTTTGTGTGAACCTTAATCCAACATTTTGGGTCATTGTCATGCTGGAAGACCCATACACAACCCATCTCCAGTGTTCTGGCTAAAGGAAGAAGGTTCTCCTCCAAGATTTTTACAATACATGGCCCCAGGCCCTCAATGCGGGAAAGTCAGTCTGTACCTTTATCAGAGAAACAGCCCCAAAGCATCATGTTTCCACCTCCATGCCTGACTGTAGGGATGGTGACTGTAGGGATGGTGACTGTAGGGACGGTGACTGTAGGGTACGGTGACTGTAGGGGACGGTGACTGTAGGGGACGGTGACTGTAGGGGACGGTGACTGTAGGGGACGGTGACTGTAGGGACGGTGTCTGTAGGGATGGTGTCTGTAGGGACGGTGACTGTAGGGACGGTGACTGTAGGGGACGGTGACTGTAGGGGACGGTGACTGTAGGGGACGGTGACTGTAGGGGAGGGTGTCTGTAGGGATGGTGTCTGTAGGGGAGGGTGTCTGTAGGGGAGGGTGTCTGTAGGGGAGGTGACTGTAGGGGAGGGTGTCTGTAGGGGAGGGTGTCTGTAGAGATGGTGACTGTAGGGAGGGTGACTGTAGGGGAAGGTGACTGTAGGGGAAGGTGACTGTAGGGGAGGGTGACTGTAGGGGAGGGTGTCTGTAGAGATGGTGACTGTAGGGGATGGTGACTGTAGGGTACGGTGACTGTAGGGTACGGTGACTGTAGGGGAAGGTGACTGTAGGGGAGGGTGTCTGTAGAGATGGTGACTGTAGGGTACGGTGACTGTAGGGGACGGTGACTGTAGGGGACGGTGACTGTAGGGGACGGTGACTGTAGGGGACGGTGGCTGTAGGGACGGTGGCTGTAGGGATGGTGGCTGTAGGGATAGTGACTGTAGGGACGGTGTCTGTAGGGATGGTCTCTGTAGGGATGGTCTCTGTAGGGACAGTGACTGTAGGGGAGGGTGTCTGTAGGGGAGGGTGTCTGTAGGGACAGTGACTGTAGGTATGGTGTCTGTAGGGATGGTGTCTGTAGGGGAGGGTGTCTGTAGGGGAGGGTGTCTGTAGGGGAGGGTGTCTGTAGGGAAGGTGACTGTAGGGGAAGGTGACTGTAGGGGAGGGTGTCTGTAGGGAGGGTGTCTGTAGGGAGGGTGTCTGTAGGGATGGTGACTGTAGGGGAGGGTGTCTATAGAGATGGTGACTGTAGGGAGGGTGTCTGTAGGGATGGTGACTGTAGGGAAGGTGACTGTAGGGAAGGTGACTGTAGGGGAGGGTGTCTGTAGAGATGGTGACTGTAGGGGAGGGTGTCTGTAGGGACGGTGTCTGTAGGGACGGTGTCTGTAGGGACGGTGACTGTAGGGGAGGGTGTCTTTAGGGACGGTGACTGTAGGGGACGGTGTCTGTAGGGGACGGTGTCTGTAGGGGACGGTGACTGTAGGGGACGGTGACTGTAGGGATGGTGACTGTAGGGGAGGGGGACACTGTAGGGACGGTGATTGTAGGGGACGGTGATTGTAGGGGACGGTGACTGTAGGGGAGGGTGTCTGTAGGGGAGGGTGTCTGTAGGGACAGTGACTGTAGGTATGGTGTCTGTAGGGATGGTGTCTGTAGGGACGGTGACTGTAGGGGAGGGTGTCTGTAGGGGAGGGTGTCTGTAGGGGAGGGTGTCTGTAGGGAAGGTGACTGTAGGGGAAGGTGACTGTAGGGGAGGGTGTCTGTAGAGATGGTGACTGTAGGGAGGGTGTCTGTAGGGATGGTGACTGTAGGGGAGGGTGTCTGTAGAGATGGTGACTGTAGGGAGGGTGTCTGTAGGGATGGTGACTGTAGGGAAGGTGACTGTAGGGAAGGTGACTGTAGGGGAGGGTGTCTGTAGAGATGGTGACTGTAGGGGAGGGTGTCTGTAGGGGAGGGGGACACTGTAGGGACAGTGACTGTAGGGACGGTGTCTGTAGGGGACGGTGACTGTAGGAACGGTGACTGTAGGGGAGGGTGACACTGTAGGGACGGTGACTGTAGGGGAGGGTGACACTGTAGGAACGGTGACTGTAGGGGAGGGTGACACTGTAGGGACGGTGACTGTAGGGGAGGGTGACACTGTAGGGAAGGTGTTCTTGGGGTCATAGTCAGCATTTTTTCCCTCCAAACACAGCAAGTCGAGTTAATGCCAAAGAGCTGAATTTGGGTCTCATCTGACCACAGCACTTTCTCACAATCCTTCTCTGAATCATTTAGATGTTTATAGGCAGACTTCAGCAGGGCTGTACATGTGTCTTCCTGAGGGGGAGGGGGACCTTGCGGGAGCTGCAGAATTTCAGTCCATGGCGGTGTATTGTGTTACCAATGGTGTGTTTGGTGACTGTGGTTCCAACTGCATTGAGATCCTTCACAAGCTCCTCCCATGTAGTTCTGGGCGGATCCCTCACTTTTCCCATGATCATCCTGTAGGGGAGACCCCGAAAACTCAAGGGTTTCAGTAACCTTTTGACTGTTGAAACCAGATTATAAAATGCATGCTTGTATAATAAATACATCGATGTAGAAATACACGCCTGCAGAGCACCACAATCACATTACGTAGTGTTGGTTTATAACGGAATACAGGAGCTCTGACTGACTAAGGACTTTCTATTACAATTTATATGCTCTGAAGTGGGTGGCATCTGGCTAACTAAATTCCTTTGAAGTCCCATTTGAGTCTCTGGTGACATTCATTGATTTGCGGATGGTCATTCACATAGACTTGTCACTTCCAAGGCTCGTTGGCTGAATACGTCTTCAATGGCCGAGATGGCAATCTTGTAAATGAAGGGGTGAGTAGCTGGTGGTCTACAGAAAAGAGGAAATAGACCATGTTTGACCATCTGCTTCATTACCAATGCATTTTATATTAAAAATATTTTATTTATAACTAAAATGGCCTTTCTCTCTTCCCCCTTCAATCCTCCCCCATGAGGAGAAATCTTGCATGGAGCTCCAGACTGAGGGCCATTGATGGTTATTTTGTATTTCTTCTATTTGTGAATAATCGCCCCAACAGTTGTCTCCTTCTCACCAAACTTCTTGTTGATATTCTTGTAGCCATCCCCAGCCTTGTGCCGGTCTCCAATCTTCTCCCTGACCTCCTCTGACAGCTCTTTGGTCTTCCCATGATGGTGAGGTGTGATTGGAGGAAAGAGATTCTGTGGACGGGTGTCTTCTATACAAATAACGAGTTGTCGTTAGGAGCTCCTTCTTACATTGACAGGACTAATCTGTGTCCCACCTACTGTAACCAGTCTGTGGGAGGCAGAATTATTGTTGGTTGGTTGGGGATCATCTCATGTATATAGATTTGTGTTTCTTGAATCTTCTAGGTCTTTTTTTTTATATTTTATTAGTATCCCTCCTACAGGTTTCACCATTCTGGCTTCATCAGGAATTATGTGTAAAGGTCTATTCTTCAACATCATTACTATGTATAGAACATATTGTCAAGATTTCTAGATTACTTTTTTATTGGTTTTAAAGTAAATTGCAAATACATTTTGTGTCATTGTAACAGTTACATGGTTGCTGAGGAATTTGTACCTAGAAAATTCCTTTCCGAGGGATGATGGTGCCATTTATCCCTTCCCTTTCCACCCACAATACATTCACTATATTATATGCACATTGGGGAATCTGACCGATTCCGAATCTCGTCAGGTTTCAGTTAGTATTGCTGCGTTCACATCTTATTGGTTATTTCTACTCAGATGGGTGGTGCCTGTAATCTCGGGGGAGGGGCTGTGACCACTTTGGTTATTCCTGACACGCCTGCTCTATCTTTCTCTCTCTGCAGCCATCGATGTGACGTATCTGCTGGAGGAGGGTCCCTGCAGGAAGCTGAGGAGACGCACGCTCAACCTACCCGAATGCGTCTTCAGGAAGTGAGGGCGGGGCCTGTTGTGTCCAGAATGTAGAGGAGGCCGCAGGACATCACTATGAACCCTGCAGGGGGGGGTGGGAGGCCCCTTGTCTGGCGTAGCACTTACCATCACCCAGAAGGAGCAGAGAATGTTCCGGAGCCCATTGTGCACTGTGTGCGTATTGCAAGCATTGTGGGCAGAGCCCTGCAGGCCCTGTCATGGCGGCTTCCTGTGCTGTGTGGTCACTTCTTCCCAGCTCATTGCTAGACGTCTCCGCTGTCCTTCCCACCTGTCCAGTCTTTTACGCACTTTGCCCAGAAACAGCACTTTTCCTCTCCGAACAACATGGCGGCCATCCTGGAGGACCACAGGAAGGGGGATCTCTCCCAACTGGATGAAGGAATATCTGTGCCGCAAACTGGAACCTCAGCGTCCAATTGGGATATACAGGGTGGAAGCTGGACTCCCTCTGAGTGCTCCTTCATTACAGGGCGGCCATGTTCCCTCTGGGGGAGTGTAGATGATAAAAGGCCCCCCTGGCTACGGCATATCTATGGCAGCTCAGACACAGATGGCCAACCATCCCATCAGATCCGCCTATATTTATTTCCCCTAATATCGGACAACCGCGAAGAGGCACTTTACCTGAACAATTCACATAATATAGAGAGAGCGCCCCCACCTGGACAAGAGTCCATACGTCCCCCATCCCCCTAGATGGACTGCAGGGCCCCCATAACCTCCCAGCGCCTGGGAACAAGGACGTCCTGGCCAACGGAGGTTACAAAACTCAAGCAAAGCCTAAGGATTTTGTTTTGTCGGTTTTAATGTCCTTATAAAAAAAAAAGAAAAAGAAAAAAAAAGAGATTGTTTAATAATGTGCCAAGTATGGGGTGTGTATATATACATATATTATATATATATATATACATGAGTATATAAGCGTGGGTGTAAAGCAATACTATACATGTGGGCTCCGCGGAGCCACGTCTGACGTATACAGCTCCGTGTTCTGTCGTCCCGGCCGCCAGCTCCTGACAGAGAAAAATGAAATTTCCTTTCAGTATAAAAAGAAGAAGAATAATAAGAATATTTTATTAAAAAAAAAAAAAAAAAAAGCCAGAGAAGTGTTTTGAATATTTTCTTACTGCTAAGCCGGTGTGGAGTATGTAATACTTTCTGCGGCTCACCCACTTCCACATCATTTTCACGGCAAAATAATAATAATAAAGGGAAATCAATTTATTATAATCGAGTCATTATACGAGAAGACGACGACAAGGCTCCGACTGACAATCACAGGATTCCGAGCGAGCAGCGATATAAATATATATATATATATTCCTCTGTGTGTGTGCCTGTGTTTCTGAGGTTTTTTGTTTTTTTGGTTTTTTTTCTTACCGGTGTAGAAATGTCATTTTTGTTGTTTTATAATAATAATAATAATAATGGAAGCAGAAGGTTTCTACAGTCTAGAAGCACTACAGAGTGGCGCGCCCGGCCCCATCGGGTTCTGTAATTTGCTGCTAATTTCTTTCATTTTTACAAAGAGAGAAGAGACATAACCTTAGTGGATTGTTTTGATGTTAATCTCTGTAAAAATCTCTGTATTCCCGATTCTAGCAATGGATGTACTCTGCAGTCTCAGCTCCTGAGAATCTAGTATTAAACAGAAAAAGTCCTGGTTTTCCTACTCGGCACGCCTCGCTTCTTGTCTGCTCCTTTTTGTTCCGCTAATTCCTCACATCTCCGATGTTACCTGTGCGGGTGTGCATGTGGTGACCCCTTCCCGAGATATCCTCCACCGAGTGTGTGTGGTGCCCCCTTCCCAAGATATCCTCCACTGAGTTTGTGGTGTTCCCTTCTCGAGATATCCTTCACTGAGTGTGTGTGGTGCCCCTTCTAAAGATATTCTCTACAAAGTGTGTGGTGTATTCTACGCAGGATTACATTAATGGTTCGCCCTTTCTCCAATGAGTTTGTGTGGTGCCCCCTTCCCGAGATATCCTCTACCGAGTGTGTGTGGTGCCCCCTTCCTGATGTATCCTCTACGGAGTGTGTGTGGTGCCCCCTTCCCGAGATATCCTCTACCGAGTGTGTGTGGTGCCCCCTTCCTGATATATCCTCTACCGAGTGTGTGTGGTGCCCCCTTCCTGATATATCCTCTACCGAGTGTGTGTGGTGCCCCCTTCCTGAGATATCCTCCATCGAGTGTGTGTGGTGCCTCCTTCCTGAGATATCCTCCACCGAGTGTGTGTGTGGGGTCCCCTTCCCGAGGTATCCTCCACCGAGTGTGTGTGTTACTCCCTTCTCGAGATATTCTCCACAGAGTGTGTGGTGTATTCTTCGCAGGATTACATCAATGGTTCGCCCTTCCTCCAATGAGCGTGTGGTGCCCCCTTCCCGAGATATCCTCCACCGAGTGTTTGTGGTGTCCCCTTCCCGAGATATCCTCCACCGAGTGTGTGTGGTGTCCCCTTCCCGAGATATCCTCCACTGAGTGTGTGTGGTGTCCCCTTCCCGAGATATCCTCCACTGAGTGTGTGTGGTGTCCCCTTCCCGAGATATCCTCCACTGAGTGTGTGTGGTGTCCCCTTCCCGAGATATCCTCTACTGAGTGTGTGTGGTGTCCCCTTCCCGAGATCCTCCACGGAGTGTGTGTGGTGTCCCCTTCCCGAGATCCTCCACTGAGTGTGTGTGGTGTTCCCTTCCCGAGATCCTCCACTGAGTGTGTGTGGTGTCCCCTTCCCGAGATATCCTCTACTGAGTGTGTGTGGTGTCCCCTTCCCGAGATATCCTCTACTGAGTGTGTGTGGTGTCCCCTTCCCGAGATATCCTCCACTGAGTGTGTGTGGTGTCCCCTTCCCGAGATATCCTCCACTGAGTGTGTGTGGTGTCCCCTTCCCGAGATCCTCCACTGAGTGTGGTGTCTTCGCAGGATTAACTCAATAGTTCTCCCTTCATCCAATATTTTTCTCCAAGTGTGTGTAGCCTCCTTCCTGTGATATCTTCTACAAAATGTTTGTGGTGTTCACCCCTTCCCACAATGTACTGAACTGAATGTGTGTGGCGCTCACTACACGGAATATACTCCACTGAGTGTGTGTGGTGTCTTCCTGAGATATCCTCCACCGAGTGTGTGTGTGGGGTCCCCTTCCCGAGGTATCCTCCACCGAGTGTGTGTGTTACTCCCTTCTCGAGATATTCTCCACAGAGTGTGTGGTGTATTCTTCGCAGGATTACATCAATGGTTCGCCCTTCCTCCAATGAGCGTGTGGTGCCCCCTTCCCGAGATATCCTCCACCGAGTGTTTGTGGTGTCCCCTTCCCGAGATATCCTCCACTGAGTGTGTGTGGTGTCCCCTTCCCGAGATATCCTCCACTGAGTGTGTGTGGTGTCCCCTTCCCGAGATATCCTCTACTGAGTGTGTGTGGTGTCCCCTTCCCGAGATCCTCCACGGAGTGTGTGTGGTGTCCCCTTCCCGAGATCCTCCACTGAGTGTGTGTGGTGTTCCCTTCCCGAGATCCTCCACTGAGTGTGTGTGGTGTCCCCTTCCCGAGATATCCTCTACTGAGTGTGTGTGGTGTCCCCTTCCCGAGATATCCTCTACTGAGTGTGTGTGGTGTCCCCTTCCCGAGATATCCTCCACTGAGTGTGTGTGGTGTCCCCTTCCCGAGATATCCTCTACTGAGTGTGTGTGGTGTCCCCTTCCCGAGATATCCTCCACTGAGTGTGTGTGGTGTCCCCTTCCCGAGATCCTCCACTGAGTGTGGTGTCTTCGCAGGATTAACTCAATAGTTCTCCCTTCATCCAATATTTTTCTCCAAGTGTGTGTAGCCTCCTTCCTGTGATATCTTCTACAAAATGTTTGTGGTGTTCACCCCTTCCCACAATGTACTGAACTGAATGTGTGTGGCGCTCACTACACGGAATATACTCCACTGAGTGTGTGTGGTGTCTTCTTTGCAGGATTACCTCAATGGTTCCCCCTTCCTTCAATATACTCCACCAAGTGTGTGTGGTTCCTCCCTTCCCAAGATATCCTCCAATAAGTGTGTGTGGTGCCTTCTTGCTTGATTACCTCAATGGTTCCCCCTTCCTTCAATATCCTTCATCAAGTGTGTGTAGCCTTCTTCCCATGATATCTTCCACAAAGTGTTTGTGGTGTTTGGCTCCTCCCACAATGCCCTCCAATGTGTGTGGTGCTCCCTTCTTGGAATATACTCCACTGAATGTGTGTGTGGTGCCCCGTTCCATGAATATTTTCTGCCAATAGTGTGTGGTACCTTCTTCTTAGGACATCCTTCACCTTGTGTAAGTGATGCTCCCTTTACTGGAATATTTTCCCCAGAGTATGTTTGTAGTGCCTTGTTTCTGGGGTGTCCTCCACCAAGTGTCTGCCCCTCTAGGTGCCCATGTCCCCTCTGGCCGGTGTATCGTACCCGATGTGTTCTCTTAGCTCATCTTCTATAGATAATGGAGTTCGTCGGTCCTGTCAGGTTTGGCCTCCTTTACACTCCTGTTTCTAGAAAATATTTTCAACCCCCAACGCTGTGAAATGTGGAGATTGTAATAATTGGATGGAAGGGCTATGAAAGGTTTCAGATTCTGTGCGCTGTTCATGGCGGGTTGAGACACTTCTGAGGTTGTTCAAAAGCCTCTTTAATTTTTATTTTTTTTATCCATTGAGGGACACAGTCCTATACCGAAGGGTTTTACTGCTGCCTACTGAAGGGTTTGATATTGGCAATTACAATAAACCCTCTACTCGGTATTCCTCGCTTTTTTTTCTGGTGCCCCAGGCGGATGGATGTCTTCGGGTTAGTCCATTTTATTTTTATTTCTTCTACAATTTTTTTCAAGATTCCTCATGACCTCACTGTTGGAGCTGGTCTGTAGGTGGCACCTATCTTGATCGGTGTACCCTAATCATGACTCTGGAAGACTCCGTTGGACTGGACATTGGGAGTTAGCCTGGAGGTTACCTTGAGGTACTGAGTTGCGCTTTAGGTGTTTTCCAGTCCCTATTCTGGTAACAGGTTAGCCGTCGATCGCCTTTCACATTCAGAGCCCTTGTCTTTGCACTTGCCATGTCTCTGAAGACTCACTCTGAAGTAGGCTAATTAGGCTGAACAGCGGGAGCCTCCTCGTTATTTTTTACCACTGGACGCCTTTAAATTTGCTGCTTTTGTCCGTTTTACCATGGAAGTGGGTAATATTGAGGGACTGAGCGATGATGTCATGTGCAGGTGTCGCACTATCTTTCCCACCACCATCCCACTACTACTACTCCTACATTGCAAAAGAGCCACATGGAGCTCTGATCTCTGGTCCATTCTCTTGGTCACCTCTGGCCTTCAGACCCTCATTGGCTACCAACTGCCTGTTTGTGAGTACCTGAGTCCTGGCCCTGTAGCCTGAGCTGGTTGCTTTAAAACGACAGTGATAACATGTATACCTAGACACAGAGGAGACAATGGGTGATCCCATACAACGTTCTCCTAACAATTCCAGAGACATTTACCTTCTGAGGATGGTGATCTGGAATCCTTCTACATATTTGTTACAGGTGGTCCCCGGGTTACAAACAAGATAGGGACTGTAGGTTTGTTCTTAAGTCAAATTTGTTTGTAAGTAGGAACAGATACATTTGTTAAGTGTAGCCCCAGCCAAGATAATAATTTTAATGTTTTTTGGATAGCATAGGGAAGGGTTAACACCCCTGTACCATTTGTTTTGCTGTCTGTACCTGTGTTCAGAAGATTTCACGTCTCTTTCTGTCCCTATGACAACTGGATTATGAAAATTTTGGGGGGGTTGTGGAAACAAGGATTGGTGATAAAGCTTCAGTGGAGACACCTTTTTCCCATGAGAACTCTTACAGGAGTGAATTTCCCTTCCTCGGGGGAGATTTATCCTCACATCCTGTTGTCTCTCTCCGTTTGTAAGTAGGAGTCGTTTGTAAGTCGGATGTTTGTAACTCAGGGAATGCCTGTATAGGGTCTACCTCATTAGCGTTCCCTTTTGCAGGTAAGTCTCCTACCTTTTCACCAGGGGCCGTTACTGCTGTCACACTGGACATTTAACTTTTCGCAGGCGCTGACTGCAAGGATTCGCTGCTGGGACAAGGTCCAATAGCACTCAGGGCAAAAAAGGCCAAAGTGTTCTCCTATGAGCTGTGAACTACCTTAGCAGTATAGGTTGCAGATTCGGCTGTTTTTGCAACCAACTCTTCTACCTACCCCTTGGTCTGGCCCTGCTCAGCATATTCCTCAGTCTTTACCTGCAGAGTCAATCTGATCTCCCCACAGCCTTAAGCCTCGTACACACGCGTCGAAATTCGGCAGGGAATTTTCGTCTTACGACCGATCTGCCGATTTTCGGATTGTTAGTATGATGCTTCCGACAACCGACTCTGACTTTTCGGCCGAAAAAAATCTGGTGTGCAGACTATAAAATTTTTGTCCTCCATCAAATCACGGCCGATTTTCGTGCAGTCAGTACAGATTTCGACAGGGAAAATCTTATGAGCCAGACTGGGCATGCTCAGAGAAGAAAGACCACAAAGAAAGCAAACCAACACATGACATCACTTCTGAAGTAGAGTTTTGTCGGGCGGGAAAAATCGTGTGCTGTCTAGGCACATTCCAACCAACAAAAGACGGACGATCGGTCGGCGTAAAATCGTTGCGTGTGTACGAGGCTTTAGAAAAGGCCGGGCCACCAATGATCATCAGTCATTACAGTCTCGGAGAAGTTGTTTATTTTATTTTTATATGTTGAAGGTAAAGCTTCTGAAGTATGATGGACGAGCACCTATATCATCTGTGAGAGGAGGAGATGGCTCAGAGAAAGGTACTCTGGCTGTGGAGCTCAGAGCTGTGAGTTCAAATCCCTGAGCCCTCATCTCCTGGTGATTCTGAGCAAGTTCACCTTACCTCTCCTCTCAGCCTTGGCCTGTGACCAAGAGTGCTGTACAACAGGGTACCCCTGATCAAGAGTGCCATGCAAGCCAGTGACTGAGGGCCTAAGGTTGCACTAGAATGTGAAGGGGTTTAGTCCAAGGAGCACTTGGGATCTCAGCCCAGAATCTGGGGGTGCCTGAAGTGAGGTGCTCTGCCAAAATGTTGTAAAATTGTTTTGTTTTTTTAAATGGACCAATAAGAGCCTTTCCTGATTAACTGGAACGTCTCAAGGGAAAGTTACCACCGGCCCTTGTGACAGTCACCATCACCAGATGGCAACCTTCTGCACTGACTTCACATTATCACCAGGTGGGTGACTTGTCGGGGGTTTACCTACAGCCTTCTGTGGTGTCACCATCCATTGCAGGCAGCACTGCTTGGTACACTGGAGGTGAGGTGACCTGTTCACAGACACTAGGAGATGACTCAGGGATTCAAACTCTCAGCTTCATCGTACCATCAGCACACATTGCAGGCTGTTAGTCCTCTGAGCCATCTCCTCCTCACACTTAATAATGTGTTCGTTCGTCCTCCTATTCCTCTAGGAGAATGACTGGTGGAATTATAAGAAGGTAAAGGAAGGGTTCGAACTCACAATGTCATCACACCAGCCGGAACACTAACCTCCAAGCTATCACCCAGTTACATTGCTGGGGGAGCTCATCCTCCTTTTTCTCCAGAAGGACTGGTGGAATTATAAGAAGGTAAAGGAAGGGTTCGAACTCACAGTGTCATCACACCAGCCGGAACACTTACCTCCAAGCTATCACCCCGTTACATTGCTGGGGGAGCTCATCCTCCTTTTTCTCCAGAAGGACTGGTGGAATTATAAGAAGGTAAAGGAAGGGTTCGAACTCACAGTGTCATCACACCAGCTGGAACACTTACCTCCAAGCTATCACCCATTTACATTGCCGGGAGAGCTCGTCCTCCTTTTTCTCCAGGAGAAGGACTGGTGGAATTATAAGAAGGTAAAGGAAGGGTTCGAACACTCAGTGTCATCACACCAGCCGGAAAAACTTACCTCCAAGCTATCACCCATTTACATTGCTTGGTGAACTCATCCTCCTTTTTCTCCAGGAGAAGGACTGGTGGAATTATAAGAAGGTAAAGGAAGGGTTCGAACTCACAGTGTCATCACACCAGCCGGAACACTAACCTCCAAGCTATCACCCATTTACATTGCTGGGAGAGCTCGTCCTCCTTTTTACTCCAGGACACAGATTTCAGGAGTTATAAATGGAAAGGCTTGAGCTCGCAGCACCTTCTCATCTTTCTGAGCACTTACCTATGCATTTCTCACCCCCCTTTTTCTCCAGGACAAGGCTTGGCAAACTTTTTAAAGCCATGGTTTGAACTCATAGGAATTTCTCACTATCCGAAGCACTTACATCCAAGCCATCTGCACAATTGAGCTTCTTGCACTTATTCTCCAGAATCATGGACTGGCGGAAATTTAAAGCAGTAAAGGAATGGTTCAAACCCACCGTACCTTCTCAGTATCTAGAGCACTTACTGTACCTCCCAAACACTCCATAGTATGGAGTGTTTGCCCTTTTTCTCTAGGACGAGCACTGGTGAAATTATAAAGTGATAAAGGAAGGGTTTGAACTCACAGCACCTTCTCTTTGTCCCAAAAACTTACCTCCCAGCCATCTCCTCCATTGATGATGGCCACCACTTTTTCTCTTAGTTCTGAATCCCTCCAATACTCTGTGTAAAACAAGCAATAAGGGGGCTTGAACCCATGACTAGAAGTCACCAGCCACTGCCATTAACCTGCTGAGCCACCTCTGGTGTGAGTTGCCTGTGTTAAAAAAAAAAAAAAAAAAATGAAATTCCGTTAGGGTGATGAGGTCACAGGTCAGGGCAGGAATCTTCTCTGTAATTCAGCTTTGATCTTCATCGGAAGAAAACTCACAGATGGATCCCCTGCCATATATTTGATGGAAATGCATTTGTTATTGAGGTCAGGAAGTCGTGATTGGTGGATGATGTATGAGAGGTGTGCGGGGAGGCCTTCAGGTTTGTGGAGAACCATCTCGCAGTATGGATTGGAGGAGATGGCACCCCCGGGTGTCGGGACGGGTGAGGTGTTGTTGGCTCATAGGACTCTATTATAATAGGAATCGGCTTTCTCAGGGCGGCTCATTCTCCTTTCTTTATAGTGGGAATAAAAGGTTTGTGCCGGTTCTCAGGTGCTGAGATCTTCTGGAGTCCAGGATTTGGGTGTAATAAAGACGACACAACCTGGGGTGGAATGATTGGCACCTTCTCAGCACTTACCTCCCAGCTGTTTCCACCTCTCCCAGTTCCATGTGTCCTCTTTTTTTTTTCCAGGACTGCAACTGGTGGATTTATAAAGATGTAAAGGAATGGCTTGAGCTCATCATGCCAGCACAGCAGCTGGAGCACTTACCACCAAGCCAACTGCAACTTATTTAGATTGATTTATTCATCCTCCTATTTCTCCAGGACAAGGACTGTGGGAATTATAAAGTGGTAAAGGAAGGGTTTGAACTCACAGCACCTTCTCTTCGTTCCAAAACACTTACCTCCCAGCCATCTCCCCCATTGATGATGGCCACTACTTTTTCTCTTAGTTCTGAATCTCTCCAATACTCAGTGTAAAACAAGCAATAAGACGGCTTGAACCCATGACTAGAAGTCACCAGCCACCGCCATTAACCTGCTGAGCCACCTCTGGTGAGTTCCTCACAATTAAAAAAAAAAAAAAAAAACTAAATCCCGTTAGAGTGATGAGGTAACAGGTCAGGGCAGGAATCTTCTCTGTAATTCAGCTTTGATCTTCATCGGAAGAAAAATCACAGATGGATCCCCCGCCATATATTTGATGGAAATGCATTTGTTAATGAGGTCAGGAAGTCGTGATTGGGGGATGATGTGTGATGTATGAGAGGTGTGCGGGGAGGCCTTCAGGTTTGTGGAGAACCATCTCGCGGTATGGATTGGAGGAGATGGCACCCCCGGGTGTCGGGACGGGTGATGTGTTGTAGGCTCATAGGACTCTATTATAATAGGAATCGCCTTTCTCAGGGCGGCTCATTCTTCCTTTATAGTGGGAATAAAAGGTTTGTGCCGGTTCTCAGGTGCTGAGATCTCCTTCTGGAGTCCAGGATTTGGGTGTAATAAAGACGACACAACCTGGGGTAGAATGATTGGCACCTTCTCAGGACTTACCTCCCAGCTGTCTCCACCTCTCCCAGTGCCATGTGTCCTCTTTTTTTTTTTCCAGTACTGCAACTGGTGGATTTATAAAGATGTAAAGGAATGGCTTGAGCTCACAATGCCAGCACAGCAGCTGGAGCACATACCACCAAGCCAACTGCACCTTATTTAGCTTGATGTATTCATCCTCCTTTTTCTCCAGGACAAGGACTGGAGGAATTATAAAGTGGTAAAGGAAGGGTTTGAACTCACAGACACTGCTCACAAACCATAGCAGTTACCTCCAGGCCATCTCATCCTTATATAGTGTAGTGTGGTGTGATAGTCCTTTTATTTCTGGTGGAGATTATTTCTGGTGGAGATATAACGAGGTAAAGAAAAGACTTGAACCAAAATCACTTTACTCTAAGCCATCTGCTCCTTTGATTGGGTGGTTTGCTCCGCCATCCTATTTTTCCAGGACAAGGACTCAGAATTGTAAAGCAATAGTTCAAACCCATGACACCTTCTCATCATCCAGAGCCCTTACCTCTCAGCCATCTGCTCCTCATGTAGGTTATCGGGTGTTCATCCTATCTTTACAGAACACTAACTGGTGGACTTCTTAATTCGTAGCTCAAGACCATCGTACCTTCTCAGTAGCTAGGGGCACTTACCTCACAGAGTATGGAGTGTTTGTTCTCCTATTTCTCCAGAACGAGGATTGGTGGAAATATAAAGAGGTAATGGAATGGTTAGAACTCACAGCACCATCTCACTATCTAGAGCACTTACCTCACAGCCATCAGGTATACATCCATCAGCTACTGAGATCTCCTGGAGTTCTGGATCCGGGTGTAAAAAAGATGGCGCAATGCTGGGTGGGATTGAACCCCTGGCACCTCCTCGGCATTTGACTGTCTAGCCCTCTTCCACCATGAACACTACAATGTGCTCCAATTTCTCCAGGACAAGGACTTGTGAACTTCTAAAGAAGTAAAGGAATGGTTTGAACACACAGACTTAGCTAACAATCTGGAGCACTTACCTCTTAGCTATACTACAGAGTATAGTGAGTTCACCTTCCAACTTCTCCAGGGCAAGGACTAATGGAATTATAATGAGGCAAAGGAATGGTTCAAACTCACAGACCCTGCCCACCATCCAGAGCACTTACAGTACCTCCAGGCCATTGTGGTGAGGTGTTCCTCCTATTTCTCCAGGACAAGGACTGGTAGATTTATAAAACAACAGAGGAATGGTTTGAACTCACACTACCTACTCACCAGCCAGAGCACTTACCTCCCTGCTATATTACGCAGTATAGTGGGGTCACCTTCTAATTTCTCCAGGACAAGGACTGATCCAATTACAAAGCGGTAAAAGATTGGTTTGAACGCACAAAGCCTGCCTGGAGGACTTACCTGTCAGCCCACAGCCCCCTAAACAGCATGTGGTCTGCTTGTCCTCTTATGTCACCAGGCCATAGATTGGTTGGAGACAAGTGGTAAAGGAAAGGCTTGAACTCACAATTCTGGCATTTGCCTGCCAGCCTTCTGCTCCTTATGTGGGACAGTTTGCTCATCCCGTTATCTCTTCAGGACGGCAGGTAAAGGAATGGTTAGAACCCACAGCACCTTTTTACCAGATATCCGCTTCTCTCTCAAGATGTGTTGTGTTCATCCTATTCTTCCAGGACAAGGACTGGTGGGATTATAACATAATACAGGAATGGTTTGAACTCACTATACTATCTCACTAGCAGGAACACTTACCTCCAAGCCATCTCCTCCACTCCAGCCAGTCTTTTATTCCATTAGTTCTGGATCACTCCAATGCTCAGTGTAAAAACAGCAATTAGGGGGTTAAAACCTGTGACTAGAAATCCCCATGAATCCCCTTTGATCAGCTGAGCCACCCTTGATGAGTTTGTGCGTCAAAATTAAATGGCGTCAAGGCAATGAGGTCACAGGTCAGAGGTGACCCCCATGCATCCTACACAGTTCACCTCTGATCTTCATTAGGAACGAAGTAATTCACAGAACAATTCCCCCGCCATACCTTTGACGGGAATTTATTTTGTAATGACATCAGGAAGTCGGCATGTGATTGGTGGATGAGGTGTGCAGGGAGATCTTAGGGTCTGTGGAGAGCCATCTCTCAGTATGGAGATGAGTTGTGATTGAAGGAGATGGCAACCCCGGGTGTAGGAAAGGGTGATGTGTTGTACACTCATAGGACCTATTATAGAAGAAATCTCCTTCCTCAGGGCCGCTCATTCTTCAGTTTTCCTTGCTGTATAGCAAGAATATTACTACTGGTTACATCACATCTTCATTTCGAATGGTGGAATGCGAGTGTGATGCCCTCTTCCTACGATATCCAACAGAGTGTGTGGTGCCACCTTCCTGGCATATCCTCCAAGTGTGTGCGTAGTTCCCTTTTCCTGATATATCCTTATCCTTTGCTGAGTGTGTGAAACCCTATTCCCTGAATATTCTCCCATGAGTATCTGCTGTCTGTACCCTAAGAAATCCTTCAGTGGGTATGTGTAGTGCCCCATTCTCATGGTATCCTTTACTAAGCATGTGGTGCCCCTTTCTGAGGGATATCCTTTACTGAGTGTGCGTAGTGCCCCTTTCCCTTACTGTCCCCCATCGAGTGTGTATGGTGTCCTCTTCCCGAGATATCCTCCAGAGAGTGTGTGTGGTGTCCCCTTCCTAAGATGTCCTCCACTGAGTGTGTGTGGTGTCCCCTTCCTAAGATGTCCTCCACTGAGTGTGTGTGGTGTCCCCTTTCTAAGATGTCCTCCACTGAGTATGTAGGGCCGCCTTCCTGAGATATCCTCCCATGAGTATGTGTGGTGTGCCCTTCTTGAGATGTCCTCCACTGAGTGTGTGTGGTGTCCCCTTTCTAAGATGTCCTCCACTGAGTATATAGGGCCGCCTTCCTGAGATATCCTCCCATGAGTATGTGTGGTGTGCCCTTCTTGAGATGTCCTCCACTGAGTATGTGTAGGCCCCCCTACCTGGGATTTCCTCCAGCGAGTGTGGTTTCTCTATCTCAAAATATCCTCCCGAGTGTGTGTTGTCCCCTTCCTGAGATGCCCCCCCACTTAGTATGTGTAGTGCCACCTTCCCGGGATATCCTCCACCGAGAGTGTGTGGTGCCCCCTTCTCCAGATATCCTCCACTGAGCGTGTCTTTTGTCTCCTTCCCGAAATATCCCCCACGAGTATGTTTGGTGCCTCCTTCCCGAGATATTCTCCACTGAGTTTGTGGGTTGTCCCCTTCCCGAGATATTCTCCACCGAGTGTGTGGTGTCCCCTTCCTGAGATATTCTCCACTGAGTGTGTGTGGTGTCCCCTTCCTGAGATATTCTCCACTGAGTGTGTGTGGTGTCCCCTTCCTGAGATATTCTCCACTGAGTGTGTGTGGTGTCCCCTTCCCGAGATATTCTCCACTGAGTGTGTGTGGCGCCCCCTTCACAAGATGTCCTCCACAGGGTGTGTGGTTTCCCCTTCCCATGATATACTCTACCATGTTTGGTGCCTCTATCCAGGGATATCCTCCAGGTGCCACTCATAGTGTAGCTGTTATCTTGGTCGGTATAGATAATGGGTCAGGTATAGATAATGGGTCAGGTATAGATAATGGGTCAGGTAATGTAATCTGGTCAGGTTTGGTCATCTTCTGTGTCTAGAAATGCACGTTCTTTCTTGTCCATCGAGGGACAAGGGAAGTTTCGCCCTTCAGGTTATACGACCACCTACCACTACAGGACTGAACATTGACAAACAAAAAAAATGTAGACCAGTCGAGGATAACCCCTCCTCTACCCAGCACGCCTGGTCATAGAAGATTTGGAACAATTGTAGCCTTAAAGTGGAAGTTCAAGCAAAATTCTAGCTAAGGCTAAACCTACTCCCACCCCCCGTTCCAAGATTATTCTATCTAACCCTGTAAAGAGAAGATCTGTATACTTACCTATTCTGAAGCTTCTCCAGGCCTCCTTTGATGCAAGCATTTGGTGTAAGGTCTTCCAGGCAGCTCCTTCCCAGAATAAGGATGATACCTGGTCTTTTCTGCACCCATTCTCTAAGTTCTACCAGGTAGGTGTTCAGGCCTCCTCTAATGCTGGCTCCTGGTGGAAGGGCTTTCAGGCGGCTCTTTGAGCTACAGGCACTCCCCAGTTCTATTGTTTTCTTGGGACTGTTAGTGTTTTATTTGCCATTGCCCAACCCTCAGTTGGACTGCCATTTCAAGACTGGGAGAAGGAGGGAGTTATCCAAGACTGGCTAAAAAAATGTTTGTTTCCCAGTGCCCAGTCTTCCTGTAGGTTGCAGTATAACCCAATAGTGTAAGACTTCCAGTGTCCCTCAGTAAACTCGAAGAAAGGTGTTTTACAGTGAGTACAACATTTTACTAGGGTGAGTCTGGAAGTTAAAGGAGCCACCACAATGGAAAGCAAAGCGTTTTAACAGAAGGGACCATTGAGGGGACATAAGACGAAGGAAGGGGGATGGAAGGCAGTTATCTTGTGTGCACTACACTGGGGAGATAATATAGCTGACTGGAGGGTCAGCGACTCGTAATTTGACCTGTATGGGAATGGGGGGTTCACTTATCACCGTCTGAGGGTTTTGTGGATATAAAATGTGAAAACATGCTGCCTTTACATAGAAACCAGTCATGGACTCATGCAAAGAGCTGACTATTTAGTCTAAAATATTTAAATTCGTGTTTATCTCTTGTATTTGCCCCTTGAGGTTGGGGAGGTGAGGGATCATCTGACATGAGTTCCTGTCTCCCGGATTCTAAATAACATCACAAATCACAGAGCTCAGAAATAAATCAATTCTGATATTGTGTGAGGCTGAAGAGACGTGAGGTAAGTACATTGCAACCAAGGGGCAAATACTGTATACCTCTAGTCTAGATGGCCATGTTGTATATCTCTAGTCTAGATGGCCATGTTGTATATCTCTAGGTTAGATGGCCATGTTGTATAGCTCTAGTCTAGATGTCCATGTTATATATCTCTAGTCTAGATGGCCATGTTGTATATCTCTAGTCTAGATGTCCATGTTGTATATCTCTAGTCTAGATGGCCATGTTGTATATCTCTAGTCTAGATGTCCATGTTGTATATCTCTAGTCTAGATGGCCATGTTGTATATCTCTAGTCTAGATGGCCATGTTGTATATCTCTAGTCTAGACGGCCATGTTGTATATCTCTAGTCTAGATGGCCATGTTATATATCTCTAGTCTAGATGGCCATGTTGTATATCTCTAGTCTAGATGGCCATGTTGTATATCTCTAGTCTAGATGTCCATGTTGTATATCTCTAGTCTAGATGGCCATGTTGTATATCTCTAGTCTAGATGTCCATGTTGTATATCTCTAGTCTAGATGGCCATGTTGTATATCTCTAGTCTAGATGGCCATGTTGTATATCTCTAGTCTAGACGGCCATGTTGTATATCTCTAGTCTAGATGGCCATGTTGTATATCTCTAGGTTAGATGGCCAAGTTGTAAATCTCTAGTCTAGATGTCCATGTTGTATATCTCTAGTCTAGATGGCCATGTTGTATATCTCTAGTCTAGACGGCCATGTTGTATATCTCTAGTCTAGACGGCCATGTTGTATATCTCTAGGTTAGATGGCCAAGTTGTATATCTCTAGTCTAGATGTCCATGTTGTATATCTCTAGTCTAGATGTCCATGTTGTATATCTCTAGTCTAGACGGCCATGTTGTATATCTCTAGTCTAGATGGCCATGTTGTATATCTCTAGTCTAGATGGCCATGTTGTATATCTCTAGTCTAGATGTCCATGTTGTATATCTCTAGTCTAGATGGCCATGTTGTATATCTCTAGTCTAGATGTCCATGTTGTATATCTCTAGTCTAGATGGCCATGTTGTATATCTCTAGTCTAGATGGCCATGTTGTATATCTCTAGTCTAGACGGCCATGTTGTATATCTCTAGTCTAGATGGCCATGTTGTATATCTCTAGGTTAGATGGCCAAGTTGTATATCTCTAGTCTAGATGTCCATGTTGTATATCTCTAGTCTAGATGGCCATGTTGTATATCTCTAGTCTAGACGGCCATGTTGTATATCTCTAGTCTAGACGGCCATGTTGTATATCTCTAGGTTAGATGGCCAAGTTGTATATCTCTAGTCTAGATGTCCATGTTGTATATCTCTAGTCTAGATGTCCATGTTGTATATCTCTAGTCTAGACGGCCATGTTGTATATCTCTAGTCTAGACGGCCATGTTGTATATCTCTAGTCTAGATGGCCATGTTGTATATCTCTAGTCTAGATGGCCATGTTGTATATCTCTAGTCTAGACGGCCATGTTGTATATCTCTAGTCTAGACGGCCATGTTGTATATCTCTAGTCTAGATGGCCATGTTGTATATCTCTAGTCTAGATGTCCATGTTGTATATCTCTAGTCTAGATGGCCATGTTGTATATCTCTAGTCTAGATGTCCATGTTGTATATCTCTAGTCTAGACGGCCATGTTGTATATCTCTAGTTTAGACGGCCATGTTGTATATCTCTAGTTTAGACGGCCATGTTGTATATCTCTAGTCTAGACGGCCATGTTGTATATCTCTAGTCTAGATGGCCATGTTGTATATCTCTAGTCTAGACGGCCATGTTGTATATCTCTAGTCTAGACGGCCATGTTGTATATCTCTAGTCTAAACGGCCATGTTGTATATCTCTAGTCTAGATGGCCATGTTGTATATCTCTAGTCTAGATGGCCATGTTGTATATCTCTAGTCTAGATGGCCATGTTGTATATCTCTAGTCTAGACGGCCATGTTGTATATCTCTAGTCTAGACGGCCATGTTGTATATCTCTAGTCTAGACGGCCATGTTGTATATCTCTAGTCTAGACGGCCATGTTGTATATCTCTAGTCTAGATGGCCATGTTGTATATCTCTAGTCTAGACTGCCATGTTGTATATCTCTAGTCTAGACGGCCATGTTGTATATCTCTAGTCTAGACGGCCATGTTGTATATCTCTAGTCTAGACGGCCATGTTGTATATCTCTAGTCTAGATGGCCATGTTGTATATCTCTAGTCTAGATGGCCATGTTGTATATCTCTAGTCTAGACTGCCATGTTGTATATCTCTAGTCTAGACAGCCATGTTGTATATCTCTAGTCTAGATGGCCATGTTGTATATCTCTAGTCTAGACGGCCATGTTGTATATCTCTAGTCTAGACGGCCATGTTGTATATCTCTAGTCTAGACGGCCATGTTGTATATCTCTAGTCTAGATGGCCATGTTGTATATCTCTAGTCTAGATGGCCATGTTGTATATCTCTAGTCTAGATGGCCATGTTGTATATCTCTAGTCTAGACTGCCATGTTGTATATCTCTAGTCTAGATGGCCATGTTGTATATCTCTAGTCTAGATGGCCATGTTGTATATCTCTAGTCTAGATGGCCATGTTGTATATCTCTAGTCTAGATGGCCATGTTGTATATCTCTAGTTTAGACGGCCATGTTGTATATCTCCATGAGGCCATCAGTCCCCATCCACAACGCCAGCCCATTCTCTTGAGACTTGGAGGACACTCATATTTCTCAGGCACCTTTTATTGATTCCAGACATTTTCCATATGTGATACATACAATATAAAGGTCATCTTCTAGATAATCACATCATCGAACATCTGGCCACGAATAGGAGGACAACGCATCACACATCATATATTCCATATAGATTTCTATACTTCCACCATAATTACTGTAATACGTCCTGTAAATGTCTCGTAGTGAATCGTCTCTCTAGAGCGGAGAGCTCTTTTATCTTTGCATTGCCCGGGGCACTTCCATTCCCTCATTCTCCAATTACATCGCAGTGAGGCGGATTTAATTCCCAGAGGCAATGGCAACCCATGCGTGGCTGAAGAGCTTGCACTTTTAATGTGGATTACTGCAGTGCTAGAAGGATATCGAGGCATTGGCAAGGGTTGGGGGAAAAGGAGGTGCAGAATACTGTGGAAGGGACTCGGGATAAAGAGACAATTGGGGGTTTTCCATGTTTCCCCCTGGAAGAAACGCCAATCACAGGATTAGTGAGGTGTACCCCACCGGCACCAGACCCGTATCGCTTCCTCGCCTGCAGCGGATCCAGTCTTCATCCACCGTGCCGAGCAACTGCAAGACGTCTCCTTTCCTGAAGCTGAGCTGAGCTTCACCGGAGGCAGCGTGATCACATAGAGCCCGGAGAGACCTGCAGGGAGAGAGTTCAGACTCATGACTGCGCCCTGGCTGTGACATCACCCTGTTACCTCATCAGAGCTCCACCCAACAACCCTCAACCTTTTTATCCCAGAGGACCCCCTTGAAATCATTTTTTAGGTGGTTGGGAACCCCAACTAAAACCAATTTATTGGGGGGCAGTGGTAAAAATGCCTCTTAGGGCTCGTTCACACATTGGACACGTTTTTTTAAACCCTTCTGAATGCCAATCAAAGCCCCTCCCACTAAATAAAACGGTGACCTTACAGTCCTGGTCACACGTTGTGTTCACTTTTCTTCATATTTTATCCCCCATGTCATTTTCTTGGTGCTTCAAAGTGTCTCCAAAGCCTCCATAGAAGTCTATGAGAACGCTCGCTTACACCACCGGCACTCTTTATTCAGCGTTAGCTTCGCTTTGGAGGAATTGCATGTATGAGATATCCCAGGATGCACTGGGAAACCAACAAGTGAACCGGAAAAACATCATCAGCAGTCACTTCCTGTTCACGTGTGAATATTGTGGGAGTGTCTGGTGCTGACGTCACATCTGGTGTGCAGGGTGGAGCAGCAGGAAGGTGGGCGGGGTCCGGACTGGAGCAGGGAAACTAGCAGATGGCACACAAGGTGCGCAACATGGGAACGCTATATAGCGGGAGGTGAGAGAGGAATAGGCAGCAGAGGATCAACAGAGCAGGGGGACCAGAGCAGGAGAACCTAGCAATGTCACAAGTGGTGTGCAGTGTGGGAGCAATATAACGAAAGGTGAGCGGGGACCAGAGAGAGAGGAGGAACAGAAAACCAGAGGATCAGCAGAGCTGGGGGTTACTACTGAGCAGAGCATTAGCAGAGCTGGGGGTTACTACCAAGCGGGGGGATCAACTGAGCTGGAGGTTAATCCTGAACAGGGCATCAGCAGAGCTGGGGGCTACGACTGAGTGTGGTATTAGCAGAGCTGGGGGATAACTACTGAGCAAGGGATCAGCAGAGCTGAAGGTTACTACTGAACAGGGCATCAGCAGGGCTGGAGGTTACTACTGTTCGGGGGATCAGCAGAGCTGGGAGTTACTACTGAGCGAGGGATCATCAGATCTGAAGGTTAATACTGAGCAGGGCATCAGCAGAGCTGGGGGTTAATACTGAGCGGGGGATCAGCAGAGCTGGGGGTTACTACTGAGTGGGGGATCAGCAGAGCTGGGAGTTACTACTGAGTGAGGGATCATCAGATCTGAAGGTTAATACTGAGCAGGGCATCAGCAGAGCTTCGGGTTACTACTGAGCGGGGGCTCAGCAGAGCTGGGGGTTACTACTGAGTGGGGGATCAGCAGAGCTGGGGGTTACTACTGAGTGGGGGATCAGCAGAGCTGGAGGTTACTACTGAGCGGGGGCTCAGCAGAGCTGGGGGTTACTACTGAGTGGGGGATCAGCAGAGCTGGAGGTTACTACTGAGTAGGGCATCAGCAGAGCTGGGAGGTACTACTGAGTGAGGGATCATCAGATCTGAAGGTTAATACTGAGCAGGGCTGGGGGTTTCTACTGAGCAGGGAATCAGCAGAGCTGGGAGTTACTACTGAGCAGGGGATCTGCTGAGTGAGGGTTATACCTAGCTCCTCCCCCAACACACACACACATACATCACCTAGCTCCTCCCCCAACACACACATACATCACCTAGCTCCTCCCCAACACACACATACATCACCTAGCTCCTCCCCCAACACACACATACATCACCTAGCTCCTCCCACAACACACACGGGGGGGGGCTCATTTGCCAATCTTCATAAAAGCTTGAAAAACACATAAAGAATCACCCCGAAGCGACAGACGCATCGTGTGTGGAAGTTGCAGTGAAGTGACACGGAGCCGTCACACTGGTGATTGGTGGAAAGAACGGGAAGACAATGAGTCAAAGATCACGGAACCCCAACCAGCTTGGGAGGGAACCCTGGGAGAAAAGGGCGGGGCTATACCAGACATCAGAGACCGCCTCTCACCTCTCCGGCTTGCAGTCACTTTGGCGCCTCTCCTCCGGCTCTGCAGGGAGGACTCGCTCTCGCTCCGGGGAGGACCGAAGACCAATGAGGTTCAGAACATTCACATTTGGAGGCAACCAGCTGGAGGGACGTCTGAGGAGAAGGTCAGAAAACTGAGAGGTGACACGGAAGAGGAGACATGACAGCCGCTCATTCCCAATCTGCACCCCGGGAGGCGGGGCCAACACTTTCCCAGTATATTCACTTCACATCATCTGCTGGTTACCAGGGGGCAATTCTCTACATCAGGGGTCTCCAGACTGTGCCCCTTCCTGGCTTTCATCCACCCTTTGAGGCACTATTCCCCTCCACTGACACCAATGATGAGGCACTATTCCTCCCACTGACACCAATGATGGGGCACTATTCCTCCCACAGACACCAATGATGGGGCACTATTCCTCCCACTGACATCAATGATGGGGCACTATTCCTCCCACTGACACCAATGATGGGGCACTATTCCTCCCACTGACACCAATGATGGGGCACTATTCCTCCCACTGACACCAATGATGGGGCACTATTCCCCCCACTGACACCAATGATGGGGCACTGTTCCTCCCACTGACACCAATGATGGGGCACTATTCCCCCCACTGACACCAATGATGGGGCACTATTCCTCCCACTGACATCAATGATGGGACACTATTCCCCCCACTGACACCAATGATGGGGCACTGTTCCTCCCACTGACACCAATGATGGGGCACTATTCCTCCCACTGACACCAATGATGGGACACTATTCCCCCCACTGACATCAATGATGGGGCACTGTTCCTCCCACTGACTCCAATGATGGGGCACTATTCCTCCCACTGACACCAATGATGGGGCACTATTCCTCCCACTGACACCAATGATGGGACACAATTCCCCCCACTGACACCAATGATGGGACACTATTCCTCCCACTGACACCAATGATGGGACACTATTCCTCCCACTGACACCAATGATGGGACACTATTCCTCCCACTGACACCAATGATGGGACACTATTCCTCCCACTGACACCAATGATGGGGCACTATTCCTCCCACTGACACCAATGATGGGACGCTATTCCTGCCACTGACACCAATGATGGGGCACTATTCCTCCCACTGACACCAATGATGGGGCGCTATTCCTCCCACTGACACCAATGATGGGACACTATTCCTCCCACTGACACCAATGATGGGACACTATTCCTCCCACTGACACCAATGATGGGGCACTATTCCTCCCACTGACACCAATGATGGGTCACTATTCCTCCCACTGACACCAATGATGGGGCACTATTCCTCCCACTGACACCAATGATGGGTCACTATTCCTCCCACTGACACCAATGATGGGGCACTATTCCTCCCACTGACACCAATGATGGGTCACTATTCCTCCCACTGACACCAATGATGGGACACTATTCCTCCCACTGACACCAATGATAGGACACTATTCCTCCCACTGACACCAATGATGGGGCACTATTCCTCCCACTGACACCAATGATGGGTCACTATTCCTCCCACTGACACCAATGATGGGGCACTATTCCTCCCACTGACACCAATGATGGGACACTATTCCTCCCACTGACACCAATGACGGGGCACTATTCCTCCCACTGACACCAATGACGGGGCACTATTCCTCCCACTGACACCAATGATGGGGCACTATTCCTCCCACTGATACCAATGATGGGGCACTATTCCTCCCACTGACACCAATGATGGGGCACTATTCCTCCCACTGACACCAATGATGGGGCACTATTCCTCCCACTGACACCAATGATGGGGCACTATTCCTCCCACTGATACCAATGATGGGGCACTATTCCTCCACTGACACCAGTGATGGAGCACTATTCCTCCCACTGACACCAATGATGGGTCACTATTCCTCCCACTGACACCAATGATGGGGCACTATTCCTCCCACTGACACCAATGATGGGACACTATTCCTCCCACTGACACCAAGGATGGGACACTATTCCTCCCACTGCCACCAATGATGGGACACTATTCCTCCCACTGATACCAATGATGGGACACTATTCCTCCCACTGACACCAATGATGGGACACTATTCCTCCCACTGACACCAAGGACGCCTGGACATTTTCTATTCCCGCTGGCCACAGTTCGGCCCCCTAATAAACTGGCTGAAAGTTTGAAGACCCTGGCTCTTGAACATTGCTATCCTCCTGCTGCAGTGTTTCTCTTCCCCAGGCTTCATCTGCCCCCAACAGGTTATGTTTCAGGATTTTCCTCAGGAAGGACTACAATCCTGAAAACATGGCCTGTAGGGGGAGTGGAGCCCCACCCCTGAGGAGTGAGAATAAAACACCTCGTACTTACCTGGATTTTACCGTTCTTGCCTCCAAATCGCGGCTATGAGCAGAACTCGCTCCAAACAGCTGACCAAACCAGCTGCCCTTCCCCTCTGGGGTGTGACATGGAGTTGTGGGGCCCCCGTTCACACGGACAGGCTCTCTGCACTGAGCTCCTCCTCCTTGTCTTGGTGCCGGATCTCCGTCTCCGGAAATACTGGCTGTTGTTGGATTTGTGATGCTCTGATTGGGCCGTCTTAGCAGTTCCGTCCCATTTTCTGTCTTCCGAGATTCTTCCTCCAGAAGTCTTTGCTCTCTGGAGAATAATTCTTCAGCCTGGCTCTGCTCTTTGTCAGAGTTTCCCCTCGGCTTCCTGAAGGATGCGAAGGCCGAGGAATCTTTATTTGAAGGAATATACAGGCGAGAGGCCTGGCTTAGCTGCCCCCACCAGGTAGTGTTGGAGTCTTTGGTCTTGGAGGATGCACCTTGTTGGGTTCCCGCCCCCAGGGAGGAGCCACATGACGGGTGATCAGAGTCCTGTGTGGCCTCATTGGGCTGAGGGGCACCACTGGGACGGCCTTTGAATGGAGACTGGGATTGGCTCTCCTTTGGCTTTTCTCTGTCCGAATTTCCGGTGAGATTCTGTGCCAGCCACCCACCCAGGTCCAGGATATGCTGAAAAGGTGGGACGCCCCAGCTGTCAGCCAGTGTCTGATTGGAAGGACTGTGAGGGGTGGGTGGGTCTTGCAGCGGGAGGTGATGATGTTCAAAGAGAAGGTCGGTGTGGAAGGTTAGAGCAGACAGCGGCTGTAGGATCAGCAGCAATTCCTCCCGCAGTTCGGGATAGGAAGTAGCAGCAAGTGGAAGGAATCCAGAAGGGAGGAAGAAGACTGAGAGCCGATCTGTTGGGATAAAAGGAGAATGAGGAAGAGTTCTGGAAAGGATACATTGTTGGATGTTCCAACCCATGAAACGTACCATAAATCTGATGAAGGTGGGAGACCCAGAGGTCCAGCTGTTTGGTGCTACGATACAAAGGAAATGGTAAACATTAAACCCAATGCCGCCATGTTATTCCTACTGTCCAGTTATTAGAACTTTCCTAATCTCCCGGAATAATAGATAAAATATATATTGGCTTAGATAATCATAGTTCCAGTAACCGGCCAATCATTTCATATTATCCATCATTTTATTTGTCATCTTGACCTATAGTCGCTCATCCTGTCCCGGTCAAGTTGACCAAGAACTTGGCTAAGTAATCAACAAAGAACGTATTATGAAATATTGTGTAAGCTGGTATAACCATTTCTTTCGACGTATGCCCGTCAGTGCTGTATTTTGGCCTAGGCCAACAAAGCCCAGGCCTAGGGCAGCACTTTGCAGGGGGGCAGCAAAAAAGCCACCCCCACCACCTGAGACTCTATTGGCCACTGGTTGCTAGAACCACCTCTCTCACCCCCCCTCTCTCTCTCACTCACCCCCCTTTCTCACTCTCTCACCCCTCCACTCTCTTTCTCACCCCCTCTCTCTCTATCATCCTCCTCTCTCATCCCCCTCTCTCACCCCCTCTCACTCTCTCTCACCCCCCTCTCTCACACATCCCCCCTTTCTCTCTATCATCCCCCTCTCTCTCTCTCTCTCGCTCTCATCTCCCTCTCTAATCCCCCTCTCTCACCCCCCCTCACTCTCTCACTCACCCCCCTTTCTCACTCTCTCACCCCTCCTCTCTCTTTCTCACCCCCTCTCTCTCTATCATCCTCCTCTCTCATCCCCCTCTCTCACCCCCCTCTCACTCTCTCTCACCCCCCTCTCTCACACATCCCCCCTTTCTCTCTATCATCCCCCTCTCTCTCTCTCTCATCTCCCTCTCTAATCCCCCTCTCTCACCCCCCCTCACTCTCTCTCTCTCTCATCCCCACTCTCTCTCTCGCTCTCTCTCTTTCTCCCTCTCTCTCTCTCTCGCTCACCCCCCTCTCACACATCCCCCCTTTCTCTCTCTCATCCCTCCACTCTCTCATCCCCCCTCTCTCTCTCTCTTCGATTCCCCCCTCTCTCTCATCCCCCTCTCTCTCATCCCCACTCTCTCTCGCTCTCTCGCTCAACCCCCTCTCTCACACATCCCCCCTTTCTCTCTCTCATCCCCCACTCTCTCATCCCTCCACTCTCTCACCCCCCTCTCTCTCCCTCTCTTCGATTCCCCCCTCTCTCTCTCTCTCATACCCCACTCTCTCTCTCTCATCCCCACTCTCTCTCGCTCTCTCTCTCATTCTCTCTCTCTCGCTCACCCCCCCCTCTCACACATCCCCCCTTTCTCTCTCTCATCCCCCACTCTCTCATCCCTCCACTCTCTCACCCCCCTCTCTCTCTCTCTTCGATTCCCCCCTCTCTCTCTCTCATCCCCCACTCTCTCTCTCTCATCCCCACTCTCTCTCGCTCTCTCTCTCATTCTCTCTCTCTCTCTCATCCCCCACTCTCTCTTCGATTCCCCCCTCTCTCTCTCATCCCCCACTCTCTCATCCCTCCACTCTCTCATCCCCCCTCTCTCTCTCTCTCATCCCCCACTCTCATCCCCCCTCCACTCTCTCATCCCCCTCTCTCTCTCTCTCATCCCCCACTCTCTCATCCCCCCTCTCTCTCTCTCATCCCTCCACTCTCATCCCCCCTCCACTCTCTCATCCCCCTCTCTCTCTCTCTCATCCCCCACTCTCTCATCCCCCTCTCTCTCTCTCTCATCCCCCCTCTCTCTCTCTCATCCCCCACTCTCATCCCCCCTCCACTCTCTCATCCCCCTCTCTCTCTCTCTCATCCCCCACTCTCTCATCCCCCTCTCTCTCTCTCTCTCTCATCCCTCCACTCTCTCATCCCCCCTCTCTCTCTCTCATCCCCCACTCTCTCATCCCTCCACTCTCTCTCACCCCCCTCTCTCTGATGTGTCTTCATCTAATGGATGAAGACACATCCATTAAAAAAGGAGTGGGGGAAATTTACATGGGGAGGGCGCCCAATTTTAGTCTTGCCTAGGGCAGCACAAAACCAAAATACACCACTGATGCCCGTCATAGGCTACAATGTAAAAATTGGCTATAAAAGGAAGTATCAAAAATGTAAAAGACATCACATGCTAGAAGCTTGTAAAGCATGCGGTCCTTGCAAGATAGACTCTCAGTAAAGCTTTCCTGAAGGAATGCAACCCCGATTGGCATAGATGTCCCTTCATTTGAATGACTAAACTTTACACTTCCACCGACTCTACAGCTCATTTTGTTACTAGAGTTCCAATGGCTGCCATGGCCTCTAGAGCCCCTCCCCCACTGTTCACACTTACTTCAGAAGGCCGAAGATGAAAGCGTTGAATCTCCTCTGAGGGTCTCGGAGCTGCTGAAATCGACTGACATTGTAGAAGAGGATGTGAAGGGACTCCGGACCTGCAACAGGAGGAGGAACCCTTCAGTATTTGCTGCGGAGTTCACCTAAAATGCAATGACAGTTCTGCACTCACCGGACTTTGCTGAGGCCTCCACCAGGTTCCAAGGACTCAGCCTCCTTCGACCAATCACGACATCCTTCTGGAAGGGCTTCAGTCCGTCAGCCAGCAGGGAGAAGAGCGAGGGGCACAGGTGGTTCACAATGAGATAGCCGAGCTTCGGACTCAGACGACTGTCACCCAGTTGTGTCTGTGGAAGCAAAACAACGACTTTCCTTATTACCCGGCAATCCTCCAATGTCTCCATCATACCCTTCATCATCTCCCATCATACCCTTCATCATCTCCCATCATACCCTTCATCATCTCCCATCATACCCTTCATCACCTCCCATCATACCCTTCATCACCTCCCATCATACCCTTCATCATAGCCTTCATCATCTCCCATCATAGCCTTCATCATGTCCCATCATACCCTTCATCATCTCCCATCATACCCTTCATCATCTCCCATCATACCCTTCATCATCTACCATCATACCCTTCACCATCTCCCATCATACCCTTCATCATCTCCCATCATACCCTTCATCATCTACCATCATACCCTTCATCATCTCCCATCATACCCTTCATCATAGCCTTCATCATCTCCCATCATAGCCTTCATCATGTCCCATCATACCCTTCATCATCTCCCATCATACCCTTCATCATCTCCCATCATACCCTTCATCATCTCCCATCATACCCTTCATCATCTCCCATCATACCCTTCATCATAGCCTTCATCATGTCCCATCATACCCTTCATCATCTCCCATCATACCCTTCATCATAGCCTTCATCATGTCCCATCATACCCTTCATCATGTCCCATCATACCCTTCACCATCTCCCATCATACCCTTCATCATCTCCCATCATACCCTTCATCATCTCCCATCATACCCTTCATCATACCCTTCATCATGTCCCATCATACCCTTCATCATCTCCCATCATACCCTTCATCACCTCCCATCATAGCCTTCATCATCTCCCATCATACCCTTCATCATCTCCCATCATACCCTTCATCATCTCCCATCATAGCCTTCACCATCTCCCATCATACCCTTCATCATCTCCCATCATACCCTTCATCATAGCCTTCACCATCTCCCATCATACCCTTCATCATCTCCCATCATACCCTTCATCATCTCCCATCATACCCTTCATCATACCCTTCATCATGTCCCATCATACCCTTCATCATCTCCCATCATACCCTTCATCACCTCCCATCATAGCCTTCATCATCTCCCATCATACCCTTCATCATCTCCCATCATACCCTTCATCACCTCCCATCATAGCCTTCATCATCTCCCATCATACCCTTCATCATCTCCCATCATACCCTTCATCATCTCCCATCATACCCTTCATCATCTCCCATCATAGCCTTCACCATCTCCCATCATACCCTTCATCATCTCCCATCATACCCTTCATCATAGCCTTCACCATCTCCCATCATACCCTTCATCATCTCCCATCATACCCTTCATCATCTCCCATCATACCCTTCATCATCTCCCATCATACCCTTCATCATAGCCTTCACCATCTCCCATCATACCCTTCACCATCTCCCATCATACCCTTCATCATCTCCCATCATACCCTTCATCATAGCCTTCACCATCTCCCATCATACCCTTCATCATCTCCCATCATACCCTTCATCATCTCCCATCATACCCTTCACCATCTCCCATCATAGCCTTCATCATCTCCCATCATACCCTTCATCATCTCCCATCATAGCCTTCATCATCTCCCATCATACCCTTCACCATCTCCCATCATACCCTTCACCATCTCACATCATACCCTTCATCATCTCCCATCATACCCTTCACCATCTCCCATCATACCCTTCATCATCTCCCATCATACCCTTCATCATCTCCCATCATACCCTTCATCATCTCCCATCATACCCTTCATCATAGCCTTCATCATGTCCCATCATACCCTTCATCATAGCCTTCATCATGTCCCATCATACCCTTCACCATCTCCCATCATAGCCTTCATCATCTCCCATCATACCCTTCATCATCTCCCATCATACCCTTCATCATCTCCCATCATAGCCTTCATCATCTCCCATCATACCCTTCATCATCTCCCATCATACCCTTCATCATCTCCCATCATACCCTTCACCATCTCCCATCATAGCCTTCATCATCTCCCATCATACCCTTCACCATCTCCCATCATACCCTTCATCATCTCCCATCATACCCTTCATCATCTCCCATCATACCCTTCATCATAGCCTTCATCATGTCCCATCATACCCTTCATCATAGCCTTCATCATGTCCCATCATACCCTTCACCATCTCCCATCATAGCCTTCATCATCTCCCATCATACCCTTCACCATCTCCCATCATACCCTTCACCATCTCCCATCATACCCTTCATCATCTCCCATCATACCCTTCATCATGTCCCATCATACCCTTCACCATCTCCCATCATACCCTTCATCATCTCCCATCATACCCTTCATCATCTCCCATCATACCCTTCATCATCTCCCATCATACCCTTCATCACCTCCCATCATACCTTTCATCATCTCCCATCATACCCTTCATCATCTCCCATCATACCCTTCATCATCTCCCATCACACCCTTCATCATCTCCCATCATACCCTTCATCATCTCCCATCATACCCTTCATCATCTCCCATCATACCCTTCATCATAGCCTTCATCATGTCCCATCATACCCTTCACCATCTCCCATCATAGCCTTCATCATCTCCCATCATACCCTTCATCATCTCCCATCATACCCTTCATCATCTCCCATCATACCCTTCATCATCTCCCATCACACCCTTCATTATCTCCCATCATACCCTTCATCATCTCCCATCATACCCTTCATCATCTCCCATCATACCCTTCATCATAGCCTTCATCATGTCCCATCATACCCTTCACCATCTCCCATCATAGCCTTCATCATCTCCCATCATACCCTTCATCATCTCCCATCATACCCTTCATCATCTCCCATCATACCCTTCATCATCTCCCATCATACCCTTCATTATCTCCCATCATACCCTTCATCATCTCCCATCATAGCCTTCATCATCTCCCATCATACCCTTCATCATCTCCCATCATACCCTTCATCATCTCCCATCATAGCCTTCATCATCTCCCATCATACCCTTCATCATCTCCCATCATACCCTTCATCATCTCCCATCATACCCTTCACCATCTCCCATCATACCCTTCATCATCTCCCATCATACCCTTCATCATCTCCCATCATACCCTTCATCATCTCCCATCATACCCTTCATCACCTCCCATCATACCCTTCATCATCTCCCATCATACCCTTCATCATCTCCCATCATACCCTTCATCATCTCCCATCATACCCTTCATCATCTCCCATCATAGCCTTCATCATCTCCCATCATACCCTTCACCATCTCCCATCATACCCTTCATCATCTCCCATCATACCCTTCATCATCTCCCATCATACCCTTCATCATCTCCCATCATACCCTTCATCACCTCCCATCATACCCTTCATCATCTCCCATCATACCCTTCATCATCTCCCATCATACCCTTCATCATCTCCCATCATACCCTTCATCATCTCCCATCATACCCTTCATCATCTCCCATCATACCCTTCATCATGTCCCATCATACCCTTCATCATAGCCTTCATCATGTCCCATCATACCCTTCATCATAGCCTTCATCATGTCCCATCATACCCTTCACCATCTCCCATCATACCCTTCATCATCTCCCATCATACCCTTCATCATCTCCCATCATACCCTTCATCACCTCCCATCATAGCCTTCATCATCTCCCATCATACCCTTCATCATCTCCCATCATACCCTTCATCACCTCCCATCATACCCTTCATCATCTCCCATCATACCCTTCATCATCTCCCATCATACCCTTCATCATCTACCATCATACCCTTCACCATCTCCCATCATACCCTTCATCATCTCCCATCATACCCTTCATCATCTACCATCATACCCTTCATCATCTCCCATCATACCCTTCATCATAGCCTTCATCATCTCCCATCATAGCCTTCATCATGTCCCATCATACCCTTCATCATCTCCCATCATACCCTTCATCATCTCCCATCATACCCTTCATCATCTCCCATCATACCCTTCATCATAGCCTTCATCATGTCCCATCATACCCTTCATCATCTCCCATCATACCCTTCATCATAGCCTTCATCATGTCCCATCATACCCTTCATCATGTCCCATCATACCCTTCACCATCTCCCATCATACCCTTCATCATCTCCCATCATACCCTTCATCATCTCCCATCATACCCTTCATCATACCCTTCATCATGTCCCATCATACCCTTCATCATCTCCCATCATACCCTTCATCACCTCCCATCATAGCCTTCATCATCTCCCATCATACCCTTCATCATCTCCCATCATACCCTTCATCATCTCCCATCATAGCCTTCACCATCTCCCATCATACCCTTCATCATCTCCCATCATACCCTTCATCATAGCCTTCACCATCTCCCATCATACCCTTCATCATCTCCCATCATACCCTTCATCATCTCCCATCATACCCTTCATCATACCCTTCATCATGTCCCATCATACCCTTCATCATCTCCCATCATACCCTTCATCACCTCCCATCATAGCCTTCATCATCTCCCATCATACCCTTCATCATCTCCCATCATACCCTTCATCACCTCCCATCATAGCCTTCATCATCTCCCATCATACCCTTCATCATCTCCCATCATACCCTTCATCATCTCCCATCATACCCTTCATCACCTCCCATCATAGCCTTCATCATCTCCCATCATACCCTTCATCATCTCCCATCATACCCTTCATCATAGCCTTCACCATCTCCCATCATACCCTTCATCATCTCCCATCATACCCTTCATCATCTCCCATCATACCCTTCATCATCTCCCATCATACCCTTCATCATAGCCTTCACCATCTCCCATCATACCCTTCACCATCTCCCATCATACCCTTCATCATCTCCCATCATACCCTTCATCATAGCCTTCACCATCTCCCATCATACCCTTCATCATCTCCCATCATACCCTTCATCATCTCCCATCATACCCTTCACCATCTCCCATCATAGCCTTCATCATCTCCCATCATACCCTTCATCATCTCCCATCATAGCCTTCATCATCTCCCATCATACCCTTCACCATCTCCCATCATACCCTTCACCATCTCACATCATACCCTTCATCATCTCCCATCATACCCTTCACCATCTCCCATCATACCCTTCATCATCTCCCATCATACCCTTCATCATCTCCCATCATACCCTTCATCATCTCCCATCATACCCTTCATCATAGCCTTCATCATGTCCCATCATACCCTTCATCATAGCCTTCATCATGTCCCATCATACCCTTCACCATCTCCCATCATAGCCTTCATCATCTCCCATCATACCCTTCATCATCTCCCATCATACCCTTCATCATCTCCCATCATAGCCTTCATCATCTCCCATCATACCCTTCATCATCTCCCATCATACCCTTCATCATCTCCCATCATACCCTTCACCATCTCCCATCATAGCCTTCATCATCTCCCATCATACCCTTCACCATCTCCCATCATACCCTTCATCATCTCCCATCATACCCTTCATCATCTCCCATCATACCCTTCATCATAGCCTTCATCATGTCCCATCATACCCTTCATCATAGCCTTCATCATGTCCCATCATACCCTTCACCATCTCCCATCATAGCCTTCATCATCTCCCATCATACCCTTCACCATCTCCCATCATACCCTTCACCATCTCCCATCATACCCTTCATCATCTCCCATCATACCCTTCATCATGTCCCATCATACCCTTCATCATGTCCCATCATACCCTTCACCATCTCCCATCATACCCTTCATCATCTCCCATCATACCCTTCATCATCTCCCATCATACCCTTCATCATCTCCCATCATACCCTTCATCATCTCCCATCATACCCTTCATTATCTCCCATCATACCCTTCATCATCTCCCATCATAGCCTTCATCATCTCCCATCATACCCTTCATCATCTCCCATCATACCCTTCATCATCTCCCATCATAGCCTTCATCATCTCCCATCATACCCTTCATCATCTCCCATCATACCCTTCATCATCTCCCATCATACCCTTCACCATCTCCCATCATACCCTTCATCATCTCCCATCATACCCTTCATCATCTCCCATCATACCCTTCATCATCTCCCATCATACCCTTCATCACCTCCCATCATACCCTTCATCATCTCCCATCATACCCTTCATCATCTCCCATCATACCCTTCATCATCTCCCATCATACCCTTCATCATCTCCCATCATACCCTTCATCATCTCCCATCATAGCCTTCATCATCTCCCATCATACCCTTCACCATCTCCCATCATACCCTTCATCATCTCCCATCATACCCTTCATCATCTCCCATCATACCCTTCATCATCTCCCATCATACCCTTCATCACCTCCCATCATACCCTTCATCATCTCCCATCATACCCTTCATCATCTCCCATCATACCCTTCATCATCTCCCATCATACCCTTCATCATCTCCCATCATACCCTTCATCATGTCCCATCATACCCTTCATCATAGCCTTCATCATGTCCTATCATACCCTTCATCATAGCCTTCATCATGTCCCATCATACCCTTCACCATCTCCCATCATACCCTTCATCATCTCCCATCATACCCTTCATCATCTCCCATCATACCCTTCATCACCTCCCATCATAGCCTTCATCATCTCCCATCATACCCTTCATCATCTCCCATCATACCCTTCATCATCTCCCATCATACCCTTCATCATCTCCCATCATACCCTTCATCATCTCCCATCATACCCTTCATCATCTCCCATCATACCCTTCATCATCTCCCATCATAGCCTTCATCATCTCCCATCATACCCTTCACCATCTCCCATCATACCCTTCATCATCTCCCATCATACCCTTCATCATCTCCCATCATACCCTTCATCATCTCCCATCATACCCTTCATCATCTCCCATCATACCCTTCATCACCTCCCATCATACCCTTCATCATCTCCCATCATACCCTTCATCATCTCCCATCATACCCTTCATCATCTCCCATCATACCCTTCATCATCTCCCATCATACCCTTCATCATCTCCCATCATACCCTTCATCATCTCCCATCATACCCTTCATCATAGCCTTCATCATGTCCCATCATACCCTTCATCATAGCCTTCATCATGTCCCATCATACCCTTCACCATCTCTCATCATACCCTTCATCATCTCCCATCATACCCTTCATCATCTCCCATCATACCCTTCATCACCTCCCATCATACCCTTCATCATCTCCCATCATACCCTTCATCATCTCCCATCATACCCTTCATCATCTCCCATCATACCCTTCATCATCTCCCATCATACCCTTCATCATCTCCCATCACAGCCTTCATCATCTCCCATCATACCCTTCATCACCTCCCATCATAGCCTTCATCATCTCCCATCATAGCCTTCATCATCTCCCATCATACCCTTCACCATCTCCCATCATACCCTTCACCATCTCACATCATACCCTTCATCATCTCCCATCATACCCTTCACCATCTCCCATCATACCCTTCATCATCTCCCATCATACCCTTCATCATCTCCCATCATACCCTTCATCTCCCATCATAACCTTCATCATCTCCCATCACACCCTTCATCATCTCCCATCATACCCTTCATCATCTCCCATCATACCCTTCATCATCTCCCATCATACCCTTCATCATAGCCTTCATCATGTCCCATCATACCCTTCACCATCTCCAATCATAGCCTTCATCATCTCCCATCATACCCTTCATCATCTCCCATCATACCCTTCATCATCTCCCATCATACCCTTCATCATCTCCCATCACACCCTTCATTATCTCCCATCATACCCTTCATCATCTCCCATCATACCCTTCATCATCTCCCATCATACCCTTCATCATAGCCTTCATCATGTCCCATCATACCCTTCACCATCTCCCATCATAGCCTTCATCATCTCCCATCATACCCTTCATCATCTCCCATCATACCCTTCATCATCTCCCATCATAGCCTTCATCATCTCCCATCATACCCTTCATCATCTCCCATCATACCCTTCATTATCTCCCATCATACCCTTCATCATCTCCCATCATACCCTTCATCATCTCCCATCATAGCCTTCATCATCTCCCATCATACCCTTCATCATCTCCCATCATACCCTTCATCATCTCCCATCATAGCCTTCATCATCTCCCATCATACCCTTCATCATCTCCCATCATACCCTTCATCATCTCCCATCATACCCTTCAACATCTCCCATCATACCCTTCATCATCTCCCATCATACCCTTCATCATCTCCCATCATACCCTTCATCATCTCCCATCATACCCTTCATCACCTCCCATCATACCCTTCATCATCTCCCATCATACCCTTCATCATCTCCCATCATACCCTTCATCATCTCCCATCATACCCTTCATCACCTCCCATCATACCCTTCATCACCTCCCATCATACCCTTCACCATCTCCCATCATACCCTTCATCATCTCCCATCATAGCCTTCATCATCTCCCATCATACCCTTCATCATCTCCCATCATACCCTTCATCATCTCCCATCACAGCCTTCATCATCTCCCATCATACCCTTCATCACCTCCCATCATAGCCTTCATCATCTCCCATCATACCCTTCATCATCTCCCATCATTCCATGGTGTCCTTCTAATACTTCCATATCTATAACCCCCTCTCCCTTCATCATGTCCCATCATTCCCTTCATCATCTCCCATCATTCCATGGTGTCCATCCCACACCTCTTCATCTATAACCCCTTCTCCTTCCATCATCTCCCATCATTCCATGGTGTATTTCCAATACCTCCCTATCTATAACTCTCTCTCCTTCCATCATCCCATCATTCCATGGTGTCCTTCCAATACCTCCTCATCTATAACCCCTTCTCCTTCCATCATCCCATCATTCCATGGTGTCCTTCCAATACCTCCTCATCTATAACCCCTTCTCCTTCCATCATCCCATCATTCCATGGTGTCCTTCCAATACCTCCTCATCTATAACCCTCTCTCCTTCCATCATCTCTCATCATTCCATGCTGTCCTTCCAATACCTCCCTATCTATAACCCTCTCTCCTTCCATCATCTCCCATCATTCCATGGTGTCCATCCCACACCTCTTCATCTATAACCCCTTCTCCTTCCATCATCTCCCATCATTCCATGGTGTCCTTCCAATACCTCCTCATCTATAACCCCCTCTCCTTCCATCATCTCTCATCATTCCATGGTGTCCTTCCAATACCTCCTCATCTATAACCCCTTCTCCTTCCATCATCTCCCATCATTCCATGGTGTCCTTCCAATACCTCCCTATCTATAACCCCCTCTCCTTCCATCATCCCATCATTCCATGGTGTCCTTCCAATACCTCCCTATCTATAACCCTCTCTCCTTCCATCATCTCATCATTTCATGGTGTCCTTCCAATACCTCCCTATCTATAACCCTCTCTCCTTCCATCATCTCATCATTCCATGGTGTCCTTCCAATACCTCCATATCTATAACCCTCTCTCCTTCCATCATCCCATCATTCCATGGTGTCCTTCCAATACCTCCATATCTATAACCCCCTCTCCTTCCATCATCTCTCATCATTCCATGGTGTCCTTCCAATACCTCCCTATCTATAACTCTCTCTCCTTCCATCATCTCATCATTCCATGGTGTCCTTCCAATACCTCCCTATCTATAACCCCTTCTCCTTCCATCATCCCATCATTCCATGGTGTCCTTCCAATACCTCCTCATCTATAACCCCCTCTCCTTCCATCATCCCTTCATTCCATGGTGTCCTTCCAATACCTCCTCATCTATAACCCCCTCTCCTTCCATCATCCCATCATTCCATGGTGTCCTTCCAATACCTCCCTATCTATAACCCCCTCTCCTTCCATCATCCCATCATTCCATGGTGTCCTTCCAATACCTCCCTATCTATAACCCCCTCTCCTTCCATCATCTCTCATCATTCCATGCTGTCCTTCCAATACCTCCATATCTATAACCCTCTCTCCTTCCATCATCTCATCATTCCATGCTGTCCTTCCAATACCTCCCTATCTATAACCCTCTCTCCTTCCATCATCTCCCATCATTCCATGGTGTCCATCCCACACCTCTTCATCTATAACCCCTTCTCCTTCCATCATCTCCCATCATTCCATGGTGTCCTTCCAATACCTCCTCATCTATAACCCCCTCTCCTTCCATCATCTCTCATCATTCCATGGTGTCCTTCCAATACCTCCTCATCTATAACCCCTTCTCCTTCCATCATCTCCCATCATTCCATGGTGTCCTTCCAATACCTCCTCATCTATAACCCCTTCTCCTTCCATCATCTCCCATCATTCCATGGTGTCCTTCCAATACCTCCCTATCTATAACCCCCTCTCCTTCCATCATCCCATCATTCCATGGTGTCCTTCCAATACCTCCCTATCTATAACCCTCTCTCCTTCCATCATCTCATCATTTCATGGTGTCCTTCCAATACCTCCCTATCTATAACCCTCTCTCCTTCCATCATCTCATCATTCCATGGTGTCCTTCCAATACCTCCATATCTATAACCCTCTCTCCTTCCATCATCCCATCATTCCATGGTGTCCTTCCAATACCTCCATATCTATAACCCCCTCTCCTTCCATCATCTCTCATCATTCCATGGTGTCCTTCCAATACCTCCCTATCTATAACTCTCTCTCCTTCCATCATCTCATCATTCCATGGTGTCCTTCCAATACCTCCCTATCTATAACCCCTTCTCCTTCCATCATCCCATCATTCCATGGTGTCCTTCCAATACCTCCTCATCTATAACCCCCTCTCCTTCCATCATCCCTTCATTCCATGGTGTCCTTCCAATACCTCCTCATCTATAACCCCCTCTCCTTCCATCATCCCATCATTCCATGGTGTCCTTCCAATACCTCCCTATCTATAACCCCCTCTCCTTCCATCATCCCATCATTCCATGGTGTCCTTCCAATACCTCCCTATCTATAACCCCCTCTCCTTCCATCATCCCATCATTCCATGGTGTCCTTCCAATACCTCCTCATCTATAACCCCCTCTCCTTCCATCATCTCCCATCATTCCATGCTGTCCTTCCAATACCTCCCTATCTATAACCCCCTCTCCTTCCATCATCCCATCATTCCATGGTGTCCTTCCAATACCTCCTCATCTATAACCCCCTCTCCTTCCATCATCTCATCATTCCATGGTGTCCTTCCAATACCTCCTCATCTATAACCCCCTCTCCTTCCATCATCCCATCATTCCATGGTGTCCTTCCAATACCTCCCTATCTATAACCCTCTCTCCTTCCATCATCTCATCATTCCATGGTGTCCTTCCAATACCTCCCTATCTATAACCCTCTCTCCTTCCATCATCTCATCATTCCATGGTGTCCTTCCAATACCTCCATATCTATAACCCTCTCTCCTTCCATCATCCCATCATTCCATGGTGTCCTTCCAATACCTCCATATCTATAACCCCCTCTCCTTCCATCATCTCCCATCATTCCATGCTGTCCTTCCAATACCTCCCTATCTATAACCCCCTCTCCTTCCATCATCTCTCATCATTCCATGGTGTCCTTCCAATACCTCCCTATCTATAACTCTCTCTCCTTCCATCATCTCATCATTCCATGGTGTCCTTCCAATACCTCCCTATCTATAACCCCCTCTCCTTCCATCATCTCATCATTCCATGGTGTCCTTCCAATACCTCCATATCTATAACCCCCTCTCCTTCCATCATGTTCTCATCTCTAGAGGGTCCCCGTGTTGCTGGGGGTCCTGTCTAGTCTACATACTGATATATATTTGTATCCTCATCCATCCTCCTGTCCATAGAGTCACCCCATTGTCACCCCATTGTTCATCACCCTCTCCTCCTTTACCATCCTCCTTGCTCACCTTCTGCACTTGGTTCCGGCTGCCATTAAAATGGGAGATTATTCTGTCCACTGATGACCCAATGGCGATGAGGAGACCTGGTGGGGGGGAGGGGTAGAGACATGTAATCAGGACAATTAGAGAAGCAACAGTGGACAATCCTATTCAAGACCCGGGACCCTAAATGAGAGCTGCTCAGGAAGTCCTTGGCGCCCCCAGCTCTGTATTATTAGACTGGGGTAGTTAAAGTGAACCTGTCATCAGATATGGTCTGTGCTGGAGGATAGAAGGGCGTGGTCTGTGCTGGAGGATAGAAGGGCGTGGTCTGTGCTGGAGGATTGGAGGGTGTGGTCTGTGCTGGAGGATTGGAGGGTGTGGTCTGTGCTGGAGGATTGGAAGGCGTGGTCTGCGCTGGAGGATTGGAGGGCGTGGTCTATGCTGGAGGATATGACCCTGTCTCGGGTGGGGAAAATTGCACCCGTGAAGATGATGGTTTTGCCTAACATGATGGATTAGTGTAGAACTTTGTCTATCTCCGTACCACTCCATAGCACTCAGGCAGCTCCAAACATTTTCAGCTTTATTTGGGGCACCGGGCAGCAGGTTGGCCAGCTCTACAATGTACGCCTCCAAGGATCTCGGTGGCCTGGGGGTCCAGGATTTTTGGAATTATTACTTGGCAGCACAATTCCCCCACTATAGGTCGAACTGGGTGTCCATAGAGACCCAACCTTGTTCCCCTCTGCCTATAGACTTGGTGCTCTGGCTTCCCTCAAAATATGGAAAGGCCATTATGTGCCCCACAATTGCCCATTCTGTTGGTCTGTGGGAATCCACCGGTAGACGGGGGCCTCTCCGCTCCCCAACACTCCTGGTGGCACCCCTTTTCATAAACCCTCATTTCCCGCCAGGTATGTCACCTATCCATGTTAGCCGGTGGATAAACAAGGGGCTCTCCTGTGTAGGACATTTTGTTGACTATAGAGGTGTGCCCCCCCCCCCCTTGTATTTTGTACAGGATTTGGAGATGCCCCCCTCTGAGGATTTCCATTTACAACAAATCCACTTTTTATGCAGTCTACAGAGGAAAAGCCCCGACCTCGCACTGTGACCCCGATGTATACAGGAGACTCTTCACCGTGGGGCATCTCCATGTTCTACAAATCCTTTGTTCCCCTCTCATCAAACAGCTTGGGGGAGACCCCTATGGCGGAGGACCGCACCCATACACGAGGGTATTATCAATGTTGCCCTGATTGAGGCGGGGTACAAGGTATCTGTGAGATGGTACTTAGTACCCAAACGCCTTTCTTAAATGTTCCCGGGTGCGTCCCCCTCCTATTTCGGGGGTTGTGGTCAGGTGGGCTCTGCTCTCCATATGTGGTGGTCGGTCGAATTCTGGATATGGGTTCATTCCTTAACCACTTGCCGATTGCGCTATAACCAAATGATAGTTACAGCGTGGTCGTCCAGTTCTGGGAGGGCGTCTATTGACATCCTTCCATAACCACGCCCACCTCCCCCCCCCCACCCCCACCGGTGTGCCTACTGTGGCGATCATCCGGCACGCTCTGTGATCACTGTGTTCTTCAGGGACAGCTGATCACAGATCGGGGTAAAGGGCCAATCACAGCTGATCACAGATGGGGGTAAAGGGCCAATCACAGCTGATCACAGATGGGGGTAAAGGGCCAATCACAGCTGATCACAGATGGGGATAAAGGGCCAATCACAGCTCATCACAGATGGGGGTAAAGGGCCAATCACAGCTGATCACAGACGGGGGTAAAGGGCCAATCACAGCTGATCACAGATGGGGGTAAAGGGCCAATCACAGCTGATCATAGATGGGGGTAAAGGGCCAATCACAGCTGATCACAGATCGGGGTAAAGGGCCAATTACAGCTGATCATAGATGGGGGTAAAGGGCCAATAACAGCTGATCACAGATCGGGGTAAAGGGCCAATAACAGCTGATCACAGATCGGGGTAAAGGGCCAATTACAGCTGATCATAGATGGGGGTAAAGGGCCAATAACAGCTGATCATAGATGGGGGTAAAGGGCCAATCACTGCTGATCATAGATGGGGGTAAAGGGCCAATCACTGCTGATCATAGATGGGGGTAAAGGGCCAATCACAGCTCATCACAGATGGGGGTAAAGGGCCAATAACAGCTGATCACAGATCGGGGTAAAGGGCCAATAACAGCTGATCATAGATGGGGGTAAAGGGCCAATCACTGCTGATCATAGATGGGGGTAAAGGGCCAATCACTGCTGATCATAGATGGGGGTAAAGGGCCAATCACTGCTGATCATAGATGGGGGTAAAGGGTCAATCACAGCTCATCACAGATGGGGGTAAAGGGCCAATAACAGCTGATCACAGATCGGGGTAAAGGGCCAATAACAGCTGATCACAGATCGGGGTAAAGGGATAATCACAGCTGATCACAGATCGTGGTAAAGGGCCAATAACAGCTGATCACAGATGGGGGTAAAGGGCCAATCACAGCTGATCACAGATCGGGGTAAAGGGCCAATCACAGCTGATCATAGATGGGGGTAAAGGGCCAATCACAGCTCATCACAGATGGGGGTAAAGGGCCAATCACAGCTGATCACAGATGGGGGTAAAGGGCCAATCACAGCTCATCACAGATCGGAGTAAAGGGCCAATCACAGCTGATCACAATGTAAACACATCTGCCGGTTATCGGCATTCCTTTCTACATTGTCACAGGACGAGAGCCGGTAATTGGAAAGTGTGTCAGGGGACATCTACACTGATCATCAGTGCAGCTCCAACAGTGCCCATCAGTGCCTCCTCATCACTGCCCATCAGTGGCACCTCATCACTGGCACCTCATCACTGCCACCTCATCACTGCCCATCAGTGGCACCTCGTCAGTGCTGCCAATCAGTGCCTCCTCATCAATGCCCATCAGTGCCACCTCATCAGTGCCAACCAGTGGCACCTCATCAGTGCCCATCAGTGGCACCTCATCAGTGCCAATCAGTGGCACCTCATCAGTGCCCATCAGTGGCACCTCATCACTGCCCATCAGTGCCACCTCATCAGTGCCAATCAGTGGCACCTCATCACTGCCCATCAGTGGCACCTCATCACTGCCCCCTTATCACTGCCCATCAGTGGCACCTCATCAGTGCCAATCAGTGGCACACGGTATTTGTGCACTTTTTGGGAAAAAATAAACTTTATTGAATTAAAAAAACACAATTTATACCCCAAATTTTTGGTAAAATATAAAAGATGTCACGCCGAGTAAATCGATACCCAACACGTCACACTTTACCACTGCGCACATTGGTGGAATGGCGCCAAACCACAGCACTGAAAAATCTTCATCAGCGACGCTTTACAAAATGTTTTTTCTACCTTTAAAAGCAAAAAATCAAAACAAAAAATTGAATTTTTTTGCTATTAAAAAAAAATTCTTTACTTCCCCCCGAGACCGGAAGTGATGTCATGACGTTGCTCTGGTCCTCCTAGATCATAGAGGTGATCAGAGACAATCTGGTCTCTGGGAAAAAAACAATACTACCAGAGCGCTAAAAGACCACCAACATATGAAGTGTGTATGGTTGAACCAAAATAACGGGGGGGGGGGGGGGGGGGGGAGGGAGAAAAAACAACAAACTTGGCAATTAATGAAAATATAATGTTGTTCAATATGGGATCAAAAATATACCCTGAGGGGGTAAATAGTCCTGAAAGGAAAAGTCAATTTACACTGAGCAGCTCTTCCAAGGACCAAGAGGAGATTCTGCACAGACAAGGCAAAGTATGGAACAACTCGCTAGACGTGAATGTCACTCCAACGATCTTCTAGCCATCCTCTGGGGGGCGTCATCCATTCCCGAACGCCGTCCGTAGCTGAATCACTGATAGTGGGAGGAAAGGAAGCCGGCTGCCTCCCGCATGGAGCACCTGAAGAAAGAGCGCGCCGCGTTTGTTGACCCCGCGCATGCTCAGAAACGCGTCGGGCATGCCGTACCCAGCTGACAGATTGTACCATCCCTGGTGACGGGGGTGCCTCCAGTAACCATCCGTACACCGTAGCCGCTGATCGCATACATCTGACCGCTCACCGTGCCGGCTTCCTTTCCTCCCACTATCAGTGATTCAGCTACGGACGGCGTTCAGGAATGGATGACGCCCCCCAGAGGATGGCTAGAAGATCGTTGGAGTGACAATCACGTCTAGTGAGTTGTTCCATACTTTGTCTGCACTTTCAGCGCTTCTCCCCTTTTTTCTTCTAATCTGGTCTCTGGGGACCTCTATGGACAGTTGGATCATTTCCCAGGTGCAGCGGTGAAAACAGTGAGCACCAAAAACACTGGCGCGTGGCAGAAGTAGGAGGGGGGGGGGGGAAGGGTGACCCCTCCCACTGCTTCGGAAAGCGATCCAGGAGCTAATTAGACGCTCAGACTGCCGGCTGAAAACAACAATCCCGTGGGTGTGGCCAATCTCTTCATCCATCCTCCCCCAACGTCTATATACCTGTTCTATGGAACCATTATAGTCATCACCTGACCAGGAGGTGGGTGGGCGGATCCTGCTCCTGCTCCGCCCCTCTGCCAGGTGTACAGTGCTGATTGGCCAGTTCTACACTACAGCGGTCGACTCCTCCTCGTGTTTACTGCTTGACTTTTAATGGGAGCTTGATTAACCCCCCCCCCCCGACATTGATTGACCCCCCTTTTATTGGGAGCTTGATTGACCCCCCCCTTTTAATGGGACAGTGATTGACCCCCCCCTTTTATTGGGACATTGATTGACCCCCCCCCCTTTTATTGGGACAGTGATTGACCCCCCCCCCTTTTATTGGGACATTGATTGACCCCCCCCCCTTTTATTGGGACAGTGATTGACCCCCCCCCCTTTTATTGGGACATTGATTGACACCCCCCCCCTTTTAATGTGGCATTTCCCAAAGAAAGATTGAAAGAGAAATTCTGTCAGGACGTCAATTTACTTTTCTTGTCACGCTGTAGGAAGTCTCCGCCCCCATCCGCCATCAGCGGCTCGCCCACGCCACCTGCAGGAAGGAGAGAAGAGAGGAGGGGGCCATGTTATATTTACAATAGAGACCCCCTTTATCCATCCGCCACCATCCCAGACTCCTCCTCCTTTCTATACAGACTCCTCCTTTATCCATCCGCCACCATCCCGGACTCCTCCTCCTTTCTATACAGACTCCTCCTTTATCCATCCGCCACCATCCCAGACTCCTCCTCCTTTCTATACAGACTCCTCCTTTATCCATCCAGACCCATCCCAGACTCCTCCTCCTTTCTATACAGACTCCTCCTTTATCCATCCGCCACCATCCCAGACTCCTCCTCCTTTCTATACAGACTCCTCCTTTATCCATCCGCCACCATCCCAGACTCCTCCTCCTTTCTATACAGACTCCTCCTTTATCCATCCAGACCCATCCCAGACTCCTCCTCCTTTCTATACAGACTCCTCCTTTATCCATCCAGGACTCCTCCCCATCCCAGACCCCTCCTGGTGGGAGGGTGATATATAGAGGTATGGGGGAGGGGAGGTATGTAGAGGGGGTGGGGGAGGGGTGATTAGAGGGGGTGGGGGAGGGGTGATATATAGAGGTATTTAGAGGGGGAGGGGAGGTATGTGGGGGAGGGGAGGTATGTAGAGGGGAAGGGGAGGTATGTGGGGGAGGGGAGGTATTTAGAGGGGGAGGGGAGGTATGTGGGGGAGGGGAGGTATGTAGAGGGGAAGGGTGGGTCACGTGTTGGGGGCGGGGTCCCGGGGGTCTCACTCACCCTCTATATATTATTCTCGCTTCTTTCCCTCCGGCCTCTGATTGGCTCTCCAATCACGTGATTTCTGTGTGACGTCACTTCCCTTCCGTCTTCCCCTTCGCAAGGAGTGGGCGGAGCCTCCGCGTCTCTCACTTCCGGCATTGAGCTCCGCCCACGTCCTCGCCGTACGGTGAAGTGAGTGGTTGAAAGCCCCGCCCCTCGGGGGTGTCACCTCTCCTTTAACCCCTTCATCACCTCAGAGACTGCACACATCCCATAATACCTCACCGGGGAGCCCCGCCCCCGGACATATATTGGGGTGCCCAATTCTCTGGGTCTCCCCTCCCCCTTCACACAGCTGACTCCGCCCTCCAATCACAGAGCCTCCTCATCGGAATGGGGGAGCAGTGGGGTGGGGGAAGGGCACTGAGGTGATGGGGGAGGAGTTAGGGTGGTGGGAAGGAAGGGGGAGGGGAAATCAGGTGATGAAGGGAGGAGTTGAGGCAGTGGGGGGAGGGGCAGTGAGGTGATGGAGGGAGGAGTTAGGGCAGTGGGGGAGGGGCAGTGAGGTGATGGAGGGAGGAGTTAGGGCAGTGAGATGATGGAGGGAGGAGTTAGGGTGGGGGAGAGGCAGTGAGGTAATGGGGGAGGAGTTAGGGCAGTGGGGGAGGGGCAGTGAGGTGATGGAGGGAGGAGTTAGGGCAGTGGGGAAGGGCAGTGAGGTGATGGAGGGAGGAGTTAGGGCAGTGGGGGAGGGGCAGTGAGGTGATGGAGGGAGGAGTTAGGGCAGTGGGGGAGGGGCAGTGAGGTGATGGAGGGAGGAGTTAGGGCAGTGGGGAGGGGCAGTGAGGTGATGGAGGGAGGAGTTAGGGCAGTGAGGTGATGGAGGGAGGAGTTAGGGTGGGGGAGGGGCAGTGAGGTGATGGAGGGAGGAGTTAGGGTGGGGGAGGGGCAGTGAGGTGATGGAGGGAGGGGTGGGGGAGGGGTTGAGGCCTCTCAGGTGGGGGTGATGAGATTTCTCTGATTGGTATAACCTGTGTCCGGTGAGTCGGCGGTGGGGGCCCTCGGTGGCCCCGTCTCTCGTCTCCGGATCCTTGGGAAGAGCGGGGACAGCAGGATGGCCACATCTGGGGTGTCCAGTAGGGGGAGAATTGCTCGCTGGGGGGGAGAAGAGGCCCCTATAGGGGACAGGCGGGAAGGAAGTCTGGAATACCAGGTCTGCAGGGGCGGGGCAAAGCAACGGGGAGCCTCCAGGGCGGAGCCATGTGGTAATAGAGCAGGGGGCGGAGACAGATTAGTAGAGAGCCGGAGGAGGAGCCTAGAAGGTGGTGGAGTGCCAATCACTGGAGGTAAATGTGTCCGGGGGGTCAGCGCCAGGCACACAGGGTGACAGAGGGTGGAGTCATGCCATGGGGGGAGGGGCATACATACAGAGAGGCCAAGGAAGTGCGGGGGAGGGGTGGGGATGAGAAGATACCATGAAAATGATCATTAGATACATTATTCCCCATAATAGTCCGTACACGCTGCTCCACCCACAGGGGGCGTGGTCACTGCACTTCCCCCAATCAGATTCATTATTGTGGCTTCTGCCTGTACAGTCCTCCATCTTGGTGGAAACACTCAGCCATGTGACCGCCATCGCCATCCAGACATGGAGGACACCAACTCTCCTCTATACAGCCTCCACCTTCCTTCCTCTACCCTCAGTCTCAGGAGAGCCTCCACCTTCTGTCCACTAACCTCAGCCTCCGGAGAGCCTCCACCTTCTGTCCTCTACATCTAAGCTCCGGAGAGAGCCTCTACCTTCCATTCTCTAACCTCAGCCTCCAGAGAGCCTCCACCTTCTGTCCTCTAACCTCAGCTTCTGGAGAGCCTCCGCCCTCTGTCCTCTACATCTAAGCTCCGGAGAGAGCCTCTACCTTCCATTCTCTAACCTCAGCCTCCAGAGAGCCTCCACCTTCTGTCCTCTAACCTCAGCTTCTGGAGAGCCTCCGCCCTCTGTCCTCTACATCTAACCTCCAGAGAGCCTCCACCTTCTGTCCTCTAACCTCAGCCTTTGGAGATCCTCCACCTTCTGTCCTCTAATCTCAGCCTCCGGAGAGCCTCCATCTTGTGTCAGTCCAAAGCCTTTAAAACCAGAAAACCTTTATTTTGCCAAGGGAGCCTCCATCTATATTTCCAACCGGAGTGCCTCCATCTGGCAAATGGTCTTCTGTAGACAGCCTCCATCTCATAACTAGTCACCTCCAGGACAGCCTCCATCTTGTAAACACATCTGTGGACAGCCTCCATCTTATAATTGGTCGACTTCCGCCAGCCTTTATCTTGTCATTGGTCACCTCCAAACAACCACCACCATGCTGACCTGGCACCCTTCTCTCTGGTCTTACAGCCCAACCTCCATTTTGTACCTTGTGCCTCCATCTTGCTGCGATGTGACGGTACTCACCGTCACTGGGAGTGAAAGACAGATACTTAATGGTTTGGATTGCTTCAAATGGGTTCTGTGTTTACACTTATGATAATGTGTATTGTACTTCAATGTCAGAGACAGGCTCTCCCTATTGTCTGTGTGTTGAGGTGTGATGTGGATTCTGGTAAGTCTGTCTGTCCCATTGTTAATTGTTAATGAACTCACATATTGTTTCTGTCCCGATGGCTAGATAATTAGTTCAGGGTAATTCTATTTCTGTATACAATTTAATCTGCATATGATAATGTAATCAGGCAACCCCTGACCTGTGTGTGGTAATCTGATCAGGAGGGGGAGGTCCATGCTGTATATAAACTGTGTGACTGTTCAATAAAGGAGAAGATTCCAGTACAAGCTAAGTTGTCGGCTAGCTTTGTATGGGGGGGCAGCTGGAAAATCTGATATCCATGACTGGGAGGAAGCCGTATACTGACGGAAGTCCACAAGCACAGTGAGGGTTGCGGTTCCGTTACATGCAGTTCCACCACATCTCCGTAGGAAACACAGAGTGAAAATCTATTCTGATTGGTCTGATGCTTCATTTTCCATCTTCTGTAGAAGGCCATTGGACTCGGAGAGTGGATCGCATGATGTCACATCTTGTTGGTGAGATATGTTCTTGGCGGTGACATCCGGTGATGTTATAGGTCTGGAAGCCCAGTATGATTCTGGTGCTGGTATCCAGGCGGAGTTCATGGATTGGCTATCGCCACCACCAGGCGGAATCTATGGATTGGCCATCGCCAATTCCAGGCGGAGTCTATGGATTGGCCATCGCCAATTCCAGGCAGAGTCTATGGATTGGCCATCGCCAATTCAGGCGGAATCTATGGATTGGCTATCACCAATTTCAGACGGAGTCTATGGATTGGCCATCACCAGGTAGAGTCTTTGGATTGACAATTGCCATCTCCAGGCGGGGTCTTTGGATTGGCTATCGTCACCTCCAGGCGGGGTCTTTGGATTGGCTATCGCCATCCTAAGGTGGAGTATTTGGATTGGCTATCGCCACCTCCAGGCGTAGTCTTTGGATTGGCTGTCACCATCTCCAGGTAGAATCTTTGAATTGGCCATCTCCAATTGGAGTCTTTGGATTGGCTATCGTCATCTCCAGGCGGGGTCTTTGGTTTGGCTGTCGCTACCCCCAGTCGCGGTCTTTGGATGTGCTATCGCCATCTTAAGGTGGAGTCTTTGAATTGGCTATCGCCATATCTAGGCGAAGTCTTTGGATTGGCTGTTGCCACCTCCAGGCGGAGTCTTTCAATTGGCTATTGCCATCTCCAGGCGAAGTCTTTGGATTGGCTATCGCCACCTCCAGGCAGAGTCCTAGATTGGCTATTATCATCTCCAGGTAAAGTCTTTCGATTGGCTATCGCCACCTCCAGGCGGAGTCTTTTGATTGACTATTGCCACCTCCAGGCAGAGTCTTTCGATTGACTATCGCCACCTCCAGGCGGTGTGGGAAGGACACAATTGTTGGGTGTATTTGTGTATTTCATGGCTGAGTGTTTTTACCAATTGACCACCATTGCACATTCAAGTCTCTCCTAGAATTCCCCCTCCCCCCATACCATTCACAATGGCCTTACCTTCTCGGCCTCTGCGGTCACCGCCATCTGCCATTCCTCGTCGCTGCACCCCTGCCTTCTCCTTCGTGAGGACCTCCTCTTTTCTGCTGTAGATGTTATTAAATGATACGGGTGAGCAGTGCTTCCCTATCCTCATGGTCATGGTGGACAGAGAGTCTACCAGCATGCCAGCTGGGTGATCATTTTGTGCCCATAGTCTATGTGGGGCTTCTGGTGTGTCCAGCTCTGGTAGCTTCCTATCGACTTTCTGAGCTTCTCTGGCCAGCCCGTTGTTGCCCTCCTGTCGCCCTTGTTCCCTCCTATCACTCTCTCTTGTGCGGTCGTGGTGGTTCTTTTTATCAATGTCATAGGAACTGTTTGGTACCTCCATTATTAGATGGGCATCCGCATAATCCATGGTCCAGGAGTCCTGAGGCCCCTTGACCAAGGCGATGGGGGCTTTTACATGTTGACTGATTTGCTTGTTGACGGAATTGCGATATCTCAGTTCCCGGAAGGTGGTGACCTCTTTTCCTTCTGGCAATGGCTGAGCTTGTGGCATTACCAGCCCATGGTAGAAAGCCGAGGCTGTGAGTTCGTTGACAGGCGGCTGCTCAACATCGGGAGAAAAAACGATCAGCCAATCACTTTTATCCTTCTTTGGCTGTAGAAGGCCCCCACTCTTCCGCCTTCTTTGAGCCAGTTCGTGGAAGGAGGTGATAGTCTTTTTGGGGGTTTGCGTTGAAGGCTCGTCTGGCACGCAGAAGCTCGGGAGAAGATCTCCATCCAAAGGCCATCTGTGAACATCAGTTTGGTTCGCATTGGCAACGTCCTCTTTTTCAACATCTGGTTGGGGTTTTGGATCCACAACTTCATCCACATCCATGGAGGTAGAACACAAAGATGGTGGCGGATCGGGGTGCTGAGCCTCTATAAGGGAATTAGAATTACTGTCTACGACGGAGTCTGAGCTCCAGTCGATGAATGGGACGTCATCCGGAACCATGTTGTTGTTGATGGTGTTCTCAGGCACGTCAACCCTTCGCTCAGTGATTTGCTGTGAAGAATCGATGGAGTCATCCAGGGAAGACGGAGATGGGCTCCCTCTCTCCACATCCAGAGGAATGATATCTGGTTGTTGGTCTGGTGTCTCCAGGTCATCCTGAGCATATTCCTTGTAGTACATCGACACCGGTGAATCGTCCAACGTGAAATCGGAAGAGCTGCTGCTATCTGTGGAGGGAGATGATGGAGATAGGGGACTAAGAGGAAGATCGTCTGGAGACAGATAATTCTCACACATAATTGTCTCCAGATTCTCATTAGAGCTGTACTTAATGGTCTCCGCATGGCTGGAATGCTGGTCACAGCACTGGCATGGCACAGATGGGTCATTGGAATTTGCGTCCACCAGTAGCGTATCCGAAGTGTCTTTATATTGGTGTTGATGAGCAGGAACATCTTTCAGGCTTGTGTTCTGACCCATTGGGTCTTCCATCACCTCAGATCGCATGCTCAGGTGAACCCCAAGGGACACATGCTGCAGGTGGACATAGTTCAGGTTGCTAATGAGGGCTTTTCTAGAGGTCAGCATCTTGTGATTGGTCCCTGAAGGCTCTCACTCAATGGAAACGTTGGCTGAGCTCAGAGCTAGTCACCAATGATCTTCGTCATGATGGAGAAAGTGGCCAAAGCCTCTTCCAGTGGATACAAGAGTCCTTCATTGGAGGAGCTGTCCCATAACAAGCCACTTCCTTCTTTTCAATGAGGGACTGGTCAGCAAACTGGGACAACCTGCAGAAGAGAAGACAAGAAGCGGGCAGGTCCAACAGAGGTTATTTATCCCGTCTCATCACCAAGACCTACAAACACAGAGCACATCATGGGGTAACGGCGAGAAGACATGAGGAGACAAACTACAAACTGCTGCTGGAGGACAAGACAACCGAATGAAACACAAAGACCAAATGGCATCTCCAAATATGGTGGCATACAGAGCGGGACAGAGGTGGGGGCTGCAGAGGGAACATTACAAGAAGAACATCAACAGATGGTGATGAGTCCCGGACATGTTTCCTGTCCTCGCTTCTATGGTTCCTGCCTGGTATTTTCCCCCATTCTCCTTCTGTAGGATGTTTTCCGATCCAGTTACCTCAAACCTTACACCCCGGGGGTCATGTGTAGGAATAATTGTCTACAGATTATTGGAGACGTCTCCTGCATGGTTTTATTTCAGCAGATTGTACGTAATTTCCTCTCCCCTCATGAATAATTCAGTTTATTAATATCCAGGGATTCTCTGAGCCTAGATACCGTTATTTCATCTGCTGCCAGTCTCTTCATCCCTGGATCACACATGGCTGCCTCTAACCTGTCCTATAAACCTCCTTGATGACCCGTGTCCCTCCACCAGGCTGCCTCTTCCCCATCCCAGAGAGCCCATGTCCCCTGGCTGAACTTCCTCTTCCCCATCCCAGAGAGCCCATGTCCCCTGGCTGAACTTCCTCTTCCCCGTCCCAGAAACCTTCTCCTTGGTGAGCCCATGTCCCACAGCTGAGCTGCCTCTACTCCATCCTATAAACCTTCTCCTGAGCCCATGTCCCACAGCTGAGCTGCCTCTACTCCATCCTATAAACCTTCTCCTGAGCCCATGTCCCCTGGCTGAACTTCCTCTTCCTCATCCCAGAAACCTTCTCCTTAGTGGTCCATGCCCTCCCACCAAGCTTCCTCTCCCTCATCCCAGAAACCTTCTCCTAGGTGAGCCTATGTCCCCTGGCCAAGCTTCCCCTCTACTCTCCTCAACCTGACCCCCTCTTTGCCTTCCCCTAGATGGAATATAATTAAAGGAAAAACGTCACCTTAGTAACCTGCAGATATTGTGTCCCTGAAAAACAGACCACTTTCCCAGTACAGTGCCCATTTCACCCCCTTTTCATGGCACTGGATCCGCTTTCCTTGGATCCAGTGACCCAACCTACCCCCTTCCCCAGATCCAGTGACTCCACCTACCCCCTTCCCCAGATTCAGTAACCTATACTACCCCCTTCACCTGCAAAGTAACCCAACCTACCCCCTTCCCCAGATCCAGTGACCCAACCTACCCCCTTCCCCAGCACGGTGACCCAACCTACCCCTTTCCCAGCACAGTGACCCAGTCTACCCCCTTCCTCAGCACAGTGACCCACCCTACCCCCTTCCCCAGATTCAGTAACCTATACTACCCCCTTCACCTGCAAAGTAACCCAACCTACCCCCTTCCCCAGCACAGTGACCCAACCTACCCCCTTCCCCAGATCCAGTGACCCAACCTACCCCCTTCCCCAGCACAGTGACCCAACCTACCCCCTTTCCCAGCACAGTGACCCAGTCTACCCCCTTCCTCAGCACAGTGACCCACCCTACCCCCTTCCCCAGATCCAGTGACCCAACCTACCCCCTTCCCCAGATCCAGTGACCCAACCTACCCCCTTTCCCAGCACAGTGACCCAACCTACCCCCTTCCCCAGATTCAGTAACCTATACTACCCCCTTCACCTGCAAAGTAACCCAACCTACCCCCTTCCCCAGCACAGTGACCCAACCTACCCCCTTCCCCAGATCCAGTGACCCAACCTACCCCCTTCCCCAGCACAGTGACCCAACCTACCCCCTTTCCCAGCACAGTGACCCAGTCTACCCCCTTCCTCAGCACAGTGACCCACCCTACCCCCTTCCCCAGATCCAGTGACCCAACCTACCCCCTTCCCCAGATCCAGTGACCCAACCTACCCCCTTTCCCAGCACAGTGACCCAGTCTACCCCCTTCCTCAGCACAGTGACCCAACCTACCCCCTTCCCCAGATACAGTGACCCAACCTAACCATCCTTCCCCAGATCCAGTGACCCAACCTACTCCCTTCCTCAGCACAGTGACGCAGTCTACCCCCTTCCTCAGCACAGTGACCCGACCTACCCCCTTCCCCAGATCCAGTGACCCAACCTACCCCCTTCCCCAGATCCAGTGACCCAACCTACCCCCTTCCCAGATCCAGTGACCCACCCTAACCATCCTTCCTCAGATCCAGTGACCCAACCTACTCCCTTCCTCAGCACAGTTACCCCGTCTACCCCCTTCCTCAGCACAGTGACCCAACCTACCCCCTTCCCCAGATACAGTGACCCAACCTACCCCCTTCCCCAGATACAGTGAACCAACCTACCCCCTTCCCCAGATCCAGTGACCCAACCTACTCCCTTCCTCAGCACAGTGACCCAACCTACTCCCTTCCTCAGCACAGTGACCCAGTCTACCCTCTTCCTCAGCACAGTGACCCATCCTACCCCCTTCCCCAGATCCAGTGAACCAACCTACCCCCTTCCCCAGATCCAGTGGCCCAACCTACCCCCTTCCCCAGCACAGTGACCCAACCTTCCCCCTTCCCCAGTACAGTGACCCGACTTACCCCCTTCACGAGCACAGTGACCCGACCTACCCCCTTCCCCAGATCCAGTGACCCAACCTAATCACCCTTCCCCAGATCCAGTGACTTAACCTACCCCCTTCCTCAGCACAGTGACAGGACCTACCCCCTTCACAAGCACAGTGACCCAACCTACCCCCTTCCCCAGATCCAGTAACCCAACCTAATCACCCTTCCCCAGATCCAGTGACCCAACCTACCCCCTTCCCCAGATCCAGTGACCCAACCTACCCCCTTCCTTAGCACAGTGACTCAACCTACCCCCTTCCTTAGCACAGTGACCCAACCTACCCCCTTCCCCAGATCCAGTAACCCAACCTAATCACCCTTCCCCAGATCCAGTGACCCAACCTACCCCCTTCCCTAGATCCAGTGACCCAACCTAACCATCCTTCCCCAGATCCAGTGACCCAACCTACCCCCTTCCCCAGATCCAGTGACCCAACCTACCCCCTTCCTTAGCACAGTGACCCAACCTACCCCCTTTCTCAGCACAGTGACCCAACCTACCCCCTTCCCCAGATCCAGTGACCCACCCTGAAAGGATTTGGTTGAGACCCTCTTTAAATATACCTTACTTTGCCCTTCCCCAGATCCAATGATCCATCTCACCCATCTTATTCAGATTCATTCACCTACCTCACCTCATTATCTGTGTTCTGTTTTCTCTCCTTCATTCTATTGGTGTACATAGAACCTGTGATGTCACCACCCCCACACATATAGCAACCACAACACCGGTCACATATAGAACATCACACCACCGTATACATACCCCGCCCACATCTACATCACACATGATACATGCAAACCTACACATGACATCTACACAGGGAGAACATACCTGACACCTTCTCATGACATCTACATGGGGGGAACATACCTGACACCTTCTCATGACATCTACATTTAGAGGAACATACGTGACATATGACACCCAGTATGTAAACAAGTCTCATATATATATATATACAGGATGGATGATGATGATGTAGGCTTGGGATGGATGGATGATGATTCGGGATGGAAGCCTCGGTCACATATGTTGTATCTCTGTACATTGTATCATACTAAAGACATTGTGATGATGGTGATTTTGATGCAGCTCTTCTCTATCGGGAAGGGGGGAGGGGGAGGGGGGGGAGTAATTCTGTGTCTCTGCAAAATTTGGGGGACCCCATTGGGCCATCCATATATCCTGTCACCCCCAACCCATCTATCCACCTCCCCCGCAAGCACATGCAACCCCCCCATCACCTTAACATCCAGCGGGTACCGCAGCCTCCAGTGTGAGGGTGGAGAGTCTGCATCCAGGCAAAGGAGGGGAGGACCAGCCTGACATCAGCATATCAGATGGGGGGGGGGAGGGGATCCGCTATCAGCTGACAGATGAGAATTCCCGGGATGGAGAGACAATGAGATTATCCTCCGATTCCCCAACCGAGCCGAAGGATGGAGACCCAACTTCCTTCACCATCATCCTCCACATCTATCCTCCTCATCCTCCTCATCTATCCTCCACATCCTCCTCATCTATCCTCCACATCCATCCTCCACATCCTCCTCATCTATCCTCCACATCCTCCTCATCTATCCTCCACATCCTCCACATCCTCCTCATCTATCCTCCACATCCTCATCCCCATCCCTCCTCATCCCCATGCCTCCTCATCTATCCTCCACATCCTCCTCATCTATCCTCCACATCCTCCTCATCTATCCTCCACATCCTCATCCCCATCCCTCCTCATCCCCATCCCTCCTCATCTATCCTCCACATCCTCCTCATCTATCCTCCACATCCTCCTCATCTTCCTCCACATCCTCCTCATCTTCCTCCACATCCTCCTCATCATCTATCCTCCACATCCTCCTCATCTATCCTCCACATCCTCATCCCCATCCCTCCTCATCCCCATCCCTCCTCATCTATCCTCCACATCCTCCTCATCTATCCTCCACATCCTCCTCATCTTCCTCCACATCCTCCTCATCTTCCTCCACATCCTCCTCATCATCTATCCTCCACATCCTCCTCATCTATCCTCCACATCCTCATCCCCATCCCTCCTCATCCCCATCCCTCCTCATCTATCCTCCACATCCTCCTCATCTATCCTCCACATCCTTCTCATCATCTATCCTCCACATCCTCCTCATCTTCCTCCACATCCTCCTCATCTATCCTCCACATCCTCCTCATCTATCCTCCACATCCTCATCCCCATCCCTCCTCATCCCCATCCCTCCTCATCTATCCTCCTCATCTATCCTCCACATCCTCCTCATCATCTATCCTCCACATCCTCCTCATCTATCCTCCACATCCTCCTCATCTATCCTCCACATCCTCCTCATCTATCCTCCACATCCTCCTCATCTATCCTCCACATCCTCATCCCCATCCCTCCTCATCCCCATCCCTCCTCATCTATCCTCCACATCCTTATCCCCATACTCCATACATCATCCTCAGATTTCCCAACCGAGCCGAAGGATGGAGACCCAACTTCCTTCACCATCATCCTCCACATCCTCCACATCTATCCTCCTCATCTATCCTCCTCATCTATCCTCCACATCCTCCTCATCTATCCTCCTCATCTATCCTCCACATCCTCCTCATCATCCTCCACATCCTCCTCATCTATCCTCCACATCCTCCTCATCTATCCTCCACATCCTCCTCCTCATCTATCCTCCACATCCTCCTCATCTTCCTCCACATCCTCCTCATCATCTATCCTCCACATCCTCCTCATCTATCCTCCACATCCTCATCCCCATCCCTCCTCATCTATCCTCCTCATCTATCCTCCACATCCTCCTCATCTATCCTCCACATCCTCATCCCCATCCCTCCTCATCCCCATCCCTCCTCATCTATCCTCCTCATCTATCCTCCACATCCTCCTCATCTATCCTCCACATCCTCCTCATCATCTATCCTCCACATCCTCCTCATCTATCCTCCACATCCTCCTCATCTATCCTCCACATCCTTATCCCCATACTCCATACATCATCCTCAGATTTCCCAACCGAGCCGAAGGATGGAGACCCAACTTCCTTCACCATCATCCTCCACATCCTCCACATCTATCCTCCTCATCTATCCTCCACATCCTCCTCATCTATCCTCCACATCTATCCTCCTCATCTATCCTCCACATCCTCATCCCCGTCCCTCCTCATCCCCATCCCTCCTCATCTATCCTCCACATCCTCATCCCCATCCCTCCTCATCTATCCTCCACATCCTCCTCATCTATCCTCCACATCCTCATCCCCATACTCCATACATCATCCTCAGATTTCCCAACCGAGCCGAAGGATGGAGACCCAACTTCCTTCACCATCAATCCTCTACCCTGAGATGGGGGTCAGAGGGGCAACGCTACAACATCCCTCATCCCCATCCCTCCTCATCTTTATCCTCCTCATCCCCATCCCTCCTCATCTATCCTCCACATCCTCATCCCCATACATCATCCATCATTCTCAGATTCCCCCACCGAGCCGGAGGATGGAGACCCAACTTCTTCACCATCATCCTCCACATCCTCATCCCCATCCCTCCTCATCTATCCTCCACATTCTCATCTATCCTCCACATCCTCATCCCCGTCCCTCCTCATCCTCGTCCCTCCTCATCCCCATCCCTCCTCATCTATCCTCCTCATCCTCATCCCTCCTCATCTATCCTCCACATCCTCATCCCCATACATCCTCCTCATCTATCCTCCACATTCTCCTCATCTATCCTCCACATCCTCATCCCCGTCCCTCCTCATCCCCATCCCTCCACATCCTCATCCCCGTCCCTCCTCATCTATCCTCCACATCCTCATCCCCATCCCTCCTCATCTATCCTCCACATCCTCATCCCCATACATCCTCCACATCCTCCTCATCCATCCTCCACATCCTCATCCCCATACATCCTCCTCATCCCCATACATCCTCCTCATCCTCATCCCCATCCATCAATTCCCCGCCTTCTCCTCCAATCACTGTGCGCTCATTGGTGGACATTCACAATATTACCCGCCCCCCCCCCCCTCCATGTGTTATTTGGATGGATTTTGTTTGGTGTTGAGACCAAATCATTATTAGTCTCCTCTGACCAGAACATCTTTTTCCATGCGGCCTCAGAATTTGGCAAAGCTCAGTGGTGACGGGATGCGGCCTTTCTTGAGTGGCTTTTTTTCTTGCACCCCTCCCCCGTACAAGCCACATTAGTGGAGGATTTGTGATCTTGGGGTCACTCTCTGTAGGCCTCTCTGACTCTTTCATCCAGTTTGGAGTGACGTCCTGATCCAGGCAGGGTCTGCGTTCTACCAAATCCCGCCCACTTCCTGTCAATAGATGTCACTCTGCTTCTAGGCCTTAATAAATTGTTTGTACCCATCTCCTGACTTGTGCCTGTCAATGCGGTGATAGCGCCACCTATAGGTGATTGTTTGCTTCAGTTGCACTACCAGGGACTGAAATGCTCCAGGAAAGCTCATTTCATGCTGGGCCAATCACAATGATCGCAGCTGATCAAATGGCTTTGTGTGCCAGTCATTTCGAGGAAGGGGGTGATCCATTTTCCAACTCAGCGGTTCTGTTCTCTGACATGTTGGTGTTCTCTCTTTCACTGAGTAAAGCTTGAGAAAACAAAAACTGTGTCTGTCTTCATTTCAGGCTGCAAAGCAACAAAATGTCATTCTTTTTCTATCCTCTCCCCCCCTTTTTACCTGTGTACCCCAATCATCTACTATAAGAGGGGTACAGACCGTATCTTCTGCTATTATTCCGAGTGGGAGGAGCCAGATTTATACATCAGAATGAGTGGGAGGAGCCAGATTTAGCAGGGACCCCGGAGAAGAAATTTGCAGGTGTTACAACTTTTCCCAGGTCACACGGGATTTTCACAGCGGTTTTTCGAACACAAATTTTGGAAAAAATACTTTAATGAATTGTAATGCAGAAAAACACAACGAATACCCTAAAATATAAAGGATTATTTCACAGCGAGTAAATAGATACCCAACATAATGTCCATTAGGACCGAAATCCTGCAGAAGCTGGCATCCCCACCGTCACCATTATGAGGGGTCCCCACCACCCCTGTGCCCATTATGAGGGGTTCCCACCATCCCTGTGCCCATTGTGAGGGGTTCCCTCCATCCCTGTGCCCATTATGAGGGGTTCTCACCATCCCTGTGCCCATTATGAGGGGTTCCCACCATCCCTGTGCCCATTATGAGGGGTTCCCTCCATCCCTGTGCCCATTATGAGGGGTTCCCTCCATCCCTGTGCCCATTATGAGGGGTTCTCACCATCCCTGTGCCCATTATGAGGGGTTCCCTCCATCCCTGTGCCCATTATGAGGGGTTCTCACCATCCCTGTGCCCATTATGAGGGGATTCTCACCATCCCTGTGCCCATTATGAGGGGTTCCCCCCATCCCTGTGCCCATTATGAGGGGTTCCCTCCATCCCTGTGCCCATTATGAGGGGTTCCCTCCATCCCTGTGCCCATTATGAAGGGTTCCCTCCATCCCTGTGCCCATTATGAGGGGTTCCCACCATCCCTGTGCCCATTATGAGGAGTTCCCACCATCCCTGTGCCCATTATGAGGGGTTCCCACCATCCCTGTGCCCATTATGAGGGGTTCTCACCATCCCTGTGCTGGGTTCCCGGGTCAGAGTCATCATTCACATCAGCATGCGCGCAGTGTGACTCACACAGTAATAATTGTCGGAGAGTGATTGAAAATATTATCAGATCCATTTTATTGAGTCCATACATCTAAGCAGCTCTGAGCTCCTCCAATGAGAAAGAAGGGCTCCAACAACATGGCCGCCGGTGGGGGGAGGAGGAGACACTCGTAGAATAAAGTCCAGACAAACATGGCCGCCAGGCTGATTACAGTCTTCCTGGTCATTTAAATTACAGTCAAAACGGCGAAATGAGAGAAAGCAGCAGGGGGCGCCCTTCGATTTCTGGCATCAATGTGGAGGAGGGGCGCCCTCTGCTGCGGGGGGGAGGTAGCCAGCGTTACATAGGTGAAGTCCATGCTGGGAGGACCACACTGACTCCACCTGTGTAAGTACTTGGGGGGAGGGGTTAGAGCTCTGTAGAGATGGGTGTTCCGCCTTCAGAGGGTGGGGTTAGAGCTCTGTAGAGATGGGTGTTCCACCTTCAGAGGGCGGGGTTAGAGCTCTGTAGAGATGGGTGTTCCACCTTCAGAGGGTGGGGTTAGAGCTCTGTAGAGATGGGTGTTCCGCCTTCAGAGGGTGGGGTTAGAGCTCTGTAGAGATGGGTGTTCCGCCTTCAGAGGGTGGGGTTAGAGCTCTGTAGAGATGGGTGTTCCGCCTTCAGAGGGTGGGGTTAGAGCTCTGTAGAGATGGGTGTTCCGCCTTCAGAGGGTGGGGTTAGAGCTCTGTAGAGATGGGTGTTCCGCCTTCAGAGGGTGGGGTTAGAGCTCTGTAGAGGTGGGAGTTCCGGCTTCAGGGGGTGGGGTTAGAGCTCTGTAGAGATGGGTGTTCCACCTTCAGAGGGTGGGGTTAGAGCTCTGTAGAGATGGGTGTTCCACCTTCAGTGGGCGGGGTTAGAGCTCTGTAGAGATGGGTGTTCCACCTTCAGAGGGCAGGGTTAGAGCTCTGTAGAGATGGGTGTTCCACCTTCAGAGGGCGGGGTTAAGAGCTCTGTAGAGGTGGGAGTTCCTCCTGCAGGGGGCAGGGTAACACCTCCTGATGTGCACACAAGTTCTGATTGGCCGTTGGTTGGGTCCCGCCCCTCACTTCTGCCTCTTGTAGATCTTGCGGGCGAGGCCGAGGAAGATCTCCTTGGACAGGCCATTGGCATGCTGGGAAATGAGGCTCTGCAGGCGCTGGTAGCTCTCCTCCTCATACTGAGTGTAGACCGCCGACAGATCCAAATCCTCGTACAACGCCTTCACCCGCCGCTCCTTCTCCGCCCCCTCCTGACCATAGTTCTCCTGTACAGAACGGGAAGGGTTAATCCTACAATCTGCCAATCAGGGTCAGAGGCTGGGGTGGGGCGGGGTTTACAATTCTCCAATCAGGGTCAGAGGCTGGGGTGGGGTGGGGCGGGGTTTACAATTCTCCTCCAATCAGGGTCAGAGGCTGGGGTTGGGTTAGGTACAACCCCCACCCTTTCCCAATCAGAGCCCAGGGATAGTAACCCCCATTCCCTCCACCCAACAATCAGGGGTCAAAGCTAAGAAATAGGTAACACCCCTCCTCCCACTGCCCACCAATCAGGGCCAAAGTCCTGAGACTAGCTCCGCCCCTGCACATTTTACTCACCTCTAGGATCTTCCTTTGCTCTGGACTGACCCTCTTCAACGCCTCCACCACCAGCCAGCCACATTTATTGTCCTGGATGTCGGTCCCAATCTTCCCCGTCACACTGGGGTCCCCATAGCAGTCCAGATAGTCGTCCTACGAGGGAAGCCGGAGGATCAACATAACAGCCAGGAAACCAGCATTTTCAGGAGCTCCACAAGAGCAGCCATTGTATTCAACTTATGGCAAGTTTACCAGCGATAGAAGATTGCTAGAGGAGCCTGCCAATGGCTGAGACAGCGGCTCCGCCCCCAGATCCACAACCCCACCCACACACCAAACAGCCCCTCCCCCAGAGACACAACCCCACCCACACAAACGGCCCCTCCCCCAGATCCACAACCGCACCCACCCACCAAACGGCCCCTCCCCCAGATCCACAACCGCACCCACCCACCAAACGGCCCCTCCCCCAGAGACACAACCCCACCCACACCAAACAGCCTCTCCCCCAGATCCACAACCCCACCCACACACCAAACAGCCCCTTCCCCAGTGACACAACCCCACCCACACACCAAACAGCCCCTCCCCCAGTGACAACCCCAGACACAGCAACCCCACCCACCAAACAGCCCCTCCCCCAGAGACACAACCCTGGACACAGCAGCCCCACCTACACACCAAACAGCCCCTCCCACAAATCAACATCCCGTAAAACAGTGGCCCCACCCACAAACCAAACAGCCCCTCCCCCAGACAGCAGCCCCACCCACACACCAAACAGCCCCTCCCCCAGATCCACAACCCTGGACACAGCAGCCCCACCTACACACCCAACTGCCCCTCCCCTAGATCAACAACACTGGAGACAGCGGCCCCACCCACACAAATATCCCTTCCCCAGATCAACATCCCTGAAAACAGAGGCCCCACGCACCAGAAAGTCCCTCCCCCCATCAACTTCCCTGGAGACAGCGGCTCCACCCACACAACTCCATAGTCACACAGGCCTCACTGGCCCCTCCCACACACCTGGATCTGGAAGAACTCGCCCATCTCCAGCAGGATGGTCCTGGCATTGCCGTGTTCTTCCTCGCCGTCTATGCCGGCCTGGAGGAGGAGAGATAGGGGATGAGCGGGGGCAGGGATGCAGTGAGGGGAGGAAACGCCCCCAGCCACACCCAGAACTCACCATGTACATGGCGGCAGCCACGGGAAGGTAGAAGGAATAGAACGCCGTCTTATATTTCACTATGGATTTATATCTGTCAGGAGAGGCGGGAATTAGAATAGTTCAATCATACCACCAACTGACCAATGAGGGCAAAGATAACAAGGAGAGCTCCGCCCATCTCTAGATAGAGAACATCTCACCTGGCCTCCGTGTATCTGTCCAAATCCACCTTCCCCGGCTGAGAGGTGATGAGGTCCAGAGCCTGGCCCAACTCTGTCTGGTAGGAGGTCTGTAAGAGACATGAGAGAGATGAGACAAGAGAAGGGGGGAAAGAGAAGAGAAGGGGGGAAAGAGAAGAGAAGGGGTAGAAGAGAAGGGGTAGAAGAGAAGGAGAAGGGGTAGAAGAGAAGGAGAAGGAGAAGGGGTAGAAGAGAAGGAGAAGGAGAAGGGGGAAGAGAAGGAGAAGGAGAAGGGGGAAGAAAAGGAGAAGGAGAAGGGGGAAGAAAAGGAGAAGGAGAAGGGGGAAGAAAAGGAGAACGAGAAGGGGTAGAAGAGAAGAGAAGGAGAAGGGGTAGAAGAGAAGAGAAGGAGAAGGGGTAGAAGAGAAGGAGAAGGGGTAGAAGAGAAGGAGAAGGGGTAGAAGAGAAGGAGAAGGAGAAGGGGTAGAAGAGAAGAGAACGAGAAGGGGTAGAAGAGAAGAGAACGAGAAGGGGTAGAAGAGGACGAGAAGGGGTAGAAGAGAAGAGAAGAGGACGAGAAGGGGTAGAAGAGAAGAACGAGAAGGGGTAGAAGAGAAGAGAAGGAGGAGAAGGAGAAGGAGAAGGGGGAAGAAAAGGAGAACGAGAAGGGGTGGAAGAGAAGAGAAGGAGAAGGGGGAAGAGAAGGAGTAGAAGAGAAGGAGAAGGGGTAGAAGACAAGGAGAACGAGAAGGGGGAAGAGAACGAGAAGGGGGGAGAGAAGGAGAACGAGAAGGGGGGAAGAAAAGGAGAACGAGAAGGGGGGAAGAAAAGGAGAACGAGAAGGGGGGAAGAAAAGGAGAACGAGAAGGGGGGAAGAAAAGGAGAACGAGAAGGGGGGAAGAAAAGGAGAACGAGAAGGGGGGAAGAAAAGGAGAACGAGAAGGGGGGAAGAAAAGGAGAACGAGAAGGGGGGAAGAAAAGGAGAACGAGAAGGGGTAGAAGAGACGAGAAGGGGTAGAAGAGACGAGAAGGGGTAGAAGAGAAGGAGAAGGGGTAGAAGAGAAGAACGAGAAGGGGTAGAAGAGAAGGAGAACGAGAAGGGGTAGAAGAGAAGAGGAGGGGTAGAAGAGAAGAGGACAAGAAGGGGTAGAAGAGAAGGAGAAGGGTAGAAGAGAAGGAGAAGGGGTAGAAGAGAAGGAGAAGGGGTAGAAGAGAAGAGAAGAGAAGGAGAAGGAGAAGGGATAGAAGAGAAGGAGAAGGAGAAGGGGGAAGAGAAGGAGAAGGAGAAGGGGGAAGAGAAGGAGAAGGAGAAGGGGGAAGAGAAGGAGAAGGAGAAGGGGGAAGAGAAGGAGAAGGGGGAAGAGAAGGAGAAGGGGGAAGAGAAGGAGAAGGGGTAGAAGAGAAGGAGAAGGGGTAGAAGAGAAGGAGAAGGGGTAGAAGAGAAGAGAAGAGAAGAGAAGGAGAAGGAGAAGGGATAGAAGAGAAGGAGAAGGAGAAGGGATAGAAGAGAAGGAGAAGGAGAAGGGGGAAGAGAAGGAGAACGAGAAGGGGTAGAAGAGACGAGAAGGGGTAGAAGAGAAGGAGAAGGGGTAGAAGAGAAGAACGAGAAGGGGTAGAAGAGAAGGAGAACGAGAAGGGGTAGAAGAGAAGAGGAGGGGTAGAAGAGAAGAGGACAAGAAGGGGTAGAAGAGAAGGAGAAGGGTAGAAGAGAAGGAGAAGGGGTAGAAGAGAAGGAGAAGGGGTAGAAGAGAAGAGAAGAGAAGGAGAAGGGGTAGAAGAGAAGAGAAGAGAAGGAGAAGGAGAAGGGGGAAGAGAAGGAGAAGGAGAAGGGGGAAGAGAAGGAGAAGGAGAAGGGGGAAGAGAAGGAGAAGGAGAAGGGGGAAGAGAAGGAGAAGGAGAAGGGGGAAGAGAAGGAGAAGGAGAAGGGGGAAGAGAAGGAGAAGGGGGAAGAGAAGGAGAAGGGGGAAGAGAAGGAGAAGGGGGAAGAGAAGGAGAAGGGGTAGAAGAGAAGGAGAAGGGGTAGAAGAGAAGAGAAGAGAAGAGAAGGAGAAGGAGAAGGGATAGAAGAGAAGGAGAAGGAGAAGGGGGAAGAGAAGGAGAAGGAGAAGGGGGAAGAGAAGGAGAAGGAGAAGGGGGAAGAGAAGGAGAAGGAGAAGGGGGAAGAGAAGGAGAAGGGGGAAGAGAAGGAGAAGGGGGAAGAGAAGGAGAAGGGGGAAGAGAAGGAGAAGGGGGAAGAGAAGGAGAAGGGGGAAGAGAAGGAGAAGGGGGAAGAGAAGGAGAAGGGGGAAGAGAAGGAGAAGGGGGAAGAGAAGGAGAAGGGGGAAGAGAAGGAGAAGGGGGAAGAGAAGGAGAAGGGGGAAGAGAAGGAGAAGGGGGAAGAGAAGGAGAAGGGGGAAGAGAAGGAGAAGGGGGAAGAGAAGGAGAAGGGGGGAGAGAAGGAGAAGGAGAAGGGGGAAGAGAAGGAGAAGGAGAAGGGGGAAGAGAAGGAGAAGGGGGAAGAGAAGGAGAAGGGGGAAGAGAAGGAGAAGGGGGAAGAGAAGGAGAAGGGGGGAGAGAAGGAGAAGGAGAAGGGGGAAGAGAAGGAGAAGGAGAAGGGGGAAGAGAAGGAGAAGGAGAAGGGGGAAGAGAAGGAGAAGGGGGAAGAGAAGGAGAAGGGGGAAGAGAAGGAGAAGGGGGAAGAGAAGGAGAAGGGGGAAGAGAAGGAGAACGAGAAGGGGTAGAAGAGAAGGAGGACGAGACGGGGAGAAGAGGACGAGAAGGGGTAGAAGAGAAGGAGAACGAGAAGGGATAGAAGAAAAGGAGAACGAGAAGGGGTAGAAGAGAAGAGAAGGAGAAGGGGTAGAAGAGAAGAGAAGGAGAAGGGGTAGAAGAGAAGAGAAGGAGAAGGGGTAGAAGAGAAGAGAAGGAGAAGGGGTAGAAGAGAAGGAGAACGAGAAGGGGTAGAAGAGAAGGAGAACGAGAAGGGGTAGAAGAGAAGGAGAACGTAGAAGAGAAGAGAAGAGGAGGGGTAGAAGAGAAGAGGACAAGAAGGGGTAGAAGAGAAGGAGAAGGGGTAGAAGAGAAGAGAAGGAGAACGAGAAGGGGGAAGAGAAGGAGAAGGGGGAAGAGAAGGAGAACGAGAAGGGGTAGAAGAGAAGAGGACGAGACGGGGGAGAAGAGGACGAGAAGGGGTAGAAGAGAAGGAGAACGAGAAGGGATAGAAGAGAAGGAGAACGAGAAGGGGTAGAAGAGAAGGAGAACGAGAAGGGGTAGAAGAGAAGGAGAACGAGAAGGGGTAGAAGAGAAGGAGAACGAGAAGAGGACGAGAAGGGGGAGAAGAGGACGAAAAGGGGTAGAAGAGAAGGAGAAGGGGGAAGAGAAGGGGTAGAAGAGAAGGAGAAGGGGGAAGAGAAGGAGAAGGGGGAAGAGAAGGAGAAGGGGGAAGAGAAGGAGAAGGGGGAAGAGAAGGAGAAGGGGGAAGAGAAGGAGAAGGGGGAAGAGAAGGAGAAGGGGGAAGAGAAGGAGAAGGGGGAAGAGAAGAGAAGGAGAAGGGGGAAGAGAAGAGAAGGAGAAGGGGGAAGAGAAGAGAACGAGAAGGGGGAAGAAAAGGAGAACGAGAAGGGGGAAGAAAAGGAGAACGAGAAGGGGGAAAAAAAGGAGAACGAGAAGGGGGTAGAAGAGAAGGAGAAGGGGTAGAAGAGAAGGAGAAGGGGTAGAAGAGAAGGAGAAGGGGTAGAAGAGAAGGAGAAGGGGTAGAAGAGAAGGAGAAGGGGGAAGAGAAGGAGAAGGGGGAAGAGGAGAACGAGAAGGGGAACGAGAAGGGGAACGAGAAGGGGAACGAGAAGAGGACGAGAAGGGGTAGAAGAGGAGAGGACGAGAAGGGGTAGAAGAGGAGAGGACGAGAAGGGGTAGAAGAGGAGAGGACGAGAAGGGGTAGAAGAGAAGAGGACGAGAAGGGGTAGAAGAGAAGAGGACGAGAAGGGGTAGAAGAGAAGAGGACGAGAAGGGGTAGAAGAGAAGAGGACGAGAAGGGAAGAGAAGAGGACGAGAAGAGAAGAGGACGAGAAGGGGGAAGAGAAGAGGACGAGAAGGGGGAAAAGAAGAGGACGAGAAGGGGGAAGAGAAGAGGACGAGAAGGGAAGATGTAACAAAGTCACTCAGGACAGGGACTTTTGGAGGGAACTGCAGGCTGGCCTCTTGCCTACTGACTATGGGCCCTGGTTTGTGAGGAACACTGCTCTTTGTGAGGTGTATGCTAGGGGGGGACCCTTGGAGTAATCTTACTTCTCCCCAGGACACACAGACTCTAGGCCTAGGATCCATGGTAAAGGCTTGGCTGCCTATTACCAATAGAAGATGACTCCGCACAGTCAGACTCATGGCAGACGCTAATATCAGCTCACCCACCCGTCTTCCACACATTGTTGATTATAACTCACCTATTGCCTACTGTGGGTTCTGTGTTTACACTTATAATAATGTGTGTTGTACTTCATGAGCTCAATGACAGCACGTCTGCTAGTTAATTAGCTCACTGTCATCTATTAGTCGCTAGTGGGAAAGTAGAATTCGGTTTGTGTTGGTTGTTCCTTAGATATGTTAATTCTATTTCTGTAGACAATTTCATCTGCATATGATAATGTAATCAGGCACCTGACCTGGTGGGGTATATATACGGTGTGAGTTCGTTCAATAAAGGTTCCAGATCTTATACAAGCTAAGTTGTCGGTTAGTTTTGTATGGAGGGTGGCTGGAATATCTGATATCTATGTTCAGACTGGAGGAAGCCGTATACTGACAGAAGAAGAGAGAGAGAGAAGGGAAAGAGCAGAAGAAGAGCGGTAAGAGACGCTCACCTCCAGGAAGAGCTCCAGCAGGTTGAGGTAATATGGCTGTTGGCGGCAATACTTCCTCAGCACGCGGTATATACACGCCTCCAGCAAGAAGGAGTCATTGATGGCGTCCAATCCAATGCCAGCCTGAGCCAGAACACAACAGAATCACAACCACTGCAGATAACCCATCATCATCCACCACCCCACCCCCACTATTATCACCTACCTGCCCCTCCCCATCATCATCCACCACCCCACCCCCACTATTATCACCTGTCTGCCCCTCCCCATCATCATCCACCACCCCACCCCCACTATTATCACCTACCTGCCCCTCCCCATCATCATCCACCACCCCACCCCCACTATTATCACCTGTCTGCCCCTCCCCATCATCATCCACCACCCCACCCCCACTATTATCACCTACCTACCCCTCCCCATCATCATCATCCACCACCCCACCCCCACTATTATCACCTGCCTGCCCCTCCCCATCATCATCCACCACCCCACCCCCACTATTATCACCTGCCTGCCCCTTCCCATCATCATCCACCACCCCACCCCCACTTTATCACCTACCTGCCCCTCCCCATCATCATCCACCACCCCACCCCCACTATTATCACCTGTCTGCCCCTCCCCATCATCATCCACCACCCCACCCCCACTATTATCACCTGCCTGCCCCTCCCCATCATCATCCACCACCCCACCCCCACTATTATCACCTACCTACCCCTCCCCATCATCATCCACCACCCCACCCCCACTATTATCACCTGCCTGCCCCTCCCCATCATCATCCACCACCCCACCCCCACTATTATCACCTGCCTGCCCCTCCCCATCATCATCCACCACCCCACCCCCACTATTATCACCTACCTGCCCCTCCCCATCATCATCCACCACCCCACCCCCACTATTATCACCTGCCTGCCCCTCCCCATCATCATCCACCACCCCACCCCCACTATTATCACCTACCTGCCCCTCCCCATCATCATACACTACCCCACCCCCACTTATCACCTGCCTGCCCCTCCCCATCATCTACCCCACCCCCACTATTATCACCTACCTGCCCCTCCCCATCATCATCCACAACCCCATCCCCACTATTATCACCTGCCTGCCCCTCCCCATCATCATCCACCACCCCACCCCCCACTATTATCACCTGCCTGCCCCTCCCCATCATCATCCACCACCCCACCCCCCACTATTATCACCTGCCTGCCCCTCCCCATTATCATACACTACCCCACCCCCACTATTATCACCTGCCTGCCCCTCCCCATTATCATACACTACCCCACCCCCACTATTATCACCTGCCTGCCCCTCCCCATCATCATCCACCACCCCACCCCTACTATTATCACCTGCCTGCCCCTCCCCATCATCATCCACCACCCCACCCCCACTATTATCACCTGCCTGCCCCTCCCCATTATCATACACTACCCCACCCCACTATTATCACCTGCCTGCCCCTCCCCATTATCATACACTACCCCACCCCCACTATTATCACCTGCCTGCCCCTCCCCATTATCATACACTACCCCACCCCCACTATTATCACCTGCCTGCCCCTCCCCATCATCATCCACCACCCCACCCCCACTATTATCACCTGCCTGCCCCTCCCCATTATCATACACTACCCCACCCCCACTATTATCACCTGCCTGCCCCTCCCCATTATCATCCACCACCCCACTATTATCACCTACCTGCCCCTCCCCATCATCATCCACAACCCCATCCCCACTATTATCACCTGCCTGCCCCTCCCCATCATCATCCACCACCCCACCCCCCACTATTATCACCTGCCTGCCCCTCCCCATCATCATCCACCACCCCACCCCCACTATTATCACCTGCCTGCCCCTCCCCATTATCATACACTACCCCACCCCCACTATTATCACCTGCCTGCCCCTCCCCATTATCATACACTACCCCACCCCCACTATTATCACCTGCCTGCCCCTCCCCATCATCATCCACCACCCCACCCCCCACTATTATCACCTGCCTGCCCCTCCCCATCATCATACACCACCCCACCCCCACTATTATCACCTGCCTGCCCCTCCCCATCATCATACACTACCCCACCCCGCTGTGATTCTTTTTCATTATCCATGATGGAAGGCAGTGGTACCCCTCCCCCCAGCACCTCACCTGTTTGTACCAGCAGGGCTGACCACGACGGGTCACAGAATTGTCCATGATGTCATCGGCCACCAGGAAGAAAGCCTGGAGCTGAAGAAGAACAGAGGGGGGAGGGATCAATAAGGGGACAATCACATGATACACGTCACCCCCCTCCCCCGGTGCAGCGCACTCACCAGCTCCACACACCAGCCCACCGCCAGAGCCCGTTGGATGTTTCCATCTTTCTGCAGATCCGGTCCCACCAGTTCCCGGAAGGCGGCCAGAACCGTCATTCCTCGGTTACACTTCCCCCCGGGGGTGTTGTATTCCAGGACCTGCGGGGGAGGGGAGAAGGTCACATGACAAAGCACTGTGTAATAGGAGGGACCAGGGTGAGAGGGGGCGGGCTTACCTTTCGTAGGCGGGAAATGGCATCCCCCACCTCTGGGTGACCCCAATCCTCCGCCGTCAGATCCTGGACGATGGTCTGGAAGAAGCTGGAGAACTCCAGGCGCTCAGCTGACGCCTCTGATGACTTGGTGCCGCTCATTGTACTGACCTGGGGGCGGGAACATGGGAGGAGTTAGCCTCAGTCTTTACTCACCCCCCAACCCCAATCTGGGCCATGGGTCTATGGGGAAGATCTTCCTCTGGTGCCATGGCTACAGAACCCATGACCAAGTGACCTCCTGTGTATGGGCAAGCTCCTCCCATGGGGGCGTAGCTACAGAACCCCTGACCAAGTGACCTCCTGTGTATGGGCAAGCTCCTCCCATGGGGGCGTAGCTACAGAACCCCTGACCAAGTGACCTCCTGTGTATGGGAAAGCTCCTCCCATGGGGGCGTAGCTACAGAACCTCTGACCAAGTGACCTCCTGTGTATGGGAAAGCTCCTCCCATGGGGGCGTAGCTACAGAACCCATGACCAAGTGACCTCCTGTGTATGGGAAAGCTCCTCCCATGGGGGCGTAGCTACAGAACCCATGACCAAGTGACCTCCTGTGTATGGGAAAGCTCCTCCCATGGGGGCGTAGCTACAGAACCCCTGACCAAGTGACCTCCTGTGTATGGGAAAGCTCCTCCCATGGGGGTGTAGCTACAGAACCCATGACCAAGTGACCTCCTGTGTATGGGAAAGCTCCTCCCATGGGGGCGTAGCTACAGAACCTCTGACCAAGTGACCTCCTGTGTATGGGCAAGCTCCTCCCATGGGGGTGTAGCTACAGAACCTCTGACCAAGTGACCTCCTGTCTATGGGAAAGCTCCTCCCATGGGGGCGTAGCTACAGAACCCCTGACCAAGTGACCTCCCGACTATGGTGAAGCTCCTCCCAAGGGGCGGGGCAGGGAAGCTCTGACCAGATGATGACTTCATGTCTTCAAGGAGGTTCCTCCCGGGGATGGGGCTATGGAACTCATGTCTATGAGGAGGCTCCACCCCCAGGGTGTGGCTATAGAAGCTCTGAGCAAGTAAATCCATGTTTATGGAGAAGTGCCTCCCCTGGGGGCGGGGCTAGAGTAAATCTGTCAGGTGATGACATGTCTAAAGGGAAGCTCCATGTATATGGGGAGGCTCCTCCCCAAAGGGCGGGGATAGGGAAGGATCCTGTATACACCCACATTGAATCTCCACCCACTCCTCCCCAGGGCTTTATAGTGGGCGGAACTTCAATAGCAGCCTAGGACCCGCCCACAGGAGAAGCGGTGACACATTAGACGCACCGGAAGTCCGAGCCGCTGATCCCGGAAGTGGCGGCGCTCCCCGCACACCCCGGAGGGTCCCGGTGGTCGGTGATGCGAAGTTCTCCATTGCCCGGCGGTGGGCGGAGTCGCGGCGGCCAGCAAGGGGCGGAGCGTCCACCAGCGGCCTCTCAGCAGGAGGAGCCACATCCGGAGCTCACCCGGGAGCCCCGCCCACAGCAGGAGGAGGAGCCTGGTCACGTGTTCTTTTACATCGCTTGCCACCGCCCACACACGTCACTCCACAGGAAGTCCCCGCCCCCTCCTAAGCCAGAAGCAGCCAATAAAGACACAGCGACCAATCACAGGCCGGTGTTCTAAAATTTTGTCGGACCCGTGAAAAAATCGGATCTCGTCACTTCCGGTGACAGAGCGTCACAAAACAGTTGATAGGAGTCGTCCGTGCGCATGCGCAGAAGACATTTTTCGAGGTTTGGCAAAATTATAACAGAGAACGGACAGCTGATTGAGAGGAGGCGGGGCTGAGGTGCGACGGAGGACGGAGGACACATATGCAGAGCTGAATAGAGGAGGCGGGACGGAGGTGCGGCCGTGTAATAAATGCAGGACTTAAGCGACTCCTTCTGTTTTATTATCTTTACTAATTATCGTATTATTTACCCTTCGGATTTCATGACATTTAGTATTTCTATAATGCAAAATAAGAAATAATGTAATGAAATCCGAAGGATAAATAATACGATAATTACTAAAGATAATAAAACAAGGAGTCGCTAAAGTCCTGCATTCATTACACGGCCGCACCTCCGTCCCGCCTCCTCTATTCAGCTCTGCAGATGACGCGGCGGTGTCTTCCGTCCCACCTCAGCCCCGCCTCCTCTCATTCAACTGCCCGCTCTGTGTTATAAGTTTACCAAACCAAGATAATGTCTGGTGCGCATGCGCACTTGAGACTCCCATAACCGGAAGTGACGAGGTCCGATTTTTTCACGGGTCCGACAAAATTTTACAACACCGGAATTCTAGGGAGGAATCTAACTGGCTGTCAGTAAAATGGGGGAGGGGCAGGCATTGCAGATAAAACAATGCCCCTCCCCCCACAGCACTGTCCAATTATAGGAGGAGCCTAACTAATCATTACAGCCAATCAACGTCCTACAGAGCAACCTGAGCTCCTCCCCCTCACTTCCGGTGTCACTGCCCCGCACCCTCCCCTCATTCTATCACATCAATAAACAAGACTCCGCCCCCCATCATACCTGTCCCCTCCCCCCTCTGTCATCTCCTCTCCTCTCCCCTCCCCTCCTCTGTCATCTCCTCTCCTCTCCTCTCCTCTCCCATCTCCATCCCTCTCCTCTCCCCTCCGTCATCTCCTCTCCTCTCTCCTCTCCTCTCCTCTCCTCTGTCATCTCCTCTCCTCTCCCATCTCCATCCCTCTCCTCTCCTCTCCCCTCCGTCATCTCCTCTCCTCTCCCATCTCCATCCCTCTCCTCTCCCCTCCGTCATCTCCTCTCCTCTCTCCTCTGTCATCTCCATCCCTCTCCTCTGTCATCTCCTCTCCTCTCCTCTGTCATCTCCTCTCCTCTCCCATCTCCATCCCTCTCCTCTCCCCTCCGTCATCTCCTCTCCTCTCTCCTCTCCTCTCCTCTGTCATCTCCTCTCCTCTCCCATCTCCATCCCTCTCCTCTCCCCTCCGTCATCTCCTCTCCTCTCCCATCTCCATCCCTCTCCTCTCCCCTCCGTCATCTCCTCTCCTCTCCTCTCCTCTGTCATCTCCTCTCCTCTCCCATCTCCATCCCTCTCCTCTCCCCTCCGTCATCTCCTCTCCTCTCTCCTCTCCTCTCCTCTGTCATCTCCATCCCTCTCCTCTGTCATCTCCTCTCCTCTCCTCTGTCATCTCCTCTCCTCTCCTCTGTCATCTCCTCTCCTCTCCCATCTCCATCCCTCTCCTCTCCCCTCCGTCATCTCCTCTCCTCTCCCATCTCCTCTCCTCTGTCATCTCCTCTCCTCTCCTCTCCTCTCCTCTGTCATCTCCTCTCCTCTGTCATCTACTCTCCTCTCCCATCTCCATCCCTCTCCTCTCCCCTCCGTCATCTCCTCTCCTCTCCCATCTCCATCCCTCTCCTCTCCCCTCCGTCATCTCCTCTCCTCTCCTCTGTCATCTCCATCCCTCTCCTCTGTCATCTCCTCTCCTCTCCTCTGTCATCTCCTCTCCTCTCCCATCTCCATCCCTCTCCTCTCCCCTCCGTCATCTCCTCTCCTCTCTCCTCTCCTCTCCTCTGTCATCTCCTCTCCTCTCCCATCTCCATCCCTCTCCTCTCCCCTCCGTCATCTCCTCTCCTCTGTCATCTCCTCTCCTCTCCTCTCCTCTGTCATCTCCTCTCCTCTCCCATCTCCATCCCTCTCCTCTCCCCTCCGTCATCTCCTCTCCTCTCCCATCTCCATCCCTCTCCTCTCCCCTCCGTCATCTCCTCTCCTCTCTCCTCTCCTCTCCTCTCCTCTGTCATCTCCTCTCCTCTCCCATCTCCATCCCTCTCCTCTCCCCTCCGTCATCTCCTCTCCTCTCCTCTCCCATCTCCATCCCTCTCCTCTCCCCTCCGTCATCTCCTCTCCTCTCCTCTGTCATCTCCATCCCTCTCCTCTGTCATCTCCTCTCCTCTCCTCTGTCATCTCCTCTCCCCTCCCATCTCCATCCCTCTCCTCTCCCCTCCGTCATCTCCTCTCCTCTCTCCTCTCCTCTCCTCTGTCATCTCCTCTCCTCTCCCATCTCCATCCCTCTCCTCTCCCCTCCGTCATCTCCTCTCCTCTCCCATCTCCATCCCTCTCCTCTCCCCTCCGTCATCTCCTCTCCTCTCTCCTCTCCTCTGTCATCTCCTCTCCCATCTCCATCCCTCTCCTCTCCCCTCCGTCATCTCCTCTCCTCTCTCCTCTCCTCTGTCATCTCCTCTCCTCTCCCATCTCCATCCCTCTCCTCTCCCCTCCGTCATCTCCTCTCCTCTCCCATCTCCATCCCTCTCCTCTCCCCTCCGTCATCTCCTCTCCTCTCCTCTCCTCTGTCATCTCCTCTCCTCTCCCATCTCCATCCCTCTCCTCTCCCCTCCGTCATCTCCTCTCCTCTCCTCTCCTCTGTCATCTCCATCCCTCTCCTCTGTCATCTCCTCTCCTCTCCTCTGTCATCTCCTCTCCTCTGTCATCTCCTCTCCTCTCCCATCTCCATCCCTCTCCTCTCCCCTCCGTCATCTCCTCTCCTCTCCCATCTCCATCCCTCTCCTCTCCCCTCCGTCATCTCCTCTCCTCTCCTCTGTCATCTCCATCCCTCTCCTCTGTCATCTCCTCTCCTCTCCTCTCCTCTGTCATCTCCTCTCCTCTCCTCTGTCATCTCCTCTCCTATCTCCATCCCTCTCCTCTCCCCTCCGTCATCTCCTCTCCTCTCCCATCTCCATCCCTCTCCTCTCCCCTCCGTCATCTCCTCTCCTCTCCTCTCCTCTGTCATCTCCATCCCTCTCCTCTGTCATCTCCTCTCCTCTCCTCTGTCATCTCCTCTCCTCTCCTCTGTCATCTCCTCTCCTCTCCCATCTCCATCCCTCTCCTCTCCCCTCCGTCATCTCCTCTCCTCTCCCATCTCCATCCCTCTCCTCTCCCCTCCGTCATCTCCTCTCCTCTCCTCTGTCATCTCCATCCCTCTCCTCTGTCATCTCCTCTCCTCTCCTCTGTCATCTCCTCTCCTCTCCTCTGTCATCTCCTCTCCTCTCCCATCTCCATCCCTCTCCTCTCCCCTCCGTCATCTCCTCTCCTCTCTCCTCTCCTCTCCTCTCCCATCTCCATCCCTCTCCTCTCCCCTCCATCATCTCCTCTCCTCTCTCCTCTCCTCTCCTCTGTCATCTCCTCTCCTCTCCTCTCCTCTGTCATCTCCTCTCCTCTCCCATCTCCATCCCTCTCCTCTCCCCTCCGTCATCTCCTCTCCTCTCCCATCTCCATCCCTCTCCTCTCCCCTCCGTCATCTCCTCTCCTCTCTCCTCTCCTCTCCTCTCCTCTGTCATCTCCATCCCTCTCCTCTCCCCTCCGTCATCTCCTCTCCTCTCTCCTCTCCCATCTCCATCCCTCTCCTCTCCCCTCCGTCATCTCCTCTCCTCTGTCATCTCCATCCCTCTCCTCTGTCATCTCCTCTCCTCTGTCATCTCCTCTCCTCTCCCATCTCCATCCCTCTCCTCTCCCCTCCGTCATCTCCTCTCCTCTCTCCTCTCCTCTCCTCTCCTCTGTCATCTCCTCTCCTCTCCCATCTCCATCCCTCTCCTCTCCCCTCCGTCATCTCCTCTCCTCTCCCATCTCCATCCCTCTCCTCTCCCCTCCGTCATCTCCTCTCCTCTCCTCTCCTCTGTCATCTCCTCTCCTCTCCCATCTCCATCCCTCTCCTCTCCGTCATCTCCTCTCCTCTCTCCTCTCCTCTGTCATCTCCATCCCTCTCCTCTGTCATCTCCTCTCCTCTCCTCTGTCATCTCCTCTCCTCTCTCCTCTCCTCTGTCATCTCCTCTCCCATCTCCATCCCTCTCCTCTCCCCTCCGTCATCTCCTCTCCTCTCTCCTCTCCTCTCCTCTGTCATCTCCTCTCCTCTCCCATCTCCATCCCTCTCCTCTCCCCTCCATCATCTCCTCTCCTCTCCTCTCCTCTGTCATCTCCTCTCCTCTCCCATCTCCATCCCTCTCCTCTCCGTCATCTCCTCTCCTCTCCTCTGTCATCTCCATCCCTCTCCTCTGTCATCTCCTCTCCTCTGTCATCTACTCTCCTCTCCCATCTCCATCCCTCTCCTCTCCCCTCCGTCATCTCCTCTCCTCTCCCATCTCCATCCCTCTCCTCTCCCCTCCGTCATCTCCTCTCCTCTCCTCTGTCATCTCCATCCCTCTCCTCTGTCATCTCCTCTCCTCTCCTCTGTCATCTCCTCTCCTCTCCCATCTCCATCCCTCTCCTCTCCCCTCCGTCATCTCCTCTCCTCTCTCCTCTCCTCTCCTCTGTCATCTCCTCTCCTCTCCCATCTCCCATCCCTCTCCTCTCCCCTCCGTCATCTCCTCTCCTCTGTCATCTCCTCTCCTCTCCTCTCCTCTGTCATCTCCTCTCCTCTCCCATCTCCATCCCTCTCCTCTCCCCTCCGTCATCTCCTCTCCTCTCCCATCTCCATCCCTCTCCTCTCCCCTCCGTCATCTCCTCTCCTCTCTCCTCTCCTCTCCTCTCCTCTGTCATCTCCTCTCCTCTCCCATCTCCATCCCTCTCTCTCCCCTCCGTCATCTCCTCTCCTCTCCTCTCCATCTCCATCCCTCTCCTCTCCCCTCCGTCATCTCCTCTCCTCTCCTCTGTCATCTCCATCCCTCTTCCTCTGTCATCTCCTCTCCTCTCCTCTGTCCATCTCCTCTCCCCTCCCATCTCCATCCCTCTCCTCTCCCCTCCGTCATCTCCTCTCCTCTCTCCTCTCCTCTCCTCTGTCATCTCCTCTCCTCTCCCATCTCCATCCCTCTCCTCTCCCCTCCGTCATCTCCTCTCCTCTCCCATCTCCATCCCTCTCCTCTCCCCTCCGTCATCTCCTCTCCTCTCTCCTCTCCTCTGTCATCTCCTCTCCCCATCTCCATCCCTCTCCTCTCCCCTCCGTCATCTCCTCTCCTCTCTCCTCTCCTCTGTCATCTCCTCTCCCTCCCATCTCCATCCCTCTCCTCTCCCCTCCGTCATCTCCTCTCCTCTCCCATCTCCATCCCTCTCCTCTCCCCTCCGTCATCTCCTCTCCTCTCCTCTCCCTCTGTCATCTCCTCTCCTCTCCATCTCCATCCCTCTCCTCTCCCCTCCGTCATCTCCTCTCCTCTCCTCTCCTCTGTCATCTCCATCCCTCTCCCTCTGTCATCTCCTCTCCTCTCCTCTGTCATCTCCTCTCCTCTGTCATCTCCTCTCCTCTCCCATCTCCATCCCTCTCCTCTCCCCTCCGTCATCTCCTCTCCTCTCCCATCTCCATCCCTCTCCTCTCCCCTCCGTCATCTCCTCTCCTCTCCTCTGTCATCTCCATCCCTCTCCTCTGTCATCTCCTCTCCTCTCCTCTCCCTCGCATCTCCTCTCCTCTCCTCTGTCATCTCCTCTCCTCTCCCATCTCCATCCCTCTCCTCTCCCCTCCGTCATCTCCTCTCCTCTCCCATCTCCATCCCTCTCCTCTCCCCTCCGTCATCTCCTCTCCTCTCCTCTCCTCTGTCATCTCCCATCCCTCTCCTCTGTCATCTCCTCTCCTCTCCTCTGTCATCTCCTCTCCTCTCCTCCTCTTCATCTCCTCTCCTCTCCCATCTCCATCCCTCTCCTCTCCCCTCCGTCATCTCCTCTCCTCTCCCATCTCCATCCCTCTCCTCTCCCCTCCGTCATCTCCTCTCCTCCTCCTCTGTCATCTCCATCCCTCTCCTCTGTCATCTCCTCTCCTCTCCTCTGTCATCTCCTCTCCTCTCCTCTGTCATCTCCTCTCCTCTTCCCATCTCCATCCCTCTCCTCTCCCCTCCGTCATCTCCTCTCCTCTCTCCTCTCCTCTCCTCTCCCATCTCCATCCCTCTCCTCTCCCCTCCATCATCTCCTCTCCTCTCTCCTCTCCTCTCCTCTGTCATCTCCTCTCCTCTCCTCTCCTCTGTCATCTCCTCTCCTCTCCCATCTCCATCCCTCTCCTCTCCCCTCCGTCATCTCCTCTCCTCTCCCATCTCCATCCCTCTCCTCTCCCCTCCGTCATCTCCTCTCCTCTCTCTCTCCTCTCCTCTCCTCTGTCATCTCCATCCCTCTCCTCTCCCCTCCGTCATCTCCTCTCCTCTCTCCTCTCCCATCTCCATCCCTCTCCTCTCCCCTCCGTCATCTCCTCTCCTCTGTCATCTCCATCCCTCTCCTCTGTCATCCCTCTCCTCTGTCATCTCCTCTCCTCTCCCATCTCCATCCCTCTCCTCTCCCCTCCGTCATCTCCTCTCCTCTCTCCTCTCCTCTCCTCTCCTCTGTCATCTCCTCTCCTCTCCCATCTCCATCCCTCTCCTCTCCCCTCCGTCATCTCCTCTCCTCTCCCATCTCCATCCCTCTCCTCTCCCCTCCGTCATCTCCTCTCCTCTCCTCTCCTCTGTCATCTCCTCTCCTCTCCCATCTCCATCCCTCTCCTCTCCGTCATCTCCTCTCCTCTCTCCTCTCCTCTGTCATCTCCATCCCTCTCCTCTGTCATCTCCTCTCCTCTCCTCTGTCATCTCCTCTCCTCTCTCCTCTCCTCTGTCATCTCCTCTCCCATCTCCATCCCTCTCCTCTCCCCTCCGTCATCTCCTCTCCTCTCTCCTCTCCTCTCCTCTGTCATCTCCTCTCCTCTCCCATCTCCATCCCTCTCCTCTCCCCTCCGTCATCTCCTCTCCTCTCCTCTCCTCTGTCATCTCCATCCCTCTCCTCTGTCATCTCCTCTCCTCTCCTCTCCTCCGTCATCTCCTCTCCTCTCCCCATCCCTCTCCTCTCTCCTCTCTCCTGTCATCTCCTCTCCTCTCCCATCTCCTCTCCTCTGTCCTCTCCTCTCCTCTGTCATCTCCTCTCCTCTCCTCTCCTCTCCTCTCCTCTCCTCTCCTCTGTCATCTCCTCTCCTCTCCTCTCCTCTCCTCTCCTCTCCTCTCCTCTCCTCTCCTCTCCTCTCCTCTCCTCTCCTCTCACCTCTGTTTCGGTTTCTCTCAGCCGGTCTCCTCCATGTCTCGGTTTCGTGCTATATATAGCCGGCTTCTCCTGTCCCCGCCCCCTCCTCGCGGTGTATGCTGGGATTGTAGTTCCTTGCAGCGCCCCTCCCATCTCTCTTCACACTCAGCACACTGCATTTCCCGGCATGCTTAGCGGCCACGTGTTCCCTCACCTCACCGCATCTGATTGGTCCGCAGAATCGTGTCAGGATGGTCAACTGCGATCTCCGCCAATCACCTTCATTGTCCACTCCTGAGACTCCGCCCTCCCGCAACTCCGCCAATCACCTTCATTGTCCACTCCTGAGACTCCGCCCTCCCGCAACTCCGCCAATCACACTACTCAGCCGATCTAAGGACCACGCCCACCCGCCTAGTTACCCCTTCCTTGCCGTAAAATTTGTGAATTTGAGGGAGGGGTTTACAAATCACCACACGCGTGTACAGTCCCCGCCCCCCAACATTCCCCTCCCCCCACACCCAGACTGAGAGCCCCCAACATTCCCCTCCCCCCCACACCCAGACTGAGAGCCCCCCCAACATTCCCTCCCCCCACCTAGACTGAGACCCCCAACATTCCCCTCCCCCCCACACCCAGACTGAGAGCCCCCCCAACATTCCCTCCCCCCACCTAGACTGAGAGCCCCCCAACATTCCCCTCCCCCACACCCAGACTGAGAGCCCCCCAACATTCCCCTCCCCCCCACACCCAGACTGAGAGCCCCCCAACATTCCCCTCCCCCCCACCCAGACTGAGGGCCCCCCAACATTCCCCTCCCCCACACCCAGACTGAGGGCCCCCCAACATTCCCCTCCCCCACACCCAGACTGAGACCCCCAACATTCCCCTCCCCCCACACCCAGACTGAGAGCCCCCCAACATTCCCCTCCCCCACACCCAGACTGAGAGCCCCCCAACATTCCCCTCCCCCACACCCAGACTGAGAGCCCCCCAACATTCCCCTCCCCCACACCCAGACTGAGGGCCCCCCAACATTCCCCTCCCCCCACACCCAGACTGAGAGCCCCCAACATTCCCTCCCCCCACACCCAGACTGAGAGCCCCCCAACATTCCCCTCCCCCCACACCCAGACTGAGAGCCCACAACATTCCCTCCCCCCACACCCAGACTGAGAGCCCCCCAACATTCCCCTCCCCCCACACCCAGACTGAGAGCCCCCCAACATTCCCCTCCCCCACACCCAGACTGAGAGCCCCCCAACATTCCCCTCCCCCACACCCAGACTGAGAGCCCCCCAACATTCCCCTCCCCCACACCCAGACTGAGAGCCCCCCAACATTCCCCTCCCCCCACACCCAGACCGAGGGCCCCCCAACATTCCCCTCCCCCACACCAACTGAGAGCCCCCAACATTCCCTCCCCCACACCCAGACTGAGAGCCCCCAACATTCCCTCCCCCCACCTAGACTGAGACCCCCAACATTCCCCTCCCCCCCACACCCAGACTGAGAGCCCCCCAACATTCCCCTCCCCCACACCCAGACTGAGAGCCCCCAACATTCCCCTCCCCCCCACCCAGACTGAGGGCCCCCCAACATTCCCCTCCCCCACACCCAGACTGAGAGCCCCCAACATTCCCCTCCCCCCCACCCAGACTGAGAGCCCCCCAACATTCCCCTCCCCCACACCCAGACTGAGAGCCCCCCAACATTCCCCTCCCCCCCACCCAGACTGAGGGCCCCCCAACATTCCCCTCCCCCACACCCAGACTGAGAGCCCCCAACATTCCCCTCCCCCCCACCCAGACTGAGAGCCCCCCAACATTCCCCTCCCCCCCACCCAGACTGAGAGCCCCCCAACATTCCCCTCCCCCCCACCCAGACTGAGGGCCCCCCAACATTCCCTCCCCCACACCCAGACTGAGAGCCCCCCAACATTCCCCTCCCCCACACCCAGACTGAGAGCCCCCCAACATTCCCTTCCCCACACCCAGACTGAGAGCCCCCCAACATTCCCCTCCCCCACACCCAGACTGAGGGCCCCCAACATTCCCCTCCCCCCACACCCAGACTGAGAGCCCCCCAACATTCCCCTCCCCCACACCCAGACTGAGAGCCCCCCAACATTCCCTTCCCCCACACCCAGACTGAGAGCCCCCCAACATTCCCCTCCCCCACACCCAGACTGAGAGCCCCCCAACATTCCCCTCCCCCACACCCAGACTGAGAGCCCCCCAACATTCCCCTCCCCCACACCCAGACTGAGAGCCCCCCAACATTCCCCTCCCCCACACCCAGACTGAGAGCCCCCCAACATTCCCTCCCCCACACCCAGACTGAGAGCCCCCAACATTCCCCTCCCCCACACCCAGACTGAGAGCCCCCCAACATTCCCCTCCCCCACACCCAGACTGAGAGCCCCCCAACATTCCCCTCCCCCACACCCAGACTGAGAGCCCCCCAACATTCCCCTCCCCCACACCAACTGAGAGCCCCCAACATTCCCTCCCCCCTACACCCCGACTGAGGGCCCCCCAACATTCCCTCCCCCCACCTAGACTGAGAGCCCCCCAACATTCCCCTCCCCCACACCAACTGAGAGCCCCCCAACATTCCCCTCCCCCACACCAACTGAGAGCCCCCCAACATTCCCCTCCCCCACACCCAGACTGAGAGCCCCCCAACATTCCCCCCCCCACACCCAGACTGAGAGCCCCCCAACATTCCCCTCCCCCACACCAACTGAGAGCCCCCCAACATTCCCCTCCCCCACACCCAGACTGAGAGCCCCCAACATTCCCCTCCCCCACACCCAGACTGAGAGCCCCCCAACATTCCCCTCCCCCACACCCAGACTGAGAGCCCCCAACATTCCCCTCCCCCCCACCCAGACTGAGAGCCCCCCAACATTCCCCTCCCCCACACCCAGACTGAGAGCCCCCAACATTCCCCTCCCCCACACCCAGACTGAGAGCCCCCCAACATTCCCTTCCCCCCCACCCAGACTGAGAGCCCCCCAACATTCCCCTCCCCCACACCCAGACTGAGAGCCCCCAACATTCCCCTCCCCCACACCCAGACTGAGAGCCCCCCAACATTCCCCTCCCCCACACCCAGACTGAGAGCCCCCAACATTCCCCTCCCCCCACACCCAGACTGAGAGCCCCCCAACATTCCCTCCCCCACACCCAGACTGAGGGCCCCCCAACATTCCCCTCCCCCCACACCCAGACTGAGGGCCCCCCAACATTCCCCTCCCCCCACCCAGACTGAGGGCCCCCAACATTCCCCTCCCCCACACCCAGACTGAGAGCCCCCCAACATTCCCTCCCCACACCCAGACTGAGACCCCCAACATTCCCCTCCCCCACACCCAGACTGAGAGCCCCCCAACATTCCCCTCCCCCCCACCCAGACTGAGGGCCCCCAACATTCCCCTCCCCCCACCCAGACTGAGAGCCCCCCAACATTCCCCTCCCCCCCACCCAGACTGAGAGCCCCCCAACATTCCCCTCCCCCCACACCCAGACTGAGGGCCCCCCAACATTCCCTCCCCACACCCAGACTGAGACCCCCAACATTCCCCTCCCCCACACCCAGACTGAGAGCCCCCCAACATTCCCCTCCCCCACACCCAGACTGAGGGCCCCCCAACATTCCCTCCCCACACCCAGACTGAGACCCCCAACATTCCCTTCCCCACACCCAGACTGAGAGCCCCCCAACATTCCCCTCCCCCACACCCAGACTGAGGGCCCCCCAACATTCCCCTCCCCCACACCCAGACTGAGAGCCCCCCAACATTCCCCTCCCCCACACCCAGACTGAGAGCCCCCCAACATTCCCCTCCCCCACACCCAGACTGAGAGCCCCCCAACATTCCCTCCCCCACACCCAGACTGAGACCCCCAACATTCCCCTCCCCCACACCCAGACTGAGAGCCCCCCAACATTCCCCTCCCCCACACCCAGACTGAGAGCCCCCCAACATTCCCCTCCCCCACACCCAGACTGAGAGCCCCCCAACATTCCCCTCCCCCACACCAACTGAGAGCCCCCAACATTCCCTCCCCCTACACCCCGACTGAGGGCCCCCCAACATTCCCTCCCCCCACCTAGACTGAGAGCCCCCCAACATTCCCCTCCCCCACACCAACTGAGAGCCCCCCAACATTCCCCTCCCCCACACCAACTGAGAGCCCCCCAACATTCCCCTCCCCCACACCCAGACTGAGAGCCCTCCAACATTCCCCCCCCCCCACACCCAGACTGAGAGCCCCCCAACATTCCCCTCCCCCACACCCAGACTGAGAGCCCCCAACATTCCCCTCCCCCACACCCAGACTGAGAGCCCCCCAACATTCCCCTCCCCCACACCCAGACTGAGAGCCCCCCAACATTCCCCTCCCCCACACCCAGACTGAGAGCCCCCAACATTCCCCTCCCCCCCACCCAGACTGAGAGCCCCCCAACATTCCCCTCCCCCACACCCAGACTGAGAGCCCCCAACATTCCCCTCCCCCACACCCAGACTGAGAGCCCCCCAACATTCCCTTCCCCCCCACCCAGACTGAGAGCCCCCCAACATTCCCCTCCCCCACACCCAGACTGAGAGCCCCCAACATTCCCCTCCCCCACACCCAGACTGAGAGCCCCCCAACATTCCCCTCCCCCACACCCAGACTGAGAGCCCCCAACATTCCCCTCCCCCCACACCCAGACTGAGAGCCCCCCAACATTCCCCTCCCCCACACCAACTAAGGGGCCCCCAACATTCCCCTCCCCCCCCACCCAGACTGAGGGCCCCCCAACATTCCCTTCCCCACACCCAGACTGAGGGCCCCCCAACATTCCCCTCCCCCACACCCAGACTGAGGGCCCCCAACATTCCCCTCCCCCCCACCCAGACTGAGAGCCCCCCAACATTCCCTCCCCCACACCCAGACTGAGGGCCCCCCAACATTCCCCTCCCCCCACACCCAGACTGAGGGCCCCCCAACATTCCCCTCCCCCCCACCCAGACTGAGGGCCCCCAACATTCCCCTCCCCCCCACCCAGACTGAGAGCCCCCCAACATTCCCTCCCCCACACCCAGACTGAGGGCCCCCCAACATTCCCCTCCCCCCACACCCAGACTGAGGGCCCCCAACATTCCCCTCCCCCCACACCCAGACTGAGGGCCCCCAACATTCCCCTCCCCCCCACCCAGACTGAGAGCCCCCCAACATTCCCTCCCCCACACCCAGACTGAGGGCCCCCCAACATTCCCCTCCCCCCACACCCAGACTGAGGGCCCCCAACATTCCCCTCCCCCCACACCCAGACTGAGGGCCCCCAACATTCCCCTCCCCCCCCACCCAGACTGAGAGCCCCCCAACATTCCCTCCCCCACACCCAGACTGAGGGCCCCCCAACATTCCCCTCCCCCCACACCCAGACTGAGAGCCCCCCAACATTCCCCTCCCCCACCCAGACTGAGGGCCCCCCAACATTCCCTCCCCCACACCCAGACTGAGGGCCCCCCAACATTCCCTTCCCCCACACCAACTGAGAGCCCCCCAACATTCCCTCCCCCACACCCAGACTGAGGGCCCCCAACATTCCCCTCCCCCACACCCAGACTGAGAGCCCCCCAACATTCCCCTCCCCCACACCCAGACTGAGGGCCCCCAACATTCCCCTCCCCCCCACCCAGACTGAGAGCCCCCAACATTCCCCTCCCCCACCCAGACTGAGAGCCCCCCAACATTCCCTCCCCCACACCCAGACTGAGGGCCCCCCAACTTTCCCCTCCTTCTACACCCAGACCAAGGGCCCCCCAACATTCCCCTCCCCCCCACCCAGACTGAGAGCCCCCCAACATTCCCCCCCCCCACACCCAGACTGAGAGCCCCCCAACATTCCCCTCCCCCACACCCAGACTGAGAGCCCCCCAACATTCCCTCCCCCACACCCAGACTGAGAGCCCCCCAACCTTCCCTCCCCCACACCCAGACTGAGGGCCCCCAACATTCCCTCCCCCCCACCCAGACTGAGAGCCCCCCAACATTCCCCTCCCCCACACCCAGACTGAGAGCCCCCCAACATTGCCCTCCCCCACACCCCGACTGAGGGCCCCCCAACTTTCCCCTCCTTCTACACCCAGACCAAGGGCCCCCCAACATTCCCCTCCCCCACACCCAGACTGAGAGCCCCCCAACATTCCCCTCCCCCACACCCCGACTGAGGGCCCCCCAACTTTCCCCTCCTTCTACACCCAGACCAAGGGCCCCCCAACATTCCCCTCCCCCACACCCAGACTGAGAGCCCCCCAACATTCCCCCCCCCCACACCCAGACTGAGAGCCCCCCAACATTCCCCTCCCCCACACCCAGACTGAGAGCCCCCCAACATTCCCTCCCCCACACCCAGACTGAGAGCCCCCCAACATTCCCTTCCCCCACACCCAGACTGAGGGCCCCCCAACATTCCCCTCCCCCCACACCCAGACTGAGACCCCCAACATTCCCCTCCCCCACACCCAGACTGAGAGCCCCCCAACATTCCCCTCCCCCACACCCAGACTGAGGGCCCCCCAACATTCCCCTCCCCCCACACCCAGACTGAGACCCCCAACATTCCCCTCCCCCACACCCAGACTGAGAGCCCCCCAACATTCCCTTCCCCCACACCCAGACTGAGAGCCCCCCAACATTCCCCTCCCATACACCCAGACTGAGAGCCCCCCAACATTCCCCTCCCCCTTACACCCAGACTGAGACCCCCAACATTCCCCTCCCCCACACCCAGACTGAGAGCCCCCCAACATTCCCTTCCCCCACACCCAGACTGAGAGCCCCCCCAACATTCCCCTCCCCCCACACCCAGACTGAGAGCCCCCCAACATTCCCCTCCCCCTTACACCCAGACTGAGACCCCCAACATTCCCCTCCCCCACACCCAGACTGAGAGCCCCCCAACATTCCCTTCCCCCACACCCAGACTGAGAGCCCCCAACATTCCCCTCCCCCACCCAGACTGAGAGCCCCCCAACATTCCCCTCCCCCCACACCCAGACTGAGGGCCCCCCAACCTTCCCTCCCCCACACCCAGACTGAGGGCCCCCCAACATTCCCCTCCCCCCTACACCCAGACTGAGACCCCCAACATTCCCCTCCCCCACACCCAGACTGAGAGCCCCCCAACATTCCCCTCCCCCACACCCTTACTGAGGGCCCCCCAACATTCCCCTCCCCCCACACCCAGACAGAGCCCCCCAACATTCCCTTCCCCCCCACCCAGACTGAGAGCCCCCCAACATTCCCCTCCCTCTACACCCAGACTGAGAGTTAGACAGGTTGGGATCAGTGGGGATCAGCGGGGCAGGTTGGGATCAGCGGGGCAGGTGGGGATCAGTGGGACAGGTGGGGATCAGCGGGGCAGGTTGGGTTTAGTGGGGATCAGCGGGGCAGGTTGGGATCAGTGAGGATCAGCGGGGCAGGTTGGGATCAGTGGGGCTGGTTGGGATCAGCGGGGCAGGTTGGGATCAGTGGGACAGGTGGGGATCAGCGGGGCAGGTTGGGTTTAGTGGGGATCAGCGGGGCAGGTTGGGATCAGTGAGGATCAGCGGGGCAGGTTGGGATCAGTGGGGCTGGTTGGGATCAGCGGGGCAGGTTGGGATCAGTGGGGCAGGTTGGGATCAGTGGGGATCAGCGGGGCAGGTTGGGATCAGCGGGGCAGGTTGGGATCAGTGGGGCTGGTTGGGATCAGCGGGGCAGGTTGGGATCAGCGGGGCAGGTTGGGATCAGTGGGGATCAGCGGGGCAGGTTGGGATCAGTGGGGCAGGTTGGGATCAGCGGGGCAGGTGGGGATCAGCGGGGCAGGTTGGGATCAGTGGGGATCAGCGGGGCAGGTTGGGATCAGTGGGGCAGGTTGGGATCAGTGGGGATCAGCGGGGCAGGTTGGGATCAGCGAGGCAGGTTGGGATCAGCGGGGCAGGTTGGGATCAGTGGGGCAGGTTGGGATCAGTGGGGATCAGCGGGGCAGGTTGGGATCAGCGAGGCAGGTTGGGATCAGTGGGGCAGGTTGGGATCAGTGGGGCAGGTTGGGATCAGCGGGGATCAGCGAGGCAGGTTGGGATCAGCGGGGCAGGTTGGGATCAGCGGGGCAGGTTGAAATCAGTGGGGATCAGCGGGGCAGGTTGGGATCAGTGGGGATCAGCGGGGCAGGTTGGGATCAGCGGGGCAGGTTGGGATCAGCGGGGCAGGTTGGGATCAGTGGGGCAGGTTGGGATCAGTGGGGATCAGCGGGGCAGGTTGGGATCAGTGGGGATCAGCGGGGCAGGTTGGGATCAGTGGGGCTGGTTGGGATCAGCGGGGCAGGTTGGGATCAGTGGGGATCAGCGGGGCAGGTTGGGATCAGTGGGGATCAGCGGGGCAGGTTGGGATCAGTGGGGATCAGTGGGGCAGGTTGGGATCAGTGGGGCAGGTTGGGATCAGCGGGGCAGGTTGGGATCAGTGGGGCAGGTTGGGATCAGCGGGGCAGGTTGGGATCAGTGGGGCAGGTTGGGATCAGTGGGGCAGGTTGGGATCAGCGGGGATCAGCGAGGCAGGTTGGGATCAGCGGGGCAGGTTGGGATCAGCGGGGCAGGTTGAAATCAGTGGGGATCAGCGGGGCAGGTTGGGATCAGTGGGGATCAGCGGGGCAGGTTGGGATCAGCGGGGCAGGTTGGGATCAGCAGGGATCAGTGGGGCAGGTTGGGATCAGCGGGGCAGGTTGGGATCAGTGGGGATCAGCGGGGCAGGTGGGGATCAGCGGGGCAGGTTGGGATCAGCGGGGCAGGTTGGGATCAGTGGGGATCAGCGGGGCAGGTTGGGATCAGCGGGGATCAGCGGGGCAGGTTGGGATCAGCGGGGCAGGTTGGGATCAGCGGGGATCAGTGGGGCAGGTTGGGATCAGTGGGGATCAGCAGGGCAGGTTGGGATCAGCGGGGCAGGTTGGAATCAGCGGGGCAGGTTGGGATCAGCGGGGATCAGTGGGGCAGGTTGGGATCAGTGGGGATCAGCGGGGCAGGTTGGGATCAGCGGGGATCAGCGGGGCAGGTTGGGATCAGCGGGTCAGGTTGGGATCAGCGGGGATCAGTGGGGCAGGTTGGGATCAGCGGGGCAGGTTGGGATCAGCGGGGCAGGTTGGGATCAGCGGGGATCAGTGGGGCAGGTTGGGATCAGTGGGGATCAGCGGGGCAGGTTGGGATCAGTGGGGATCAGCGGGGCAGGTTGGGATCAGTGGGGATCAGCGGGGCAGGTTGGGATCAGTGGGGCAGGTTGGGATCAGCGGGGCAGGTTGGGATCAGCGGGGCAGGTTGGGATCAGCGGGGATCAGTGGGGCAGGTTGGGATCAGTGGGGATCAGCGAGGCAGGTGGGATTCGCTCTGACAGATCCGCTCCGTGTGAAAGGGGCGGTAATCTGTGAACCCCGGTCAGATTTTTCCCACCATTGGGGAGATTTCTCTTCACTTCTCCACTTCCTGTCCCATAGACAAACAGGAAGTGAGGGGCCCCCCAGGTCACCAGGACCGGTGTCCCCATTGGAAGATTTCCTCTCCATTACTGGTCTGGTGACAACCCCAAATTTTGGGTTTATCAGGACAAATAGAGAAGATGAATCTCACTACCGGGGACACAGACAGCAAAAATACCTGACACCCCTCCCCCACCCCCATCCATCTAATACAAAGTTTGGCCACCACTGATACTTAAAGCTGGAAGCTGATTGGCTGCCATGCAGAGCGGCTCCAGTTTTGGTAAATCTCTCCCATAACCGACACTGATACTGACCGGTGTTATTTAGTATCAGTGTCAGTTAGTATTAGTCAGTGTTGGTGTCAGTTGGTGTCGGTGTCGTTTGCTGTCGGTGTCAGTCAGTGTCAATTGGTCTCAGTTTCAGTTGGTGTCAGTTTCAGTTGGTGTCAGTGTCAGTTGGTGTCAGTTTCAGTTGGTGTCAGTGTCAGTTGGTGTCAGTGTCAGTTGGTGTCAGTGTCAGTTGGTGTCGGTGTCAGTTGGTGACAGTTGGTGTCAGTGTCAGTTGGTGTCAGTGTCAGCTGGTGTCTGTGTCAGTTGGTGTCAGTTATGTTGGTGTCAGTTGTGTTGGTGTCAGTTGGTGTCAGTGTCATTTGGTGTCCATTGGTGTCAGTGTCAGTTGGTGTCAGTGTCAGTTGGTGTTAGTGTCAGTTGGTGTTAGTGTCAGTTGGTGTTGGTGTCAGTTGGTGTCGGTGTCAGTTGGTGTCGGTGTCAGTTGGTGTCAGTGTCAGCTGGTGTCGGTGTCAGTTGGTGTCAGTGTCAGTTATGTTGGTGTCAATGTCAGTTGTGTTGGTGTCAGTTGGTGTCAGTGTCCATTGGTGTCAGTGTCAGTTGGTGTCAGTGTCAGTTGGTGTCAGTGTCAGTTGGTGTTAGTGTCAGTTGGTGTCAGTGTCATTTGGTGTCCATTGGTGTCAGTGTCAGTTGGTGTCAGTGTCAGTTGGTGTCAGTGTCAGTTGGTGTCGGTGTCCGTTTGTGTCAGTGTCCGTTGGTGTCAGTGTCAGTTGGTGTTGGTGTCAGTTGGTGTCAGTGTCAGTTGGTGTCAGTGTCAGTTGGTGTCAGTGTCAGTTGGTGTCGGTGTCCGTTGGTGTCAGTGTCAGTTGGTGTCAGTGTCAGTTGGTGTCAGTTGGTGTCAGTGTCAGTTGGTGTCAGTGTTAGTTGGTGTCAGTGTCAGTTGGTGTCGGTGTCAGTTGGTGTCAGTGTCAGTTGGTGTCAGTGTCAGTTGGTGTCAGTTGGTGTCAGTGTCAGTTGGTGTCAGTGTCAGTTGGTGTCGGTGTCAGTTGGTGACAGTTGGTGTCAGTGTCAGTTGGTGTCAGTGTCAGCTGGTGTCTGTGTCAGTTGGTGTCAGTTATGTTGGTGTAAGTTGTGTTGGTGTCAGTTGGTGTCAGTGTCATTTGGTGTCCATTGGTGTCAGTGTCAGTTGGTGTCAGTGTCAGTTGGTGTTAGTGTCAGTTGGTGTCAGTTGGTGTTAGTGTCAGTTGGTGTTGGTGTCAGTTGGTGTCGGTGTCAGTTGGTGTCTGTGTCAGTTGGTGTCAGTGTCAGCTGGTGTCGGTGTCAGTTGGTGTCAGTGTCAGTTATGTTGGTGTCAATGTCAGTTGTGTTGGTGTCAGTTGGTGTCAGTGTCCATTGGTGTCAGTGTCAGTTGGTGTCAGTGTCAGTTGGTGTCAGTGTCAGTTGGTGTCAGTTGGTGTCAGTTGGTGTCGGTGTCCGTTTGTGTCAGTGTCCGTTGGTGTCAGTGTCAGTTGGTGTTGGTGTCAGTTGGTGTCAGTGTCAGTTGGTGTCAGTTGGTGTCAGTGTCAGTTGGTGTCAGTGTCAGTTGGTGTCGGTGTCCGTTGGTGTCAGTGTCAGTTGGTGTCAGTGTCAGTTGGTGTCAGTTGGTGTCAGTGTCAGTTGGTGTCAGTGTCAGTTGGTGTCAGTGTCAGTTGGTGTCGGTGTCAGTTGGTGTCAGTGTCAGTTGGTGTCAGTTGGTGTCAGTTGGTGTCGGTGTCCGTTTGTGTCAGTGTCCGTTGGTGTCAGTGTCAGTTGGTGTTGGTGTCAGTTGGTGTCAGTGTCAGTTGGTGTCAGTGTCAGTTGGTGTCAGTTGGTGTCAGTGTCAGTTGGTGTCAGTGTCAGTTGGTGTCGGTGTCCGTTGGTGTCAGTGTCAGTTGGTGTCAGTGTCAGTTGGTGTCAGTGTCAGTTGGTGTCGGTGTCAGTTGGTGTCAGTGTCAGTTGGTGTCAGTTGGTGTCAGTGTCAGTTGGTGTCAGTGTCAGTTGGTGTCGGTGTCAGTTGGTGTCAGTGTCAGTTGGTGTCAGTTGGTGTCAGTGTCAGTTGGTGTCAGTGTCAGTTGGTGTCGGTGTCAGTTGGTGTCAGTGTCAGTTGGTGTCAGTTGGTGTCAGTGTCAGTTGGTGTCGGTGTCAGTTGGTGTCGGTGTCAGTTGGTGTCGGTGTCAGTTGGTGTCAGTGTCAGTTGGTGTCAGTGTCAGTTGGTGTCGGACAGTAATCTGCGCTCTCTGGGAGTGGGAATGTCGCACAGGCGGTGGGGATTGGAGGGGGTGTGTTGGGGGGTGTGGTCAGGACAGGTATATATAGAACATTGCGGGTTCTCTATGGTAACGATGTGTTTTACCATGAAGGGGTTAATGGTCCTGCTCAGGGGTTAATGACTGTTATAGGGCGGGGAGGGGGAGGGGAGGAGGTAAGTTGTCTGTTATAGGGAGGAGTATCCCTTCCCCTCCCCCTCCTCCACTTCCTGGATTGCAGCTCAGACAGACAGACAGATTATTATCAGGTACAGGGAGGCGACCACACTGGGGGGGACAGCGATGGGGGAGGGGGTGGATTGTGTCCCTATTACTTCCTGAATTCTAGATCTATGTATCCAAAATGTACTACAACTCCCATCCTGCACAACTACCACCAACTTATTACAACCCCCCCCCCCCCCTGTGCTACAACTCCCATCCCCGCGTAATTACAACCCCCCCATCCTTCCCTAACTACCCCCCCATCCTTCCCTAACTACCCCCCCCCCCCAGTCCTACCTTAATCACAACCCCCCCCCCCCGTGTGGTACACCTGGCCATGCTCAGTATTTCTCTCTCTGCCAGCATGGTGGCGCTCCTCTCCCTTCACATGTGATGAGCGGCTGATCTGACCCTTTATGCCCCATTACCCAACCAACCCCCCCCCCCCCCCCCCTTCTGCTGACTGGTCATTTTCCACTAGGAGTTGTCACTATTTAACCCAGCCCCCCCCCCCCCCCCCCCCCCTGTGCGCTGTGGTGTCCAGACTGACCGCATTGTATCTGTGTGCGTCCAGAGAGCGGCTGTGTGGTCAGAGGACTGTGGGGGATGGAGAGAGTCTCCTCAATGGATGGTGTGGCAGGTAGGTCCTGTCCCGGGACTGTGTGTCTGACATGTCCGTCTTCTGTCCCTCATCTCTCTGTCTGTCTCGGGGGAGCAGCGGGCCGCAGACGTCTCTCTGAGAACATGGCGCAGCTGACCCAGGATCTCGGCACCGCCTTCTTCCAGAAGCAGCAACTCAGCGCCTCCATGGCGGACACCTTCCTGGAGCACCTGTGTCTGCTGGACATCGACTCCGAACCCCTGACCGCCCGCAACACCAGCATCATCTGCACCATCGGTAACCACCCCAACCGAGACGTAATGGGGGAGACCCAGGATAGGAGGTGGGGGGAGGGGAGGAGACCCAGGATAGAGGGGGGGGGGGGGCCAACACCTCCCGGGGGGGAGACCCTGGATAGAGGGAGACCCAACACCTTCTTGGAGCACCTGTGCCTGCTGGACATCGACTCCGAACCCCTGACTGCCCGCAACACCAGCATCATCTGCACCATCGGTAACCACCCTAAGGGGCCCCTCCCTAGAGGAGACGTAATGGGGGGAGACCCAGGATAGAGAGGGAGAGGAGACCCAGGATAGAGGGGATGGGGAGAACCCAACACCACCCAGGGGGACCCAACGCCTTCCTGGAGCACCTCTGTCTGCTGAACATCGACTCCGAACCCCTGACCGCCCGCAACACCAGCATCATCTGCACCATCGGTAACCACCCCTAGAGGAGACGTAATGGGGGAGACCCAGGATAGAGGGGGGGGGAGGAGAACCCAACACCTCCCAGGGAGACCCAGGATAGAGGGGGGGGGGAGAACCCAACACCGCCCAGGGAGACCCAGGATAGAGGAGGGGGACCCAACACCTCCCGGGGAGACCCAGGATAGAGGGGGGGGGACCCAACACCTCCCAGGGAGACCCAGGATAGAGGAGGGGGACTCAACACCTTCCTGGAGCACCTGTGCCGGCTGGACATCGACTCTGAACCCCCTGACTGCCCGCAACACCAGCATCATCTGCACCATCGGTAACCACCCCAAGGGGCCCCTCCCTAGAGGAGACGTAATGGGGGAGACCCAACACCACCTGGGGAGATCCAGGATAGAGAGGAACACCCAGGATATCGGGGGGGGGGACCCAACACCTCCTAGGGAGTCCCAAGATGGAGGGGGGGGAACCCAAACCCCTTCTGGGGGCAGCCAGGATGGAGGGGGGGGGGGAGAACCAAAACCTCACTGGATGAGCCAAGATGAAGGAATGGGACCCAACCACATTCTTGGGGCAGCCAGGATAAATGGGAGAGCCCCACCCACCTCTTGGAAGAGCGATTTGTAGAGGGGGGGGGGGGAACAAACCCCTTCCCGAACTAGCTGGGATAGAAAGGGAAGACCCAACCACCTCCATGGGGCAGCCATAATAGTGCTCGTAGGCCTCATTGCATGTCCTCATTGTGTCCCAGGCCCAGCGTCCCGCTCAGTGGAGATGTTAAAGGAGATGATAAAGGCTGGACTGAACATCGCCCGGCTGAACTTCTCTCATGGGACACACGAGGTGAGCATATGAGGCGATGTTACCAGAGAAAGTCGTGGCGGCTCCTCCACTAACCATTCTCCATCTCCCAGTATCATGCAGGATCCATCAAAAATGTCCGAGAAGCCACAGAAAGTTTTTCCACAAACCCCAAGTTCTACAGACCGGTGGCCATCGCTCTGGACACAAAGGGGCCGGAGATCCGAACCGGGGTCATCAAAACCGTGAGTAGGATGGACTGACTCATGGGAAAGGAAGGGTCTCCCCAACTGGGGGAGGGACCTGGTCCCTCATGGGTCTCCCCAAATGTGGGAGGGACCTGGTCCCTCATGGGTCTCCCGATTTCTCCAGCCCTCTCTGAGCAAGATGTTTCTCCGGTTTCTGATTGGATACTGGAGGCTCTACTCATTCTAGCTGCCAGGGGATGACGGTAGCTGGTCACATGATCACACACAATCGGTGTGAAATGGTTTTGGTGTGTCAGATGCCATTGGGGTCATTTCTGGACCTCTTGTCTCCTTGCAGGGGGAAAATGCTGAGGTGGAGCTGGTGAAAGGTTCCCTCATTAAAGTGGTGACTGATGACGCCTTCAAGGAGAAGTGTGATGAGAAGACCCTCTGGTTGGACTACAAGAACATCTTCAAGGTGGTGAAGGTTGGAGGACGGATCTTTGTGGACGACGGACTCATCTCACTGCTGGTCAGAGAGATCGGTAAGCGGGTTCTCAGAGATCGAAGGGGGGGGGGGGGAGTAAATGAGTTCTCAGAGATGGGGGGGGGGGTACATTTTTGGGGTTTATTGGTGGTATTTTTTGTATCTGAACGTCTCGTGCCCATCAGAATAACGTCTTATTGGCCGGAGATTCTGCTGAATCCAAAATGACTTCCCACCGATTTTGCAATTTTCTGATCATGGGGCGGGAGGGGGGTGACCCCAATGTTCAGATCATGGGGCAGGGGGTGACTTCTTGAGGGGGGGTGACCCCCAATGCTCGGATCATGGGGCAGAGAGGGGTGACTTCTTGAGGGGGTGACCCCAATGTTCTGATCATGGGGCAGGGGGGACTTCTTGGGGAGGGGGGTGACCCCCAATGTTCTGATCATGGAGCAGGGGGGTGACTTCTTGGGGGGGGGGGGGGTGACCCCCAATGTTCTGATCATGGGGCAGGGGTGACTTCTTGGGGGGGGGGGTGACCCCCAATGTTCTGATCATGGAGCAGGGGGGGTGACTTCTTGGGGGGGTGGGTGACCCCCAATGTTCTGATCATGGGGCAGGGGTGACTTCTTGGGGGGGGTGACCCCCAATGTTCGTATCATGGGGCAGGGGGTGACTTCTTGGGGGGGGGGTGACCCCCAATGTTCTGATCATGGAGCAGGGGGGGTGACTTCTTGGGGGGGTGGGTGACCCCCAATGTTCTGATCATGGGGCAGGGGTGACTTCTTGGGGGGGGGGGTGACCCCCAATGTTCGTATCATGGGGCAGGGGGTGACTTCTTGGGGGGGGGGTGACCCCCAATGTTCGTATCATGGGGCAGGGGTGACTTCTTGAGGGGGTGACCCCAATGTTCTGATCATGGGGCAGGGGGGACTTCTTGGGGGGGGTGACCCCCAATGTTCTGATCATGGAGCAGGGGGGGTGACTTCTTGGGGGGGGTGGGTGACCCCCAATGTTCTGATCCTGGGGCAGGGGTGACTTCTTGGGGGGGGGGTGACCCCCAATGTTCGTATCATGGGGCAGGGGGTGACTTCTTGGGGGGGGGGTGACCCCCAATGTTCGTATCATGGGGCAGGGGGTGACTTCTTGGGGGGGGGGGGTGACCCCCAATGTTCGGATCATGGGGCAGGACTCAGGAGGTTATATATTTTTTTCTTTCTTTAAAGGTTCGGACTTTTGTCTGGCGGAGGTGGAGAATGGGGGCAACCTGTGCAGCAAGAAGGGGGTGAATCTGCCAGGGGCAGAGGTGGACCTCCCGGCACTGTCTGAGCGGGATCGGCTGGACCTCCAGTTCGGGATTGAGCAGGGAGTGGATATGATATTCGCTTCATTCATCCGGAAGGCACAGGACGTCCACGCCATCCGCCAGGTGCTGGGCGAGAAGGGGAAAAACATCCGAATCATCAGCAAGATAGAGAATCACGAGGGGGTCAAGAGGTGAGATGGTTGTGGAACACCGGCACCCCTAGAGGGTCCTCCTGGTTTGTCTCCTCCAATTCTGTCTGCAGAGTATCCGGAAAGTTCTCACAGCGCTTCACTTCTTCCACATTTTATGTTACAGCCAACATGGATTCCATTCATTATTTTCCTCCAAATTCTACAAACCCCTCCCCCATAATGACAACGTGAGAGAAGATTGTTCGAAATCTTTGCAAATGTATTAAAAATCCCATGAACATAAGTATTCACCCCCTTTGCCATGTACATAAGTATTCACCCCCTTTGCCATGTACATAAGTATTCACCCCCTTTGGCGAAGCTCCTTTGGCACCAATTCCAGCCTCCAGTATTTCTGAGTATGATGCTACAAGCTTGGCACTCCTATTTTTGGGAAGTTTCTCCCATTCTTCTTTGCAGGACCTCTCAAGCTCCATCAGGTTGGATGGGGAAGGGTCGGTGCACAGCCATTTTCAGATCTCTCCAGAGATGTCCAATCGGGTTCAAGTCTGGGCTCCGGCTGGGCCACTCAAGGACATTCACAGAGTTGTCCCGTAGCCGCTCCTTTGTTATCTTGGCTGTGTGCTTAGGGTCGTTGTCCTGTTGGAAGATGAACCTTCGCCCCAGTCTGAGGTGCAGAGCGATCTGGAGAAGGTTTTCATCAAGGATGTCTCTGTACATTGCTGCATTCATCTTTCCCTCCATCCTGACTAGTCTCCCAGTTCCTCCCCACACCATGATGCTGCCACCACCATGCTTCACAGTAGGGATGGTATTGGCCAGGTGATGAGCGGTGCCTGGTTTCCTCCAGACATGACGCTTGCCATTCAGGCCAAAGAGTTCAATCTTTGTTTCATCAGAGCAGAGAATTTTGTTTCTCATGGTCTGAGAGTCCTTCAGGTGCCTTTTAGTAAACTCCAGGCGGGCTGTCATGTGACTTTTACTGAGGAGTGGCTTCCGTCTGGCCACACCCATACAGGCCTGATTGGTGGAGTGCTGCAGAGATGGTTGTTCTTCTGGAAGGTTCTCCTCTCTCCACAGAGAAACGCTGGAGCTCTGTCAGAGTGACCATCGGGTTCTTGGTCACCTCCCTGACTAAGGCCCCCCCTCCCCCGATCGCTCAGTTTGGCCGGGCGGCCACTCTAGGAAGAGTCCTGGTGGTTCCAAACTTCTTCCATTTACAGATGATGGAGGCCACTGTGCTCATTGGGACCTTCAATGCTGCAGAAATGTTTCTGTACCCTTCCCCCGATCTGTGCCTCCATACAATCCTGTCTCCGAGGTCTACAGACAATTCCTTGGACTTCATGGCTTGGTTTGTGCTCTGACATGCACTGTTACCTGTGGGACCTTATATAGACAGGTGTGTGCCTTCCCAAATCATGTCCAATCATCTGAATTTACCACCGGTGGACTCCAATCAAGTTGTAGAAACATCTCAAGGATGTACATGGGATTTTTTCCTTTCTTATTTTTAATAAATTTGCAAAGATTTCAAACAAACTTCTCTCGCGTTGTCATTATGGGGGAGGGGTTTGTAGAATTTTGAGGAAAATAATGAATGGAATCCATGTTGGCTGTAATATAAAATGTGGAGGAAGTGAAGAGCTGTGAGAACTTTCCGGATGCTCTGTATATAAAGGCCCCCCCTGGTTTGTCTCCTCCTCTCCCCTCTATATAAAGGGTCCCCCCCGGGTTTGTCTCCCCCCTGCTGTGTTCATGGTGACCTTTTTCTGCATAAGGTTTGATGAGATTCTTGAGGCCAGCGATGGGATTATGGTCGCCCGCGGAGATCTTGGCATTGAAATCCCGGCAGAGAAGGTGTTTCTGGCACAGAAGATGATGATTGGACGGTGTAACCGGGCTGGAAAACCAGTCATTTGTGCTACACAGGTAAGACCCCTCCCCCCCATTCCTGCCCTAATGAAAAGCATTTCCAGAAAGCCAAAATCAGAGCCATGGTGACCCCCAGGTTAGGAGGTTGAAGGTCTCTTCTGCCCCCTGGTTACCCTGGATCGGGGCTTGTTTGCCGATCTCCATGATCTGATCCATATCTCTGTCTCCTGTAGATGTTGGAAAGTATGATCAAGAAGCCACGCCCCACCCGAGCCGAGAGCAGCGACGTGGCCAATGCCGTGCTGGATGGAGCCGACTGCATCATGTTGTCAGGGGAGACGGCCAAGGGTCTGTATCCGGTGGAGGCGGTTCAAATGCAGCATGCGGTAAGTGAGAACTCCGAGCCACATCACATTGGCATGTTAATGAGGGAGAGGGGCAAGGGAATAAACTCCAGTTTTCTGTGTTGTGGGGGCGTGGTCCTCATACAGAGGTGGGCAGGGAAGGGGGAGGAGATCATATTTGTTACAGAATATCCTAGGGTCATTAACCTGGACTATAATCCACATCAATCCATGTGTCCGAGGCAGCCAATCTGCTGCTTGCTTTCATTATCCAACTTCCAGAAGCTGAGACGGTGGGAGGAGCACAATGACCAGATCTTAAAGGGGAACCCCAGACGCATCAAATCTGTCCTTATCAATGTGACGATGGGGGGGGAGTGTGCCCCACCTTCCTATACCCGAAATCTGCCCCCTCTCCGCTCCATCGATTGATCAGTCTTGGGGTTGGGTTGCTCATGTAATCTCTCTCCTATCAGATCGCTCGGGAGGCCGAATCCGCCATCTACAACCATCAGTTGTTTGAGGAGCTGCGCAGGTTGACCCCTCTGACTCAGGACCCCACAGAGGTCACCGCCATTGGAGCTGTGGAGGCCTCCTTCAAATGCTGCGCTGCAGCCATCATCGTCCTCACCATCTCCGGCAGGTATGGACTTCTCCAGGACACGCCTCTGATGGGGGGGGGGGGAGGGTTGTTTGGTCCTTGAAGCCAAAGGGCCAGCGGTGTGGCCCTTGGGCCCCAGCAGTCAGCAGAGGAAGCAATGGTTTGTAAAGGAGCTTATTATAGCCGTCCTCTCTAGCCGGTCCCCCAGACTGTCCTACAGCATGACCTCTCCCCTAAGAAGTCTTCAGCCTTTGTCTTATGGTATTGTATGTGGCCCTAAGGAGATATCGGGAGGGGGGGGGGGCACGGGCCCCTTTTTCTAAGCTGATAGCCATAAAGTGTCTTCCCAGAATGAAATAATGAGAACATTCACCCTGCCTTCCACCATGCCAACCGTTCACCCACCTGTCCATTCTGCCTTCCACCGTGCCAACCGTTCACCCACCCATCCATTCTGCCTTCCACCATGCCAACCGTTCACCCACCTGTCCATTCTGCCTTCCACCATGCCAACCAGTCACCCACCCGTCCATTCTGCCTTCCACCATGCCAACCAGTCACCCACCCGTCCATTCTGCCTTCCACCATGCCAACCGTTCACCCACCTGTCCATTCTGCCTTCCACCATGCCAACCGTTCACCCACCCGTCCATTCTGCCTTCCACCATGCCAACCAGTCACCCACCCGTCCATTCTGCCTTCCACCATGCCAACCAGTCACCCACCCGTCCATTCTGCCTTCCACCATGCCAACCAGTCACCCACCCATCCATTCTGCCTTCCACCATGCCAACCGTTCCATCTACCCTACTTTCTACCCTGCAAGTCCCATCGGTTAGGTGTGCCCAGACTGTGCCATATTTCTTCAGTACTGGTCCTGGGCCCCACAGATAGAAGAGGGACTCCAGAGATTCCTGAGACCTTACAGGCCCCCGATCACCATACAGATGACACGCCCCCCCTCCCCCCCCGGGTCCTATGGCAGAAGGGATGCTGGGGTCTCGGCATTCTATAGAGAGCTGCAGATACGTGACTGAGGTTGAAGGTGCAAACAGTCATTTCCTTCGTCATGAAGGGTCCCGGGACCCCCCCTCAGTGGATTCCGTGTTATTTCTCCAGCTGATCCATCATTCTGTTCTATTGATATTTGGATTATCTTCTCCTCCCAGGAGTGCTCAGCTTCTGTCCCGTTATCGCCCGCGCGCTCCCATCATCGCAGTGACCCGGAATGAACAGGTGGCTCGCCAGGCTCACCTGAACCGCGGAGTGTTCCCAGTCATATACCGGGAGTCCCAGCTGGAGGTCTGGGCCGACGACGTGGACCGGAGGGTGCAATTCGGCATTGAAGTTGGTAAGACGGATGCAGAGATTGGAGGGTTATAGAATTCTAATGTGGGGAAGGGTTCCCGACACCTTCCTAGGGGATATGGGGGAGCAGCTAGAGAAGGGGTGTGTATGGGGGAAGGGGGGGTCCTGCATGTGTACTGGGGTGCTCTGTGTGTATAGAAGGCTTACAGTTTACTGGGGGTGCTATGTACGGGGGGGGGGGGGGAGGGTTCTTTGTGTATGAAAGACCCTGTGTTTATTGGGGGGGGGGCACTAGGTGTGTATGGGGGTTCTGGATGTCTACAGGGGTGCTCAGTCTGTATTAAATATCCTGATTTTATAGGGGGGGGGGGGGGTTGTGTATTGAGGAGGGGGATTTGTATGTGTATGGAAGACCCTGTTTATTATTATTATTATTATTATTATTATTATTATTATTATTATTATTATTATTATTATTAGTATTATTATTAGTAGTAGTATTTATTATTGCTGTTATTTATTATTATTATTACTGTTAGTATTAAAATAGCAATAATTATAATATTTACTATGATTTATTATTTGCTATTACTAATATCACTATTCCTTTTTATTAATATTATCACTAATAATAGCAATATAAATGAAAGCAATAATAAAATCGAAATATTAGTATTTATAATGCTATTAGTGCGATAATTATTGCTATCAATAACATTTATATTACTATTTAATATTGTTTACCATTCTCACTATTGATTTGTATTATGAATATTCTTATTAATATCAATATAAATATTTGTGGTGTTGTTACTATATTATTATACATTAGTAGTAATATTCATAATAAAATAAATGAGTGATATTAGTAATAGTAATAAAAAGTTTATTAGTCGTAATGGCAATAATTTATATAATTTTGTAAATACAAATCTTTTATATTGCTATTTTTATTATTGGTGCTAATAATCATATTGCTATTTACAATTATTAGTAGTACTAAAAATAGTGTTATTAGGAATAGCAATAATATAATAGTAGTAATCCTATTAATATTGTAATATTAGCAGTAGTTATAGCAAGAATTATAGCAATAATAGTGATATTAGTAATAATAGCAATAATAAAAATAATATAAAAATGATTAGTGATATTAGTAATAAATATAATGTGAATAGACTGTGTATATATTTGGTAATGAATATTCGGGATAATAATGGTGATATTAGTAATAATAAATATAATATAAATAATAATAAATATATAAATAATAAATATAAATAATAAATATAATATAAATAATAATAAATATATAAATAATAAATATAATATAAATAATTATATAAATATAAATAATAAATATAATGTGAATAGGCTGTGTATATATATATATTTGGTAATTAATATTGGGGATAATAATGGTGATATTAGTAATATAAATAATAAATATTAATAATAATAAATATATAAATAATAAATATAATGTGAATAATAATAAATATAGGTGTATATATTTGATAATGGTGATATAAATAATAATAAATATAATGTGAATAGGCTGTGTATAGATTTGGTAATGAATATTCGGGATAATAAATAACACACATTTTCTATCGGACAGGGAAAGTTCGCGGTTTCCTCCACAAGGATGACATCGCCATCATCCTGACGGGCTGGAGACCCGGATCCGGCTTCACCAACATCATGCAGGTTATCAGAGTGTCGTAGAGCGATTGTCGCTGGCAGACGCGGCTGACCCACAGAGCTAGCACTCCACATGTATGTTTCCAGGGTGACCTTGTCAATAAATCTTTCCACAGCTTTATTGGTTGTCTCTTCCTTGTTTGGTGACGTTGTCCCCCCCCCTCCCCCCCGGCCGCGGCTGGACGGAGAAGGTTTGATGATTGAGGATTTAGAGACGGGAATTATCCCGTAACAGATTATTGGCCAATAAGCCGCCTGTACTTCCCGCCACACAGAGGGGGCGGCAGCGAGCGTACAGGAAAATGGGTTTACTCGCCATCTGTCCGCAGTGCTCTTTAGGGGGCGATAAGCCTGAGATGGGCGTTCGGGTTAATCCCATCCGGGGGGGCTAATGACAGGAAATTGTGCGTCCGGCCGCCTCATTCCTGACCCCCGCTAATCCATTTATGTTCAGGGAGGGACAGCTGTGAACATGGCACCCCTGCACTGGAGATTGGGGGGGGAGTGTAATCGGAGCCCCCCAGCATCTGAAATAGACGAGTGATTCCGTTCAGCCAGCTCTGTGATGCAGGCACCCCTGCCTTATAGCACAGTCAGGTCCTCACTGCAGTAAAAGCTGCACAGCTTGCTGAGGGTTGGGATTGGATGGCGAATGAGCAGAGACTTACAGATTAGGTTATCTTTGCTCTCTCCTCCAATCAGGAAGCTTCATTTGTCAGAGTTGCAGCACTTGGTAACACAGGAGCAGCTCACCTGTCACTGTGCTCTCCTCCTGTTAGCGATCTGCCTCCTGCAGTGATGCCACTCCCCCTCTCCCAGTCTGAGTGGTGTTGTGCAGAGACTGACAGAGTGACTGGATGGATGCCTGTTTATATTCTAAGCAGAGAATGTTCTAGTTGGCTGAAGTGGTGCCCCCCCCCCCTAGTGCACTCCAGGGCTGCCCGTGTGGGCCCCCCCCTAGTGCACTCCAGGGCTGCCCGTGTGGGCCCCCCCCTAGTGCACTCCAGGGCTGCCCGTGTGGGCCCCCCCCTAGTGCACTCCAGGGCTGCCCGTGTGGGCCCCCCCCCCCAGTGCACTCCAGGGCTGCCCGTGTGGCCCCCCCCCCCAGTGCACTCCAGGGCTGCCCGTGTGGCCCCCCCCCCCAGTGCACTCCAGGGCTGCCCGTGTGGCCCCCCCCCCCCAGTGCACTCCAGGGCTGCCCGTGTGGGCCCCCCCCCAGTGCACTCCAGGGCTGCCCGTGTGAGCCCCCCCCAGTGCACTCCAGGGTGGTCCGTGTGCCCCCCCCCCCCTTCTAGTGCACTCCAGGGCTGCCCATGGGTTCTTGTGTTCCCAGTGGCTCCCAATGCATTTCAGAACTTCCGGTGCACCTGTGACCACCCAGTACTCTCCAGAGCTTCCTGTTTCAGCCAATGACCCCCAGTGCATCCCCCATGTCTCCCAGAGATCCCCAGTGTCATCCGGTGCTCCTCCATCACACTGGTGTCTCCATAGTCTGTGGGACACTTCACTTGTCTGGTCTACTCACCCGGACTCCCTTCTCTCTGGTGATATGGACCCGTCTCCTATACATTGGTAAATTTTTTTCTCCGAAGGGAGATTGGGGGTGGGGGGGTAGATCTGTGCCCCCTAATATTGGATGGGTGGCTCTTCCTAGGGAACGTTGATGACCTCACGCTGACCAGAAGGTGACCGGCCCCATCCAGCTGTCCATGTTTTGTATTAAACCATGTCTGACCTGATTTGCAGCACGCAGAGGATTACGCTCAGTACTTTCACCTCCGGCTCTGCCCTCAGTGTCCCTCACGTTCCAGGAAACCACGGGAGGCGGAATCTCTTCTTGTATCATTCTATTGTAGAAATATCCTTTTTGTGGTTTTAATCTGCAATTGCTGCAAAAGTCTCGGAGTCCGGTCAGGATTTACCACACCCTCCTCTGCTCCTTTAGCTTGGCCTTTCCTTGAAGTATTTGAGCTCAGATTCAGAGATCCCTCTGCTTAGAATGTTCCATCCCCAGAACTGTCCTCCTATTTACTGCATGAGGAGCTTTATTCTTGTGGAATACCTGCAGAGAGTGCGGCACGGTTACCGGTAAGCTGTGGGTGGAGCACCTATAAGTGATTACCGTAATGGTAAACCCGGCCATTCATTGAGGAAGTGCCCTGGTATGGCCAATCCCAGTAACTACAGAACCCTGGAAGGTTGATTTTCACGGTTATGAAGAGGAAAGGTTTTGGGATCTGGGGAGGGGGGGAGAGAAACAAGAAGAAAAGACTCTTTGATGGTTTTACGGATTTATTTACAGAACTTATTTCCAAACAGGCTTTATATGTACAACATAAAATAAAAAAAGTCTGATGTTCCATTGAGACGATCGTCATGTAGATCAGTCAACTCCCCAACAATGTTACAGCCAGATTCTATGGCTGAGATGAGCTTGTCCCAGCTACGTCCATGGAGAGTCCATCTTTGTCCCACCTGTGTCTGACATGAGAGGATTCCTCATCCTCTACATTCATATACTTCACATACTATATGTCATGTAATGGGGTGACAAACATTTGAGCCTCTCGCTGCAACTACATGATGATGAGATACATGGAAAACCTACTACGCGTCCTCCAAGGTCTACGACGTGTCCTCTGGGATCTACCCTAACATCGGGATGGGTTTACATCCATGATCTGATACATGGAAAACCTACTACGCGTCCTCCAAGGTCTACGACGTGTCCTCTGGGATCTACCTTAACATCGGGATGGGTTTACATCCATTTACAGTTCTCTGGCCTCATAGTATCCATTGATAATAACATCCATGGAGAAATAAGCCAGCTACCCAAGGTTATCTACATTGGCCTACAAACAGGACACCACTCATGATCTCAGATTTGCCCCAGAATAAACTATATGGCCAAAAACCTGTGTACCCCTCGCCATTACATCTAGTTGGGACATATCATTCCAAAACCATGCCCAGTAATGTGGACTCCCTTCTTCCCCTTTGAGGATATCACAGTTCGCACTCTTCTGGGAAGGCTTTCTACAAGATATTTTGTCTGTGAGAATTTGTGAAGTCAGGTAGTAATGTTCAATGAGAAGACCTGGTTCACACACCAGGCCTCATTTTCGGAAACCATAATAGACCTGACTTGTGGATCAGGTCCCACATTGGGCACCACAAAAGTAGACCTGGCTCACCATTCATCCCAGGATGAGGTCGAGGCTCTGTGCAGGACACTCAAGTTCCTTCACACCAAACTGGTTATCCATGTCTTTATGGAGATGTTGGCTGAGAAGACCTGGCTTGTTCCAATTCATCCCAAAGGTATTCAGTAAGGTTGAGGTCAGGGCTCTGTAGAGGACACTCATGTTCATTCATGACCTCAAACCTACTGAACCTCTTTGTGATGAGAAGACCTTATTCCCAAAAGTGTTCCTTAGGGTTAAAGGCAGGTACTGATGTTGGATGGGAAGACCTTATATCAAAGGTCTTCCAAAAGTAAGGTTGAGGTCAGGGCTCTGCGCAGGACACTCAGGTTCCTCCACACCAAACTAATCAAACCATGTCTTTATGGAGTTGCCCTCCTCTGACCCTAGCCATTAACATTGAGTTGCCACTTTTTGTGGCTATACCATCCTTCACTCTTCTGAGAACTTTCCACAAGATTTTGGAGGGTGGCTGTTGGACTTTGTGTCCATTTGTCAGGACAAATGGATGTTGGATAAGAAGACCTGGCTTGCATGTTGGGCACCAAATAAAGACCTGCATTGCAGTCAACATTCATCCCAAAGGTGATCAGTAGGGAAAGGATCAGGGCTCCGTACAGGACACTCGAGTTACTCCACACCAAACTAGTCACACCATGTCTTTATAAGGTTGACTGCTCCCTTACCATGGCCATTCATATGGAGTACCGCCCCCCCCCCCCCCCCCCCACCATAGTGGAAGTTGCTTTCTTTGTGGCTATACCACCCTACACTTTTCTGCAAAGACTTTCCACAAGCTTTTGGAATGGGTCTGTGGGAATGTGTGCTAATTGGGGAGGTCCGGCACTGATGCTGAATAAGAAGACCTGGCTCACACATCAGACCTGGCTCAAAATTAGCATTTCTGTTCATACCAAATGTGTTCAGTAGGGTTGATGTCAGGGCTGTATGCAGGACACTTGAGTTCCTCCATGGCATCAAATCCACTGAACACTTTTGGGATGAGAATACATACATAGGGTTAAGGGAAGGTACGGATGTTGGGTGAGACCTTATACCAGTGATGGCGAACCTTTGCACCTCAGATGTTTTGGAACTACATTTCCCATGATGCTCATGCACTCTGCAGTGTAGTTCAGCATCATGGAAAATGTAGTTCTAAAACATCTGGGGTGCCAAGGTTGGCCATCACTGCACTATACCAAAGATCTTCCAACAGTAGAGTTTTAGCGTTTAGGTCAGCGCTAAGTGCAGGACACTAGCATTCTTCCACACCACCCTGGTCACACCATGTCTTTATGGAGCTGGCTTTGTACACGGAGGGGGGGGGGGGCACAGTCATGCTGGAACAGAAAAGGGTCTTCGCCAAACTGTTACCACAAGGTTGAAATTGTGGACAATATCTTTGTATGGGGGAGGATTACCAGGACTCTTCACTAGAGTCACCTGGACTTCATCATTTGAGGGGTCCACATACTTTTGACCATATAGTGTAGGATGAACTTTTCATCTGCCTCCATGCAGAATCTAGCTAATATCTCAGTCCTATCACAGACGCTACATCTAATTTATGAAGGAGTTTGACCATCTTCCCAACGTTCCAGCCCTGTCACTGTTATTTGATCATGGAGGATGAAACCGGCTTCCATATTTTACCATCTCTAGATCTATCCACCACCATGATAATGTGTTCTGAATCTCTACCCCCAGTAGGGTCATCCACCAAATGTCTCCTCTCCTGGTACAGTTCCACCATTGTCCATGGAGATGGAATAGCAAAGTGCCCTGTTCTACTTCTGCAACTCTTGACTACTTTTACTCATAAAAAAAAATATTTCCTTAACCACCACCGCTCAACAGTGATAGGATGACTACAGTTTTTACACCCCATAGTGGTGACGTGATTTTGTCACTGACACAACATAATGTGTGCTGAACGTCTATGTGAACGAGGGTAGACTTCACATTTTTTTAGCAGCCATGAGAGACTTCATGTATTTTAGATAAAGTGCTAAAAGATTACGGTCAGTGTAAATACATGACATATGTTCAATGTGATACTAAATTCATTGAATGGAGCCAACATTGTGTGACCTAATAAACCGTACTGAAATACCTTCATAAATGGAACTGTCCATAACTACGTATGAAAAGGCAGATACGGAATCTGAGGGACGTCACAGGAACATTGAGGAGCACACAGAACGGCCATCTTCCAGTAGATAGCCAAGTTTGTGGTGAAGTTTATTCATAGTTCGCCGGTGCCAGATAAATTGTTGGTCTTTTCTACCTCATTGTATCCTTTTGTTCCCAGCCTGTGTGCTCAGAAGGGCGGCTGAGGCCTTGTCTGTCATGTATAGGGCATCACCTCTCCTTAGAGGGGTGTCTTGTTGGTGAATAAGCTTAGGAGTGTGTTAAGCCGAGAGGCAACAGCATCACATCCCTTCAGAAAGACTCCGATGTAAATGTATTACGAAATAATTCCCTTTTTCTAAGAGCTGGAGACTCCAGGCACTGAGAGACCTGCAAGGGTAAACGCATGGGCTTATTCAGAGCCAGCAAGTACTGATGTATATAAGAGCAAGAAGGAGATTGGTTTTGGCAGGGCCCGTTTTCAACAATTTCAAGAGTGAAGAAATTAATTTTCTTAGTGAGGAACATGGGCAGAAAAGAACAATATAGAAGGGATGGAAGAACGGAACTGTGGACTGGGTACCAGATATTGAGTAGAGCAGAAGGCAGGAGGCCCCACACCTCAGGATAGATTAAAGCGGGGGGACCACACACCTCAGGATTTAGTAAAGCAAATGGTGGGAGGCCACACGCGTCGGGACTGAGTAGAGCGGGAGGCGGGGGCCACACACCTCGGGATTGAGTAGAGCAGAAGCAGGGAGGCCGCATACCTCAGGACTGAGTAGAGCAGAAGATGGGAGGCCACACACCTCAGGATTGAGTAGAGCAGAAGCCGGGGGGCCACACACCTCGGGATTGAGTAGAGCAGAAGCAGGGAGGCCGCACACCTCAGGATTGAGTAGAGCAGAAGCCGGGGGGCCACACACCTCAGGCTTAAGTAGAGCAGAAGGTGGAGAGGCACACACCTTGGGACTGAGTAGAGCAGAAAGCAGGAGGCCACACACCTTGGGATTGAGTAGAGCAGAAGATGGGAGGCCACACACCTCAGGATTGAGTAGAGCAGAAGACAGGAGGCCACACACCTCAGGATTGAGTAGAGCAGAAGCCGGGGGGCCACACAGCTCAGGCTTAAGTAGAGCAGAAGGTGGGGAGGCACACACCTCGGGATTGAGTAGAGCAGAAGGCGGGAGGCCACACACCTCAGGATTGTGTGGAGCAGAAGGCGGGAGGCAACACACCCCATTATTGAGTGGAGCAGAAGGGGGGAGGCCACACACCTCGAGATTAAGTGGAGCCGAAGACTGGAGGCCACACACCTCAGGATAGACATCTTGGTATAGAGAGGTCTCAGAGGTTGGAACAGAGGTTTTAAAAAGGTAGCATAGCTTTTAAACTGGTAAGGAACTAGGAAAGGTCTACGACATTGAGCATTGGTGGATAGCTTAGTCCGAATTTAGGGAAGAAAAAGATGCAGAAAAAATCGGCAAATTGTCAGCCATGAAATACCAAAATATACTTGACAGAACCTTAGCAAAGCAAAATCGGACAATGTCGAGTTCCAAGATGTTTCTGGGGGACAAGGAGGGATTGGATGGAAAAATTTGTGAATTTTTGGTAATGCGTTAATTTTTTAGCTGTATATAAAATATAAGATTGGCAATTCACGATCCATTTAGATGGCACATTCAGCGTATGAACCTGCTACCAGCTGGGGTGATCCGGGAAATGGACAATATGTAAATATCAGAGTTCATGAGATCGAAAACATGATTAGCTTTCAAAAGGAATCCTTCTGCACAATCTGTAGTACTGTGGATATTCCAGGAAAGCAGCTTAAGCCTCGTACACACGAGTCGAAATTCGGCCGGGAATTTTCGTCCGACGACCGATCTGCCGATTTTCAGCTTGTTAGTATGGTGCTCTCGACAACCGACTCCGACTTTTCGGCCGAAAACATTCTGGTGTGCAGGCTATAAAATTTTTGTCCACCGTCAAAACACGTCCGATTTTCGTGCAGTCAGTACAGATTTCGACAGGGAAAAATCTTATGAGCAAGACTGGGCATGCTCAGAGAAGAAAGAACACAAAGAAAGGAATCCAACACATGACATCACTTCTGAAGTATAATTCTGTCGGACGACAAAATTCGTGTGCAGTCTAGAGCACATTCCAACCAACAGACACCACTCTGGACAAAAGACGAACGACCAGTCGGCGGAAATTCATTGCGTGTGTACGAGGCTTAAGAGAATAGAAAGTCTAGGGTGGACATTAGAAACCTGGAGACCCAAGAAGAGACCTCATGGAATTTGTGACTCTAGAAAGTCTAAGGTAGGCATTAGACACCTGAAGACCCAAGAAAAGACCTCAAGGAATGTGTGATTCTAAAAAGTCTAGAGTAGATATTAGCCACCTGGAGACCCAAGAAAAGACCTCATGGAATGTGTGACTCTAGAAAGTCTAAGGTAGGCATTAGACACCTGAAGACCCAAGAAAAGACCTCATGGAATGTGTGACTCTAAAAAGTCTAGAGTAGATATTAGCCACCTGGAGACCCAAGAAGAGACCTCATGAAATGTGTGACTCTTGAAGGGACACAGAAAATACAATACCTGGAAGAGGCTGGGGAGAAGTGGGGAGCCTAGGAGGTCCATGGAATTACTTAGGAACTTGGGAAAAACACAGAGAAACTAAAAATTTAGGAATACTGGAGTCAGCGAGAGGATAGAGAAGTCAAGCACAGGGAATGTGGGCAGAGGGCCTTATGTCTACTCAACATGTACTCCATCCACCTTGCATTGTTCCTTGGTCATCCCAGGTTGCAAACCTCCTAACTGCAGTTGGACCATTGAGCCTCAGTTATCACTATTAGGAACAGCAACTGGAGGGTGTATGCAGAACCCAGTAGACACCTCACTATAAGATACTTCTTAAAAGTGGTCCAAAGTCTTAGCTTACTATCTGCTTATCTGTAACAAGCCACAAGTATATGGTCAAAGCAAGAGAATTTGGAATGTCCTGCTCATTGGTCAAATGATTGTCCAGAAACTCATATGTAAAGATTTACTTCTAGAGTATAAAGCTATGCGCAATATGTAAAGCCTCGTACACACGCAAGGATTGTTGGCCGACCGATCGGCCGTCTTTTGTCCAGTGTTGTTGTGTTGGTTGAAATGTGCTCTAGACTGCACACAAATTTTCTCGGCCAACAAAAACCAACTTCAGAAGTGATGTCATGTTCTGGTTTACTTTCCGTGTGTTTTTTTCTTCTCTGAGCATGCCCAGTCTTGCTCATCTGATTTTTGTCTGCCGAAATCTGTACTGACTGACGGAAAATCGGCCGTTGTGTTGACGGCCAACAAAAATTTTATAGCCGGCACACCAGATTTTGTTCGGCCGAAAAGTCGCAGTCGGTTGTCGGAAACATCATACTAACAAGCCGATAATCGGCCGATCGGATGGTGGCCGAAAATTCACGGCCAACAATCGTTGCGTGTGTACGAGGCATAAGGCTTGGTTACCCTCTGAACAGTGACAACCTCATGTCTACATTTAAGAAAGATCCCACTCCGCACCTAAGGATAATGGGCCAGTTGTTGAGCTTCTGCTTGGGACAGGTCATGTCTGGGAGACACAATGGAACTTGAGAAAGGCAGTGTTGGTAGAAACAACCACATTAGAATACAGCTGGTTCTTGGATTGCACTTGCAAATGCTCTGCGTGGATCAGAAAGCGTTTGGATTTTATTTTGGCCCTGTAAAGAGTTGTCAGTTTCTCAGGCCATTCATTCGTTACATGTTTGAGGGGAACTTCGGTTTAGCAACATCCACCTCGGGGCTGAAGACCACCGATCCCTTCCGAGATGGCCCTGGAGGTCGAGCTGAAGACACAGGAGACTGTGGAGTGACCGAGCTGCTGACTGGAGATGCAGACAAAGTGAGGGACCCTGTAGGCACCTGCGTTGTGTGAGTTGGAGGTTTACCAAGCGTTACAGACACAGAAGGGGAGGATTTATTACTAATGGATCCTGGAGAGTCAGCAGCTTGTGGAGAGGCTGCAGTGTCCTGCTGCTGCTGCTGGGCTACTCTGTTGGGCAGTGAAGGCTGAGAGGCTGATAGGAGACGGGCATCCTGTGACAGTCTCCCAATGGGCAATCCTTGTATGCTCCGGTGTTTGACGAGCTGTTGAGGGGAACTGGCCGCTTGCTGCATGAGCAGAGAAATGTGAGAACCACTAGCTCTGGACAGACTGTAGTGCAGAGTCCTGCCAGAAAGAGGTCCTGCCACCGCCTGAGCGCTCACAGGCCCCGCTGCTTGTTGCAAAACAGAGGTGGAGGCTGAAGTCCCACGTGACCGAGAAAGTTGCACTTGTGAATTCATAAGCGGTTTTGCAAAGGAAGCAGGCTCCACTCTCTGTATCTGGCAAATCCGGGAGGGAGGAACACCGGCACCCTGTTTTTGGAGGCCACTTGGAGAAGGGGATATGCCAATTGGAGTTTGCAAATGGGACTGGGCACCAGATGGAGAACTTACAGAAGAGGGCCTATAAAATCCAATGTTGGGTTGAGACCTTCTGGCCTGGCGGCTGGCATACGCAGTTTCAGGTAAAGATGATGGGGGCAGGAAGACATGTGCTTGAAGGTTCTGATGAGTGAGAGCAATGGCAACATTTGTGGTGGCTGCGGCAGTCTGCAGAGGGGCGTGAACCAGGGGCTCCCAGATGAGAGTCTTATTGTGTCCAGGATCCCGCATCGTCCCCAGTGTCTGCAGATCCTGGATGTTATGGGCCATGTCTTGATCATGTTTCACAATTTGCTGAATGATCTCATTATTAACTGAGCCTGAGCTGTTCTCTGCGCGTTTACGGAGCAGGATGGAGTTCTTCTTACCTGGGGAGGAGATGGAGACAAGGAGAGGAGCATGATGTCTGAGGGGAGGCTGGGGGCAATGGACAAGGCAGCTAACAGAAGATACAGACATGTTTACTAAGAAGGCCTAAAGGTAGATGGAGGCTGGTGGAGAAAAGGTCTAAATGTAGATGGAGGCTGATGGAGAAAAGGGCTAAAGGTAGATGGAGGCTGATGGAGAAAAGGCTTAAAGGTAGATGGAGGCTGATGGAGAAAAGGGCTAAAGGTAGATGGAGGCTGATGGAGAAAAGGGCTAAAGGTAGATGGAGGCTGATGGAGCAAGAGAGGCAGAGCACATGAAGGAGCAGAAAAAAGAGAGGGAAGCTAACAGGACAATGGGTAGAAATGTGAAATAAGGAGGCCAACGGTCTGGATGAGGGCAAGTAAGAGGAAAAATGTATATGGAGGATGCAGATAAATAAAGCAGAGCTAACATGGGGATTCGTATAGAAGAGGAGAATAACGGAAGAAGCGCAGGCCTGAGGGCGTTGTATAGGAATGGCAGCGATATCGTATAATTGATGAGATGAAGTGATATAGGAAAAGGCCGAGACATAATGTGGAAGGCACAGAGTGGAATAATACAGAGAATACGATGGGAAGAAGATATAGACATTCAGCTGGTTCACAAGGTGATAACAGGGTCAGGGGTCACAAAGTTGTGATTGACTGAAAAAAGTGTTGTGGAAGGATAGTGGATAGGATGTACTAAGAGGGGGATGCTGGATAGGATGAATTATGGGGATACTATGGGGGAATACTGGTTGGGATGAATTATGGGGGGATGGAGGGATAGTAGATAGGGTGTATTATGGGGGCATTGAGGGATAGTGGATAGGGTGTATTATGGTGGGATGCTGGATGGGATGAATTATGGGGCATTGAGAGTTAGTAGATAGGGTGTATTATGGGGGGATGCTGGATGGGATGAATTATGGGGGCATAGAGGGTTAGTGGATAGGGTGTATTATGGGGGGATGCTGGATAGGATGAATTATGGGGGGATGGAGGGACAGTGGATAGGGTGTTTTATGGAGGGATGCTGGATGGTATGTATCATGGGGTATGGAAGGATAGTGGATAGGGTGTATTATGGGGGGATGGATGAATAGTGGCTAGGGTGTATTATGGGGGGAAGCTGGATTGGATGTATCATGGGGTATGGAAGGATAGTGGATAGGGTGTATTATGGGGGGATGCTGGATTGGATGTATCATGGGGTATGGAAGGATGGTGGATAGGGTGTAGTATGGCGGGAAGCTGGCTGAGATGAGATATGGGGATATAGGATAGTGGATAGGGTGTATTATGGGGGGAAGCTGGCTGACATGAGATATGGGGATATAGGATAGTGGATAGGGTGTATTATGCGGGTATGGAAGGATGGTGGATAGGGTGTATTATGCAGGTATGGAAGGATAGTGGATAGGGTGTAGTATGGGGGGAAGCTGGCTGAGATGAGATATGGGGATAGTGGATAGGGTGTATTATGGGGGGTAAGGAAGGATGGTGGATAGGGTGTATTATGGGGGGGTATGGAAGGAAAATGGATAGGGTGTATAATGGAGGAGATGCTGGATGGGATGAATTATGGGGGTATGGAAGGATGGTGGATAGGGTGTATAATGGAGGAGATGCTGGATGGGATGAATTATGGGGGTATGGAAGGATAGTGGATAGGGTGTATTATGGGGGTATGGAAGGATAGTGGATAGGGTGTATTATGGGGGTATGGAAGGATAGTGGATAGGGTGTATTATGGGGGGTATGGAAGGATAGTGGATAGGGTGTATTATGGGGGGTATGGAAGGAAAATGGATAGGGTGTATTATGGGGGGTATGGAAGGATAGTGGATAGGGTGTATTATGGGGGTATGGAAGGAAAATGGATAGGGTGTATAATGGAGGAGATGCTGGATGGGATGAATTATGGGGGTATGGAAGGATGGTGGATAGGGTGTATAATGGAGGAGATGCTGGATGGGATGAATTATGGGGGTATGGAAGGATAGTGGATAGGGTGTATTATGGGGGTATGGAAGGAAAATGGATAGGGTGTATAATGGAGGAGATGCTGGATGGGATGAATTATGGGGGGTATGGAAGGATAGTGGATAGGGTGTATTATGGGGGTATGGAAGGAAAATGGATAGGGTGTATAATGGAGGAGATGCTGGATGGGATGAATTATGGGGGTATGGAAGGATAGTGGATAGGGTGTAGTATGGGGGGAAGCTGGCTGAGATGAGATATGGGGATATAGGATAGTGGATTATGGGGGGTATGGAAGGATGGTGGATAGGGTGTATTATGGGGTTATGGAAGGATGGTGGATAGGGTGTATTATGGGGGTACGGAAGGATGGTGGATAGGGTGTATTATGGGGTTATGGAAGGATGGTGGATAGGGTGTATTATGGGGTTATGGAAGGATGGTGGATAGGGTGTATTATGGGGGGTATGGAAGGAAAGTGGATAGGGTGTATAATGGAGGAGATGCTGGATGTGATGAATTATGGGGTTATGGAAGGATAGTGGATAGGGTGTATTATGGGGGTATGGAAGGATGGTGGATAGGATGTATTATGGGGGTATGGAAGGATGGTGGATAGGGTGTATTATGGGGGGATGGAAGGATGGTGGATAGGGTGTATTATGGGGGGATGCTGGATGGGATGTATTATAGGGGTATGGAAGGATGGTGGATAGGGTGTATTATGGAGTTATGGAAGGATGGTGGATAGGATGTATTATGGGGGGATGCTGGCTGGGATGAATTATGGGGGGATTCTGGCTGGGATGAATTATGGGTTGACTAAATAAAGTGTAAAACACTGCAGAATGGGGCAATTAGTGGCCCAGGAGACGCTCCAGGCGGGTATGTATTGAAGATTCAGATAGGATTCTATGACTTCACAAAGGCCCCATTCTGCAGTGTGAAGGATAATGGAATGGTCGAGGAAAGGACACAATCAGAGAACTGCACTGTCCCTCGATAGCGGATATGTGGTATGGTAATTATGATGGATTGTTGGCTGGGCCTTCATTACACAGTTGCAGTGCATTTCTCCAACTCCTGCACCCACCAATCCTATCCAGTCGGTCCATGGCGACCGTCTCAAACGCCCGCCTCATCATTGGGTATTCTTCCAGGACTTCGTTGAAGTTGTCCACAGAGAGGGAGTAGAGTCGGCAGTAGGTGTCAGCGCGCACACTGGCCGTCCTGCGTCCACGAGTCAGCAGGCAGATCTCTACAAAAAGAGAAACTCAGTTCCAACATTGACTGAACCAATAATTCATGGTATCCATGGTAAAGATCCTTTCCCTCCCCCATGGGCCATGTCATTGGGAGCCAACTCTCCTTGTCCACACCAACCAACTCTCCTCTACAGCATTCTAAGCATGGATACAAGATCATAATTGGTTGCTGTGGGCAGTATGAGGAGTGTTAGGATCTTCAAACATGGTGATTCCCAAATAATCAGTCTCTCAGAACAGATGCAGCCAAAACCGATGTGACTTACCACCGAAGTATGAGCCATCAGAGAGTTTGGTCTCCTTGCTGCCCCGGGTTAGAATGCTCACCACCCCATGCTGGATAAAGTACATCTTCTTCCCCACCGTGCCCTCACGAATGATGTAATCTGCAGGCTGGAACACTTCAAAGCGCAGCTTGGTCAACATGGCGGTCACAAAGTTGGGGTCAGCATTGGCAAAAAGAGGCATATTGGCGACGAGGTTGCGGCAGTTGAAATTAACAATCTCCTTCACGACAAAGAAAGATAAAGATTAGTGAGGAGGATGCCCTGAAGATGTGAGAAGTAGAGGACTTGTTCCTCAAAGACCACCTTACCTCTTTAAGAGGTTCGCTAAGTTCTCCGAGGATGTTCTCCTCATCAAACATCTTGCCCTGGTATCGGTGCTCGTAATACTCGTGGATTCTCTGGCGTGTATCTGGGGGCAGCTTGTGGAAGGACATGTACTGCTCCACCTGCTTATACTGTGAGGGGCACAGAACAGACATAGGGATCATTACGTGGACGAGGCCTACTTCTCTGTACTTCATTCATCACTTCCCTGAACATCTACCTACCTTCTCCTGGTATTGCCGGCGAGACGAGTCCAGCGACTGGATGAGGGCTGTAGCATGGCCGATAAACATAGCGTAACAGGTGGCCCCCACTATCATACTAAGCATGGTCAGCCACACATCGGTCATCCCCTCCGGAGGATGCTGGCCATACCCGATGCAGAGCATGTGGCTCATTGCCTTAAAGATGGCGTGGGAGTACTGCTTGCCCCAGGACTCGTTCTGGTGATGAAGAGACATTACATCAGAGACATGACATCAGAGACATGACATCAGAGAGATGACATCATAGAGATGACATCAGAGACATGACATCAGAGAGATGACATCAGAGAGATGACATCAGAGACATGACATCAGAGAGAAGACATCAGAGAGAAGACATCAGAGACATGACATCAGAGAGAAGACATCAGAGACATGACATCAGAGACATGACATCAGAGAGAAGACATCAGAGACATGACATCAGAGAGAAGACATCAGAGACATGACATCAGAGACATGACATCAGAGAGAAGACATCAGAGAGATGACATCAGAGACATGACATCAGAGACATGACATCAGAGACATGACATCAGAGAGAAGACATCAGAGACATGACATCAGAGACATGACATCAGGCACAGAATAGTCATGCTATCTCAGAGGATTAGTATTGTTTTTGGGGTGCAGAGTGTCAGAGGCCTTTCAATAAAGTTGTTCATGAATGACCATATGTGGCCTGAGAAGGTCTGTGCCCATACATACCTACATACATGTGTGGTGACACAGAAAAACATGCTAATTACAGGTGTCATCCAACCATGACCTCACCCCAGACAGGCCATGCCTCTAACAACCTGTCCAGGTAGGTATGGAAGCTGCCATTGCTGATTGCAGGCACTGGGGTTGGCCTGACTATCTAGAGAGTCACTGACTTGGAGCAAGCATGCAACCAGTGAAGTCCAAAAAGCCTGAGCTCCTGTCCAGTAATCACAGCTTCTGGATATCTACCCAGACAGGTTAACAATAACATATGAAACGACTTATCAGACTTACCCATGACCTGGTCCGTAATATGCAGTAAGCATGCACTGACTCCATGCAGCTGGCATGCACAGTCACATACCGCATACACGTGACATGCTTGTCCTCATCTTTCATCGTCATCATCTTCCATGCAGTGGATGCAGTCGATCAGCAGGCCCTATTGCCCTGCATGCTGCATGCGGCAGGCGCAAACCTGCACACCCTCCATGCAGCCAGTGTGCTCTAGCACATGGGAGAGTTGCAGAAAGGGAGGAGACGACCATACCTACAGTGACATGAAATGGGATACACATCTGGACAGCTGTAAAATGCATCCGTTATTTGTCTGTGCGTCTACATTACCTGTGCAACCACTTATTATTATTATTAAGTGTTTATGGAAAGATCTGTCAAGTGCGTGAGAGGACAGAAAGGGGGCATCCAACCAGAGGACCATTGTGTGTAGAAGCAGGACTTCAGCACCTCAGTGACATTAGTGGGTGAGTACAATAGTGTCTGTGTGGTCATGTGACTGAAGCACTACCTATGTTAAGACATTCTCACCCAGATTGTAGAAATGTCATCAGCATAGCAACGATTTCTCAGAAGGATCCAAAGCTTTATTCACATGGTCACATGGGCCCCTTCGTCAGGTATGACGTTGGTCACCTGCCTGATGAAAGGGCCCTGGGTGGCTCAGAAACATTGCCGTATGTGTACCGCGTGACCATGTGAAGAAAGCTTTGGATCCTTCTGAGGAATCCTTGGTGTACTGATGACGTTTCTACACTTTGATTGCCTACGGTTTCCAGCCAGTGGTCATTACAGCACCCAGCATTACTACGGCCATTTTCCAGAGCGTGTGTGTGGGGAATATTAGGTTTTGACATTCTCACCCAGGGTTCCTCCAGAGGTTGTCCGAGGCTCCTCCAGAGGTTGTCCAGGGTTCCTCTAGAGGCTGTCTGGGATTCCTTCAAAAGTTGTCTGGGGTTCCTCTATAGTTTGCCTGGGGTTCCTCCAGAGGTTGTCCTGGGTTCCTCTAGAGGCTGTCTAGGGTTCCTCCAGAAGTTTTCTGGGGTTCCTCTATAGTTTGCCTGGGGTTCCTCCAGAGCATGTCTCATGTCCCTCTACAGATTGTCTGGGGTTCCTCCAGAGGTTGTCCAAGGTTCCTCCAGACATTGTCCTGAGGTTCCTCTAGAGACTATCTGAGGTTCCTCCAGAGGTTGTCCAAGGTTCCGCCAGACGTTGTCCTGAGGTTCCTCTAGAGACTATCTGAGGTTCCTCCAGAGGTTGTCCAAGGTTCCTCCAGACGTTGTCCTGAGGTTCCTCTAGAGACTATCTGAGGTTCCTCCAGAGGTTTTCCAGGATTTCTCCAGAGGTTGTCCAAGGTTCCTTCAGAGATTGTCTGAGGTTCCATCAGAGATTGCCTGGGGTTCCTCAAGATGTTGGCCACAGTTCGTTTAGAAGTTACTAGGAGTTTCTTGAGCTACTGACCTCCAATTTAATGGGGCCTTCATAGTTCCAGTCTTCCCACTGACCACCAATGTAAGGAACATTCTTCCCACTGACCACCAATGTAAGGAGCATTCTTCCCACTGACCACCAATGTAAGGGACATTCTTCTCACTGACCACCAATGTAAGGAACATTCTTCCCACTGATCACCAATGTAAGGAACATTCTTCCCACTGACCACCAATGTAAGGGACATTCTTCTCACTGACCACCAATGTAAGGAGCATTCTTCCCACTGACCTCCAATGTAAGGGGGGGATTTTTCCTATAGCACCCACTGAATTAATTTTAGCAGGGGTTTCCTGAGGCCTGAAAGTTATTCAGGGGTGAGAGGATTGGGAAAGACTCTGGATGGTCATATGACTGTGGCACTACTATCATGGTGTGTGAAAGCTGCATGTTATACAGAGTGATGTTGGAGAATCAGCAGTGGGTATGATGGAGGATATATTGTACAATATTAGCAGTGGGAGGAGCTATGATCAGGCACATCACTGGGAAGCTCCCTTGAATAATCCTCATACTGACTTCTTACCTGGGATTTCATCTCTATGTGACCGGCAGGTGACTACCATTCACTAATGAGCCTCAGCTGTCATCTAATAATGAGGTGACACCAAGTTCTCTCTATGGAGATGAAGGGTTACAGGATGATCCCTACTGACAGCTGCTGCCTCTTCATACACGGAGGACACCTGAGAGTGGCAGCACGTGAGCCCAACAGCTGAATGTACAGGAGAAGTACAGGGAGGCCAAGGCATGGTCCTGCATCCTGGTACTGTAGTTCCCTGGTAGCTGGAGGATACCGGAGAGCGGCAGTACAGGAGTCCAGCAGCTGAATGTACAGGAGAAGTACAGGGAGGCCAAGGCATGGTCCTACAACCCATGTGCTGTAGTTCCCCGATAGTTGGGGGACACCTTAGAGCAGTAGCACAGGAGCCCAGCACCTGAATATACAGGAGGAGTACAGGGAGGCCAAGGCATGGTCTTACAACCCATGTGCTATAGTTCCCCAATAACTGGAGGACACCTGAGATTGGCAACATAGGAGCCCAACAGCTGAATGTACAAGAGAAGTTCAGGAAGGCCAAGGCATGGTGCTACTACCTGTTACTGCAGTTCCCTGGTAGCTGGAGAATACCTAAGAACAGCAGTACAGAAGCCCAACAGCTGAATGTACAGGAGAAGAAAAGGGAGGCCAAGGCATGGTCCTACATCCTGCTACTGTAGTTTCCCCCGTATTTGTAGGACACCTGAGAGAGGTAGCACGGGAGCCCAATGGTCCTACAACCTGGTATTGTAGTCCCTGAAAGCTGGAGGGCACATGAGAGTAGCAGCACGGGAGCCCAATAGCTGAATGTACAGGAGGAGTAGGGGAAGGCCAAGGCCTGGTACTGCAGTTCTTCAGTACCTGGAGGATATATAGGAATCCCAGGGTGCTTTTTCGGGAGCAGTCAGACTTTTCAGCACCCGGTATTGGCCTTTAGTATAGGTGAATGGTATCCTTACTGTCCCCAGGGCTGGAGAGCAGAAGCACACTCCGAGGGGTATATAAAAAGGAAAGAGGAAGGCGCCCCTGAGTACAATGTAAACCATTTATTGCATAAAATCAAGAGTCACTTACATGATAGTTAATAAAAGCAGGCATGGTGAGACGTCACAAGGGTTCGATCACAAGGCTCCCTACTGGCTCTCTATCCCGGAAGCCGTCCAGCAGCGTGGGGGGATGGAAGAAAACAACATAGAGCCCTAAGTGAGAGGTCCCAGGTCGAGCCATGGTCGCAGTGGAACGCACGGTGAAGGTTGTGTGCGTTCCACCATGACCTCGGCTCAGCCTGGGACCTCTCCCTTAGAGTTCCATGTTTTCTTCCATCCCCCCACGCTGCTGGACGGCTTCCGGGATAGGGAGCCTGTAGGGAGCCTTGTGATCGAACCCTTGTGATGTCTCACCATGCCTGCTTTTATTAACTATTATGTAAGTGACTCTTGATTTTATGCAATAAATGGTTTACATTGTACTCAGGGGTGCCTTCCTCTTTTCTTTTTAAGTACCTGGAGGATACCTGAGAGTGGCAGCACAGGAGCCCAACAGCTGAATGTACAGGAGGAGTACAGGGAGGCCAAGGCATGGTCCTACAACCTCTCACTGTAGTTCCCTGGTACCTGGAAAATACCTGAGAGCGGCACTACAGGAGCCCAATAGCTTAATGTACAGAAGTACAGGGAGGCCAAGGCATGGTGCTACAACCTGGTACTGCAGTTCCCTGGTACCTGGAGGATACCTGAGAGTGGCAGCACAGGAGCCCGGCAACTGAATATACAGAAGGAGTACAGGGAAGCCAAAGCATAGTCCTACAACCTCTTACTGTAGTTCCCTGGTACCTGGAAAATACCTGAGAGCGGCAGTACAGGAGCCCAACAGCTGTATGTACAGGAGTACAGGGAGGCCAAGGCATGGTACTACAACCTGGTAGTGCAGTTCTCTGGTAGCTGGAGGACATCTGAGAGCGGCAGTACAGGAGCCCAACAGCTGTATGTACAAGAGTACAGGGAGGCCAAGGCATGGTGCTACAACCTGGTACTGCAGTTCTCTGGTAGCTGGAGGACATCTGAGAGCCGAAGTACAGGAATCCAGCAGCTGAATGTACAGGAGGAGTACAGGAAAGCCAAGGCATAGTCCTACAACCTGGTACTGCAGTTCCCAAGTAGCTGGAGGACACCTGGCCTGCTAGATTCTCTCCCAAGGTAAAGATGTTGTTCAAACACTCCTAAGCACAACAGCTACAGATGGCCCCAGTCCAGAGTCTCCCTCATGTTTGTATTTGGGGGTCGTTCAGTGACAGTCACCAGGCAGAGACAGAGAGCGTCAGGAACACTGTGTGTCGAAAAAGCTCGGAGAACGCCGAGCCAGGAACGTCAAGAGCGAGACATCTGGCCAAATCTAATCACCAACAAGTATGTTGGAGCCGAGCTCTGCGCCGGGGAGCACGCCAAATCATTGTTTTTCATGGTTCGTTCTCTTGGCCGGGGGAGGGGTGTTTAACTCTATATTGTGAGAAGTGATGACATGGACTATGTGAGATGAGAAGAGAGAACTCACCACCATCTTGCTGATGTAGACCCAGCAGTCCTCCGGGAAGTCCTGGAGCATCGGAACCAGAAACTGAAGGCAGCCGTCCCAGTGACACAACAACAACATCATCCCGATCAAGTTGAAGATCCGAACCACCGCGCTGGCCAGGTCGTAGGTCATGTGGAAGATCTGTCCAACAGCAAACAAAGAGCAGTTGACTGTCCAGAGATAAAAACTCTCCTGCTGTCCAATATTAAAATGTAAGGCTCCTCAAAACCTTGGGTTTTTGTTGTGTGTTTAGAGTGAGGAAGAGTTGGACTCTCTGTCAGGTGTTTATTGCTGCCTGTGTCCCCAGGGGAGATGTACCCCTCTATCTGTGCTGGTGACCATTGTCCCTGAGAAAGAAAAGGAGGGGAAAACCCAAATTGTAGAGGTGTCTTCATAACAAGAGGTGAGAAGATATTGTCCAATGGGGGACACCTATTTGGGGGACAACACCCCGTGAGGGGAATTCCCTCACCTTGGGAGATTTCCTCTAACTTCCTGTTGTGTCTCTGGGACAGGAAGTGGAGGGATGTTTTCTCAAGGGTACACAGACAGCTAAAAATAAACTTTTCACCCTTCCCTACTCTATAAAAACCTCTGCACACAACTATGGCTTATTTATCAAAGTGACCTCTATAGGCATTGCAACTTACACCCACCTGGAACCTTCTATGTGCTCACACATGTATTTCTCCCAGGTCAGAACTTCTCACACCGCTCCTTGTACCCTCCCCTTCCACCAGATCCCCATCATCGTGCTATAAGACAATAACCATCCTGATTCAGTGCTAGAGGTGTCTACCCCTATAATTCTAGTAGTAGAGTTCTGAGACAACTTGGAAGCATCACCACAGACACTTTGAGAAAATACCTGACCTGACCTCAAAGAGTAAGGATTTATTATCTTATAGGAAACATCTAGAAATGCTAATCATGGATATGCAATACCCTCAAAAATAGGCACTCCTGTCCAAAGGCCTGTATATCTGCAGCGTGTGATGCTCTAAGCATTTAGAACGAGGCCAGATTTGTAGTGAGATTTGGTAATATCACCAATGTTCTGCTTACTGTTCTCTTTGCTGCAGAGGAAGCTGTACCTGAGGATCTGTAATGCAAGTTTTCCTTGCTTCATTCATTCTCTGAATCCGTGTTTTTTCCTCCTCTATCTATACCCCACCAGCCAACAAATCACCAGTTTTGGGGTGCAACTCTGACATGAGTTGTCAAAACCCTGCTTGTAGGTAGGTGAAGTCTGCTTCCTCCACTGCAGGTGGCACTACAGCCTGAAGAGGAAGTTGGGGAATCTCGGTTTCTCTGTGGTTTCCTGGTCCCCTAGAGGCAGTGTTCCGATTGGCTATGCTGCATCTAGGTGACCCTTGGCAGCCATCTTGGGTCAACAAAGTCCCTGCTCCCCAGGGTTTGGCGCACATTTGCAAGTTGGTAGTGTAGGGACAGATTCCCCATTTGTCAGGAACAGAACTAGCGGCAGAGAAAGGTTTCAGATGAGGAGGGAAAGCGTAGGGTTCACTACTTCTCTGGACTTCCTCCCGCTTGGGCACGAGAAGGCCAGGCCACATTCTGCCCCTCCTAACAAGTGCTCTCTATTCGGCTGAAACATGCTTCACTGCACACTATGGGGATTCGTGAGTGTTCCCAGTTGGGCTGTCTTCCCACCAGGGTTGTTGGAAACTGTCTTTGCTTTACTTCAATACAAGTTCTTTACATCGCACCTGGACTGTGTGTGTTATTGCCGCCATACCACACTGTACCTACCTACATACTTCCTCTACAAAGATGGCCACCTCCACACAAAAACACCATGCAGAACGAGGCCTGGATAATCAGTAATGGGGAAAGATCACTTGTAGAGATCCTGCAAGCAATGCTGGTGACTAGACCATTGCCCTCTAGACCATTGCCCTCTACCTACCACCTAGACCATTGCCCTCTACCTACCAGCTTCCACTGTACATGTTCTCTTTAAAAAATAAAACCTTTGATGTTGGCAGTCATCCTGGGGCCCCGCAGGCATGGCAAAGTCTCCACTGTTTGTCTACAGTTCCCCAAGACAACAGCCAACAGAAAAACTTTTGCCACTGGGCACACTAGATACCTTAGGAACTTAAAAATAAACATGAAGGAACAATGGAGTTATTCCTATTCCCACAAGGCTGACATACTACATGCATACGTCTAATGCAGTCTCACCTCTTCCCATTGGTGGATATATCGGATGAGCCGGGAGAGTCGAAGTAGTCGGAGGAGACTAAGAATTTTTGTAAACCTGACAATTCGTAAGGCCCTAGCCGTTTTGTACACCTCAGAGTCTACGCGGGTCTCCAGGTCCACGATGAGGAAAATGTAGTCCACGGGGATGGAAGAGACAAAGTCCACCAGGAACCAGCTCTTCAGATACTTCATCTTGATGGTGTGTGGATCCAGAATAATCTCCGTATTGTCCTCCACCACAATCCCCGTCCGAAAATTTAGAACTAGGTCAACCAGGAAAAAAGTGTCGGAGAGGACGTTGAAGACGATCCAGGGTGGGGTGTTCTCATCCTTAAAGAAGGTGATTCCCACCGGCAGAATAATCAAATTCCCGACCATAAGGAGGAGCATGATGAGATCCCAATAAAACCTGGACAGAGGTGACAAGGCAAAGGCGGAACACAGACAACGACAGGGTGATTGATGGAGGAGAAATATGGACAAAAGGAAGACAGATGGGATAGATATATAGTGAAGGTAAGACGTTACAGTTGGCACAAGATATGGACCGAACCATGAGGGATACACCAGGGTTTGGGGAGATCAACCATTGAACAAGACACAATATATACACCGAGGTCACAGACAGCACATAGAAAGGGGGGCAAAGTAGAGGACATGGGGGCAGCAGAGGACAGCGAGAAGAAAAAGAAAAGACATTTTTAATTCTGTTCAGATAATATATAAATCTTTAACAGTCAACATGGTTCAAGTATAAGTGACTAAAATCAGACATATTTCCCACCAATATACACAATATGGCCAAAAGTATGTGAACCCTCCCCCAATGATGGAGTTCAGCTATCACCGTTGAAGGGTCCTAGTAATACTCCATAAAACAAACACATTGGAGACAACTGAGCTCTTCCAACCTTGTGGTAACAGTTTGGTGATGACCCTTTTCTGTGATACCATGACTGTGTCCCCCCTGTGTACAAAGTTAGCTCCATTAAGACATGGGGTGACCACTTTGGCTTGGAGGAACTTGAGTGTCCTGCACCAAGCTCTGACCTCAGCCCTACTTTTGGAAGTCTTTTGGTATAAAGCAGGGATCCTCAAACTACGGCCCTCCAACTGTTGTGGAACTACACATCCCATGAGGCATTGTAAAACTCTGACATTCACAGATATGACTAGGCATGATGGGAATTGTAGTTCCTGAACAACTGGAGGGCCATAGTTGGAAGACTCCTGGTATAAGGTCTTCTTGTCCAACATCAGTACCTACCATTCGCAAACTTTTACACCCTTAACCCTACGGAGCAACTTTAAAATTAGGTCTTCTCATCCCAAAGGTGTTTAGCAGGTTTGAGCTCATGGAGGACCTTGAGTGTCCTGCACAAAGCCCTGACCTCAACCCTACTGTACACCTTTGGGATAAATTGGAATGTTGACTGCAAGCCAAGTCTTTTCTTAGTGCCCAACGTGAGGACCAAATGTGAGCCAGATCTTCTCATCCAACATCAGTACCTGACCTCATAAATGGGCTCAAATCCCCACACTCTCCTTTAAAATCTTGGTGGAAGTCTTCCTAGAAGAGTGGAGGATGTTATAGCCACAAAGTGGGGCAACTCCATGTTAATGGCCATGGTTTTGGAATGGGATGTCCATCAAACTCATATAGGTGTGATGGGTGGAGAAACGTGAATGTCCTGCACAGAGCCCCAAACTCAAACCTACTGAACACCTTTGGGATGAATTGGATCATTGATGGTGATCCAGGTCTTCTTATCAAACATCACAAATAAGCACAAATTCCCACAGACACCCTCCAAAATCTTGTAGAAATTCTTCCCAGAAGAGTGGAGGATGCTAGAGCCACAAAAGGGAGCGACTTAATATTAATTGAAAAACCCCAAAAATAATCACTGCACTAAAAGTAATAAAAGTAAGTAGGCAGCCAGCACAATATGTATGAGATACACTATACAAATAAACCACAAGAATACCAAAAGCGCAGCCCTCAAACAGGTGAACAGTGCAACAAAACATTCACAATATAGTTCACAATATCATCCATGAGGAAACTTCCACCAGTGAGTTCCTAATGAAATATATCATTTCCACCGAACGTGTTTTAGGGCACCCTGATGATGGCACTTATGACGAAACACGTTAGGCGGAGCCGGAAAGCATAGTGTCAGTGTGCATGTGCGCGTAGCCCCTAGGATTATGGGAATTGTAGTTTCACATGTTCTTATATGTACAGCGGGTAAAATCATGATTTGATCCTCCGCAGATTTTGTAAGTTTGCCCACTTACAAAGAAATGGCGGATGTATAGTTTTTATCATAGGTGTATTTTATATGATAGAGACAGAATATCAACCAAAAATCCAGAAAAAAACACAACAAATGATATAAATGAAGTTGCAGTTCAGTGAGTAAAATAAGTATTTGATCCCCCGGCAGCGACGGCAGTTGCTTCCCCGGCGTCTCCTCCCTCTTCCTTGGCCAATAGCATGGCCTCTCCTTTTGGCCAATCGGGAAACGGGTCTCATGACCAGCTTCCTGATTGGCCAGGAGGAGGATCCGCATGACAATAGTGAATTTTCATTCGCTATTGTCACACAACTAGGTGGGCGCGGGGCGCAGTGCTCTGCGCCCCTAGCCCACCTTTTTTTTTTAGCCTGTGAGAGCCTCTGGCTCTAATCACATGGTCAGAAAAAAAAAATCCCCATTGAACTCCATGCGTCCGGCGCCCCGCATGTAGATTAGGAGGCCGGACGCATGGATAGGGGGGCGGCGCCCCTGCGCCCCGTATGCACCAGCCACCACTGGTAAGTGGGCAAACGTACACAATCTGCAGGAGATTAAATAACTATTTTCCCCACAGTACAACATCCATGTAAAGTGATTTGAACCAGTTTCAATAAAAGTATATTATGGGATTTACACTATTAGAAGCGCTTTTCTGCTTTTTATGTATATTTTCTTGGTCTTGATCCAAAGGAGGGCTAAAGTGGACCAGTGAGCTGTCTTATCCCTCGGTGGTACATGGCAATGGAAGCAAAGAGCGCTTGCTGACTTCTCTTATGAGGGTAACATTCTCTCTGTTATGCCTTAGAGTGATTGGTGGAGCACAAGTGGTTTCTGCTCGCTCTGTTCTGGATCCTTCCCACAATCCTCAGTTATCACTTGAACAAACGCTTCAAAAAAAAGCTCATGTTGCACTTTTCAGGCGTTTCCATAGAAGTCTATGAAGACGAAAGCAGACCTGTGTGCCTGGAGGTCTCAGACAGTGTTGTATAATAGATTTATTCCTGGCTCCTGTTGCCTTCTCTCAGTTATACCAGCCCACGGCGGTGTCCTGGGGTATCTTCAGGTCACGGGGGATGAGTAGCAGCGAGATTCGGGCTTTAGTTAAACCCTCCAGTCTTAATGAAGAAGTAGTTAGAAGATTAGCCGAGAGCGTCTTGCGGTGACACGATGACTTTCAATCTCCACACACGTGGCTTATAGCGGCTCATTGATGGAGCTGATTAGAGGGCACCAGGGACAGCGACGGGGTCCTCGTTAGGCGGGAATCGGGGGGGATTTTATGGATGACAATGGCGGATGAAGAAGACAAATGGCTCACCTGGGTCTGCCAGTGACGTGCATCTCTATCTGCTCATTCATTGCGCTGTGACCTCTGCCTGTCCTTCTCACTCTGTACACAGAACTGAACCGTCTGTACGAAACCGCAGAGGAGAAACAATGCCAACATGCTCCGAATAACCAATACCAAGATGCCTATAGACAGTGGGAGACCATCCATGGATCCGACTATAGACAGCGGGAGACAATTTATGGATCTGCCTATAGACAGCGGGTGACCATCAATGGATCTGACCATAGATAGCAGGAGACATTAATGGATCTGACTATAGACAGTAGGATATCATCCATGGATCTGACTATAGACAGCCAGGGACCATCCATGGATCTGACTATAGACAGCCAGGGACCATCCATGGATCTGACTATAGACAGCCAGGGACCATCCATGGATCTGACTATAGACAGCCAGGGACCATCCATGGTCCTGACCATAGAAAGCGGGAGACCATCCATGGTCCTGACCATAGAAAGCAGGAGACCATCCATGGATCTGACCATAGAAAGCGGGAGACCATCCATGGATCTGACCATAGAAAGCGGGAGACCATCCATGGATCTGACCATAGAAAGCGGGAGACCATCCATGGTCCTGACCATAGAAAGCGGGAGACCATCCATGGATCTGACCATAGAAAGCGGGAGACCATCCATGGTCCTGACCATAGAAAGCAGAAGACCATCCATGGATCTGACTATAGACAGCGGGAGACCATCCATGGATCTGACCTTCTACCATGAGATGGTGGGACGACTGTTCATCTCTGAGCAGTCTGTGGCCCCATCTGCTCAGCCAATGTTGGGGAATCACTCATTCAATACGGATCTTGTGTCCATCCACTACAAGACCAATAGGGGGCAAGAACCACAGAGCGGCCCTACAATCTTCTTAATATACAAGAACTCTTCAAATAACTTTCAGGTGTCAGGGAACCCCCTATAATTGTTATTATTATATCAGGGAAGAATGTTCCTTACATTGGTGGTCAGTGGGAAGAATGTCCCTTACATTGGTGGTCAGTGAGAAGAATGTCCCTTACATTGGTGGTCAGTGAGAAGAATGTCCCTTACATTGGTGATCAGTGGGAAGAATGTTCCTTACATTGGTGGTCAGTGGGAAGAATGTTCCTTACATTGGTGATCAGTGGGAAGAATGTTCCTTACATTGGTGGTCAGTGAGAAGAATGTTTCTTACATTGGTGGTCAGTGGGAAGAAGGAGGAGGACACACCCAAGGAGCTCTCTGTGAGATCCAGCCCTTTTCAAGCCTGGGCCTTGCTTGCTAGCTTGGCCCAGGAACAATGCCTGATCCTGGGGGAGGCCCTGGGAGGGATCCCCCTGATGACACGGGGCCTAGTGAGGAGGAGGTGGAGGACCTGTCTGTGGGTCCAGGCCCCGATGAGAATGCGGATGTCTTCAGCCAGAAGGTTATCAATCGTTTTAGGGCGATTGGGAGAGCGGAAGAAAAACTTAAAGTTTTGAAGGCTGAACACAAATCCTTCAAAACCAAGTATTTCCAGGCCTGGAGTAAAAATCGCACAGCCATGAAGCCTGAGTTACAGGAATTGGAAGAAAGGGTAAAGGAACAAACTTTATTATTGGAAAGGCTGAAAGACAAAAGTGGAGCATTTAAAGAAAAATTTGACAATGAGAGGCGATTTACCAGCCAAGCATCAGCAAGTTCTGTGGATCAGCAGCCTCAGTTAATGGATGACCAGGCTCCATCTGCCTCTGCACCTCTCCCCCCATGCCAGAACTGGGAATCACCAGCGACAACCAGCCAGGGGGTTGAGAGTGGACATGGATCCCTGACATTCATCCAGCAGATGGAGTCACCCCTGAAAGCAGACAGGTTTGTATTTTCTGATGATCCATCAGAAATCCCTGAGGATGGGCAGAGGAGATACAGGCCAGCAAAGCCAGTAATGGTGGAGAAATCCCAGTACACCATGCTGCCATCCAACATGTCTGCCCCATCTGCTGTAGTGGATGGTGTCCCAGGTGAGAAAGAGCTCTGCATACAGCTACCTATTGGAGTTACCGCTGTGGAGAAACCGAGTGCAGACATGCAAGCCCCGGACCATCAGACGAATGTGGATGGACCTGCATTAAACACCCCAGGCATGGATTTTGCTGGTCTGGCTGAGACCAGTAGTCCCACGGCAAGCAAAATGGCTGCCAGCTCCAAAGAGCCTGCTTCATGTTCACCTGAGCCTCCCAGTCTTCCAGTGCTGATTGCTGATGGGGGAGGGGATCAACATAGTTCTGGAAGTGGAATGGAAGTAGCAATGGAAATATCCTGCAATGCTTTACCTGCTGCTGTGTTAAAACAGAATGCTATTTCCACAGCTGAAAACCCTGTCCTAGTGGAAGAGAAGATGACAGCTGGAGTTCTTACCAGTGCAGCAGCAACTATGGATTCTGCTGTGAAGACAACAGCAATAATAAGTATCCCAGCAAGTATAAAAAATGACAATGTTAAAGCAATGAATGTGGTGGGTGGTGGTGAAGGGGTTAGTAATGCTGGGAAAAATAAAAATGACATTTCTCCTCCTGCTCAGCAGAGGAAAGATTCGATTGCACAGATCAATCCCGAATCTGTGCAATCGTTATCTGCTAAGTGTGTGTCAGATAATTTAAAAAAAACTGATGGATTTTCTGCTGGGAGGAATGTTGGAAGCTATGCTTCAGCTTTGGGGAGTCACACCAGGGTGGGTGGTGGGAATTCTGTTATTAGTCAAAATTCAGGGAGGTTTGGTGGGTATAGGAGGAGGAATGTGGTACAGTTGAGGTGGGTGGGGGATGGAACTCCGCCAGTAAGGGGGAGGGTGGCTGAGTTGATTTTGGAAATGGGGTTTAAAGCCTGTGATATTTTTGCTTTAATTTGCCCGGTGGGGAGTTATGAATTTGATTTGTCGTTTGTAAAACCTGAAAGTTTGGATCTCTTCTGGGAGAGATTTAGGAGGTGCAAGGGCCTTCAGCAGTGGAGTGGTTTGGTGCCAAAAGTGATCTCAAGGCAGCCTCTGATAAAATCAGTGACCATTTTGGTGCGTAACGAATCCATACCAGAGGCTGATTTATTAGTATGGCTACGCCGATATGGCGAGGTCCTCACTCCACTGCGGAAGGTCCTTGATGAGCATGGGATATGGACAGGGGCCTGGACAGTGTCGCTAAAATTGGGGGTGCTGGGCGATGTAGTTCAGCACCTTCCCTGCTCAGCCTTTCTGGGTAGGGATAGGCTGACCATTTTCTACCAAGGTCAGCCTAAGGTGTGCAATAAATGTGGTGATAAAGGCCACTTTGCATCGTCCTGCACCCACAAGAAGTGCTCACTGTGCCAGGATTTAGGCCATTTGGCCAGAGAATGCACCCAGATTCGGTGCAATTTGTGCCAGCAGCTGGGTCATCCATATAGCCAGTGCCCAGAGGCACTGCATAACTTGCCAGGATTGGAGACTGAGCTGCAGAGGCTTGATAAAGAAGATGAAGCAGCTGAAGTTAGAGAGGAAATTGTTGTTGCCCCTCCTGTGTCTGTTGTGTCAGATTCTGTTTCCCCTAGTGATGTGGTCCCTGAGTCTGTGTCTGTTGTGTCAGATTCTGTTTCCCCTAGTGATGTGGTCCCTGAGTCTGTCCCTCCTGTTGTTCCTACATCTACTGTGCGTAGATCCTCCAGACTAGCGGAAGCTGCTGGGGGGGCGGGTATAGTGGATCTTCCCCCTCGGCCTACTCCACCTCCAGTCCCTGTCTCTCGACACCGCAAACGCGGCCAAGAGGGTGCAGGGGTGCTGGATGGTGGTGGGGTCGATGGGGTTGAGGGAGGGGTGTCCATGTCCCATGTCTCACCCTCTGTTGTGGAGGATTCGGATGATGAGGGGTGGGAGAGGACAAAGAGGAAGAAAAAGAAGAAGAGGAAGACCAGTAAAGCGGTCACTTCTTCCTTACAGTTAGAGCCAGGAGGGGTTCCTCTTGGCAACACATTTTCGGTTTTATCAGGGGAGGAGTTAGTATCCGATTTATCTACTTTATCATCTATGGATGAGGGGGAGTCACATAGTGTAAAGAGAGCTGTTTCGGGTGATGAGAGTGTGGTGGAGGTTAAGAAACGACTACCCCAATCATCCTGATGGCAGTGCCCGCTCTGATAAAGGTGGCGACCATTAATGTCGCCAGCGTGAAATCTGCAAGAGCTCGTGATATTGCCTTATTTTTGCTCAGTGAGTTTGATGCTGAGATTTTATTTTTGCAAGAGACCTGGCTCAATACTTTGGCCGATGTCCATCTAGCAAAAAGGGAGTGGAGATACGGTCCCTCCTTTTGGTCTCTTGCGGCTGAGCCTTGCAGCGGAGTTGCGGTTCTTTTTAAAACCGATATGGTAACGTGCCGGCGGATAATTGAGGTAGAAATGGGGAGATGCATGGTCTTAGACGTCTCTGTTAGGGGGCAGGACCTGCGCCTGATCAATATCTATGGACCGCAGTCAAAATGGGACAGGAAATGCCTCTTCACAAAGATCAAGCCCTTCCTTTTTACATCCCAGCAGGTTGTCTTTGGAGGTGACTTTAACACCATAATTAGGCCTGAAGACAGGAGGGTCTCCATAGACAGGCTGGGTTATGATAGCGTTTTTCTTAGAGATATGGTTAGACAAGCAGGCCTGGTAGATGTGCACATTAAGCACTGCCCTGGCAGCACGGGATTCACGTTTCAGAGAGGGAATAGTCAGAGTAGGATAGATAGGTTTTTTTTAAAGGAGAACTCTGCTTTCTCGGCTCCTGAGTTGAGGGCGGTGGAGTTCTCTGACCACTGTATGCTGTCTGTGACTCTGAATGCCTCGGACACTCCACCCAGGGGAAGGGGTACCTGGAAACTGAATTCGGCTCTCCTGGAAGATGTAGAGGTAAGACAATCCTTTGAGGATTTTTTTCAGGCACAGGTTTCTATTCTGGACTTTTGCAGCAGTAAGTCAGAGTGGTGGGAGCTTGTGAAACAAAGGGCGATTGGACTTTTCAAGGCCATAAGTAAGAAGAAGCAGCTTGGTATGTATATTGCCTACCAGCATTTGCGGAGGAAGCTTGATCGTCTTGTCTCGTATGGAGGAGATCCAGGGGAGATCTCGGAGGTAAAGCTTCTTCTTAGGAAGTGTCAATACGACCGGCATGCCTCCTTGGTTCTGGAGAGAGATTATGGGAAATATCACTCGCCTGATCCTTACCAGAACTGTAAGCAAGGCATAGCAGTTAAGACGGTCATAGGTCTGAGGGATAGTACGGGTTCCCTGGTGAAGTCCAGATCAGGGATCCTGGAGATCTTCAGGTCATATTACGCAGACCTTCTGGGAAGAAAGGACCTTAGTCGGGACAGGATGGAAAGCTTTCTGGATTCTACTCCAGGATTGGGAAATGATACATTGCCTTTGATGGATTTGACAGAACCAATTTCAGCGGATGAGGTAGTTCGTGCTATAGAGAAGCTGGCTACCAAAAAGTCGCCTGGGCCAGATGGGTTGACAGCTGAATTTTACAAGTGTTTTAAGTCCATTCTGGCTCCCTTTTTAACGGAGGTTTATAACAGCTGTTTAGATGAGGGTTCTCTCCCTCCCTCCATGAGGCAATCCGCTGTGATTCTTCTGTCAAAAGGTAAAGACCCCTCAATAATTGAGAACTGGCGCCCCATCAGTCTTCTCAATGTTGATAGAAAGATCTTGGCGAAGATTCTTTTTTGGCGCTTGTCGTCAGTAGCAGGCGATTTGTTGTCCAATCATCAGCACTGCTCGGTCCAGGGCAGAAGTACCTTTTCAGCAATTTTAGCTGTCCGGGAGGCTTTGGAGCGATGCAGGGCTGCTGGATGGAGAAAGTACTTGCTGGCATTGGATCAGGCGAAGGCTTTTGATCGAGTCAATCATGAGTACCTGTATTTGCTACTTGGTAGATACGGCCTGCAGGGGAGGTTTATTGATTGGCTGAAAACATTATATAAAGGGGCTGAGAGCTTCCCACTTGTTAATGGTTGGGTTGGACGGCCTTTTGAGGTTGGCTCTGGGGTGCGCCAGGGGTGTCCTTTGAGCCCCCTGCTATATGTATTCGCAATCGATCCCTTCATAAGAAGGTTAGAGAGTGGATCGTTGTGTGGGGTGCCTTTGGGCATTGCTGGTGTGCCGCCTTTGAAGGTCGTGGCCTATGCCGATGATGTGTCTGTTATTATCTCTGGGATGGAGGAGGCGCAGGAGGTGGTCTCTGTGATAGAGCAGTACACTGAGGCTTCTGGCTCTAAAATCAATCATGAAAAGAGTGAAGTTTTCTGGATGGGTGAGGAGGGTGAAAGCTTCGAACTTCCGGATGCCTTCCCAGAGCCCCAGCAGGAAATTAAAGTGTTGGGCATCAAATTTGGTCCTGGTGACTATGGTCATCGAAATTGGGAAAGCAGGTTGTTGAATGCCAATGCCAAGGTGGCAAGCTGGAAGAAATGGAAACTTTCCTTGAGGGAAAGGGTTGACTTGATTAAAACTTACCTGATCCCAATCTTTTTATATGTCAGCTTTGTCTGTATCTTGCCGGAATCTCTCTATGCAAGGGTGTACAGCTGCTTTTTCCAACTGTTATGGGGAAATAGGCTGAACCTGATCAAACGCAATGTAACTTACCTGTCCAGGCGGGAGGGTGGTCTAGGAATGGTCAACCCTATAGTTTTCTTTTCTCTGCTTTTTTTAAAGTATAATCTTGGTAATATGTTAGCAGAGACCCCGCCGGGATGGGTGGGTATTTTTCAATCTTGGTTTAGGCCTTTTCTGCGATGCTGGGAAGATGGCGGGCCAGTGAAAAGTCTGAGAGTCCGACATGGCAAGCTTCCGGCTTATGTTGCCCCGTGTCTGAAAATACTTAGGCAGTGGCAGGTGACAGTGGGGGATATCAAGTCCCTCCCCAGAAAGCTTCTGGAGAAGAGGATTTTGGGCTCTGCTTTCAGTGTGTCGCTGACCTTAAGGGATTGCCCAGGCCCCGTAATGAGGGAGGGGTTGCGTTTAATTAACTTAGGAAGAATCCCTTTGAAGTTTAGGGATCAAGCCTGGCTCGCTTTCCATGGAAGGCTCTATGTGAGAGGGAACCTGAAGCATCGCCCTGTGGATGATCGGGATTGTCCTAGAGCGGAGTGTGTTGGTAAAGTGGAGTCTATGGACCACTTTTTGCTCCAGTGTCCCTTTAACATAGAGGTGTATAAAAGGGTGGGGAGGGCTCTAGGCATCCCCTTTCTCTATCGCATGAGTTATGCGGAGTGGGTGTACGGGGCATTCCCGACTCGCTGGGATTTTGATTTGGATACACTTTTTCTAGTTAGTATAGTTGTCCGTTACTTCACGTGGAATGCACGGTGCCAGATTACCCTGCGGAAGAAAGTCCTCCCTGTCGAGGTGGTGGTGTACGATATTCTTGGTGAGGTTGGGAAGATTCGGGGTCTTGAGAAGGGCAGGGAGCCTCGAGCGGTCTGGATAAGGGCGTGGAGGAATATCAGACCTGCTTTTGGTGAACTGTCCATCTCTGGGTGAAAAGCTTTTTTCCTATGCTATTTCTTTCACGCCCTTAGCTTTTGTTGGTTAATATCTTCATTTTTGAAGAAGGGCTGCATGCATAATGGGGGTGGTTTTGTTTCTTGACCTCGCAGGTTTGATGTCTGGTGTGGTGGTGTGAGTCTTATTAAGATTATTTTTTCCCGGTAATGATGTGTTTCATGATGTGAGTTTTGTTTTTGCTGTAAAGGCAGTCTTTATTTGAGAGCAGAATTTGCTATGTATTTTTTTTCCCCTTTTCATGTAAATATGTATATATTTATTTATGTATATTGATTTTATGCTTATTGATTGCAAGACTTTTAATAAACAAAATTGGGAAGAATGTTCCTTACATTGGGGGTCAGTGGGAAGAATGTCCCTTACATTGGTGATCAGTGGGAAGAATGTTCCTTACATTGGTGATCAGTGGGAAGAATGTCCCTTACATTGGTGGTCAGTGGGAAGAATGTCCCTTACATTGGTGGTCAGTGGGAAGAATGTCCCTTACATTGGTGGTCAGTGGGAAGAATGCTCCTTACATTGGTGGTCAGTGGGAAGAATGTCCCTTACATTGGTGGTCAGTGGGAAGAATGCTCCTTACATTGGTGGTCAGTGGGAAGAATGTCCCTTACATTGGTGGTCAGTGGGAAGAATGTCCCTTACATTGGAGGTCAGTGGGAAGAATGTCCCTTACATTGGTGGTCAGTGGGAAGAATGCTCCTTACATTGGTGGTCAGTGGGAAGAATGTCCCTTACATTGGTGGTCAGTGGGAAGAATGCTCCTTACATTGGTGGTCAGTGGGAAGAATGTCCCTTACATTGGTGGTCAGTGGGAAGAATGTCCCTTACATTGGTGGTCAGTGGGAAGAATGTCCCTTACATTGGTGGTCAGTGGGAAGAATGTCCCTTACATTGGCGGTCAGTGAGAAGAATGCTCCTTACATTGGTGGTCAGTGGGAAGAATGTTCCTTACATTGGAGGTCAGTGGGAAGAATGTTCCTTACATTGGTGGTCAGTGGGACGAATGTCCCTTACATTGGTGGTCAGTGGGAAGAATGTCCCTTACATTGGTGATTAGTGAGAAGAATGTCCCTTACATTGGTGGTCAGTGGGAAGAATGTCCCTTACATTGGTGATTAGTGAGAAGAATGTCCCTTACATTGGTGGTCAGTGGGAAGAAGGAGGAGGACACACCCAAGGAGCTCTCTGTGAGATCCAGCCCTTTTCAAGCCTGGGCCTTGCTTGCTAGCTTGGCCCAGGAACAATGCCTGATCCTGGGGGAGGCCCTGGGAGGGATCCCCCTGATGACACGGGGCCTAGTGAGGAGGAGGTGGAGGACCTGTCTGTGGGTCCAGGCCCCGATGAGAATGCGGATGTCTTCAGCCAGAAGGTTATCAATCGTTTTAGGGCGATTGGGAGAGCGGAAGAAAAACTTAAAGTTTTGAAGGCTGAACACAAATCCTTCAAAACCAAGTATTTCCAGGCCTGGAGTAAAAATCGCACAGCTATGAAGCCTGAGTTACAGGAATTGGAAGAAAAGGTAAAGGAACAAACTTTATTATTGGAAAGGCTGAAAGACAGAAGTGGAGCATTTAAAGAAAAGTTTGACAATGAGAGGCGTTTTACCAGCCAAGCATCAGCAAGTTCTGTGGATCAGCAGCCTCAGTTAATGGATGACCAGGCTCCATCTGCCTCTGCACCTCTCCCCCCATGCCAGAACTGGGAATCACCAGCGGCAACCAGCCAGGGGGTTGAGAGTGGACATGGATCCCTGACATTCATCCAGCAGATGGAGTCACCCCTGAAAGCAGACAGGTTTGTATTTTCTGATGATCCATCAGAAATCCCTGAGGATGGGCAGAGGAGATACAGGCCAGCAAAGCCAGTAATGGTGGAGAAATCCCAGTACACCACGCTGCCATCCAACATGTCTGCCCCATCTGCTGTAGTGGATGGTGTCCCAGGTGAGAAAGAGCTCTGCATACAGCTACCTATTGGAGTTACCGCTGTGGAGAAACCGAGTGCAGACATGCAAGCCCCGGACCATCAGACGAATGTGGATGGACCTGCATTAAACACCCCAGGCATGGATTTTGCTGGTCTGGCTGAGACCAGTAGTCCCACGGCAAGCAAAATGGCTGCCAGCTCCAAAGAGCCTGCTTCATGTTCACCTGAGCCTCCCAGTCTTCCAGTGCTGATTGCTGATGGGGGAGGGGATCAACATAGTTCTGGAAGTGGAATGGAAGTAGCAATGGAAATATCCTGCAATGCTTTACCTGCTGCTGTGTTAAAACAGAATGCTATTTCCACAGCTGAAAACCCTGTCCTAGTGGAAGAGAAGATGACAGCTGGAGTTCTTACCAGTGCAGCAGCAACTATGGATTCTGCTGTGAAGACAACAGCAATAATAAGTATCCCAGCAAGTATAAAAAATGACAATGTTAAAGCAATGAATGTGGTGGGTGGTGGTGAAGGGGTTAGTAATGCTGGGAAAAATAAAAATGACATTTCTCCTCCTGCTCAGCAGAGGAAAGATTCGATTGCACAGATCAATCCCGAATCTGTGCAATCGTTATCTGCTAAGTGTGTGTCAGATAATTTAAAAAAAACTGATGGATTTTCTGCTGGGAGGAATGTTGGAAGCTATGCTTCAGCTTTGGGGAGTCACACCAGGGTGGGTGGTGGGAATTCTGTTATTAGTCAAAATTCAGGGAGGTTTGGTGGGTATAGGAGGAGGAATGTGGTACAGTTGAGGTGGGTGGGGGATGGAACTCCGCCAGTAAGGGGGAGGGTGGCTGAGTTGATTTTGGAAATGGGGTTTAAAGCTTGTGATATTTTTGCTTTAATTTGCCCGGTGGGGAGTTATGAATTTGATTTGTCGTTTGTAAAACCTGAAAGTTTGGATCTCTTCTGGGAGAGATTTAGGAGGTGCAAGGGCCTTCAGCAGTGGAGTGGTTTGGTGCCAAAAGTGATCTCAAGACAGCCTCTGATAAAATCAGTGACCATTTTGGTGCGTAACGAATCCATACCAGAGGCTGATTTATTAGTATGGCTACGCCGATATGGCGAGGTCCTCACTCCACTGCGGAAGGTCCTTGATGAGCATGGGATATGGACAGGGGCCTGGACAGTGTCGCTAAAATTGGGGGTGCTGGGCGATGTAGTTCAGCACCTTCCCTGCTCAGCCTTTCTGGGTAGGGATAGGCTGACCATTTTCTACCAAGGTCAGCCTAAGGTGTGCAATAAATGTGGTGATAAAGGCCACTTTGCATCGTCCTGCACCCACAAGAAGTGCTCACTGTGCCAGGATTTAGGCCATTTGGCCAGAGAATGCACCCAGATTCGGTGCAATTTGTGCCAGCAGCTGGGTCATCCATATAGCCAGTGCCCAGAGGCACTGCATAACTTGCCAGGATTGGAGACTGAGCTGCAGAGGCTTGATAAAGAAGATGAAGCAGCTGAAGTTAGAGAGGAAATTGTTGTTGCCCCTCCTGTGTCTGTTGTGTCAGATTCTGTTTCCCCTAGTGATGTGGTCCCTGAGTCTGTGTCTGTTGTGTCAGATTCTGTTTCCCCTAGTGATGTGGTCCCTGAGTCTGTCCCTCCTGTTGTTCCTACATCTACTGTGCGTAGATCCTCCAGACTAGCGGAAGCTGCTGGGGGGGCGGGTATAGTGGATCTTCCCCCTCGGCCTACTCCACCTCCAGTCCCTGTCTCTCGACACCGCAAACGCGGCCAAGAGGGTGCAGGGGTGCTGGATGGTGGTGGGGTCGATGGGGTTGAGGGAGGGGTGTCCATGTCCCATGTCTCACCCTCTGTTGTGGAGGATTCGGATGATGAGGGGTGGGAGAGGACAAAGAGGAAGAAAAAGAAGAAGAGGAAGACCAGTAAAGCGGTCACTTCTTCCTTACAGTTAGAGCCAGGAGGGGTTCCTCTTGGCAACACATTTTCGGTTTTATCAGGGGAGGAGTTAGTATCCGATTTATCTACTTTATCATCTATGGATGAGGGGGAGTCACATAGTGTAAAGAGAGCTGTTTCGGGTGATGAGAGTGTGGTGGAGGTTAAGAAACGACTACCCCAATCATCCTGATGGCAGTGCCCGCTCTGATAAAGGTGGCGACCATTAATGTCGCCAGCGTGAAATCTGCAAGAGCTCGTGATATTGCCTTATTTTTGCTCAGTGAGTTTGATGCTGAGATTTTATTTTTGCAAGAGACCTGGCTCAATACTTTGGCCGATGTCCATCTAGCAAAAAGGGAGTGGAGATGCGGTCCCTCCTTTTGGTCTCTTGCGGCTGAGCCTTGCAGCGGAGTTGCGGTTCTTTTTAAAACCGATATGGTAACGTGCCGGCGGATAATTGAGGTAGAAATGGGGAGATGCATGGTCTTAGACGTCTCTGTTAGGGGGCAGGACCTGCGCCTGATCAATATCTATGGACCGCAGTCAAAATGGGACAGGAAATGCCTCTTCACAAAGATCAAGCCCTTCCTTTTTACATCCCAGCAGGTTGTCTTTGGAGGTGACTTTAACACCATAATTAGGCCTGAAGACAGGAGGGTCTCCATAGACAGGCTGAGTTATGATAGCGTTTTTCTTAGAGATATGGTTAGACAAGCAGGCCTGGTAGATGTGCACATTAAGCACTGCCCTGGCAGCACGGGATTCACGTTTCAGAGAGGGAATAGTCAGAGTAGGATAGATAGGTTTTTTTTAAAGGAGAACTCTGCTTTCTCGGCTCCTGAGTTGAGGGCGGTGGAGTTCTCTGACCACTGTATGCTGTCTGTGACTCTGAATGCCTCGGACACTCCACCCAGGGGAAGGGGTACCTGGAAACTGAATTCGGCTCTCCTGGAAGATGTAGAGGTAAGACAATCCTTTGAGGATTTTTTTCAGGCACAGGTTTCTATTCTGGACTTTTGCAGCAGTAAGTCAGAGTGGTGGGAGCTTGTGAAACAAAGGGCGATTGGACTTTTCAAGGCCATAAGTAAGAAGAAGCAGCTTGGTATGTATATTGCCTACCAGCATTTGCGGAGGAAGCTTGATCGTCTTGTCTCGTATGGAGGAGATCCAGGGGAGATCTCGGAGGTAAAGCTTCTTCTTAGGAAGTGTCAATACGACCGGCATGCCTCCTTGGTTCTGGAGAGAGATTATGGGAAATATCACTCGCCTGATCCTTACCAGAACTGTAAGCAAGGCATAGCAGTTAAGACGGTCATAGGTCTGAGGGATAGTACGGGTTCCCTGGTGAAGTCCAGATCAGGGATCCTGGAGATCTTCAGGTCATATTACGCAGACCTTCTGGGAAGAAAGGACCTTAGTCGGGACAGGATGGAAAGCTTTCTGGATTCTACTCCAGGATTGGGAAATGATACATTGCCTTTGATGGATTTGACAGAACCAATTTCAGCGGATGAGGTAGTTCGTGCTATAGAGAAGCTGGCTACCAAAAAGTCGCCTGGGCCAGATGGGTTGACAGCTGAATTTTACAAGTGTTTTAAGTCCATTCTGGCTCCCTTTTTAGCGGAGGTTTATAACAGCTGTTTAGATGAGGGTTCTCTCCCTCCCTCCATGAGGCAATCCGCTGTGATTCTTCTGTCAAAAGGTAAAGACCCCTCAATAATTGAGAACTGGCGCCCCATCAGTCTTCTCAATGTTGATAGAAAGATCTTGGCGAAGATTCTTTTTTGGCGCTTGTCGTCAGTAGCAGGCGATTTGTTGTCCAATCATCAGCACTGCTCGGTCCAGGGCAGAAGTACCTTTTCAGCAATTTTAGCTGTCCGGGAGGCTTTGGAGCGATGCAGGGCTGCTGGATGGAGAAAGTACTTGCTGGCATTGGATCAGGCGAAGGCTTTTGATCGAGTCAATCATGAGTACCTGTATTTGCTACTTGGTAGATACGGCCTGCAGGGGAGGTTTATTGATTGGCTGAAAACATTATATAAAGGGGCTGAGAGCTTCCCACTTGTTAATGGTTGGGTTGGACGGCCTTTTGAGGTTGGCTCTGGGGTGCGCCAGGGGTGTCCTTTGAGCCCCCTGCTATATGTATTCGCAATCGATCCCTTCATAAGAAGGTTAGAGAGTGGATCGTTGTGTGGGGTGCCTTTGGGCATTGCTGGTGTGCCGCCTTTGAAGGTCGTGGCCTATGCCGATGATGTGTCTGTTATTATCTCTGGGATGGAGGAGGCGCAGGAGGTGGTCTCTGTGATAGAGCAGTACACTGAGGCTTCTGGCTCTAAAATCAATCATGAAAAGAGTGAAGTTTTCTGGATGGGTGAGGAGGGTGAAAGCTTCGAACTTCCGGATGCCTTCCCAGAGCCCCAGCAGGAAATTAAAGTGTTGGGCATCAAATTTGGTCCTGGTGACTATGGTCATCGAAATTGGGAAAGCAGGTTGTTGAATGCCAATGCCAAGGTGGCAAGCTGGAAGAAATGGAAACTTTCCTTGAGGGAAAGGGTTGACTTGATTAAAACTTACCTGATCCCAATCTTTTTATATGTCAGCTTTGTCTGTATCTTGCCGGAATCTCTCTATGCAAGGGTGTACAGCTGCTTTTTCCAACTGTTATGGGGAAATAGGCTGAACCTGATCAAACGCAATGTAACTTACCTGTCCAGGCGGGAGGGTGGTCTAGGAATGGTCAACCCTATAGTTTTCTTTTCTCTGCTTTTTTTAAAGTATAATCTTGGTAATATGTTAGCAGAGACCCCGCCGGGATGGGTGGGTATTTTTCAATCTTGGTTTAGGCCTTTTCTGCGATGCTGGGAAGATGGCGGGCCAGTGAAAAGTCTGAGAGTCCGACATGGCAAGCTTCCGGCTTATGTTGCCCCGTGTCTGAAAATACTTAGGCAGTGGCAGGTGACAGTGGGGGATATCAAGTCCCTCCCCAGAAAGCTTCTGGAGAAGAGGATTTTGGGCTCTGCTTTCAGTGTGTCGCTGACCTTAAGGGATTGCCCAGGCCCCGTAATGAGGGAGGGGTTGCGTTTAATTAACTTAGGAAGAATCCCTTTGAAGTTTAGGGATCAAGCCTGGCTCGCTTTCCATGGAAGGCTCTATGTGAGAGGGAACCTGAAGCATCGCCCTGTGGATGATCGGGATTGTCCTAGAGCGGAGTGTGTTGGTAAAGTGGAGTCTATGGACCACTTTTTGCTCCAGTGTCCCTTTAACATAGAGGTGTATAAAAGGGTGGGGAGGGCTCTAGGCATCCCCTTTCTCTATCGCATGAGTTATGCGGAGTGGGTGTACGGGGCATTCCCGACTCGCTGGGATTTTGATTTGGATACACTTTTTCTAGTTAGTATAGTTGTCCGTTACTTCACGTGGAATGCACGGTGCCAGATTACCCTGCGGAAGAAAGTCCTCCCTGTCGAGGTGGTGGTGTACGATATTCTTGGTGAGGTTGGGAAGATTCGGGGTCTTGAGAAGGGCAGGGAGCCTCGAGCGGTCTGGATAAGGGCGTGGAGGAATATCAGACCTGCTTTTGGTGAACTGTCCATCTCTGGGTGAAAAGCTTTTTTCCTATGCTATTTCTTTCACGCCCTTAGCTTTTGTTGGTTAATATCTTCATTTTTGAAGAAGGGCTGCATGCATAATGGGGGTGGTTTTGTTTCTTGACCTCGCAGGTTTGATGTCTGGTGTGGTGGTGTGAGTCTTATTAAGATTATTTTTTCCCGGTAATGATGTGTTTCATGATGTGAGTTTTGTTTTTGCTGTAAAGGCAGTCTTTATTTGAGAGCAGAATTTGCTATGTATTTTTTTTCCCCTTTTCATGTAAATATGTATATATTTATTTATGTATATTGATTTTATGCTTATTGATTGCAAGACTTTTAATAAACAAAATTGGGAAGAATGTCCCTTACATTGGTGGTCAGTGGGAAGAATGTTCCTTACATTGGAGGTCAGTGGGAAGAATGTCCCTTACATTGGTGGTCAGTGGGAAGAATGTTCCTTACATTGGAGGTCAGTGGGAAGAATGTCCCTTACATTGGAGGTCAGTGGGAAGAATGTCCCTTACATTGGTGGTCAGTGGGAAGAATGTTCCTTACATTGGAGGTCAGTGGGAAGAATGTCCCTTACATTGGTGGTCAGTGGGAAGAATGTTCCTTACATTGGAGGTCAGTGGGAAGAATGTCCCTTACATTGGTGGTCAGTGGGACGAATGTCCCTTACATTGGTGGTCAGTGGGAAGAATGTCCCTTACATTGGTGGTCAGTGGGAAGAATGTCCCTTACATTGGTGGTCAGTGGGACGAATGTCCCTTACATTGGTGGTCAGTGGGAAGAATGTCCCTTACATTGGTGGTCAGTGGGAAGAATGCTCCTTACATTGGTGGTCAGTGGGAAGAATGTCCCTTACATTGGTGGTCAGTGGGAAGAATGTCCCTTACATTGGTGGTCAGTGGGAAGAATGTCCCTTACATTGGTGGTCAGTGGGACGAATGTCCCTTACATTGGTGGTCAGTGGGAAGAATGTCCCTTACAGATGCCTAAAAAGAATATTGAGGTAAGTGATACCTTTCCGATTACTCAAAGAATTGCTCGGCTAATTTGGCTGCTCCTTCTCTAACCACATCCATGACCGGTCCATGTCATACTGGATAGGAACAATTTCCCAGGCGGCCGGGAACACCCCTCAGTCCCCTGGGAAATGCTGAGTGTGCGGCAATGAAAAGGAAACTCAGGCAACTCCACCAGGCCAACTCCCCTAAGGCCCAGCAGATGGAAACCACGGGAGGAGGTGTTCATGGCTCCAGTATACACAGCCATGGAGGAGTATGAGGGCAGACATGGCCAGAAGAAGCTGAGGCCAGACTGGTGAAGAGAGGGAGAGAAGGAAGACGAAGGAGACTGCAGAGAGTCAGTAAAACGCCCAGAGAGGAGCTTTGAAACAGACGGCGAGGATTAGTCAGCAGAAAACAAGGCAACAGATCGTTCCTCATCAGCCAGACTCCCATCTTCCCACCACATCCATCCACCGGGACCAAGATGATGTCAGACTCTTCACAAGCCCTCCCCACCCATACCTGATATATCTGAGCTGATGGATGATGGAGAGTCCCACCACCTGACACCATCTTCTGTCTCTGGATTGGAGAGATCATGATGAGGGGTTCCCACCATCCCTGTACTGAGTTACCGGGTCTGTACACCCGCTGTGCCCATTATGAGGGGTTCTCACCATCCCTGTGCCCATTATGAGGGGTTCCCACCATCCCTGTGCTGAGTTCCTGGGTCTGTACACCCGCTGTGCCCAGTATGAGGGGTTCCCCCCATCCCTGTGCTGAGTCCCTGGGTCTGTACACCCTCTGTGCCCATTATGAGGGGTTCCCCCCATCCCTGTGCTGAGTCCCTGGGTCTGTACACCCGCTGTGCCCATTATGAGGGGTTCCCCCCATCCTTGTGCTGAGTTCCTGGGTCTGTACACCCGCTGTGCCCATTATGAGGGGTTCTCACCATCCCTGTGCCCATTATGAGGGGTTCCCACCATCCCTGTGCCCATTATGAGGGGTTCCCACCATCCCTGTGCTGAGTTCCTGGGTCTGTACACCCGCTGTGCCTATTATGAGGGGTTCCCACCATCCCTGTGCTGAGTTCCTGGGTCTGTACACCCGCTGTTCCCATTATGAGGGGTTCTCACCATCCCTGTGCCCATTATGAGGGGTTCTCACCATCCCTGTGCCCATTATGAGGGGTTCCCACCATCCCTGTGCCCATTATGAGGGGTTCCCACCATCCCTGTGCTGAGTTCCTGGGTCTGTACACCCGCTGTGCCCATTATGAGGGGTTCCCACCACCCCTGAGCCCATTATGAGGGGTTCCCACCATCCCTGTGGCCATTATGAGGGGTTCCCATCATCCCTGGGCTGAGTTCTCGGGTCTGTAAACCCGCTGTGCCCATTATGAGGGGTTCCCACCATCCCTGTGCCCATTATGAGGGGTTCCCACCATCCCTGTACTGAGTTTCTGGGTCTGTACACCTGCTGTGCCCATTATGAGGGGTTCCCACCATCCCTGTGCCCATTATGAGGGGTTCCCACCATCCCTGTACTGAGTTTCTGGGTCTGTACACCTGCTGTGCCCATTATGAGGGGTTCCCACCATCCCTGTGGCCATTATGAGGGGTTACCATCATCCCTGGGCTGAGTTCTCGGGTCTGTAAACCCGCTGTGCCCATTATGAGGGGTTCCCACCATCCCTGTACTGAGTTTCCTGGTCTGTACACTTACTTGATGACATAAAGAATGATACAACTCATATAAAATGTGTATGACCCCACAACTCCACGTCCTCCACCTGGCCGACAATCACATCTCACAGCAGATAAGAATGATGTCAAAATGACAATGCTATCCATGGCAACACAGACACTTCCTGTCTACCAACTGTGACATCACCAGAGTCCAAATATGAGACAAATCTCTATAAATGTCGTCAATATAGCGTCACTGCTCTCCAGATATAAGATACAGTATCTGACAAAAGTAAGTACACCCCTCCCATGTGACAACACTGAAGAAATGAGACTTTGCTACAATGTAAAGTAGTGAGTGTACAGCTTGTATAACAGTGTAAATTTACTGTCCCCTCAAAATAACTCAACACACAGCCATTAATGTCTAAACCGCTGGCAACAAAAGTCAGTACACCCCTAAGTGACAATGTCCATATTGGGCCCAAAGTGTGAATATTTTGTGTGGCCGCCATTATTTTCCCGCACTGCCTTAACCCTCTTGGGCATGGAGTTCACCAGAGCTTCACAGGTTGTCACTGGAGTCCTCTTCCCCTCCCCCATGATGACATCACAGAGCTGGTGGAGGTTAGAGACCTCCCCCATGATGACATCACAGAGCTGGTGGAGGTTAGAGACCTCCCCCATGATGACATCACAGAGCTGGTGGATGTTAGAGATCTTCCCCTCCTCCACCTTCTGTTTGAGGATGTCCCACAGATGCTCAATAGGGTTTAGGTCTGGAGACGCTTGGCCAGTCCATCACCTTTACCCTCAGCTTCTTTAGCAAGGCAGTGGTCATCTTGGAGGTGTTTGGGGTCGTTATGTTGGAATACTGCCCTGCCCCCCAGTCTCTGAAGGGAGGGGATCATGCTCTGCTTCAGTATGTCACAGTACATGTTGGCATTCATGGTTCCCTCAATGATCTGTAGCTCCCCAGTGCCGGCAGCCCCAGACCATGACACTCCCACCACCATGCCTGACTGTAGGAAGACACACTTGTCTTTGTACTCCTCACCTGGTTGCCGCCACACACACGCTTTTTTTACAAAAAATGTGAGGGTGTACTTACTTTTGTGAGATATTGTATATTATGACATCACTGCTCTCCAGATATACAGTAAGAAATATTATACAGAAGTGACCAGATATAAAATATATTTTCCGGGTTTAGCATCTCCTGGATTGAGTTCTGGAGTAGTGAGGTATGCAAAGAAAGAAGCCTCCAAATCGGGGTCCCGATTTTACCAGCAGGCTGTATGAATGGCCTTTATCATCAGGGGCCTGAAAATGGTTCAGGACACCACCTAAGGTACAGGAGGTCCCCCAGGCCCAGAAGCCAGGGTGGGGGAGTGGTACAGCAGGGACAGGTGCAGAGGTCACATGTGGGGCTGTGAGGTGGTCTGAAGGAAGGTCCTACATCTGAGGTCCGAGCAGAAGAACTAAAAGAGTGAGCGAGGAGGCTGGAGGAAGCTGGGGTTATTGTATATTGTTTGAGGGGGGAGGAAGCTGGGGTTATTGTATATTGTTTGAGGGGGGGAGGAAGCTGGGGTTATTGTATATTGTTTGAGGGGGGAGGAAGCTGGGGTTATTGTATATTGTTTGAGGGGGGAGGAAGCTGGGGTTATTGTATATTGTTTGAGGGGGGAGGAAGCTGGGGTTATTGTATATTGTTTGAGGGGGGAGGAAGCTGGGGTTATTGTATATTGTTTGAGGGGGGGAGGAAGCTGGGGTTATTGTATATTGTGTGAGGGGGGGGGGGGAGCTGGGGTTATTGTATATTGTTTGAGGGGGAAGGAAGCTGGGGTTATTGTATATTGTGTGAGGGGGGGGAGGAAGCTGGGGTTATTGTATATTGTTTGAGGGGGGGGAGGAAGCTGGGGTTATTGTATATTGTTTGAGGGGGGGGAGGAAGCTGGGGTTATTGTATATTGTTTGAGGGGGGGAGGAAGCTGGGGTTATTGTATATTGTGTGAGGGGGGGGGGAAGCTGGGGTTATTGTATATTGTTTGAGGGGGAAGGAAGCTGGGGTTATTGTATATTGTGTGAGGGGGGGGGGGGAAGCTGGGGTTATTGTATATTGTTTGAGGGGGAAGGAAGCTGGGGTTATTGTATATTGTTTGAGGGGGGAGGAAGCTGGGGTTATTGTATATTGTTTGAGGGGGGAGGAAGCTGGGGTTATTGTATATTGTTTGAGGGGGGAGGAAGCTGGGGTTATTGTATATTGTGTGAGGAGGGGGGGGGAAGCTGGGGTTATTGTATATTGTGTGAGGGGGGGAGGAAGCTGGGGTTATTGTATATTGTTTGAGGGGGAAGGAAGCAGGGGTTATTGTATATTGTGTGAGGGGGGGGGGGAAGCTGGGGTTATTGTATATTGTTTGAGGGGGGGGGGGAAGCTGGGGTTATTGTATATTGTGTGAGGGGGGGGGGAAGCTGGGGTTATTGTATATTGTTTGAGGGGGAAGGAAGCAGGGGTTATTGTATATTGTTTGAGGGGGGGGGGAAGCTGGGGTTATTGTATATTGTTTGAGGGGGAAGGAAGCAGGGGTTATTGTATATTGTTTGAGGGGGGGGGGAAGCTGGGGTTATTGTATATTGTTTGAGGGGGGAGGAAGCTGGGGTTATTGTATATTGTTTGAGGGGGGGAGGAAGCTGGGGTTATTGTATATTGTTTGAGGAGGAATGGTGGAACCCCCATGTAGGGGTGTTGGATGTAAACTTTATGTTTTATTTTTCAATAAAAGTGACCATCATTCCCTGAAACTGTATTTCCTGATTAAACTCATTGGAAAACCCCCGAAATCTCACACATGGTATAATGACCAATGGCAGGGTGACTATAGAAAGTACGGGGGGGGGGGAGACTATGGAGATGGCAGGGGGACTATGGAGAGTGCAGGGGGACTATGGAGATTGCAGGGGGGCTATGGAGAGTGCAGGGGGACTATGGAGATTGCAGGGGGGCTATGGAGAGTGCAGGGGGACTATGGAGATTGCAGGGGGCTATGGAGATTGCAGGGGGGCTATGGAGAGTGCAGGGGGGCTATGGAGAGTGCAGGGGGGCTATGGAGAGTGCAGGGGGACTATGGAGATTGCAGGGGGGCTATGGAGATTGCAGGGGGGCTATGGAGAGTGCAGGGGGGCTATGGAGAGTGCAGGGGGACTATGGAGAGTGCAGGGGGACTATGGAGATTGCAGGGGGGCTATGGAGAGTGCAGGGGGACTATGGAGAGTGCAGGGGGACTATGGAGAGTGCAGGGGGAACTATGGAGAGTGCAGGGGGAACTATGGAGATGGCAGGGGGACTATGAAGATGGCAGGGGGACTATGAAGATGGCAGGGGGGCTATGCAGATGGCAGCAGGACTATGGAGATGGCAGGGGGACTATGGAGAGTGCAGGGGGACTATGGAGAGGGCGGGGGGATTATTGAGAGTATGGAGAACTATGGAGAGGGCAGGGAAATATGGAGAGGATGGGGGGACTATGAAGAGGGTGGGGGGCCTAGCAAGAGGGCGGAGGAAAATGGATATGAACAGGGGCCCTATAACCAGGGATGTCATATAACACATGGTGACTGATGACATATATGAACTGGGGCCCTATAACCAGGGAAGTCATATAACACATGGTGACTGATGACATATATGCACTGGGGCCCTATAACCAGGGACATCATATAACACATGGTGACTGATGACATATATGAACTGGGGCCCTATAACCAGGGACGTCATATAACACATAGTGACTGATGACATATATGAACTGGGGCCCTATAACCAGGGATGTCATATAACACATGGTGACTGATGACATATATGAACTGGGGCACCATCAATGCTGAGAAGGGTACATTTGCTAGCGCAGACCTTCAATACTTAGGGGCCCTCAGGATGTAAACCTGGGGTTATTGTATATTGTTTGAGGAGGAATGGTGGAACCCCCATGTAGGGGTGTTGGATGTAAACTTTATGTTTTATTTTTCAATAAAAGTGACCATCATTCCCTGAAACTGTATTTCCTGATTAAACTCATTGGAAATCACCCCCGAAATCTCACACATGGTATAATGACCAATGGCAGGGTGACTATAGAAAGTACGGGGGGGGGGGACTATGGAGATGGCAGGGGGACTATGGAGATGGCAGGGGGACTATGGAGATTGCAGGGGGGCTATGGAGAGTGCAGGGGGACTATGGAGATTGCAGGGGGGCTATGGAGAGTGCAGGGGGACTATGGAGATTGCAGGGGGGCTATGGAGATTGCAGGGGGGGGCTATGGAGAGTGCAGGGGGGCTATGGAGAGTGCAGGGGGGGCTATGGAGAGTGCAGGGGGGCTATGGAGAGTGCAGGGGGGGCTATGGAGAGTGCAGGGGGGCTATGGAGATTGCAGGGGGGCTATGGAGATTGCAGGGGGGCTATGGAGAGTGCAGGGGGGCTATGGAGAGTGCAGGGGGACTATGGAGAGTGTAGGGGGACTATGGAGATTGCAGGGGGGCTATGGAGAGTGCAGGGGGACTATGGAGAGTGCAGGGGGACTATGGAGAGTGCAGGGGGAACTATGGAGAGTGCAGGGGGAACTATGGAGATGGCAGGGGGACTATGAAGATGGCAGGGGGACTATGAAGATGGCAGAGGGGCTATGCAGATGGCAGCAGGACTATGGAGATGGCAGGGGGACTATGGAGATGGCAGGGGGACTATGGAGAGTGCAGGGGGATTATTGAGAGTATGGAGAACTATGGAGAGGGCAGGGAAATATGGAGAGGATGGGGGGACTATGAAGAGGGTGGGGGGCCTAGCAAGAGGGCGGAGGAAAATGGAGATGAACAGGGGCCCTATAACCAGGGATGTCATATAACACATGGTGACTGATGACATATATGAACTGGGGCCCTATAACCAGGGAAGTCATATAACACATGGTGACTGATGACATATATGCACTGGGGCCCTATAACCAGGGACATCATATAACACATGGTGACTGATGACATATATGAACTGGGGCCCTATAACCAGGGACGTCATATAACACATAGTGACTGATGACATACATGAACTGGGGCCCTATAACCAGGGACGTCATATAACACATGGTGACTGATGACATATATGAACTGGGGCCCTATAACCAGGGACGTCATATAACACATGGTGACTGATGACATACATGAACTGGGGCCCTATAACCAGGGACATCATATAACACATGGTGACTGATGACATATATGAACTGGGGCCCTATAACCAGGGACGTCATATAACACATAGTGACTGATGACATACATGAACTGGGGCCCTATAACCAGGGACGTCATATAACACATAGTGACTGATGACATATATGAACTGGGGCCCTATAACCAGGGACGTCATATAACACATGGTGACTGATGACATATATGAACTGGGGCACCATCAATGCTGAGAAGGGTACATTTGCTAGCGCAGACCTTCAATACTTAGGGGCCCTCAGGATGTAAACCTGGGGTTATTGTATATTGTTTGAGGGGGGAGGAAGCTGGGGTTATTGTATATTGTTTGAGGGGGGGGAGGAAGCTGGGGTTATTGTATATTGTTTGAGGAGGAATGGTGGAACCCCCATGTAGGGGTGTTGGATGTAAACTTTATGTTTTATTTTTCAATAAAAGTGACCATCATTCCCTGAAACTGTATTTCCTGATTAAACTCATTGGAAAACCCCCGAAATCTCACACATGGTATAATGACCAATGGCAGGGTGACTATAGAAAGTACGGGGGGGGGGACTATGGAGATGGCAGGGGGACTATGGAGATGGCAGGGGGACTATGGAGATTGCAGGGGGGCTATGGAGAGTGCAGGGGGACTATGGAGATTGCAGGGGGGCTATGGAGAGTGCAGGGGGACTATGGAGATTGCAGGGGGGCTATGGAGATTGCAGGGGGGCTATGGAGAGTGCAGGGGGGCTATGGAGAGTGCAGGGGGACTATGGAGAGTGCAGGGGGAACTATGGAGAGTGCAGGGGGAACTATGGAGATGGCAGGGGGACTATGAAGATGGCAGGGGGACTATGAAGATGGCAGGGGGGCTATGCAGATGGCAGCAGGACTATGGAGATGGCAGGGGGACTATGGAGATGGCAGGGGGGACTATGGAGATGGCAGGGGGACTATGGAGAGTGCAGGGGTACTATGGAGAGGGCGGGGGGATTATGGAGAGGGTGGAGAACTATGGAGAGGGCAGGGAAATATGGAGAGGATGGGGGGACTATGAAGAGGGTGGGGGGCCTAGCAAGAGGGCGGAGGAAAATGGAGATGAACAGGGGCCCTATAACCAGGGATGTCATATAACACATGGTGACTGATGACATATATGAACTGGGGCCCTATAACCAGGGAGGTCATACAACACATGGTGACTGATGACATACATGAACTGGGGTCCTATAACCAGGGACATCATATAACACATGGTGACTGATGACACATATGAACTGGGGCCTTATAACCGGTGACATCATATAACACATGGTGACTGATGACATATATGAACTGGGGCCCTATAACCAGGGACGTCATATAACACATGGTGACTGATGACATATATGAACTGGGGCCCTATAACCAGGGACGTCATATAACACATGGTGACTGATGACATATATGAACTGGGGTCCTATTACCAGGGACGTCATATAGCACATGGTGACTGATGACATATATGAACTGGGGCCCTATAACCAGGGACGTCATATAACACATGGTGACTGATGACATATATGAACTGGGGCCCTATAACCAGGGACGTCATATAACACATGGTGACTGATGACATATATGAACTGGGGCCCTATAACCAGGGACGTCATATAACACATGGTGACTGATGACATATATGAACTGGGGCCCTATAACCAGGGAAGTCATTTAACACATGGTGACTGATGACATATATGAACTGGGGCCCTATAACCAGGGACGTCATATAACACATGGTGACTGATGACATATATGCACTGGGGCCCTATAACCAGGGACATCATATAACACATGGTGACTGATGACATATATGAACTGGGGCCCTATAACCAGGGACGTCATATAACACATAGTGACTGATGACATATATGAACTGGGGCCCTATAACCAGGGACGTCATATAACACATGGTGACTGATGACATATATGAACTGGGGCCCTATAACCAGGGACGTCATATAACACATGGTGACTGATGACATATATGAACTGGGGTCCTATAACCAGGGACGTCATATAACACATGGTGACTGATGACATATATAAACTGGGGCCCTATAACCAGGGACGTCATATAACACATGGTGACTGATGACATATATGAACTGGGGCCCTATAACCAGGGACGTCATATAACACATGGTGACTGATGACATATATAAACTGGGGCCCTATAACCAGGGACGTCATATAACACATGGTGACTGATGACATATATGAACTGGGGCCCTATAACCAGGGACGTCATATAACACATGGTGACTGATGACATATATGAACTGGGGCCCTATAACCAGGGACGTCATATAACACATGGTGACTGATGACATATATGAACTGGGGTCCTATAACCAGGGACGTCATATAACACATGGTGACTGATGACATATATGAACTGGGGCCCTATAACCAGGGACGTCATATAACACATGGTGACTGATGACATATATGAACTGGGGCCCTATAACCAGGGACGTCATATAACACATGGTGACTGATGACATATATGAACTGGGGCACCATCAATGCTGAGAAGGGTACATTTGCTAGCGCAGACCTTCAATACTTAGGGGCCCTCAGGATGTAAACCTGGAAGGGCCACAACCTTTCAGCACTCACCTAAAGTCACTGTAGGGGTGGATGATCCAGGAGCCGGCAGATTTAACCCTTTGCTGTTCAATCTCCACCGCCTTGTGACTCCCAAACATCCGCAGAGAGAACTTGTTGACGGCCGGCTGAAGGAAGGCCCCAAACTGGCGTTGCATGAAGGTGCTCGACTCTTCCGACTCGATCTGCTCTGGGGCCTCAGACTTGGGAACCAGGTTGCTCACCCCAGGCGTTGATGATTGGCTGAGGCCTGAACCTGGAGATTGGCTTTCGCCAAGGCCTGGAGTTTGGTTGAGTCCTGAAGATGTCTGACTGAGGCCTGTGACAGAGGGCTGGCGTGGCCCTGAAGCTGGAGTTTGATTGCACCCAGGAACATTGGGCTGACAGGGGCCTGGTTGCTGACCATTTCCTGAGGTCTGAGTTTGGTTAGGCCCTGTAACCGGCTGGTTGGGTGAGACAGCAGCTGTCTGACTGGGTGAAGGAGAAGCAGATTGGTTGGATCCAGTAACCGAAGGTTGGTTAGGTAATGGGGCAGAGGTTTGGTTGGAGGAAGGAGAAACCGTTTGGCTTGATCCTTTAACAAAACTTTGATTGGATCCATGGGCAGAAGTTTGGCTGAGTACTGTAGAACTTCCTAGAACCGGAGATGGGTTGGGCGAATGGGCAGCAGTCTGGTTGGGTCCGGAAAAAGAAGGCTGGTTGGAGGCCAGGGCAGACGTTTGGTTGGGTCCGGAAAAAGAAGGCTGGTTGGAGGCCAGGGCAGACATTTGGTTGGGTCCGAAAAAAGAAGGCTGGTTGGAGGCCAGGGCAGAAGTTTGGTTGGGTCCGGAAAAAGAAGGCTGGTTAGAGGCCAGGGCAGATGTTTGGTTGGGTCCAGAAAAAGAAGGCTGGTTGGATGCCAGGGCAGAAATTTGGTTGGTCCCTGAAGAAGGAAGTTGGCTTTGTGTAGGTATAGAAGGCTGATGAGAAGCAGGAGTCGGAGAAGGAGACTGACAAAGACCTGGACTAAAGGACTGGGTAGGTCCTGCCATTGTGGTTGGTACAGGAGGCTGACCAGGTCCAAAGTTAGGATGCTGAGCTGCTCCAGGGACAGGAGGCTGAGTGGGCCTTAATGGAGGAGGTTGCTGTAGTCCAGAAACAGGCTTGTAAAAAGCTGACGTATGGTTGGGTCTGGGGATTGCAGTCTGTTTCGGAATCGGTATGGTTGCTCCACCAGAAATCTGTGACTGTTCTGTGGCACTAATTGGGGGCTGTGCGGAATTCGTGGGCAGAGGCTGAAAGGTACCTTGTGCGGGAGACTGTGCGGGTCCAAAGGCTGAAGGCTGAAGAGTGGGCCCTGAAGGTGTGTGTCCCAGAGAGGCAATCCCTGCGGGTTGCACAGGTCCAGTGACCAATGGCTGTATGGTTCTGAGGGAGTTGGGCTGTAAGGGTCCAGGGGTAAAGGGTGGCGCTGGTTCCAGGGTTGGAGGCTGCGTGGGTCTTGTAGCAGGTCCTGGGACAGAAGGCGGTAAGAGGGGTCTGGCAGAGGATTGCATTGCTCCTGGGGTACGAGGCTGCACAGGTGTGGGGGAAGGAAGCAGGGTAGCCGTAGGAACCGGAGACATTCTAGATGGAGTCTTACTATACAACGGGGCACCAGCCTGCTGATTCGGTTCAGAAAAAGGAGTTGGGCTTGTTCCTGGGACAGAAGTTTGGTTTGTTCTGGAGGACACATGGCTATCGGAGGGAGCGGGCGTAGTTGTAGCCTGTCCTGAACCTGGAAAGTGCTGGGGGGCTGCAGGGGAGGGGGTGTTTGGTTCTGCGAGCGAAGGCCCGGTGACAGGGGTTCTCTGGCTATGTCCGGCACTGAAAGGACCCGGAGTGAAGGTCGGAGGGTACTGACTGACTCCAGGAGTGGGAATCTTCTGTCCGATTCCAGAGGAAGGAAGATGCTGAGCAGGTCCTGTGCTCTGGATGCTGGGCACTGCTGTCACCTCTTCTCTTGCCATGCTGGCTTCTCCATCCACCATCATATGGCTGGCCTGGGAGTGCTGCCCATTCCTAGCTTCCATGGTGCTCAGTCAGAGGTCCTCCTTGGGGTCCCCATATTTTCGATCAGTGCGAGGGCTCCGGCCTGCCTCCCTGCACAGCCCGGCTCTGCCCTCCACACTGAAGAACACCAAATAAGCTCATTATCTCCATGACATTCTGTAACGGGAAAGCAGAGTGAGCCTGAGCACACACCCAGGTGAGGTGACTGGAGGGAGGAGAGTCGGAGACTGAGGCTAGGTAGGCAACAGAAAGAGGTCTCATGAAAGGAAGGAGGGAGGGTGCAGGGAGGCGAGCGATGACAGTGAGGGAGGAGAGAGAGGAAGGAGGAAAGGATAACGGGAGGTAGAGATGCTACCAGACTCACGCAGGAGGATGCTGGGGAACGGGAGGAAGAGGCAACCACAATGCCAATAGAGGGGAGGAAAGCAGGATAGAAGAATGGGAGAAAAGCAGGATAATGAACAGGAGGGGAGAAGGATAAAAGAATGGAAGAAGAGCAGGAAAATAGACAGGAGAGGAGGAAGATATAGGGATGAGAGAAGAGCAGGATAATAGACAGGAGGGGAGAAGGATAAAAGAATGGAAGAAGAGCAGGAAAATAGACAGGAGAGGAGGAATATATAGGAATGAGAGAAGAGCAGGAAAATAGACAGGAGAGGAGGAATATATAGGAATGAGAGAAGAGCAGGAAAATAGACAGGAGAGGAGGAATATATAGGGATGAGAGAAGAGCAGGATAATGGACAGGAGAGGAGGAATATATAGGGATGAGAGAAGAGCAGGATAATAGACAGGAGGGGAGAAGGATAAAAGAATGGAAGAAGAGCAGGAAAATAGACAGGAGAGGAGGAATATATAGGAATGAGAGAAGAGCTGGATAACGAATAGGAGGGGAGCAGGATAAAAGAATGGAAGAAGAGTGGGATAACCGACAGGAGGGAAGCAAGATAGAAAAATGGGTGAAAATCTGGATAATAGACAGGGGGGGGGGGGGGAGCAAGATAGAAGAATGGGAAAAGAGCGGGATAATGGACAGGAGGGGAGCAAGATATAGGAATGGGAGAAGAGCGGGATGATGGATAGGAGGGGAGCAAGATATAGGAATGGGAGAAGAGGGGGATGATGGATAGGAGGGGAGCAAGATATAGGAATGGGAGAAGAGCGGGATGATGGATAGGAGGGGAGCAAGATATAGGAATGGGAGAAGAGCGGGATGATGGATAGGAGGGGAGCAAGATATAGGAATGGGAGAAGAGCGGGATAACCGACAGGAGGGGAGCAAGATATAGGAATGGGAGAAGAGCGGGATGATGGACAGGAGGGGAGCAAGATATAGGAATGGGAGAAGAGCGGGATAACCGACAGGAGGGGAGCAAGATAGAGGAATGAGAGAAAAGCGGGATAATGGGTGGGAGTGGCACAAGATATAGGAATGGGAGAAAAGTGGGATAATGGACAGGAGGGGAGGGAACAAGATAGAGGAATGGGAGAGATGGGGAAGAGCGGGCTCAGGGTGATGTGTAGAGGGCAGAGCAGAAGAAGAGGTGATCAGACATGTGTCATAGGACAGGAGAGAAGAGGGATCAGACATATCAGGGAATATATCATCACACTGAGGGACAGGAGAGGAGGGATCAGACATGTGTCATAGGACAGGAGAAGAGGGGATCAGACATGTGTCATAGGACAGGAGAAGAGGGGATCGGACATGTGTCATAGGACAGAAGAGGAGGGGATCGGACATGTGTCATAGGACAGGAGAAGAGGGGATCTGACGTGTCATATGACAGGAGAAGAGGGGAATCAGACATGTGTCATAGGACAGGAGAGGAGGGGATCAGACATGTGTCATAGGACAGGAGAGGAGGGGATCGGACATGTGTCATAGGACAGGAGAAGAGGGGATCAGACATGTGTCATAGGACAGGAGAAGAGGAGATCGGACATGTGTCATAGGACAGAAGAGGAGGGGTCAGCCATGTGTCATAGGACAGGAGAAGAGGGGATCAGACATGTGTCATAGGACAGGAGAAGAGGGGATCGGACATGTGTCATAGGACAGGAGAGGAGGGGTCAGCCATGTGTCATAGGACAGGAGAAGAGGGGATCAGACAAGTGTTATAGGACAGGAGAAGAGGGGATCGGACATGTGTCATAGGACAGGAGAGGAGGGGTCAGCCATGTGTCATAGGACAGGAGAAGAGGGGATCAGACATGTGTCATAGGACAGGAGAAGAGGAGATCGGACATGTGTCATAGGACAGAAGAGGAGGCGTCAGCCATGTGTCATAGGACAGGAGAAGAGGGGATCAGACATGTGTCATAGGACAGGAGAAGAGGGGATCGGACATGTGTCATAGGACAGGAGAGGAGGGGTCAGCCATGTGTCATAGGACAGGAGAAGAGGGGATCGGACATGTGTCATAGGACAGGAGAGGAGGGGATCGGACATGTGTCATAGGACAGGAGAAGAGGGGATCGGACATGTGTCATAGGACAGGAGAAGAGGGGATCAGACATGTGTCATAGGACAGGAGAAGAGGGGATCGGACATGTGTCATAGGACAGGAGAGGAGGGGATCGGACATGTGTCATAGGACAGGAGAAGAGGGGATCGGACATGTGTCATAGGACAGGAGAGGAGGGGATCGGACATGTGTCATAGGACAGGAGAGGAGGGGATCGGACATGTGTCATAGGACAGGAGAAGAGGGGATCGGACATGTGTCATAGGACAGGAGAGGAGGGGATCGGACATGTGCCATAGGACAGGAGAAGAGGGGTCAGACATGTGTCATAGGACAGGAGGAGAGGAGAGAGGACAGGAGAGGGGTCAGACATGTAGTTATCAGACATCATCACACTGAGGGACAGGAGAAGAGGGGTCAGACATGTGTCATAGGACAGGAGAGGGGGGGGGATCAGACATGTGTCATAGGACAGGAGAGGGGGGGATCAGACATGTGACATAGGACAGGAGAGGGGGGGGGATCAGACATGTGTCATAGGACAGGAGAGGGGGGGATCAGACATGTGTCATAGGACAGGAGAGGGGGGGGGATCAGACATGTGTCATAGGACAGGAGAGGGGGGGGGATCAGACATGTGTCATAGGACAGGAGAGGGGGGGGATCAGACATGTGACATAGGACAAGAGAGGGGGGGGGGGATCAGACATGTAGTTATCAGGGAATATATCATCACACTGAGGGGCAGGAGGAACCCCGCTGGCTCTGTGCTGGAGAAGGTGTGGAGGAACATCGCTGAGTTGGAGCGCCATCCAGTGGTCACATGACTGCACATCCATATATATGGGGGAGGGGGGAAGGAGCTGAAAGACACAGCAACCTTCAGTCATGAGAAGACAGAACATGCTGATAGCAAATTTTAGGGTACCCCCCCCAATACCCCAACATTACAGAGAGGCACAAAGAGCACATTTCAGTATACCAGAGAGTTTTGGTGACCCCAGTGAGGCAAATACAGGGTACAGAGGAGTCAGGTGATCCCAGCGAGGTAATATTGGGGTACAGAGGAGTCAGGTGATCCCAGCGAGGTAATATTGGGGTACAGAGTCAGGTGATCCCAGCGAGTTAATATTGCGGTGCATAGGAGCCAAGTGATCCCAGCGAGGTAATATTGGGGTGCATAGGAGCCAAGTGATCCCAGCGAGGTAATATTGGGGTGCATAGAAGCCAAGTGATCCCAGCGAGGTAATATTGGGGTGCATAGGAGCCAAGTGATCAAAGAGAGGTAATATTGGGGTGTATAGGAGCCAAGTGATCAAAGAGAGGTAATATTGGGGTGCATAGGAGCCAAGTGATCCCAGCGAGGTAATATTGGGGTGCATAGAAGCCAAGTGATCCCAGCGAGGTAATATTGGGGTGCATAGGAGCCAAGTGATCCCAGCGAGGTAATATTGGGGTGCATAGAAGCCATGTGATCCCAGCAAGGTAATATTGGGGTGCATAGAAGCCAAGTGATCCCAGCGAGGTAATATTGGGGTGCATAGGAGCCAAGTGATCCCAGCAAGGTAATATTGGGGTGCATAGAAGCCAAGTGATCCCAGCGAGGTAATATTGGGGTGCATAGGAGCCAAGTGATCCCAGCAAGGTAATATTGGGGTGCATTGAAGCCAAGTGATCCCAGCGAGGTAATATTGGGGTGCATAGGAGCCAAGTGATCCCAGCGAGGTAATATTGGGGTGCATAGAAGCCAAGTGATCCCAGCGAGGTAATATTGGGGTGCATAGGAGCCAAGTGATCAAAGAGAGGTAATATTGGGGTGTATAGGAGCCAAGTGATCAAAGAGAGGTAATATTGGGGTGCATAGGAGCCAAGTGATCAAAGAGAGGTAATATTGGGGTGCATAGGAGCCAAGTGATCCCAGCAAGGTAATATTGGGGTGCATAGAAGCCAAGTGATCCCAGCGAGGTAATATTGGGGTGCAAGGGAGCCAAGTTACATAGTACATAGTAGGTGAGGTTGAATAAAGACAATAGTCCATCCAGTTCCCCCTGTGTAGGTGTGTGTGGGCGGAGTTCCCCCTGTGTAGGTGTGTGTGGCTGTAATCATCTCACATAGCCCTGAATGTTCTGATCCTTGAGATGTACGTCTAAGAGTCTTTTGAAAGCCACCATACTTCCCGCAGAAACCACCTCTTGTGGTAGAGAATTCCACACTCTTGTAGCCCTAACAGTAAAGAACCCCCCACGTTGCCTGAGGTTAAATTGCTTCTCCTCTAATCGCATTGTATGCCCCCGAGTCCTCATGCAATCCCTTCGAATGAACAGCTTTTTTTCTAAGCTAGGATCCCCATTAAGATATTTATAAATTGCTATCATGTCCCCCCTCAGGCGTCTCTTCTCCAGGGAGAATAAATCAAGCGATTGCAGACGTTCTTCATAGTCAAGGTCCTCCAATCCCCTAATTAGTTTAGTTGCCCTTCTCTGGACTCTCTCCAGCTCCAACACATCCCTCCTGAGGACTGGCGACCAGAACTGGACAGAATACTCCAGATGCGGTAGGACCAGAGTTTTATAAAGTGGAAGGATTATAGTCTTATCTCTGGAATACATCCCTTTCTTTATGCATGCTAATATTCTGCCGGCTTTGGCAGCTGCCGCTTGACATTGCATGCTGTTGCCTAATCTATCATCAACCAAGACTCCCAGATCTTTCTCCATTTTTGATTCCCCCAAGGGTTCCCCTCCTAACGTGTATTGTGTTTTTATGTTTTTAGTCCCCAAGTGCAAAACCTTACACTTCTCCACATTAAACCTCATTTGCCATGTCGTTGCCCACTCTGTTATTTTGTCCAGGTCATTCTGTAGGATATCTGCTTCATGCTGTGCAGTTATTGCCCTGCCCAATTTTGTGTCATCTGCAAAAACTGATATTGAACTCCTGATCCCGTCCTCAATGCTGTTTATGAATAAATAGAACAAGGTTGGTCCCAGGACTGAGCCCTGGGGCACCCCGCTTACAACCTCAGACCAGTCTTAGTATGCGCTGTTTATTACCACCCTTTGGACACGCCCTTTAAGCCAGTTCCGTATCCAAGACCAAACCCTGCTGTCGATACCTGCAGACCTTATTTTATAAATTAAGCGCTTGTGGGGAGCTGTATCAAACGCCTTAGCGAAATCCAAGTACACCACATCCACTGGTCTGCCCCTATCTAGCTCACAGCTCACCTCCTCGTAGAATGTTAAGAGATTGGTTTGACAAGAACGCCCATTTGTAAACCCGTGCTGGTTACTGCTGATGATGTTGTTGTCTTTAGCAAACTCTACGATATAGTCCCTTATCATCCCCTCCAGAAGTTTACATACTATTGATGTCAGACTGACAGGCCTATAATTTCCTGGGACATGCCTCTGGCCCTTTTTGAATATCGGAATCACGTTAGCTTTCCTCCAATCCCCTGGTACATCTCCTGTCCTAATACTGTCAGCAAAGATCAGGAACAGTGGTCTCGATATAACTTTACTGAGTTCCTTGAGTACTGGGATGTGATCTCAGCGAGGTAATATTGAGGTGCATAGGAGCCAAGTGATCCCAGCAAGGTAATATTGGGGTGCATAGAAGCCAAGTGATCCCAGCGAGGTAATATTGGGGTGCAAGGGAGCCAAGTAATCCCAGCGAGGTAATATTGGGGTGCAAGGAAGCCAAGTGATCCCAGCAAGGTAATATTGAGGTGCAAGGGAGTCAAGTGATCCCAGTGAGGTAATTTCAGAGTACAGAGGAGTCAGGGAACCCCTGTGAGTAAATATTGGGGTACAGAAGAAACTATTCACCCCAATAATGTAATATTGGGGTACAGAGAAGTCATGTAAGCTCAGTAAGATAATATAGACATGCAGAGACGTCAGATAGCCCCTGTGAGGTATGAAGAGTACAGGGGAGTCAGGTGACCTCCAGTGAGGAAAAACGAGGGCAAAAAGGATTTGGTTGACCCCAGTGAGATACTGGGGTACAAAGTAATCAGGTGACCCCAGTAAGGTAATACTGTGGTACAGAAGAATAGGGTGACCCTAGTAGGATAATACTTTAGTACAGAGGAGTCAGTTGACCCCCAGTAAGGTAGTATTAAGGACTTGGGGAGTAGTAAGGTAGTAGTAGTAAGGTAGTAACCCCCAGTGTAATATTATTGGGGTACAAAGGACTCATGTGGCCCCAGTAAGGTAATATAGAGGGTACAGGGGAGGTAGGTGACCCTATTGAGGTAATATTAGGGTACAGAGAAGTCAGGTAACCCCAGTGAGGTAATACAGGGGTTCAAAGGAGTCAGATGACCCCAGTGAATTAATACAAGGGTTCAGAGGAGCCAGGTGTGGGATAATACAGGGGTTCAAAGGAGTCAGGTGACCCCAGTGAATTAATACAGGGGCTCAGAGGAGCCAGGTGTGGGATAATACAGGGGTTCAAAATAGTCAGATGACCCCAGTGAGATAATACAGGGGTTCAGAGGAGTCAGGTGACCCCAGTGAATTAATACAGGGATTCAGAGGAGTCAGGTGACCCCAGTGAGATAATACAGGGGTTCAGAGGAGCCAAGTGACCCCAGTGAGATAATACAGGGGTTCAGAGGAGTCAGGTGACCCCAGTGAATTAAAACAGGGGTTCAGAGGAGTCAGGTGACCCCAGTGAGATAATACAGGGGTTCAGAGGAGCCAAGTGACCCCAGTGAGATAATACAGGGGTTCAGAGGAGTCAGGTGACCCCAGTGAGATAATACAGGGGTTCAGAGGAGCCAAGTGACCCCAGTGAGATAATATGGAGAGTACAGTGGGGGTCAGGTGACCCCAGTGAGATAATACAGGGGTTCAGAGGAGCCAAGTGACCCCAGTGAGATAATATGGAGAGTACAGTGGGGGTCAGGTGACCCCAGTGAGATAATACAGGGGTTCAGAGGAGCCAAATGACCCCAATGCGGTAATATCAGGGTATAGAAGAATCAGGTGACTCTGGTGGGATAATATTGGGGTACAAAGTACACAGACTGTATGGTGGATGGGGGACCACTGAGCAGCTCCTCTGATCATTATCTGATTCTTGTTGGGTCTCTTCCTCTTGATGGCTTCTCTAAGCCTGTGAAGCGTCTCGCTGGTCACGGTACGGCAACCTTCCAGAAGATCCAGAGAATGAGGTTCTTGTAAGACACCAGGACTTCCTGTGCGGGTGGCTCCTGAACCTCTTAGGGTAGCAGTGTGACCCCCATTCCATGGACTGATTCTTCATTTCCAGATCCTAAAGTTATGTCCACGTTTCATCCCCTGGACCCGGCTTGGCAAAACGTCTTTTCATTGGCTTCAAAAGCTTCCCGAAGATCAGACTTCCATCCTTCAAATCTGGTGTCACCTGCCGAGGTCCCCTCTTCCCGTACCCCAACTCCTCCACCATCTTCTCTATGGTTACAGTCCAGGAGACATTCCTTACCAATGGAAATTCAGACGACATTTTAGGTATTCAGAGATTCGGATGTATCCGAATTTCCAAATCACAACGGGAACAAATTTCAACCAATCCAAAATGAAATACAAGGAAAGAAAGGATCGGAATTTGATACTTCAATAAATAGCGTGCGGTACGAAGTGATAGAAGATGAGGATTCCTACCTAGGCTGCTCAGAGGAAGTCCACGTCCATCTCTATACAGAATCTAGAAGACGAGGATTCCTACCTAGGCTGCTCAAAGGAAGTCCACGTCCATCACTATACAGAATCTAGAAGACGAGGATTCCTACCTAGACTGCTCAGAGGAAGTCCACGTCCATCTCTATACAGAATCTAGAAGACGAGGATTCCAACCTAGGCTGCTCAGAGGAAGTCCACGTTCATCTCTATACAGAATCTAGAAGACGAGGATTCCTACCTAGACTGCTCAGAGGAAGTCCACGTCCATCACTATACGGAATCTAGAAGACGAGGATTCCTACCTAGGCTGCTCAGAGGAAGTCCACGTCCATCTCTATACGGAATCTAGAAGACGAGGATTCCTACCTAGGCTGCTCAGAGGAAGTCCATATCCATCACTATACAGAATCTAGAAGACGAGGATTCCTACCTAGGCTGCTCAGAGGAAGTCCACGTCCATCTCTATACGGAATCTAGAAGACGAGGATTCCTACCTAGGCTGCTCAGAGGAAGTCCACATCCATCTCTATACGGAATCTAGAAGACGAGGATTCCTACCTAGACTGCTCAGAGGAAGTCCACGTCCATCACTATACGGAATCTAGAAGACGAGGATTCCTACCTAGGCTGCTCAGAGGAAGTCCACATCCATCTCTATACAGAATCTAGAAGACGAGGATTCCTACCTAGGCTGCTCAGAGGAAGTCCACGTCCATCTCTATACAGAATCTAGAAGACGAGGATTCCTACTTAGACTGCTCAGAGGAAGTCCACGTCCATCACTATACGGAATCTAGAAGACGAGGATTCCTACCTAGGCTGCTCAGAGGAAGTCCACGTCCATCTCTATATGGAATCTAGAAGACGAGGATTCCTACCTAGGCTGCTCAGAGGAAGTCCACGTCCATCTCTATACAGAATCTAGAAGACGAGGATTCCTACCTAGACTGCTCAGAGGAAGTCCACGTCCATCTCTATACGGAATCTAGACGAAGAGGATTCCTACCTAGGCTGCTCAGAGGAAGTCCACATCCATCTCTATACGGAACATAGAAGACGAGGATTCCTACCTAGACTGCTCAGAGGAAGTCCACATCCATCTCTATACGGAATCTAGAAGACGAGGATTCCTACCTAGACTGCTCAGAGGAAGTCCACATCCATCTCTATACGGAATCTAGAAGACGAGGATTCCTACCTAGGCTGCTCAGAGGAAGTCCACGTCCATCTCTATACAGAATCTAGAAGACGAGGATTCCTACTTAGACTGCTCAGAGGAAGTCCACGTCCATCACTATACGGAATCTAGAAGACGAGGATTCCTACCTAGGCTGCTCAGAGGAAGTCCACGTCCATCTCTATACGGAATCTAGAAGACGAGGATTCCTACCTAGGCTGCTCAGAGGAAGTCCATATCCATCACTATACAGAATCTAGAAGACGAGGATTCCTACCTAGGCTGCTCAGAGGAAGTCCACGTCCATCTCTATACAGAATCTAGAAGACGAGGATTCCTACTTAGACTGCTCAGAGGAAGTCCACGTCCATCACTATACGGAATCTAGAAGACGAGGATTCCTACCTAGGCTGCTCAGAGGAAGTCCACGTCCATCTCTATACGGAATCTAGAAGACGAGGATTCCTACCTAGGCTGCTCAGAGGAAGTCCACGTCCATCTCTATACAGAATCTAGAAGACGAGGATTCCTACCTAGACTGCTCAGAGGAAGTCCACGTCCATCTCTATACGGAATCTAGACGAAGAGGATTCCTACCTAGGCTGCTCAGAGGAAGTCCACATCCATCTCTATACGGAACATAGAAGACGAGGATTCCTACCTAGACTGCTCAGAGGAAGTCCACATCCATCTCTATACGGAATCTAGAAGACGAGGATTCCTACCTAGACTGCTCAGAGGAAGTCCACATCCATCTCTATACGGAATCTAGAAGACGAGGATTCCTACCTAGGCTGCTCAGAGGAAGTCCACGTCCATCTCTATACAGAATCTAGAAGACGAGGATTCCTACTTAGACTGCTCAGAGGAAGTCCACGTCCATCACTATACGGAATCTAGAAGACGAGGATTCCTACCTAGGCTGCTCAGAGGAAGTCCACGTCCATCTCTATACGGAATCTAGAAGACGAGGATTCCTACCTAGGCTGCTCAGAGGAAGTCCATATCCATCACTATACAGAATCTAGAAGACGAGGATTCCTACCTAGGCTGCTCAGAGGAAGTCCACATCCATCTCTATATGGAATCTAGAAGACGAGGATTCCTACCTAGATTGCTCAGAGGAAGTCCACATCCATCTCTATACGGAATCTAGAAGACGAGGATTCCTACCTAGGCTGCTCAGAGGAAGTCCACATCCATCTCTATACGGAATCTAGAAGACGAGGATTCCTACCTAGACTGCTCAGAGGAAGTCCACGTCCATCTCTATACGGAATCTAGAAGATGAGGATTCCTACCTAGGCTGCTCAGAGGAAGTCCACATCCATCTCTATACGGAATCTAGAAGATGAGGATTCCTACCTAGGCTGCTCAGAGGAAGTCCACGTCCATCTCTATACAGAATCTAGAAGACGAGGATTCCTACCTAGGCTGCTCAGAGGAAGTCCACGTCCATCTCTATACGGAATCTAGAAGACGAGGATTCCTACCTAGACTGCTCAGAGGAAGTCCACGTCCATCTCTATACGGAATCTAGAAGACGAGGATTCCTACCTAGGCTGCTCAGAGGAAGTCCACATCCATCTCTATACGGAATCTAGAAGACGAGGATTCCTACCTAGGCTGCTCAGAGGAAGTCCACGTCCATCACTATACGGAATCTATAGGTGACCCCATAATACAAAGCACCCCCAAATTACTCCACATTTTACCTCACAGCCTTATTCCAACATGGCTTCCATTCATTATCTTCCTCACAGTCCCCCATAATGACAACGTCAGAGAAGTTTCAAATCTTTGCACATTTATTAAAAGAAAAAAATCCCATGTACATAAGTATTCACCCCCCTTCGCCATGACACTCAGAACTGAACTCAGGTGCCTCCTGTTTCCACTCTTCGTCCTGGAGATGTTTCTACAACTTGATTGGAGTCCTCCTGTGGTAATCTCAGTTGATTGGACATGATTTGGAAAGGCACACACCTGTCTATATAAGGCCCCACAGGTAACAGTGCATGTCAGAGCACAAACCAAGCCATGAAGTCCAAGGAATTGTCTGTAGATCTCGGAGACAGGATTGTATGGAGGCACAGATCGGGGGAAGGGTACAGAAACATTTCCCCAATGAGCGCAGTAGCCACTCGTGACGTAATATCGGGGTACAGAGGAGTCAGGTGACACTGGTGAGGTAATATTGGAGTATAGGGGTGTAAGGGTGACATTGGTGAGGTAATATTGGGGTATACGGGTATCAGGGTGACCCTGGTGAGGTAATATTGGGGTATAGGGGTGTCAGGGTGACACTGGTGAGGTAATATTGGGGTATAGGGGTGTCAGGGTGACATTGGTGAGGTAATATCGGGGTATAGGGGTGTCAGGGTGACAATGGTGAGGTAATATTGGGGTATAGGGGTGTCAGGGTGACATTGGTGAGGTAATATTGGGGTATAGGGGTGTCAGGGTGATATTGGTGAGGTAATATTGGGGTATAGGGGTGTCAGGGTGACACTGGTGAGGTAATATTGGGGTATAGGGGTATCAGGGTGACACTGGTGAGGTAATATTGGGGTATAGGGGTGTCAGGGTGACGCTGGTGAGGTAATATTGGGGTATAGGGGTGTCAGGGTGACATTGATGAGGTAATAACGCGGTATAGGGGTGTCAGGGTGGCATTGGTGAGGTAATATTGGGGTATAGGGGTGGCAGGGTGACATTGGTGAGGTAATATCGGGGTATAGGGACGTCAGGGTGACACCGGTGAGGAAATATCGGGGTGTCAGGGTGACATTGGTGAGGTAATATCGGGGTATAGGGGTGTCAGGGTGACACTGGTGAGGTAATATTGGGGTATAGCGGTGTCAGGGTGACACTAGTGAGGTAATATCGGGGTATAGGGGTGTCAGGGTGACATTGGTGAGGTAATATTGGGGTATACGGGTGTCAGGGTGACACTGGTGAGGTAATATCGGGGGTATAATGGTGTCAGGGTGACATTGGTGAGGTAATATTGGGGTATAGCGGTGTCAGGGTGACACTGGTGAGGTAATATCGGGGTATAGGGGTGTCAGGGTGACATTGGTGAGGTAATATTAGGGTATAGCGGTGTCAGGGTGACATTGGTGAGGTAATATCGGGGTATAGCGGTGTCAGCGTCACATTGGTGAGGTAATATCGGGGTATAGGGGTGTCAGGGTGACACTGGTGAGGTAATATTGGGGTATAGGGGTGTCAGGGTGACACTGGTGAGGTAATATCGGGGTATAGGGGTGTCAGGGTGACACTAGTGAGGTAATATCGGGGTATAGGGGTGTTAGGGTGACAATGGTGAGGTAATATTGGGGTATAGGGGTGTCAGGGTGACACTAGTGAGGTAATATCAGGGTATAGGGGTGACAGGGTGACACTGGTGAGGTAATATTGGGGTATAGGGGTGTCAGGGTGACACTGGTGAGGTAATATCAGGGTATAGGGGTGTCAGGGTGACATTGGTGAGATAATATTGGGGTATAGGGGTGTCAGGATGACACTGGTGAGGTAATATTGGGGTATCAGGGTGTCAGGGTGACACTGGTGAGGTAATATTGGGGTATAGGGGGGTCAGGGTGACACTGGTGAGGTAATATTGGGGTATAGGGGTGTCAGGGTGACATTGGTGAGGTAATATTGGGGTATAGGGGTGTCAGGGTGACATTGGTGAGGTAATATTGGGGTATAGGGGTGTCAGGGTGACACTGGTGAGGTAATATTGGGGTATAGAGGTGTCAGGGTGACATTGGTGAGGTAATATTGGGGTATAGTGGTGTCAGGGTGACATTGGTGAGGTAATATTGGGGTATAGGGGTGTCAGGGTGACATTGTTGAGGTAATATTGGGGTATAGGGGTGTCAGGGTGACATTGGTGAGGTAATATTGGGGTATCAGGGTGTCAGGGTGACACTGGTGAGGTAATATTGGGGTATAGGGGTGTCAGGGTGACATCGGTGAGGTAATATTGGGGTATAGTGGTGTCAGGGTGACACTGGTGAGGTAATATTGGGGTATAGGGGGGTCAGGGTGACACTGGTGAGGTAATATTGAGGTATAGGGGTGTCAGGGTGACACTGGTGAGGTATTATCGGGGTATAGGGGTGTCAGGGTGACATTGGTGAGGTAATATTGAGGTATAGGGGTGTCAGGGTGACACTGGTGACGTAATATTGGGGTATAGGGGTGACAGTGTGACACTGGTGAGGTAATATTGGGGTATAGGGGTGTCAGGGTGACACTAGTGAGGTAATATTGGGGTATAGGGGTGTCAGAGTGACACTGGTGAGGTAATATCAGGGTATAGGGGTGTCAGGGTGACATTGGTGAGATAATATTGGGGTATAGGGGTGTCAAGGTGACACAGGTGAGGTAATATTGGGGTATAGGGGTGTCAGGGTGACATTGGTGAGGTAATATCAGGGTATAGGGGTGTCAGGGTGACACTGGTGAGGTAATATTGGGGTATAGGGGTGTCAGGGTGACACTGGTGAGGTATTGTCAGGGTATATGGGTGTCAGGGTGACACTGGTGAGGTAATATTGGGGTATATGGGTGTCAGGGTGACACTGGTGAGGTAATATTGGGGTATAGGGGTGTCAGGGTGACACTGGTGAGGTAATATCGGGGTATAGGGGTGTCAGGGTGACACTGGTGAGGTAATATTGGGGTATAGGGGTGTCAGGGTGACATTGGTGAGGTAATATCGGGGTATAGGGGTGTCAGGGTGACACTGGTGAGGTAATATTGGGGTATAGGGGTGTCAGGGTGACACTGGTGAGGTAATATTGGGGTATAGGGGTGTCAGGATGACACTGGTGAGGTAATATTGGGGTATAGGGGTGTCAGGATGACATTGGTGAGGTAATATTGGGGTATAGGGGTGTCAGGGTGACATTGGTGAGGTAATATCAGGGTATAGGGGTGACATTGGTGAGGTAATATTGGGGTATAGGGGTGTCAGGGTGACATTGGTGAAGTAATATTGGGGTATAGGGGTGTCAGGGTGACATTGGTGAGGTAATATCGGGGTAGGGGGTGTCAGGGTGACATTGGTGAGGTAATATCAGGGTATAGGGGTGTCAGGGTGACATTGGTGAGGTAATATCGGGGTATAGGGGTGTCAGGGTGACACTGGTGAGGTAATATCAGGGTATAGGGGTGACATTGGTGAGGTAATATTGGGGTATAGGGGTGTCAGGGTGACATTGGTGAGGTAATATCGGGGTATAGGGGTGTCAGGGTGACCTTGGTGAGGTAATATTGGGGTATAGGGGTGTCAGGGTGACACTGGTGAGGTAATATTGGGGTATAGGGGTGTCAGGGTGACATTGGTGAGGTAATATTGGGGTATAGGGGTGTCAGGGTGACACTGGTGAGGTAATATTGGGGTATAGGGGTGTCAGGGTGACACTGGTGAGGTAATATTGGGGTATAGGGGTGTCAGGGTGACACTGGTGAGGTAAAATTGTGGTATAGGGGTGTCAGGATGACACTGGTGAGGTAATATTGGGGTATAGGGGTGTCAGGGTGACATTGGTGAGGTAATATTGGGGTATAGGGGTGTCAGGGTGACACTGGTGAGATAATATCGGGGTATAGGGGTGTCAGGGTGACACTGGTGAGGAAATATTGGGGTATAGGGGTGTCAGGGTGACATTGGTGAGGTAATATCGGGGTATAGGGGTGTCAGGGTGACATTGGTGAGGTAATATTGGGGTATAGGGGTGTCAGGGTGACATTGGTGAGGTAATATCGGGGTATAGGGGTGTCAGGGTGACATTGGTGAGGTAATATTGGGGTATAGGGGTGTCAGGGTGACATTGGTGAGGTAATATCGGGGTATAGGGGTGTCAGGGTGACATTGGTGAGGTAATATTGGGGTATAGGGGTGTCAGGGTGACATTGGTGAGGTAATATCGGGGTATAGGGGTGTCAGGGTGACACTGGTGAGGTAATATCGGGGTATAGGGGTGTCAGGGTGACACTGGTGAGGTAATATCGGGGTGTCAGGGTGACATTGGTGAGGTAATATCGGGGTATAGGGGTGTCAGGGTGACAATATTGAGGTAATATTGGGGTATAGGGGTGTCAGGGTGACATTGGTGAGGTAATATTGGGGTGTAGGGGTGTCAGGGTGACACTGGTGAGGTAATATCGGGGTATAGGGGTGTCAGGGTGACATTGGTGAGGTAATATTGGGGTATAGGGGTGTCAGGGTGACACTGGTGAGGTAATATTGGGGTATAGGGGTGTCAGGGTGACACTGGTGAGGTAATATTGGGGTATAGGGGTGTCAGGGTGACACTGGTGAGGTAATATTGGGGTATAGGGGTGTCAGGGTGACACTGGTGAGGTAATATTGGGGTATAGGGGTGTCAGGGTGACACTGGTGAGGTAATATTGGGGTATAGGGGTGTCAGGGTGACATTGGTGAGGTAATATCAGGGTATAGGGGTGTCAGGGTGACACTGGTGAGGTAATATTGGGGTATAGGGGTGTCAGGGTGACACTGGTGAGGTAATATTGGGGTATAGGGGTGTCAGGGTGACACTGGTGAGGTAATATTGGGGTATAGGGGTGTCAGGGTGACACTGGTGAGGTAATATTGGGGTATAGGGGTGTCAGGATGACACACGTGAGGTAATATTGGGGTATAGGGGTGTCAGGGTGACACTGGTGAAGTAATATTGGGGTATAGGGGTGTCAGGGTGACATTGGTGAAGTAATATTGGGGTATAGGGGTGTCAGGGTGTCACTGGTGAGGTAATATTGGGGTATAGGGGTGTCAGGGTGACATTGGTGAGGTAATATCAGGGTATAGGGGTGACATTGGTGAGGTAATATTGGGGTATAGGGGTGTCAGGGTGACATTGGTGAAGTAATATTGGGGTATAGGGGTGTCAGGGTGACATTGGTGAGGTAATATCGGGGTATAGGGGTGTCAGGGTGACATTGGTGAGGTAATATCAGGGTATAGGGGTGTCAGGGTGACATTGGTGAGGTAATATCTGGGTATAGGGGTGTCAGGGTGACACTGGTGAGGTAATATCAGGGTATAGGGGTGACATTGGTGAGGTAATAATGGGGTATAGGGGTGTCAGGGTGACATTGGTGAGGTAATATCGGGGTATAGGGGTGTCAGGGTGACCTTGGTGAGGTAATATTGGGGTATAGGGGTGTCAGGGTGACACTGGTGAGGTAATATCGGGGTCTCAGGGTGTAATTAGTGAGGTGATATTGGGGTATAGGGGTGTCAGGGTGACATTGGTGAGGTAATATTGGGGTATAGGGGTGTCAGGGTGACACTGGTGAGGTAATATTGGGGTATAGGGGTGTCAGGGTGACACTGGTGAGGTAATATTGGGGTATAGGGGTGTCAGGGTGACACTGGTGAGGTAATATTGGGGTATAGGGGTGTCAGGATGACACTGGTGAGGTAATATTGGGGTATAGGGGTGTCAGGGTGACATTGGTGAGGTAATATTGGGGTATAGGGGTGTCAGGGTGACAGTGGTGAGATAATATCGGGGTATAGGGGTGTCAGGGTGACACTGGTGAGGAAATATTGGGGTATAGGGGTGTCAGGGTGACATTGGTGAGGTAATATCGGGGTATAGGGGTGTCAGGGTGACATTGGTGAGGTAATATTGGGGTATAGGGGTGTCAGGGTGACATTGGTGAGGTAATATTGGGGTATAGGGGTGTCAGGGTGACATTGGTGAGGTAATATCGGGGTATAGGGGTGTCAGGGTGACATTGGTGAGGTAATATTGGGGTATAGGGGTGTCAGGGTGACATTGGTGAGGTAATATCGGGGTATAGGGGTGTCAGGGTGACATTGGTGAGGTAATATTGGGGTATAGGGGTGTCAGGGTGACGCTGGTGAGGTAATATTGGGGTATAGGGGTGTCAGGGTGACATTGGTGAGGTAATATCGGGGTATAGGGGTGTCAGGGTGACATTGGTGAGGTAATATTGGGGTATAGGGGTGTCAGGGTGACATTGGTGAGGTAATATCGGGGTATAGGGGTGTCAGGGTGACATTGGTGAGGTAATATTGGGGTATAGGGGTGTCAGGGTGACATTGGTGAGGTAATATCGGGGTATAGGGGTGTCAGGGTGACACTGGTGAGGTAATATCGGGGTATAGGGGTGTCAGGGTGACACTGGTGAGGTAATATCGGGGTGTCAGGGTGACATTGGTGAGGTAATATCGGGGTATAGGGGTGTCAGGGTGACAATATTGAGGTAATATTGGGGTATAGGGGTGTCAGGGTGACATTGGTGAGGTAATATTGGGGTATAGGGGTGTCAGGGTGACACTGGTGAGGTAATATCGGGGTATAGGGGTGTCAGGGTGACATTGGTGAGGTAATATTGGGGTATAGGGGTGTCAGGGTGACACTGGTGAGGTAATATTGGGGTATAGGGGTGTCAGGGTGACACTGGTGAGGTAATATTGGGGTATAGGGGTGTCAGGGTGACACTGGTGAGGTAATATTGGGGTATAGGGGTGTCAGGGTGACACTGGTGAGGTAATATTGGGGTATAGGGGTGTCAGGGTGACATTGGTGAGGTAATATTGGGGTATAGGGGTGTCAGGGTGACATTGGTGAGGTAATATCAGGGTATAGGGGTGTCAGGGTGACACTGGTGAGGTAATATTGGGGTATAGGGGTGTCAGGGTGACACTGGTGAGGTAATATTGGGGTATAGGGGTGTCAGGGTGACACTGGTGAGGTAATATTGGGGTATAGGGGTGTCAGGATGACACACGTGAGGTAATATTGGGGTATAGGGGTGTCAGGGTGACACTGGTGAAGTAATATTGGGGTATAGGGGTGTCAGGGTGACATTGGTGAAGTAATATTGGGGTATAGGGGTGTCAGGGTGACACTGGTGAGGTAATATTGGGGTATAGGGGTGTCAGGGTGACATTGGTGAAGTAATATTGGGGTATAGGGGTGTCAGGGTGACATTGGTGAGGTAATATCGGGGTATAGGGGTGTCAGGGTGACATTGGTGAGGTAATATCAGGGTATAGGGGTGTCAGGGTGACATTGGTGAGGTAATATCGGGGTATAGGGGTGTCAGGGTGACACTGGTGAGGTAATATCAGGGTATAGGGGTGACATTGGTGAGGTAATATTGGGGTATAGGGGTGTCAGGGTGACATTGGTGAGGTAATATCGGGGTATAGGGGTGTCAGGGTGACCTTGGTGAGGTAATATTGGGGTATAGGGGTGTCAGGGTGACAATGGTGAGGTAATATCGGGGTCTCAGGGTGTAATTAGTGAGGTGATATTGGGGTATAGGGGTGTCAGGGTGACATTGGTGAGGTAATATTGGGGTATAGGGGTGTCAGGGTGACACTGGTGAGGTAATATTGGGGTATAGGGGTGTCAGGGTGACACTGGTGAGGTAATATTGGGGTATAGGGGTGTCAGGGTGACACTGGTGAGGTAATATTGGGGTATAGGGGTGTCAGGATGACACTGGTGAGGTAATATTGGGGTATAGGGGTGTCAGGGTGACATTGGTGAGGTAATATTGGGGTATAGGGGTGTCAGGGTGACACTGGTGAGATAATATCGGGGTATAGGGGTGTCAGGGTGACACTGGTGAGGAAATATTGGGGTATAGGGGTGTCAGGGTGACATTGGTGAGGTAATATCGGGGTATAGGGATGTCAGGGTGACACTGGTGAGGTAATATCGGGGTGTCAGGGTGACATTGGTGAGGTAATATCGGGGTATAGTGGTGTCAGGGTGACAATATTGAGGTAATATTGGGGTATAGGGGTGTCAGGGTGACATTGGTGAGGTAATATCGGGGTATAGGGGTGTCAGGGTGACATTGGTGAGGTAATATTGGGGTATAGGGGTGTCAGGGTGACATTGGTGAGGTAATATCGGGGTATAGGGGTGTCAGGGTGACATTGGTGAGGTAATATTGGGGTATAGGGGTGTCAGGGTGACATTGGTGAGGTAATATCGGGGTATAGGGGTGTCAGGGTGACATTGGTGAGGTAATATTGGGGTATAGGGGTGTCAGGGTGACATTGGTGAGGTAATATCGGGGTATAGGGGTGTCAGGGTGACACTGGTGAGGTAATATCGGGGTATAGGGATGTCAGGGTGACACTGGTGAGGTAATATCGGGGTGTCAGGGTGACATTGGTGAGGTAATATCGGGGTATAGGGGTGTCAGGGTGACAATATTGAGGTAATATTGGGGTATAGGGGTGTCAGGGTGACATTGGTGAGGTAATATCGGGGTATAGGGGTGTCAGGGTGACATTGGTGAGGTAATATTGGGGTATAGGGGTGTCAGGGTGACATTGGTGAGGTAATATCGGGGTATAGGGGTGTCAGGGTGACATTGGTGAGGTAATATTGGGGTATAGGGGTGTCAGGGTGACATCGGTGAGGTAATATCGGGGTATAGGGGTGTCAGGGTGACATTGGTGAGGTAATATTGGGGTATAGGGGTGTCAGGGTGACATTGGTGAGGTAATATCGGGGTATAGGGGTGTCAGAGTGACACTGGTGAGGTAATATCGGGGTATAGGGGTGTCAGGGTGACATTGGTGAGGTAATATCGGGGTGTCAGGGTGACATTGGTGAGGTAATATCGGGGTATAGGGGTGTCAGGGTGACAATATTGAGGTAATATTGGGGTATAGGGGTGTCAGGGTGACATTGGTGAGGTAATATTGGGGTATAGGGGTGTCAGGGTGACACTGGTGAGGTAATATCGGGGTATAGGGGTGTCAGGGTGACAATATTGAGGTAATTTTGGGGTATAGGGGTGTCAGGGTGACATTGGTGAGGTAATATTGGGGTATAGGGGTGTCTGGGTGACACTGGTGAGGTAATATTGGGGTATAGGGGTGTCAGGGTGACACTGGTGAGGTAATATTGGGGTATAGGGGTGTCAGGGTGACACACGTGAGGTGATATTGGGGTATAGGGGTGTCAGGGTGACATTGGTGAGGTAATATTGGGGTATAGGGGTGTCAGGGTGACACTGGTGAGGTAATATTGGGGTATAGGGGTGTCAGGGTGACATTGGTGAGGTAATATTGGGGTATAGGGGTGTCAGGGTGACATTGGTGAGATAATATTGGGGTATAGGGGTGTCAGGGTGACACTGGTGAGATAATATTGGGGTATAGGGGTGTCAGGGTGACATTGGTGAGGTAATATCGGGGTATAGTGGTGTCAGGGTGACATTGGTGAGATAATATTGGGGTATAGGGGTGTCAGGGTGACACTGGTGAGGTAATATTGGGGTATAGGGGTGTCAGGGTGACACTGGTGAGGTAATATTGGGGTATAGGGGTGTCAGGGTGACATTGGTGAGGTAATATTGGGGTATAGGGGTGTCAGGGTGACATTGGTGAGGTAATATTGGGGTATAGGGGTGTCAGGGTGACACAGGTGAGGTAATATTGGGGTATAGGGGTGTCAGGGTGACATTGGTGAGGTAATATTGGGGTATAGGGGTGTCAGGGTGACATTGGTGAGATAATATTGGGGTATAGGGGTGTCAGGGTGACACAGGTGGGGTAATATTGGGGTATAGGGGTGTCAGGGCGACACTGGTGAGGTAATATTGGGGTATAGGGGTGTCAGGGTGACACTGGTGAGGTAATATTGGGGTATAGGGGTGTCAGGGTGACATTGGTGAGGTAATATTGGGGTATAGTGGTGTCAGTGTGACATTGGTGAGGTAATATTGGGGTATAGGGGTGTCAGGGTGACACTGGTGAGGTAATATTGGGGTATAGGGGTGTCAGGGTGACATTGGTGAGGTAATATTGGGGTATAGGGGTGTCAGGGTGACACTGGTGAGGTAATATTGGGGTATAGGGGTGTCAGGGTGACACTGGTGAGGTAATATTGGGGTAAAGGGGTGTCAGGGTGACATTGGTGAGGTAATATTGGGGTATAGGGGTGTCAGGATGACATTGGTGAGGTAATATTGGGGTATAGGGGTGTCAGGGTGACACTGGTGAGGTAATATTGGGGTATAGGGGTGTCAGGGTGACACTGGTGAGGTAATATTGGGGTATAGGGGTGTCAGGGTGACACTGGTGAGGTAATATTGGGGTATAGGGGTGTCAGGGTGACACTGGTGAGGTAATATTGGGGTATAGGGGTGTCAGGGTGACATTGGTGAGGTAATATTGGGGTATAGGGGTGTCAGGGTGACACTGGTGAGGTAATATTGGGGTATAGGGGTGTCAGGATGACATTGGTGAGGTAATATTGGGGTATAGGGGTGTCAGGGTGACACTGGTGAGGTAATATTGGGGTATAGGGGTGTCAGGGTGACACTGGTGAGGTAATATTGGGGTATAGGGGTGTCAGGGTGACATTGGTGAGGTAATATTGGGGTATAGTGGTGTCAGGGTGACATTGGTGAGGTAATATTGGGGTATAGGGGTGTCAGGGTGACACTGGTGAGGTAATATTGGGGTATAGGGGTGTCAGGGTGACATTGGTGAGGTAATATTGGGGTATAGGGGTGTCAGGGTGACATTGGTGAGGTAATATTGGGGTATAGGGGTGTCAGGGTGACATTGGTGAGGTAATAGCGGGGTATAGGGGTGTCAGGGTGACATTGGTGAGATAATATTGGGGTATAGGGGTGTCAGGGTGACATTGGTGAGGTAATATTGGGGTATAGGGGTGTCAGGATGACATTGGTGAGGTAATATTGGGGTATAGGGGTGTCAGGGTGACACTGGTGAGGTAATAGCGGGGTATAGGGGTGTCAGGGTGACATTGTTGAGGTAATATCGGGGTATAGGGGTGTCAGGGTGACATTGTTGAGGTAATATCGGGGTATAGGGGTGTCAGGATGACATTGGTGAGGTAATATTGGGGTATAGGGGTGTCAGGGTGACACTGGTGAGGTAATATTGGGGTATAGGGGTGTCAGGGTGACACTGGTGATGTAATATTGGGGTATAGGGGTGTCAGGGTGACACTGGTGAGGTAATAGCGGGGTATAGGGGTGTCAGGGTGACATTGGTGAGGTAATATCGGGGTATAGGGGTGTCAGGGTGACATTGGTGAGGTAATATCGGGGTATAGGGGTGTCAGGGTGACACTGGTGAGGTAATATTGGGGTATAGGGGTGTCAGGGTGACATTGGTGAGATAATATTGGGGTATAGGGGTGTCAGGGTGACAATGGTGAGGTAATATCGGGGTCTCAGGGTGTAATTAGTGAGGTGATATTGGGGTACAGGGGGTGTCAGGGTAAGGAAATATAGGGGTGTGATTGATTTGGCATATCGGGGTACAGGGGGTATTAGGGTGACACTACTGGGGTTCCGCCCATTCCCCTTGATTGGCGCTTACCTCCGATGCCCTGAGTAGCGATGGCCGCCGGAGCACGCTTGGCCACACCCTCCTCTTTGCTGATTGGCGCAGAGGCCGGAAGATGAGTATTTGGGAGGTGCGATGTGATTGGTCAGTTTCAGGCGGTAAATTGCAGCCAGAGAAGAATGGATACGCAGGCAGCAGTGAAGGGTCAGATTGGGGGAAGGGGACATTCAGTATCTGTGTGAGAGTTGTGGGTGGAGAGTGAAGGATTCTGGGAGTCGGAGTGATGGGTGCTCTCTGGTCATGACTGGGGGGGTGTTCTATGGTGGAATCATCAGTCATGTGACCTACAGTGGAGGTAATGGGTCATGTGATCAGGGTATAGGGAGGTGATGGGTCATGTGATCAGGGTATAGGGGGGTGATGGGTCATGTGATCAGGTTATAGGGGAGGTGATGGGTCATGTGATCAGGGTATAGGGGAGGTGATGGGTCATGTGATCAGGGTATAGGGGGGTGATGGGTCATGTGATCAGGGTATAGGGGGGGGTGATGGGTCGTGTGATCAGGGTATAGGGGGGGGGGGTGATGGGTCATGTGATCAGGGTATAGGGAGGTGATGGGTCATGTGATCAGGTTATAGGGGAGGTGATGGGTCATGTGATCAGGTTATAGGGGAGGTGATGGGTCATGTGATCAGGGTATAGGGAGGTGATGGGTCATGTGATCAGGGTATAGGGGAGGTGATGGGTCATGTGATCAGGGTATAGGGGAGGTGATGGGTCATGTGATCAGGTTATAGGGGAGGTGATGGGTCATGTGATCAGGTTATAGGGGAGGTGATGGGTCATGTGATCAGGGTATAGGGGGGGGGGGGTTGATGGGTCATGTGATCAGGTTATAGGGGAGGTGATGGGTCATGTGATCAGGTTATAGGGAGGTGATGGGTCATGTGATCAGGGTATGGGGGGGGGGGTGATGGGTCATGTGATCAGGGTATAGGGGGGGGGTGATGGGTCATGTGATCAGGTTATAGGGGAGGTGATGGGTCATGTGATCAGGTTATAGGGAGGTGATGGGTCATGTGATCAGGGTATAGGGGGGGGGGGTGATGGGTCATGTGATCAGGGTATAGGGGAGGTGATGGGTCATGTGATCAGGGTATAGGGGGGGTGATGGGTCATGTGATCAGGTTATAGGGGAGGTGATGGGTCATGTGATCAGGTTATAGGGGGGGTGATGGGTCATGTGATCAGGTTATAGGGGGGGTGATGGGTCATGTGATCAGGTTATAGGGGGGTGATTGGTCATGTGATCAGGTTATAGGGGAGGTGATGGGTCATGTGATCAGGTTATAGGGGGGTGATTGGTCATGTGATCAGGTTATAGGGGGGTGATGGGTCATGTGATCAGGGTATAGGGGGGTGATGGGTCATGTGATCAGGGTATAGGGGAGGTGATGGGTCATGTGATCAGGTTATAGGGGGGTGATGGGTCATGTGATCAGGGTATAGGGGGAGGTGATGGGTCATGTGATCAGGGTATAGGGGGAGGTGATGGGTCATGTGATCAGGTTATAGGGGGGTGATGGGTCATGTGATCAGGGTATAGGGGGGGGGTGATGGGTCATGTGATCAGGTTATAGGGGGGGGGGGTGATGGGTCATGTGATCAGGGTATAGGGAGGTGATGGGTCATGTGATCAGGTTATAGGGGGGGGGGGTGATGGGTCATGTGATCAGGGTATAGGGAGGTGATGGGTCATGTGATCAGGTTATAGGGGAGGTGATGGGTCATGTTATCAGGTTATAGGGGAGGTGATGGGTCATGTTATCAGGTTATAGGGGAGGTGATGGGTCATGTGATCAGGTTATAGGGGAGGTGATGGGTCATGTGATCAGGTTATAGGGGAGGTGATGGGTCATGTGATCAGGTTATAGGGGGGGGGGTGATGGGTCATGTGATCAGGGTATAGGGGGGTGATGGGTCATGTGATCAGGTTATAGGGGAGGTGATGGGTCATGTGATCAGGGTATAGGGGAGGTGATGGGTCATGTGATCAGGGTATAGGGGGGTGATGGGTCATGTGATCAGGGTATAGGGGGGGGGTGATGGGTCATGTGATCAGGGTATAGGGAGGTGATGGGTCATGTGATCAGGTTATAGGGGGGGGGGGGGTGATGGGTCATGTGATCAGGGTATAGGGAGGTGATGGGTCATGTGATCAGGTTATAGGGGAGGTGATGGGTCATGTTATCAGGTTATAGGGGAGGTGATGGGTCATGTGATCAGGGTATAGGGGGAGGTGATGGGTCATGTGATCAGGGTATAGGGGGGTGATGGGTCATGTGATCAGGGTATAGGGGGGGGGGTGATGGGTCATGTGATCAGGGTATAGGGGGGGGGGTGATGGGTCATGTGATCAGGTTATAGGGGGGGGGGGTGATGGGTCATGTGATCAGGGTATAGGGAGGTGATGGGTCATGTGATCAGGTTATAGGGGGGGGGGGGTGATGGGTCATGTGATCAGGGTATAGGGAGGTGATGGGTCATGTGATCAGGTTATAGGGGAGGTGATGGGTCATGTTATCAGGTTATAGGGGAGGTGATGGGTCATGTGATCAGGTTATAGGGGAGGTGATGGGTCATGTGATCAGGTTATAGGGGAGGTGATGGGTCATGTGATCAGGGTATAGGGGGGGGGGTGATGGGTCATGTGATCAGGGTATAGGGGGGTGATGGGTCATGTGATCAGGTTATAGGGGAGGTGATGGGTCATGTGATCAGGGTATAGGGGAGGTGATGGGTCATGTGATCAGGGTATAGGGGGGTGATGGGTCATGTGATCAGGGTATAGGGGGGGGTGATGGGTCATGTGATCAGGGTATAGGGAGGTGATGGGTCATGTGATCAGGTTATAGGGGGGGGGGGGTGATGGGTCATGTGATCAGGGTATAGGGAGGTGATGGGTCATGTGATCAGGTTATAGGGGAGGTGATGGGTCATGTTATCAGGTTATAGGGGAGGTGATGGGTCATGTGATCAGGTTATAGGGGAGGTGATGGGTCATGTGATCAGGTTATAGGGGAGGTGATGGGTCATGTGATCAGGGTATAGGGGGGGGGGGTGATGGGTCATGTGATCAGGTTATAGGGGAGGTGATGGGTCATGTGATCAGGTTATAGGGAGGTGATGGGTCATGTGATCAGGGTATGGGGGGGGGGGGGGGTGATGGGTCATGTGATCAGGGTATAGGGGGGGGGGTGATGGGTCATGTGATCAGGGTATAGGGGGGTGATGGGTCATGTGATCAGGTTATAGGGGAGGTGATGGGTCATGTGATCAGGTTATAGGGAGGTGATGGGTCATGTGATCAGGGTATAGGGGGGGGGGTGATGGGTCATGTGATCAGGGTATAGGGGAGGTGATGGGTCATGTGATCAGGGTATAGGGGGGGTGATGGGTCATGTGATCAGGTTATAGGGGAGGTGATGGGTCATGTGATCAGGTTATAGGGGGGGTGATGGGTCATGTGATCAGGTTATAGGGGGGGTGATGGGTCATGTGATCAGGTTATAGGGGGGGTGATGGGTCATGTGATCAGGTTATAGGGGGGTGATTGGTCATGTGATCAGGTTATAGGGGAGGTGATGGGTCATGTGATCAGGTTATAGGGGGGTGATTGGTCATGTGATCAGGTTATAGGGGGGTGATGGGTCATGTGATCAGGGTATAGGGGGGTGATGGGTCATGTGATCAGGGTATAGGGGAGGTGATGGGTCATGTGATCAGGTTATAGGGGGGTGATGGGTCATGTGATCAGGTTATAGGGGGGTGATGGGTCATGTGATCAGGGTATAGGGGGAGGTGATGGGTGATGTGATCAGGGTATAGGGGGAGGTGATGGGTCATGTGATCAGGTTATAGGGGAGGTGATGGGTCATGTGATCAGGGTATAGGGGGGGGGGGTGATGGGTCATGTGATCAGGGTATAGGGGGGGGGGGGGTGATGGGTCATGTGATCAGGTTATAGGGGGGGGGGTGATGGGTCATGTGATCAGGTTATAGGGGGGGGGGGTGATGGGTCATGTGATCAGGTTATAGGGGGGGTGATGGGTCATGTGATCAGGGTATAGGGAGGTGATGGGTCATGTGATCAGGGTATAGGGGGGGGTGATGGGTCATGTGATCAGGGTATAGGGGGGGGGGTGATGGGTCATGTGATCAGGTTATAGGGGAGGTGATGGGTTAATGTGATCAGGGTATAGGGGAGGTGATGGGTCATGTGATCAGGTTATAGGGGGGGTTGTAACGTGAGAATTACCTACCCCTCGTCACTTCCGGCCAGAAACAGCTGAGCAGCGCAGCAGTGCGAATGCTCACAGGGCCGGATACCTAAAGGGACAACAGAGGAGCATACTAGTGCGCATGCGCACTAGTATGGAAATAGCACGGTGTACCGTGGAAAAAACCTACCGAAGCGGCGGTTAAATAAAACAGCGGGGCTGTAATAGGAATCATCTCCGCTCCTGTGGCTGTCACTTCCCTGCTCTCGGCAACTAAATATAAAAGCGGCTGGCGTCTCCGTGATTTATGTTTACATACACCCGCCGCCGCTTTTATATTTAGTTGCCGAGAGCAGGGAAGTGACAGGCACAGGAGCGGAGATGATTCCTATTACAGCCCCGCTGTTTTAATATAACCGCTGCATTCCATACAGTGCCGTGAACCGGAAGTGACGAGGGGTAGGTTTTTCTCACGGGTAGGTAATTCTCACGGAACAGGGGTGATGGGTCATGTGATCAGGTTATAGGGGAGGTGATGGGTCATGTGATCAGGGTATAGGGGGGGGGGGGTGATGGGTCATGTGATCAGGTTATAGGGGGGGTGATGGGTCATGTGATCAGGGTATAGGGAGGTGATGGGTCATGTGATCAGGGTATAGGGAGGTGATGGGTCATGTGATCAGGTTATAGGGGGGGTGATGGGTCATGTGATCAGGTTATAGGGGGGGTGATGGGTCATGTGATCAGGTTATAGGGGGTTGATAGGTCATGTGATCAGGTTATAGGGGGGTGATGGGTCATGTGATCAGGTTATAGGGGGGGTGATGGGTCATGTGATCAGGTTATAGGGGGGGTGATGGGGTCATGTGATCAGGTTATAGGAGGTGATGGGTCATGTGATCAGGTTATAGGAGGTGATGGGTCATGTGATCAGGTTATAGGGGGGTGATGGGTCATGTGATCAGGGTATAGGGGGGTGATGGGTCATGTGATCAGGTTATAGGAGGTGATGGGTCATGTGATCAGGTTATAGGGGGGTGATGGGTCATGTGATCAGGGTATAGGGAGGTGATGGGTCATGTGATCAGGTTATAGGGGGAGGTGATGGGTCATGTGATCAGGTTATAGGGGGGGGTGATGGGTCATGTGATCAGGTTATAGGGAGGTGATTGGTCATGTGATCAGGTTATAGGGGGGTGATGGGTCATGTGATCAGGTTATAGGGGAGGTGATGGGTCATGTGATCAGGTTATTGGGAGGTGATGGGTCATGTGATCAGGGTATAGGGGGGTGATGGGTCATGTGATCAGGGTATAGGGGGGGTGATGGGTCATGTGATCAGGAGGTTATAGGGGAGGTGATGGGTCATGTGATCAGGTTATAGGGGGGTGATGGGTCATGTGATCAGGTTATAGGGGGGTGATGGGTCATGTGATCAGGGTATAGGGGGGTGATGGGTCATGTGATCAGGTTATAGGGGAGGTGATGGGTCATGTGATCAGGGTATAGGGGGGGAGGTGATGGGTCATGTGTTCAGGGTATAGGGGAGGTGATGGGGCATGTGATCAGGGTATAGGGGAGGTGATGGGTCATGTGATCAGGGTATAGGGGGGGGTGATGGGTCATGTGATCAGGTTATAGGGGGGGGGGGTGATGGGTCATGTGATCAGGTTATGGGGGGGGGGGGTTGATGGGTCATGTGATCAGGTTATAGGGGGGGGGTGATGGGTCATGTGATCAGGTTATAGGGGGGGTGATGGGTCATGTGATCAGGTCATAGGGGAGGTGATGGGTCATGTGATCAGGGTATAGGGGAGGTGATGGGTCATGTGATCAGGTTATAGGGGGGGTGATGGGTCATGTGATCAGGGTATAGGAGAGGTGATGGGTCATGTGATCAGGGTATAGGGGAGGTAATGGGTCATGTGATCAGGTTATAGGGGGGGTGATGGGTCATGTGATCAGGTTATAGGGGGGGTGATGGATCATGTGATCAGGTTATAGGGGAGGTGATGGGTCATGTGATCAGGTTATAAGGGGGGTGATGGGTCATGTGATCAGGTCATAGGGGAGGTGATGGGTCATGTGATCAGGTCATAGGGGAGGTGATGGGTCATGTGATCAGGTCATAGGGGAGGTGATGGGTCATGTGATCAGGTCATAGGGGAGGTGATGGGTCATGTGATCAGGTTATAGGGGGGGAGATGGGTCATGTGATCAGGGTATAGGAGAGGTGATGGGTCATGTGATCAGGTCATAGGGGAGGTGATGGGTCATGTGATCAGGTCATAGGGGAGGTGATGGGTCATGTGATCAGGGTATAGGGGGGGTGATGGGTCATGTGATCAGGTTATAGGGGGGGTGATGGGTCATGTGATCAGGTTATAGGGGGGGTGATGGATCATGTGATCAGGGTATAGGGGGGGGGGGGGTGATGGGTCATGTGATCAGGGTATAGGGGGGTGATGAGTATATGGATCATGTGACATGGAATGTTCTGGACTCATGGTCTCTCCTCGGTGTGTAGAGTTTGAAGAGGCGGTTGCGGAGCTGAACTCTGAGTTGGAACGGTTGAGCCGCAATATTCAGGGCGTCACCCAATACCAGACCTCCATGTTCCAGGTCACCAAAGTGATGGTAAGATGGGGGGCGTGGCAAAGTGCTGGGGAGGGGGAAGGGGCAATGGTATCCCTGAACCTAACACTTTGTGCCTTCGCCATGGCAGTGCACCTGGATGGACAAGATCGAGAACTTGGCCCAACACCGTGCCCAACACCCGCTGATGTGCGCACCGTCCGAATGACAGTCTGAAACGGAAGAGCCAGACATGTGGGGATACCCGCCCTCCAGATCCCGCTGGCGTGCCCGCCCTCCAGATCCCGCTGGCGTGCCCGCCCTCCAGATCCCGCTGGCGTGCCCGCCCTTCAGATACCGACCAATCGCTAAGTAAGGGGCTGACAATGTATGTATTGGTCAATAAAGGACTTGTGGTCTGTATCTCGGTGTATGTGGAATTTGTTGGGGAGGAGGAGCCACGCTGGGATGGATGGAAAGTATTAGAAGAGCTGAAATCCTTTCCTGGAGAAAATGCTGCAGCTCCAGGTTCTCACCAATGGTAATACCAATGTCTGCTCCAGTCCTCTGCTGAAGGGAAGGACAGGCCAATCCGCTCATATCCTTCCATTGTGATGAGATGACAGGAAGTGTAGAGGGATCAGGAGTACCTAGACACAGGAAGTGTAGAGGGATCAGGAGTACCTAGACACAGGAAGTGTAGAGGGATCGGGAGTACCTAGACACAGGAAGTGTAGAGGGGATCAGGAGTACCTAGACACAGGAAGTGTAGAGGGATCGGGAGTACCCAGACACAGGAAGTGTAGAGATGTCAGGAGTGCCCAGACACAGGAAGTGTAGAGATGTCAGGAGTACCCAGACACAGGAAGTGTAGAGATGTCAGGAGTACCCAGACACAGGAAGTGTAGAGATATCAGGAGTACCCAGACACAGGAAGTGTAGAGGGATCAGGAGTGCCCAGACACAGGAAGTGTAGAGGGATCAGGAGTGCCCAGACACAGGAAGTGTAGAGGGATCAGGAGTGCCCAGACACAGGAAGTGTAGAGGGGATCAGGAGTACCTAGACACAGGAAGTGTAGAGGGGATCAGGAGTACCTAGACACAGGAAGTGTAGAGGGATCGGGAGTAGCTAGACACAGGAAGTGTAGAGGGATCGGGAGTACCTAGACACAGGAAGTGTAGAGGGATCGGGAGTACCCAGACACAGGAAGTGTAGAGGTGTCAGGAGTACCCAGACACAGGAAGTGTAGAGGTGTCAGGAGTACCCAGACACAGGAAGTGTAGAGATGTCAGGAGTACCCAGACACAGGAAGTGTAGAGATGTCAGGAGTACCCAGACACAGGAAGTGTAGAGATGTCAGGAGTACCCAGACACAGGAAGTGTAGAGATGTCAGGAGTACCCAGACACAGGAAGTGTAGAGATGTCAGGAGTACCCAGACACAGGAAGTGTAGAGATGTCAGGAGTACCCAGACACAGGAAGTGTAGAGGGATCGGGAGTGCCTACACACAGGAAGTGTAGAGGGATCGGGAGTAGCTAGACACAGGAAGTGTAGAGGGATCGGGAGTAGCTAGACACAGGAAGTGTAGAGGTGTCAGGAGTACCCAGACACAGGAAGTGTAGAGATGTCAGGAGTACCCAGACACAGGAAGTGTAGAGATGTCAGGAGTACCCAGACACAGGAAGTGTAGAGGGATCAGGAGTGCCCAGACACAGGAAGTGTAGAGGGATCAGGAGTGCCCAGACACAGGAAGTGTAGAGGGATCAGGAGTGCCCAGACACAGGAAGTGTAGAGGGATCAGGAGTGCCCAGACACAGGAAGTGTAGAGGGGATCAGGAGTACCCAGACACAGGAAGTGTAGAGGGGATCAGGAGTACCTAGACACAGGAAGTGTAGAGGGATCGGGAGTAGCTAGACACAGGAAGTGTAGAGGGATCGGGAGTACCTAGACACAGGAAGTGTAGAGGGATCGGGAGTAGCTAGACACAGGAAGTGTAGAGGTGTCAGGAGTACCCAGACACAGGAAGTGTAGAGGTGTCAGGAGTACCCAGACACAGGAAGTGTAGAGATGTCAGGAGTACCCAGACACAGGAAGTGTAGAGATGTCAGGAGTACCCAGACACAGGAAGTGTAGAGATGTCAGGAGTACCCAGACACAGGAAGTGTAGAGATGTCAGGAGTACCCAGACACAGGAAGTGTAGAGATGTCAGGAGTACCCAGACACAGGAAGTGTAGAGGGATCGGGAGTGCCTACACACAGGAAGTGTAGAGGGATCGGGAGTAGCTAGACACAGGAAGTGTAGAGGTGTCAGGAGTACCCAGACACAGGAAGTGTAGAGATGTCAGGAGTACCCAGACACAGGAAGTGTAGAGATGTCAGGAGTACCCAGACACAGGAAGTGTAGAGGGATCAGGAGTGCCCAGACACAGGAAGTGTAGAGGGATCAGGAGTGCCCAGACACAGGAAGTGTAGAGGGATCAGGAGTGCCTAGACACAGGAAGTGTAGAGGGATCGGGAGTAGCTAGACACAGGAAGTGTAGAGTTGTCAGGAGTACCCAGACACAGGAAGTGTAGAGATGTCAGGAGTACCCAGACACAGGAAGTGTAGAGATGTCAGGAGTACCCAGACACAGGAAGTGTAGAGGTGTCAGGAGTACCCAGACACAGGAAGTGTAGAGGTGTCAGGAGTACCCAGACACAGGAAGTGTAGAGGTGTCAGGAGTACCTAGGCACAGGAAGTGTAGAGATGTCAGGAGTACCTAGGCACAGGAAGTGTAGAGATGTCAGGAGTACCTAGACACAGGAGGTGTAGAGGGATCAAGTGTGCTCAGGCTCAAGAAGTGTAGAGGGGATCAGCAGTGCTTAGGGCACAGGAAGTTTAGGAGGATCAGGAGTGCCTAGGTACAGGAGGTGTAGAGGTATCGGGAGCCTAGGAACAGGAGGTGTAGAGGGGATTAGGGGTGCCTAGGCACAGGGAGTGCAGAGGGATAAGGAGGGTCCTATAAATTGGTATATCCCCGTTGTCTGAGTACAGCCCACTTCCCTGTATCTGGGGCCATTGTCCCATCCAGAATAAAGGTCTGTCACATAGATGGGGTGGAGGACTGAGTTTCCTGCATCCCAATAAGCCCCTCCTCCGCCTGTAGTCCTATGGTATGGGATGGCTCCTTTAGCAGAGGCCGGTTTCCGTCAGCCCATCAGAATCTTCTCTGTACAATGTGCTATAGAGGATGGAGAGTTCCCGCCCCTGAGGGGTCCCACATTGAGGACTATTATTACTGGGGAACCCATTGTGGTGGTCTTTGTTCCTGGACCGATGTTCCTTCAAGGGGGACACTGATTGGCATGGATGGAGCTCTCTGGCCAGTCTGGGGAGGAGGGTAGCTGTCGGGGTGTGAAGGAAAGAGGGGGTGCTGGGGAGGTGGGATTCAAATAAACCTGAGGCCCAGCCCCTGGGGTTTCACTGGCCACATGCTGCTCTCACTACTTCTCAGTGGTTTTAAGGGTTCATTCACCTTTCCCAAAATACTTCCTTTACAGGTAAGGGGGGGGGGGGGGGGGGGTCTGGCCATTCCCATACTTCCTGAAGCCTGACTGGGAAACTTCCTAGGACATTACTAAGAGAAGCCCGTTGCTGGGGAGGGAGGAGGAGTGTGTGAAGGGGAGGAAGAGCGCCCTCCTGTGATGGTGGAGGGGTGCAGTATCGTCTTGGGAGTTTTCCAGTCAGGATTCAGGAGGTAAGTACACGGCCCCACCTATAGAAGGTGGTTATTCTCTGTGTGTCTGATAGAGACTGGTTTGGTGACCATATACAGTGCATTGCGAAAATATTCGGCCCCCTTGAACTTTGCGACCTTTTGCCACATGTCAGGCTTCAAACATTATTATTATTATTATTATTATACAGGATTTATATAGCGCCAACAGTTTGCGCAGCGCTTTACAATGTGAAACATAAAGATATAAAACTGTAATTTTTTGTGAAGAATCAAGTGGGACACAATCATGAAGTGGAATGAAATTTATTGGATATTTCAAACTTTTTTAACAAATCAAAAACTGAAAAATTGGGCGTGCAAAATTATTCAGCCCCCTTAAGTTAATACTTTGTAGCGCCACCTTTTGCTGCGATTACAGCTGTAAGTCGCTTGGGGTATGTCTCTATCAGTTTTGCACATCGAGAGACTGAAATTTTTGCCCATTCCTCCTTGCTAAACAGCTTGAGCTCAGTGAGGTTGGAAGGAGAGCGTTTGTGAACAGCAGTTTTCAGTTCTTTCCACAGATTCTCGATTGGATTCAGGTCTGGACTTTGACTTGGCCATTCTAACACCTGGATATGTTTATTTGTGAACCATTCCATTGTAGATTTTGCTTTATGTTTTGGATCATTGTCTTGTTGGAAGACAAATCTCCGTCCCAGTCTCAGGTCTTTGCAGACTCCATCAGGTTTTCTTCCAGAATGGTCCTGTATTTGGCTCCATCCATCTTCCCATCAATTTTAACCATCTTCCCTGTCCCTGCTGAAGAAAAGCAGGCCCAAACCATGATGCCGCCACCACCATATTTGACAGTGGGGGATGGTGTGTTCAGGGTGATGAGCTGTGTTGCTTTTACACCAAACATAACGTTTTGCATTGTTGCCAAAAAGTTTGATTTTGGTTTCATCTGAGCAGAGCCCCTTCTTCCACATGTTTGGTGTCTTCCAGGTGGCTTGTGGCAAACTTTAAACGACACTTTTTATGGATATCTTTAAGAAATGGCTTTCTTCTTGCCACTCTTTCATAAAGGGCAGATTTGTGCAGTATACGACTGATTGTTGTCCTATGGACAGAGTCTCCCACCTCAGCTGTAGATCTCTGCAGTTCATCCAGAGTGATCATGGGCCTCTTGGCTGCATCTCTGATCAGTCTTCTCCTTGTATGATCTGAAAGTTTAGAGGGACGGCCAGGTCTTCCTAGATTTGCAGTGGTCTGATACTCCTTCCATTTCAATATTATCGCTTGCACAGTGCTCCTTGGGATGTTTAAGCCTCCATTCACATTAGGTCGCTCCGACTTAGGGGGCGACCTGTGAAGTCGCGTGCAGCGCGACTTTCACGGACTTCACATAATGGAAGTCAATGCAAGTCGCCTCCAGGTCGCCCCGAAGTAGTACAGGACGCTTTTTCTAAGTCGGAGCGACTTGTGTCGCTCCTATTAGAACGGCTCCTGTACTACACAATGGGAGCGTGAGGACTGCGACTTGTCAGGCTGACAAGTCACGCTCCAAGTCGTACCAGTGTGAATGCGGTCTAAAGCTTGGGAAATCTTTTTGCATCCAAATCCGGCTTTAAACTTCTACACAACAGTATCTCGGACCTGCCTGGTGTTACGGGGCTTACCTTTGTTGGAATCTGTAACGCAGATATCCACAGTCCAAGGTGACCAGGTAAGAAAGCCACCTGGGCTGTGAATCTGTGCACGGGGGCTTGGCAGGGAAGGTGCTCCAATAAGCAGGACCGGCAGGAATACAATAGGAAGGGAAGTCCAGGAATGACTGTAGTCACTGGATGACACGAGTCCGGATAAGGATCAGGAGATGAGAGGAAGGTAAGGTAGCAGGAACAACATGGAGCGAAGGTAAGGATGGAAGCCGGGAGTCAGTCTGGAACACACGCTCAGGAAATAGGAACACAGGAACAAAGTCTGTCAAACAGGAACCATCTGGAACAAACATGAGCGATGAACTGACACTGCTCTAAGCGAGAGGCAGTGTTTTATAGCTTGCTTAATTGAGCAATTAGCTTCAGATGGACAATGAGAGACAGGAGCATACTCAGGTGAAGTCCAGCCCCCTAGTGCTGCAGGCAATACCAGATTAACAGGAGATTCCATAGGAGCTGAAGTGTGGCTCAGAGGTAGGATAACAGGACAGAATGTCAAAGTACACAGGTTCAAATCCCATGTCGGGTACTTAACGGCGGCCACACCTGGCCGCCTGTAATACATGGCGAGAACTGTGACACCTGGTGTGTTCCTTGTTCTTCATGATGCTCTCTGCACTTTAAACGGACCTCTGAGACTATCACAGTGCAGGTGCATTTATACGGAGACTTGATTACACACAGGTGGATTCTATTTATCATCATTAGTCATTTAGGTCAACATTGGATCATTCAGAGATCCTCACTGAACTTCTGGAGAGAGTTTGCTGCACTGAAAGTAAAGGGGCTGAAAAATTTTTCAGTTTTTTTATTTGTTAAAAAAGTTTGAAATATCCAATAAATTTCATTCCCCTTCATGATTGTGTCCCACTTGTTGTTGATTCTTCACAAAAAATTACAGTTTTATATCTTTATGTTTGAAGTCTGAAATGTGGAAAAAGGTCGCAAAGTTCAAGGGGGCCGAATACCTTCGCAATGCACTGTAGTAAATAGAGGAGACAGGGCCCCTGGAAGTTCTTCAGGAAAGATTCTGTGGCCCCTGTGTGTGACATATTGCCCCCCCCCCCCCCTCATACTCCACTCACCCATATATATATATATATATATACATACATACATACATACACACACTGAACAGAACTATAAATGCAAAACTTTTGCTTTTGCCGCCATTTTTCTTGAGCTGAACTCAAAGATCTCAGACTTTTTCTATATATATATGTGTGGCATATCAAGATGCTGATTGGACAGCATGATTATTGCACAGGTGTGCCTTAGGCTGCCCACAATAAAAGGCCACTCTAAGATGTGCAGTTTTACTGTATTGGGGGGTCTGAAAACCAGTCAGTATCTGGTGTGACCACCATTTGCCTCATGCAGTGAACACATCTCCTTGGCATAGAGGTGATCAGGTTGGTGATTGGTTCCTGTGGAATGTTGGACCGCTCCTCTTCAATGGCTGTGTGACGTTGCTGGATATTGGCAGGACCTGGAACACGCTGTCCTATATGCCGATCCAGAGCATCCCAAACATGCCCAATGGGTGACATGTCCGGTGAGTATGCTGGCCATGCAAGAACTGGGATGGTTTCAGCTTCCAGGAATTGTGTACAGATCCTTGCACCATGGGGCCGCGCATTATCATGCTGCAACATGAGGTGATGGTCGTGGATGAATGGCACAACAATGGGCCTCAGGATTTCCTCACCGTATCTCTGTGCATTCAAAATGTCATCAATAAAATGCACCTGTGTTCCTTGTCCACAACATACGCCTGCCCATATCATAACCCCACCGCCACCATGAGCCACTCCATCCACAACATACGCCTGCCCATACCATAACCCCACCGCCACCATGAGCCACTCCATCCACAACATACCCCTGCCCATACCATAACCCCACCGCCACCATGAGCCACTCCATCCACAACATACGCCTGCCCATACCATAACCCCACCACCACCATGAGCCACTCCATCCACAACATACGCCTGCCCATACCATAACCCCACCGCCACCATGAGCCACTCCATCCACAACATACGCCTGCCCATACCATAACCCCACCGCCACCATGAGCCACTCCATCCACAACATACGCCTGCCCATACCATAACCCCACCGCCACCATGGGCCACTCCATCCACAACATACGCCTGCCCATACCATAACCCCACCGCCACCATGGGCCACTCCATCCACAACATACGCCTGCCCATACCATAACCCCACCGCCACCATGAGCCACTCCATCCACAACATACGCCTGTCCATACCATAACCCCACCACCACGGGCCACTCCATCCACAACATACGCCTGCCCATACCATAACCCCACCACCACCATGGGCCACTCCATCCACAACATACGCCTGCCCATACCATAACCCCACCGCCACCATGAGCCACTCCATCCACAACATACGCCTGCCCATACCATAACCCCACCACCACCATGAGCCACTCCATCCACAACATACGCCTGCCCATACCATAACCCCACCGCCACCATGAGCCACTCCATCCACAACATACGCCTGCCCATACCATAACCCCACCGCCACCATGAGCCACTCCATCCACAACATACGCCTGCCCATACCATAACCCCACCGCCACCATGGGCCACTCCATCCACAACATACGCCTGCCCATACCATAACCCCACCGCCACCATGGGCCACTCCATCCACAACATACGCCTGCCCATACCATAACCCCACCGCCACCATGAGCCACTCCATCCACAACATACGCCTGTCCATACCATAACCCCACCACCACGGGCCACTCCATCCACAACATACGCCTGCCCATACCATAACCCCACCACCACCATGGGCCACTCCATCCACAACATACGCCTGCCCATACCATCACCCCACCACCACCATGGGCCACTCCATCCACAACGTACGCCTGCCCATACCATAACCCCACCACCACCATGGGCCACTCCATCCACAATGTACGCCTGCCCATACCATAACCCCACCGCCACCATTGGCCACTTCATCCACAACGTACGCCTGCCCATACCATAACCCCACCGCCACCATTGGCCACTTCATCCACAACGTACGCCTGCCCATACCATAACCCCACCGCCACCATGGGCCACTCCATCCACAACATACGCCTGCCCATACCATCGCCCCACCACCACCATGGGCCACTCCATCCACAACGTACGCCTGCCCATACCATAACCCCACCGCCACCATGGGCCACTCCATCCACAACGTACGCCTGCCCATACCATAACCCCACCGCCACCATGAGCCACTTCATCCACAACATACGCCTGCCCATACCATAACCCCACCGCCACCATTGGCCACTTCATCCACAACGTACGCCTGCCTATACCATAACCCCACCGCCACCATGGGCCACTCCATCCACAACGTACACCTGCCCATACCATAGCCCCACCACCACCATGGGCTACTCCATCCACAACGTACTCCTGCCCATACCATAACCCCACCCCCACCATGGGCCACTCCATCCACAACGTACGCCTTCCCATACCATAACCCCACCGCCACCATGGGCCACTCCATCCACAACGTACACCTGCCCATACCATAACCCCACCGCCACCATGGGCCACTCCATCCACAACGTACACCTGCCCATACCATAACCCCACCGCCACCATGGGCCACTCCATCCACAACGTACGCCTTCCCATACCATAACCCCACCCCCACCATGAGCCACTCTATCCACAACATACGCCTGCCCATACCATAACCCCACCACCACCATGGGCCACTCCATCCACAACATACGCCTGCCCATACCATAACCCCACCACCACCATGAGCCACTCCATCCACAACGTACGCCTGCCCATACCATAACCCCACCACCACCATGGGCCACTCCATCCACAACGTACACCTGCCCATACCATAACCCCACCACCACCATGAGCCACTCCATCCACAACGTACACCTGCCCATACCATAACCCCACCGCCACCATGAGCCACTCCATCCACAACGTACGCCTGCCCATACCATAACCCCACCGCCACCATGAGCCACTCCATCCACAACATACGCCTGTCCATACCATAACCCCACCACCACGGGCCACTCCATCCACAACATACGCCTGCCCATACCATAACCCCACCACCACCATGGGCCACTCCATCCACAACGTACGCCTGCCCATACCATAACCCCACCACCACCATGGGCCACTCCATCCACAATGTACGCCTGCCCATACCATAACCCCACCGCCACCATTGGCCACTTCATCCACAACGTACGCCTGCCCATACCATAACCCCACCACCACCATGGGCCACTCCATCCACAACATACGCCTGCCCATACCATCACACCACCATGGGCCACTCCATCCACAATGTACGCCTGCCTATACCATAACCCCACCACCACCATGGGCCACTCCATCCACAACATACGCCTGCCCATACCATCACCCCACCGCCACCATGGGCCACTCCATCCACAACGTACGCCTGCCCATACCATAACCCCACCACCACCATGGGCCACTCCATCCACAACGTACGCCTGCCCATACCATAACCCCACCACCACCATGGGCCACTCCATCCACAACGTACGCCTGCCCATACCATAACCCCGCCTCCACCATGAGCCACTCTATCCACAACATACGCCTGCCCATACCATAACCCCTCCGCCACCATGGGCCACTCCATCCACAATGAACGCCTGCCTATACCATAACCCCACCGCCACCATGGGCCACTCCATCCATAACATACGCCTGGCCATACCATAACCCCACCACCACCATGGGCCACTCCATCCACAACATACGCCTGCCCATACCATCACCCCACCACCACCATGGGCCACTCCATCCATAACATACGCCTGCCCATACCATAACCCCACCGCCACCATGGGCTACTCCATCCAAAACGTACGCCTGCCCATACCATAACCCCACCACCACCATGGGCCACTCCATCCACAACGTACACCTGCCCATACCATAACCCCACCGCCACCATGGGCCACTCCATCCACAACATACGCCTGCCCATACCATAACCCCACCCCCACCATGGGCCACTCCATCCACAACGTACACCTGCCCATACCATAACCCCACCGCCACCATGGGCCACTCCATCCACAACGTACACCTGCCCATACCATAACCCCACCGCCACCATGAGCCACTCCATCCACAACGTACACCTGCCCATACCATAACCCCACCGCCACCATGGGCCACTCCATCCACAACGTACACCTGCCCATACCATAACCCCACCGCCACCATGGGCCACTCCATCCAAAACGTACGCCTGCCCATACCATAACCCCACCACCACCATGGGCCACTCCATCCACAACGTACACCTGCCCATACCATAACCCCACCGCCACCATGGGCCACTCCATCCACAACGTACACCTGCCCATACCATAACCCCACCGCCACCATGAGCCACTCCATCCACAACATACGCCTGCCCATACCATAACCTCACTGCCACCATGGGTCACTCCATCCACAACGTTGACATCAGAAAACCGCTCACCCACATGACTCCATACATGCTGTCTGCTATCTGCCCTGTACAGTGACAGGGTGACAGTTTATCCATGAAGAGAACATCTCTCCAAAGTGCCAGACGCCATCCAATGTGAGCATTCGCCCACTCAAGTCGGTTACGATGAGGAACTGCAGTCAGGTGGAGACCCCGATGAGGACGACGAGCATGCAGATGAGCTTCCCTGAGACAGTTTCTGACAGTGTGTGCAGAAGTTCTTTGGTTCGGCAAACCGATTGTTGCAGCAGCTGTCCGGGTGGCTGGTCTCAGACCATCTTGGAGGTGAAGATGCTGGATGTGAAGGTCCTGGGCTGGTCTCAGTCCATCTTGGAGGTGAAGATGCTGGATGTGAAGGTCCTGGGCTGGTCTCAGACCATCTTGGAGGTGAAGATGCTGGATGTGGAGGTCCTGGGCTGGTCTCAGACCATCTTGGAGGTGAAGATGCTGGATGTGGAGGTCCTGGGCTGGTCTCAGTCCATCTTGGAGGTGAAGATGCTGGATGTGGAGGTCCTGGGCTGGTCTCAGTCCATCTTGGAGGTGAAGATGCTGGATGTGAAGGTCATGGGATGGTCTCAGTCCATCTTGGAGGTGAAGATGCTGGATGTGGAGGTCCTGGGCTGGTCTCAGACCATCTTGGAGGTGCAGATGCTGGATGTGAAGGTCCTGGGCTGGTCTCAGACCATCTTAGGGTGAAGATGCTGGATGTGGAGGTCCTGGGCTGGTCTCAGACCATCTTGGAGGTGAAGATGCTGGATGTGAAGGTCCTGGGTTGGTCTCAGACCATCTTGGAGGTGAAGATGCTGGATGTGAAGGTCCTGGGCTGGTCTCAGTCCATCTTGGAGGTGAAGATGCTGGATGTGAAGGTCCTGGGCTGGTCTCAGACCATCTTGGAGGTGAAGATGCTGGATGTGAAGGTCCTGGGCTGGTCTCAGTCCATCTTGGAGGTGAAGATGCTGGATGTGAAGGTCCTGGGCTGGTGTCAGACTATCTTGGAGGTGAAGATGCTGGATGTGGAGGTCCTGGGCTGGTCTCAGACCATCTTGGAGGTGAAGATGCTGGATGTGGAGGTCCTGGGCTGGTCTCAGTCCATCTTGGAGGTGAATATGCTGGATGTGAAGGTCATGGGATGGTCTCAGACCATCTTGGAGGTGAAGATGCTGGATGTGGAGGTCCTGGGCTGGTCTCAGACCATCTTGGAGGTGAAGATGCTGGATGTGAAGGTCCAGGGCTGGTCTCAGACCATCTTGGAGGTGAAGATGCTGGATGTGAAGGTCCTGGGCTGGTCTCAGACCATCTTGGAGGTGAAGATGCTGGATGTGGAGGTCCTGGGCTGGTCTCAGACCATCTTGGAGGTGAAGATGCTGGATGTGAAGGTCCTGGGCTGGTCTCAGACCATCTTGGAGGTGAAGATGCTGGATGTGAAGGTCCTGGGCTGATCTCAGACCATCTTGGAGGTGAAGATGCTGGATGTGGAGGTCCTGGGCTGGTCTCAGACCATCTTGGAGGTGAAGATGCTGGATGTGGAGGTCCTGGGCTGGTGTCCGTCCATCTTGGAGGTGAAGATGCTGGATGTGAAGGTCCTGGGCTGGTCTCAGTCCATCTTGGAGGTGAAGATGCTGGATGTGGAGGTCCTGGGCTGGTCTCAGACCATCTTGGAGGTGAAGATGATGGATGTGGAGGTCCTGGGCTGGTCTCAGACCATCTTGGAGGTGAAGATGCTGGATGTGGAGGTCCTGGGCTGATCTCAGACCATCTTGGAGGTGAAGTTGCTGGATGTGGAGGTCCTGGGCTGGTCTCAGACCATCTTGGAGGTGAAGATGCTGGATGTGGAGGTCCTGGGCTGGTGTCAGACTATCTTGGAGGTGAAGATGCTGGATGTGGAGGTCCTGGGCTGGTCTCCGTCCATCTTGGAGGTGAAGATGCTCGATGTGGAGGTCCTGGGCTGGTGTCAGACTATCTTGGAGGTGAAGATGCTGGATGTGGAGGTCCTGGGCGGGTCTCCGTCCATCTTGGAGGTGAAGATGCTGGATGTGAAGGTCCTGGGCTGGTCTCAGTCCATCTTGGAGGTGAAGATGCTGGATGTGAAGGTCCTGGGCTGATCTCAGACCATCTTGGAGGTGAAGATGCTGGATGTGGAGGTCCTGGGCTGGTCTCAGACCATCTTGGAGGTGAAGATGCTGGATGTGGAGGTCCTGGGCTGGTGTCAGACTATCTTGGAGGTGAAGATGCTGGATGTGGAGGTCCTGGGCTGGTCTCCGTCCATCTTGGAGGTGAAGATGCTGGATGTGAAGGTCCTGGGCTGGTCTCAGTCCATCTTGGAGGTGAAGATGCTGGATGTGGAGGTCCTGGGCTGGTCTCAGACCATCTTGGAGGTGAAGATGCTGGATGTGGAGGTCCTGGGCTGATCTCAGACCATCTTGGAGGTGAAGATGCTGGATGTGGAGGTCCTGGGCTGGTCTCAGACCATCTTGGAGGTGAAGATGCTGGATGTGGAGGTCCTGGGCTGGTCTCAGACCATCTTGGAGGTAAAGATGCTGGATGTGGAGGTCCTGGGCTGATCTCAGACCATCTTGGAGGTGAAGATGCTGGATGTGGAGGTCCTGGGCTGGTCTCAGACCATCTTGGAGGTGAAGATGCTGGATGTGGAGGTCCTGGGCTGGTCTCAGACCATCTTGGAGGTGAAGATGCTGGATGTGAAGGTCCTGGGCTGGTGTCAGACTATCTTGGAGGTGAAGATGCTGGATGTGGAGGTCCTGGGCTGGTCTCCGTCCATCTTGGAGGTGAAGATGCTGGATGTGGAGGTCCTGGGCTGGTCTCAGTCCATCTTGGAGGTGAAGATGCTGGATGTGGAGGTCCTGGGCTGGTCTCAGACCATCTTGGAGGTGAAGATGATGGATGTGGAGGTCCTGGGCTGGTCTCAGACCATCTTGGAGGTGAAGATGCTGGATGTGGAGGTCCTGGGCTGATCTCAGACCATCTTGGAGGTGAAGATGCTGGATGTGGAGGTCCTGGGCTGGTCTCAGACCATCTTGGAGGTGAAGATGCTGGATGTGGAGGTCCTGGGCTGGTCTCAGACCATCTTGGAGGTAAAGATGCTGGATGTGGAGGTCCTGGGCTGATCTCAGACCATCTTGGAGGTGAAGATGCTGGATGTGGAGGTCCTGGGCTGGTCTCAGACCATCTTGGAGGTGAAGATGCTGGATGTGGAGGTCCTGGGCTGGTCTCAGACCATCTTGGAGGTGAAGATGCTGGATGTGAAGGTCCTGGGCTGGTGTCAGACTATCTTGGAGGTGAAGATGCTGGATGTGGAGGTCCTGGGCTGGTCTCCGTCCATCTTGGAGGTGAAGATGCTGGATGTGAAGGTCCTGGGCTGGTCTCAGTCCATCTTGGAGGTGAAGATGCTCGATGTGGAGGTCCTGGGCTGGTCTCAGACCATCTTGGAGGTGAAGATGCTGGATGTGGAGGTCCTGGGCTGGTCTCAGACCATCTTGGAGGTGAAGATGCTCGATGTGGAGGTCCTGGGCTGGTCTCAGACCATCTTGGAGGTGAAGATGCTGGATGTGGAGGTCTGTGTACACATACACACTATTGGGACGCCGGCCATTACACACACATGAACTTTAATGACATCCCAGTCTTAGTCCGTAGGGTTCAATATTGAGTTGGCTCCACCCTTTGCAGCTATAACAGCTTCAACTCTCCTGGGAAGGCCGTCCACAAGGTTTAGGAGTGTGTATGGGAATGTTTCACCTTTCTTCCAGAAGTGCATTGGTGAGGTCAGGCACTGATGTTGGACGCGTGGACCCGGCTCGCAGTTTCCACTCTAATTCATACTCCTCATACACTATATATATATATATATATACTCCTCATACACTATATATATATATATATATATATACTCCTCATACACTATATATATATATATATATATATATATATATATATATATATATATATATATATATACTCCTCATACACTATATATATATACTCCTCATACACTATATATATATATACTCCTCATACACTATATATATATACTCCTCATACACTATATATATATATACTCCTCATACACTATATATATATACTCCTCATACACTATATATATATATATACTCCTCATACACTATATATATATACTCCTCATACACTATATATATATATATATATATACTCCTCATACACTATATATATATATATATATACACTCCTCATACACTATATATATATATATACTCCTCATACACTGTATATATATACTCCTCATACACTGTATATATATATATACTCCTCATACACTGTATATATATATATATATATATACTCCTCATACACTGTGTATATATATATATATACTCCTCATACACTGTGTATATATATATATATATACTCCTCATACACTATATATATATATATATACTCCTCATACACTGTATATATATACTCCTCATACACTATATATATATATACTCCTCATACACTGTATATATATATATATACTCCTCATACACTATATATATATACTCCTCATACACTATATATATATATATATACTCCTCATACACTATATATATATATATATATATATACTCCTCATACACTATATATATATATATATACTCCTCATACACTATATATATATATATATATACTCCTCATACACTATATATATATATATATATATACTCCTCATACACTATATATATATATACTCCTCATACACTGTATATATATACTCCTCATACACTGTATATATATACTCCTCATACACTGTATATATATATATATACTCCTCATACACTATATATATATATATATATACTCCTCATACACTATATATATATATATACTCCTCATACACTATATATATATATATATATATATACTCCTCATACACTATATATATATATATACTCCTCATACACTATATATATATATATATATATACTCCTCATACACTATATATATATATACTCCTCATACACTATATATATATATATATATATATATACTCCTCATACACTATATATATATATATATATATATACTCCTCATACACTATATATATATATATATATATATATATATATACTCCTCATACACTATATATATATATACTCCTCATACACTGTATATATATACTCCTCATACACTATATATATATACTCCTCATACACTATATATATATATATACTCCTCATACACTATATATATATATATATATACTCCTCATACACTATATATATATATATATATATATACTCCTCATACTCCGGGTGATATTCTCATGTATGGAGATACACGTCGTCTATGTATTTCTATTGTATACATGGAGGAGGGGGAGGAGACACAAGATGGCGGCTGGAGGTCACGTGACTCTCCTCAGTGCGCACAGAAGATTCTAGCTGGTGAGTGACGCCCTGGCCCCGCCCCTCCGACCTCTAACCAATGGGAGTCGCAGGCGGTAGTGACGGTGACTGAGGTCGGGTACGCGCAGAGTAGGCGGAGTCGTTAGAGGAAGGACGGTGTGAGGAGAGCGCGCACCGCAATCACGGACTTCTTGTGGGACAAGAGAACCGGGCTGGCCGCGAGGACGGTGAGAAGAGGGGGAGGGGAGGAGGGTACACCGTGCGGGGGGAGAGAAAGAGAGGGGGAAGGGGGAGATAACCGAACCGACACTCCGCTGTCACCGCAACATGGCCGACACCTCATCACAAAATGGCCGCCGTCCCATACCGATCCCTATACACCCCTCCCCCACCGAATACCGATCCCTATGTGTCCTATTCTCCTCATACCGATCCCTATGTGTCCCCTTCCCCCTCATACCGATCCCTATGTGTCCTATTCTCCTCATACCGATCCCTATGTGTCCTATTCCCCTCATACCGATCCCTATGTGTCCTATTCTCCTCATACCGATCCCTATGTGTCCCCTTCCCCCTCATACCGATCCCTATACACCCCTCCCCCACCGAATACCGATCCCTATGTGTCCTATTCTCCTCATACCGATCCCTATGTGTCCCCTTCCCCCTCATACCGATCCCTATGTGTCCTATTCCCCCTCATACCGATCCCTATGTGTCCTATTCTCCTCATACCGATCCCTATGTGTCCTATTCCCCTCATACCGATCCCTATGTGTCCTATTCCCCCTCATACCGATCCCTATGTGTCCTATTCCCCTCATACCGATCCCTATGTGTCCTATTCTCCTCATACCGATCCCTATGTGTCCTATTCTCCTCATACCGATTCCTATGTGTCCTATTCTCCTCATACCGATCCCTATGTGTCCTATTCTCCTCATACCGATCCCTATGTGTCCTATTCTCCTCATACCGATCCCTATGTGTCCTATTCTCCTCATACCGATCCCTATGTGTCCTATTCTCCTCATACCGATCCCTATGTGTCCTATTCCCCCTCATACCGATCCCTATGTGTCCTATTCTCCTCATACCGATCCCTATGTGTCCCCTTCCCCCTCATACCGATCCCTATGTGTCCTATTCCCCTCATACCGATCCCTATGTGTCCTATTCTCCTCATACCGATCCCTATGTGTCCTATTCTCCTCATACCGATTCCTATGTGTCCTATTCTCCTCATACCGATCCCTATGTGTCCTATTCTCCTCATACCGATCCCTATGTGTCCTATTCTCCTCATACCGATCCCTATGTGTCCTATTCTCCTCATACCGATCCCTATGTGTCCTATTCCCCCTCATACCGATCCCTATGTGTCCTATTCCCCCTCATACCGATCCCTATGTGTCCTATTCCCCCTCATACCGATCCCTATGTGTCCTATTCTCCTCATACCGATCCCTATGTGTCCTATTCTCCTCATACCGATTCCTATGTGTCCTATTCTCCTCATACCGATCCCTATGTGTCCTATTCTCCTCATACCGATCCCTATGTGTCCTATTCTCCTCATACCGATCCCTATGTGTCCTATTCTCCTCATACCGATCCCTATGTGTCCCCTTCCCCCTCATACCGATCCCTATGTGTCCTATTCTCCTCATACCGATCCCTATGTGTCCTATTCTCCTCATACCGATCCCTATGTGTCCTATTCTCCTCATACCGATCCCTATGTGTCCTATTCTCCTCATACCGATCCCTATGTGTCCTATTCTCCTCATACCGATCCCTATGTGTCCTATTCCCCCTCATACCGATCCCTATGTGTCCTATTCCCCTCATACCGATCCCTACGTGTCCTTTTCTCCTCATACCGATCCCTATGTGTCCTATTCCCCCTCATACCGATCCCTATGTGTCCTATTCCCCCTCATACCGATCCCTATGTGTCCTATTCCCCCTCATACCGATCCCTATGTGTCCTATTCCCCCTCATACCGATCCCTATGTGTCCTATTCCCCCTCATACCGATCCCTATGTGTCCCCTTCCCCCTCATACCGATCCCTATGTGTCCTATTCTCCTCATACCGATCCCTATGTGTCCTAATCCCCCTCATACCGATCCCTATGTGTCCTAATCCCCCTCATACCGATCCCTATGTGTCCTAATCCCCCTCATACCGATCCCTATGTGTCCTAATCCCCCTCATACCGATCCCTATGTGTCCTATTCCCCCTCATACCGATCCCTATGTGTCCTATTCCCCCTCATACCGATCCCTATGTGTCCTATTCCCCCTCATACCGATCCCTATGTGTCCTAATCCCCCTCATACCGATCCCTATGTGTCCTATTCCCCCTCATACCGATCCCTATGTGTCCTATTCCCCCTCATACCGATCCCTATGTGTCCTATTCCCCCTCATACCGATCCCTATGTGTCCTATTCCCCCTCATACCGATCCCTATGTGTCCTATTCCCCCTCATACCGATCCCTATGTGTCCTATTCCCCCTCATACCGATCCCTATGTGTCCTATTCCCCCTCATACCGATCCCTATGTGTCCTATTCCCCCTCATACCGATCCCTATGTGTCCTATTCCCCCTCATACCGATCCCTATGTGTCCTATTCTCCCTCATACCGATCCCTCTTATATGTACAATACCAATCTTACTGGTCCGTCCTTCTGTAGGGTAGTAGGAGATCTCGGGGTGGAAGGTCCGTCCTTCTGTAGGGTAGTAGGAGATCTCGGGGTGGAAGGTCCGTCCTTCTGTAGGGTAGTAGGAGATCTCGGGGTGGAAGGTCCGTCCTTCTGTAGGGTAGTAGGAGATCTCGGGGTGGAAGGCCCGTCCTTCTGTAGGGTAGTAGGAGATCTCGGGGTGGGATGGCCCGTCCTTCTGTAGGGTAGTAGGAGATCTCGGGGTGGAAGGTCCGTCCTTCTGTAGGGTAGTAGGAGATCTCGGGGTGGATGGTCCGTCCTTCTGTAGGGTAGTAGGAGATCTCGGGGTGGGATGGCCCGTCCTTCTGTAGGGTAGTAGGAGATCTCGGGGTGGATGGCCCGTCCTTCTGTAGGGTAGTAGGAGATCTCGGGATGGGAGTTTGGAGTGACCCCAATTGGACCCGAGGAAGACCTCTACCAGTAGGGGGGGGTGTATCCGAACTGCCGACCCCCACACTGTACTTGTGGTCTTCCGTCAGTATACGGCTTCCTCCAGTCTGAGCATAGATATCAGATATTCCAGCCGCCCCCCATACAAAGCTAGCCGACAACTTAGCTTGCATGTGTCTGAAAACATCAACTCCTTTATTGAAGAAGAAACAGACTTTTATACACTTGAGAAGAATGAGCCGAATATTTACCCCAAACATCACACAATGGTTAGATAACGAGGTACAGCTGACTCATCCCATCTAGACAAGGTTATCATTCACATGCTAATTAACTCAGCACACTTACACCAGACTGGAAGACCAGACTGCTGGCAACAAGGCTAAAACACAATACAATATGACACATTATTATAAGTATAAACACAGAACCCCTTATTATACAGACAATAGGAAGAGACCCCAGTATCAGTCCGTCAGTCACAGACTTCCTGGTGATGGTCTACAACAGTCTATCGGTCTCACAGTGTAAAGTGGGATTAAATCTTCATAGTCCTGAGAGATGATTGATAAATATTACCCTCCCATTTGAGTAATACAAACCATATTCTCAGTGTCCATGAAGTCCATCATTTTCTTGGTGGCCCAGTGCCTCTAATAGACCCCGGGTGACTTACACATAGGAGGAGCCTAGGGGGCAGAGAGAGATTTCCCAACCTCTCTAAGGTAAGCTGTGTTCCACGGACCCCCCCCAACCAAAGTGACTCCCGTCACATCTCTCCCCTTTCTGAAGGAGGCGAACGCAGGAGGGGACCCCAAACGGGTTGACTTTGAAGTTGGTCCATAGTTCCCGTCCCCCAATGTCTGTACCCACCCAGTACCCTAAACAAATTGTCCAGAGCATGACGTTACTCACCCAGGCAACCTCGGCCTCTCTCGTAGGACATACCTGCTGCGGGGGAGAAGCGTGGACTGTCCCTTCTCTCAGGAGTCCTTTCAGCCGCTGGAGAGAAGACAGGGTGGCTGGGCTCACTTCCTCAGGCTGTTGGGGATCTGGGCTGACTGTCCAGCATCCATGGGGTATACAGGTGGGGATTGTAGTCCCATCCACTTTCTCAGGAAACCCATCCTTTGTACGTTGAGGGCAGAGGCCAGCAGCACTCTGCTCTGTTGCCAGCTCTTCTGCTGTGTTGATGTCATCATTCTGGGGCGCCGTCTGCTGCTGGGGGGTGATCACCACCTTCTTACCCTGGGCCCCTGGAACTGCTGCAGGTGTGGGGCAGAGGTCTTGGACCCTCTGTCCAGTTGTCAGCGCTTCAGCTGTAGAAGTTTCTTGTAACTCCACAGATGGTGCTGGCAGGAAATCCCATGTCCCTGTCAGTGGTGTAGGAGAAAGGTCGGCTGCCTCTTCTCTTAGGGAGGCTGAAGCTGCTGGTGGGGTTGGGTAGAGTTCAGTGATGTTAGGCCCTGATGCCAACTGTTCCGCAGGGAAGTAAACTGAAAAGTCAGTGGCCTTGCACACATCTTCCTGGGTCACCATTTGTTGCAGGCAGAGGTCAGCAGCGCTAGGCCTGGATCTCCGCTCTTCTGCTGGAGGCTCACTGGGAGGTTCCTCCTCAGCAGAAAAGTCTATTAAATCCCCAGCCTCTGGAATTACTGAAAGTCCAGGGCATGGGCTGGTGGCTCTTGGGCCCAGTGCCAACACTTTGGCAGGTGATTTATCATCCATATCATCCTCCGATGAAGTCAGGTAAAACTGTAATCCGGGGCTGGATAGTGGGACCGACCCTCTCCACTCCCAGTGCTGTTTGCTGCTGCTGGGATGAGGGACCTTCAATCTCCTCTCCCGGTAACACTGGCCGGTGCTGAGCAGAGTCTAGCAGCCATCTATAGGCGATCTCCAGCTCCCTTTCCTGAATGGCCAGAAACTCCAAATCTTCCAGTGCCCAGAGCACTTCCAAGGTGTTCAGGATCTCTTCTCTGGAATCCATAATTTCCTCTAATCGCCACTCCAAATCACTCCCAAAGTTAGGGTCCCCTGACCACTTCGCCAATAACAGTCCCAGGCCGCTGTAGCCAAAGCCTTCCATTGGCACACTTGGGTTACATACCAGCGGAGAGCTCTGTAGCTCTCGTCCAATCTTATCTCCTCCTGGACAAGCCTGCTTAACTCGGCTTTCCATTCCTTGTGTGGTGTATCTCCCAAAACCAGCACCCACAATCCATACTGGGACCAGTACCCACAGTCCATACTGGGACCAGTACCTTTCCTGGAAGGAGGGTAGGATTTTTCCCTGGTGTCGCTGCTCACAGGCTAGCGCTTCCTTCCAGACTTCCAATCATACCATCATAGCAGGACCTTCTCTGACACCGGTCCTGTGCTGTATCCGCATCTCTCACAACCTTCTTCCGAGTTCTCTTCCTTGGCGGCTGATATCTGTACCTCTCCTCTTCTGTTCCCTGGACCTTGGATCCCGGTGGATGTTTGGATGTCCCAGACTGCAGGAAGCATCCCACCGCTTGCCACCAATGTAACGGACCTGCGACCCACACTGTTTGTGGACTTCCGTCAGTATACGGCTTCCTCCAGTCTTGAACATAGATGGATATTCCAGCCGCCCCCCATACAAAACTAGCTGACAACTTGGCTTGTATGGATCTGAAAGCAACTAACTCTTTATGAACAAAGACTTTTTATAGACTTGAGAAGTATGTCAGTCACTACATGAAGACTGACCCGAATATTTACCCAAAACATCACACAATGGTTAGATAACGAGGTACAGCTGACTCATGGCTAATCCCATCTAGACAAGGTTATCATTGACATGCTAATTAACTCAGTGCACCGAAACAAGCTGGGGTGAGAAAACTGCCCGGTAACAAAAGTAATACAAAATGACACCTTATCCTAAGTATAAAAACAGAACCCCTTATTATTCAGACAATAGGAAGAGACCCCAGTATCAGTCCGTCAGTCACAGACTTCCTGGTGATGGTCTACAACAGTCTATAGGTCTCAGTGTAAAGTGGGATTAAATCTTCATAGTCCTGAGAGATGATTGATAATTTATTACACTCCCATTTGAGTAATACAAACCATATTCTCAGGGTCCATGAAGTCCATCATTTCCTCCCTAATAGACACAGGGTGACTTAAACATAAAAGGGGCCTAGGGGGCTGAGAAGGATTTCCCAACCTCTCTAAGTTAAGCTGTGTTCCACGGACCCCCCCCCCCAACCAAAGTGACCTCCCGTCACAGGGATGTTTGGAGTATAAGGGTGTAACTAGCACATGGTGGGGAAGTCTGCTCCAGGAAAAGCTCCCTCTTCAGGTTGTGTTGGGTAGGAAAAGCAATCAGGCTGTATATTGATTAGAGCTGCTCGAGATCGCGATTCACTCCCCCTGACGATCTTAACATGACACTTGCTGGATTCTTTACATAGCTGTGAGGGAGCAGCTGTCAAAAAAAAAAAAAAAAAAAAAGCCTCCTGCAAAAGCCTATCAGCATGAGCCCCGGTTCACACTACTGCGTGTGCGGGGTTCGCATGTTATGTCGGAGCGCACTGCTCCGACATGACATGCGATCAGCTGTGCGGTGCGAGTTTAGCCATACAGTTTGTATGGCTAAATTCGCATCGCACCCGCAGCAAACACGCACAGGAGGCATTTTTGCTGCCGCATCAGGATCGGATCGCACAGCGGTTCACACTTGTGCGATCCGATCCTGTGCGAATTGCACGATCGCACTGCGATATGCGATCAAACTGGGGGTGTCGTTAAGATTACATTGACACCCCCAGCGGATCGCATATGGCAGTGTGAACTGCCGGGGGTGCGTGTGCGATGCGGGAACAGGCTGCGAATTCGCAGCCTTCCCGCATCGCATCAGTGTGAACCGAGCCTTAGGCTGCATTCACATGTCAGCTTATAATCGCGGGCAGAACCGCCGCGGTTCCGCCCGCGATTCGGAGATTTATTGCAAATCGCGGGACGCCTAGCGTTGCCCGTTGATTTGCAATAGCCCCCCAAACGCCGAGCGATGTTGCCGCGATTTACGCCCGCCAAATAGCGGCAACATCGCGCAAACAAAATCGCGGGACGCAATACGCTCCAAAGAAGCTCTTGTACTTTTTTGGAGCGTATTGCGTCCCGCGATTTTGTTTGCGCGATGTTGCCGCTATTTGGCGGGCGTAAATCGCGGCAACATCGCTCGGCGTTTGGGGGGCTATTGCAAATCAACGGGCAACGCTAGGCGTCTCGCGATTTGCAATAAATCTCTGAATCGCGGGCGGAACTGCGGCGGTTCTGCCCGCGATTATAAGCTGACATGTGAATGCAGCCTTAGTCTCCCACTGAACTGTAAACACAAATGATTACATTGTATCTTTTCTTTCCCTCTGCCGGAGGAAGGAAGTTTAACCTCTTAAAGACTAAACCTTTTTCCTACAATTGTTGCTTGCAAGTTAAATCAGTTTATTTTTCCTAGAAAAGTAGTTAGAACCCCCAAACATTTCTATATTTTTTTTTTTAGCAGAGACCCTGCAGAATAAAATGGTGATTATGTCACACTGTATTTGCGCAGCAGTCTTTCAAACGCAATTAATACTTTAATGAATAAAAAAATAAAACAAAACCGTAAAGTTATCCCAATTTTTTTTTATAATGTAAAAGATGTTACACAGAGAATCGTGATCTTTATTCCAAGCAAAAAAAAATCGTGATTCTCATTTTGGCCAGAATCGTGCAGCTCTAATATTGATTGGCTGGTTGTATTCTAGATGCCGCACTCCAGACGGTACCGGTCATCGGAGAGGCGGAGCCGAGGGAGTTACCACGAGCGTTACAGAAGCCGGAAGCACCGGAGGAGAAGCAGGTCGCGAAGCAGCAGCAGTGGCCGAGGCCGTGACCGGCGTCACAGGCGGGGTGACAGTTACCATGAAAGGTCGCGGAGGTGGGTGTTGTGTTGAGAAGATCCATGTAGTACTGAGGCTATAGTGGGGGCTGGGAACAGCACTGTATTTGTAATAACCCCCCTCAGGATCACATGGAAGGGTGATTGGTAGAGTTAAGACAGTGTATCGGTGGGGGGGGGGGGGATTACTGGAGGGCATGGTACTGGGGTCCAGGGGGAGGATTGGTGGGGGCATGGTACTGGGGTTCAGGGGGAGGATTGGTGGAGGACACAGTACTGCGGTCCAGGGGGAGGGTGGGTGCAGGGCATGGTACTGGGGTTCAGGGGGAGGATTGGTGGAGGATACAGTACTGCGGTCCAGGGGGAGGATTGGTGGAGGGCATGGTACTGGGGTCCAGGGGGAGGGTGGGTGGAGGGCATGGTACTGGGGTTCAGGGGGAGGATCCAGTACTGCGCTCCAGGGGGAGGATTGGTGGAGGATCCAGTACTGGGGTGCAGGGGGAGGATTGGTGGGGGGCATGGTACTGGGGTCCAGGGGGAGGATTGGTGGAGGGCATGGTACTGGGGTCCAGGGGGAGGATTGGTGGAGGATACAGTACTGCGGTCCAGGGGGAGGATTGGTGGAGGATCCAGTACTGGGGTGCAGGGGGAAGATTGGTGGAGGGCATGGTACTGGGGTTCAGGGGGAGGATTGGTGGAGAACATCGTACTGGGGTCCAGAGGGAAGATGGGTGGAGGGCATGGTACTGCGGTCCAGGGGGAGGGTGGGTGGAGGGCATGGTACTAGGGTCCAGGGGGAAGATTGGTGGAGGACACAGTACTGGGGTTCTGGAAGGAGCATTTGGGGGGGGGGGGGGGGGTTGGGAAGGATTGGTGGATGCCCATGGGTTTGGGAAGGGGGGGGTTCAGGAAGGGGGATTGGGTGCCATGGTTTGGGAAGGAGGGCACTTGGCTTTGGCGGTGACATTGCGTTTTTTTTCCCCCAGTTATGACGCACGTTCCTCGGACAGACGAGCGCACGATCGCAGATATGTAGACACGTATCGGAGGAATGATTACAGCCGGGACAGAGAGCTGTACTATGACGCAGAGTACCGACATTCTTATGACTACCGGCGCTCCCGGGAGGACAGTTACAGGAGCGGGAAGAGCACCCGGCGCAAGCAGAAGCGCAGGAAGCGTAGAACAAGGTCTTATAGCCGCTCGTCCTCGGTGAGTATTCCCCGGAGCTGAGCTCATTCTGCTCCCCCCTTTTCCTTCTCTCTTAGGGCAAGTCTCGGTAAGTGCACCCCCATACTGCTTCCTTTGTATTGTTGGGGTTAGTGGGGTGGGAGGGGGTAGTCCTCACTGAACGCATGCTAGATATTCCTGTATGTCCCCCCTTCCCCCGTAGTCTCTAGACGCCTGTAGTATTGTAGCCTGGCCTGTGTACAGAATACGCCTTATGTGTGTGTCCAATGCCGGCTCATTCTACTCTATACAATCCTGGGGTGCTGGTCCCCCCTCCCCCAATGGATGTGTATAAAGATACCTGGGGTATATAGGTAGCTCTTCCCCCCCCCAGTGTGTATACAGAGGTACCCGGGGTATGTAGGTAGCTCCTCCCCCAGTGTATATAGAGGTACCCAGGGTATATAGGTAGCTCCTCCCCCGGTGGAAGAGTGTATATAGAGGTACCCGGGGTATGTAATTAGCTCCTCCCCCCCAGTGTGTATATAATTGGCTCCTCCCCCAGTGGTCACATGGCCATCTGTAAGTCCTGGGGTGGGGGATAAATAAAGGGGTACTCCGGGCATCTTTCAGAATCTCTTCTTAGCTCCTGTTTTTCCTGCTTTTGCAAAAATGAAAAAACATGAAGCAGAATTGTTTTTTTCTTTTTTTTTTTTTTTTCTTTTTGTTTTTTTGTTTTCTTTTTATATATATTTTTTTATTTCTTTGATTTTCTGGTTAGTGTATTTGTATCTTGACCTGTTCCCTTGCAATATCCCTATCGTTATATATTCCTATGTGCCGTATGAATTGGCTGGGAATCTACTGCACACCCTCCTCCTACCTCAAACTACACTGTGAATGAATTTCCAAACCAACCAACCTTTGTGCCGCTGGTTTGAAAATCTGATTGGCTGGTGAATGGTGGTGTTTTGCCGGGAATGACGGGGTCCCCCGAACAGAGGAGTCGCCAGAGCAGCAGCAGGCAGGCCAAGAGTGTGGAAGACGACGTGGAGGGTCACCTGATCTATCGCAACGGCGACTGGCTACAAGAAAGATGTACAGCCAAATCGTAACATAATTTAGCTCTCTAGTTCTAAGATCCCCCCTCCCCCCAGAGACGCTGCACACCTGTCTGTCTTTATTTTTGTGTTTGATTAATGCAGAGAAAAGCCCCCTTCCTCCTCCTCCTCTTCCTCCTCTATATTATTTATCATACTTTGTATATAGACATCTGTATATATTTATATGCTAGTTGGAGGGCAGGAAGACAATAGAGTAACTGATTGTGGCCCAGATCTCACCTCCCCCCCTTCCCAGGCTCCTCCTCCCTGACCCCGCCTTCTCTCTGCTTCCCCCTCACAGATGAGATTGTCAGCACCCTGGGCGAGGGCACCTTTGGCCGAGTTGTGCAGTGTGTAGACCACAGACGGTGAGTGATAACGCTAAAGAAAGACAAACCTCAGACCAAACTATAAAATGAAGCACTATTCACTATCAACTTCTACAACACTAAGGGGGGGTATACAAATCACCATTCACTATCAACTTCTACAACACTAAGAGGGGGGGGGTATATACAAATCACCATTCACTATCAACTTCTACAACAGTAAGAGGGGGGGGGGGGGGTATACAAATCACCATTCACTATCAACTTCCACAACACTAAGGGGGGGGAGGGATATACAAATCGCCATTCCCTATCAACTTCCACAACACTAATGCCCCGTACACACGTACCGATTGTCGGCCGTAAATATTCGGCCGACTGCCGATTGTAGGCTTGTTAGTATGATTCTTCCGACAGCGCACTTTCGGCCGAACAGAATCTGTCGTGCAAGCATTAAAATTTTTGTTGGCCAACACCAGAACGGCCGATTGTTCGCCAGTCAGTACAGATTTCAGCTGACAGACAGCAGATTAGCAAGACTGGGCATGCTCAGAGAAGAAAAAAGACAAGGAAAGTGAACTATCACATGACATCACTACTGCAGTCGGCTGTTGTTGGCCGACAAAATTCGTGTGCAGTCTTTTGCAGTTTTCAACACATGACAGCCCTGGACAAAAGACGGCCGATCGTTCGGCCGATGATCGGTACGTGTGTACGAGGCATAAGGGGGGGGAGGGATATACAAATCACTATTCACTATCAACTTCCACAACACTAAGGGGGGGGGGGGTATATACAAATGCCAGGAGCCTAGCTAGTAAAATGGATGAGCTGGAACTGTTAGTACATGAGGAGGACATAGACCTTGTGGGAATAACTTGGTTCGACCCCTCACATGACTGGCTGGCCAATATCCAAGGGTTTTCTGTGTATCGGAAGGAAAATGGGGGAGGGGTATGTCTGTCAAGAATAATGTAAGGGTGATTGAGAGGAGTGACATTATGGAAGGGATGAGCATGGATTTAGAATCCGTGTGGGAAGAACTCCATAGGGAAGGGGAAAAGTAGTTGTGGGCCACCCAACCAAGGGGAGGAGGTAGAGCTGGAATTTATATCACTGTTGGGTAAAGTGGCAAAGCTGGGATCAGTCATCATATTGGGGGACTTCAATTATCCCGACATTGACTGGGAAGAGGGGACTACACACTCACAGAAGGCCCGTCTATTCACGGAAACCTTACAGGATAATTACATGTCACAGTTGGTGGATTCCCCTACTAGAGAGAATGCAATCCTGGATCTATTGATTACTAATGACCCAGACATAATCTCGGAGGAAGGAGTCCAGGACAATCTGGGCTCTAGCGATCACAGGATGATCACATTTAGTATAAATAACAATATAACAAGGCAAGTGGGGAACATAAGAACCCTAAACTTCAGAAGGGCAAACTTTCCAAAATTGTACTCAATGATGGAAAGGGTAAACTGGGACCAAACCCTGGGATCACTGACCACAGAGGAAAAATGGGAATGCTTTAGGAACATATTAAACAAAGGCATCTTGCAGTGCATTCCTATGGGAAATAAATTTAGAAGAGACAAAGCCAAACCTGGCTGACTAAACTGTAATGTTAAAAAAAAAAAAAATGGCCTTGAAGAAATATAAATCAGGGCACAGTATCGGCTTTCCAGCAATACAAGGAGGCAAATAAGCAATGGAATCCAAATGGCTAAAATCAACTTGGCCAGACAAATTGCAGAGGATAGTAAAAATTCTTTAAATATATCAACAGCAAAAAAACTAGGGCAGAGCATATTGCACACATAATTACCGATGATGGGAGGATGGTTACAGAGGACACTGATGCCTCGTTTCCACTGAGTGGAACGGTTCGGCTCGGTATAGTTTGGAATGGTCCTGCCTATTCAGGTGAGCATTTCCACTGCAAATTGGACTACCAGGGGCCATGCGTGGTTTACACCAAACGCGGTGTTTGTTTTGCGCTTTTGTTTGACGTGAGCATTGGCGTTTTCCTGTCTGCCAATCAGTGGAATGTATGGTGTGACGCCAGTAGCTCCACCTTAACCGTACCATTTCCTATGGCCCTACGTCTGAAGGAGGACCATGAATGGTGTGTTTTGGTTCGGTTGTATGGGCCACTTTCATAACGGGAAACACTCAAATTAGCGTACCGAACCAATCCGCTCAGAGGAAACGAGGTAAGAGAAGGCAACCGTGATGAATGCTTTTTCTCAGTCTTTACACAGGAAAATGAGGGGTACACTGACCATGACTGCATGGGGGGTACACTGACCATGACTGCATGGGGGGTACACTGACCATGACTGCATGGGGGGTACACTGACCATGACTGCATGGGGGGTACACTGACCATGACTGTATGGGGGGGGTACACTGACCATGACTGTATGGGGGGGGGGGTACACTGACCATGACTGTATGGGGGGGGGTACACTGACCATGACTGTATGGGGGGGGGTACACTGACCATGACTGTATGTGGGGGGGGTACACTGACCATGACTGTATGTGGGGGGGTACACTGACCATGACTGTATGTGGGGGGGTACACTGACCATGACTGTATGTGGGGGGTACACTGACCATGACTGTATGTGGGGGGTACACTGACCATGACTGTATGGTTAGTAGTAATACACAGGATTTGCCACTATGGCTAACAGAGGGTGAAATCAGGGAAAGGCTGGATAAACTTAACACAAACAAATCACCAGGACCGGATGGCGTACATCCGAGAGTACTCAAGGAACTCAGTAAGGTTATATCCAGACCACTGTTCCTGATCTTTGCTGACAGTATTAGGACAGGAGATGTACCAGGAGATTGGAGGAAAGCTAACATGATTCCGATATTCAAAAAGGGGCAGAGGCATATCCCGGGAAATTATAGGCCTGTCAGTCTGACATCAGTAGTATGTAAACTTCTGGAGGGGATAAGGGACTATATCGTAGTTTGCTAAAGATAACATCAGCAGTAATCAGCACGGGTTTACAAATGGACGTTCTTGTCAAACCAATCTCTTAACATTCTACGAGGAGGTGAGCTGTGAGCTAGATAGGGGCAGACCAGTGGATGTGGGGTACCTGGATTTTGCTAAGGCGTTTGATACAGTTCCCCACAAGCGCTTAATTTATAAAATTAAGGTCTGGAGGCATCGACCACAAGGTTTCAAAAGGTGGTAATAAACAGCGCATACTCAGGCTGGTCTGGGGGGGTAAGTGGGGTCCCCCAAGGCTCAGTCCTGGGGCCAACCTTGTTCAATTTATTCATAAACAGCATTGAGGACGGGATCAGTAGTTCTATATCAGTTTTTGCAGATGACACAAAATTGGGCAGGGCAATAACTGCACAGCATGAAGCAGATATCCTACAGAATGACCTGGACAAAATTAGAGTGGGCAACTGCATGGCAAATGAGGTTTAATGTGGAGAAGTGTAAGGTTTTGCACTTGGGGACTAAAAGCATAAAATCACAATACACGTTAGGGGGGGAACCCTTGGGGGAATCAAAAATGGAGAAGGATCTGGGAGTCTTGGTTGATAGACTAAGCAATAGCATGCAATGTCAAGCGGCAGCTGCCACTTCAATCCCACAGGAAGGGGGGTACTAATTCCACCCCCAGTTTAAAAATGGGTCCCGGGGTGGTGCCTCTAGCTGCAGACACTACCCCACTATAACCCCTTCAGACGATGTATAGGGGTACGTCAGTTTGCGGGGAGCAGTTAAAAAAAAATAGCACAGATGGAATCTGAAGTGATGAACCAGAAGTGATGGCACATCGCTTCCAGTCTACTATAGTGGTGAGCCAATCAAAACCCATCCTGGCTTTTCCTGGCAGGGACACTGGCTGGGTGCTCGGATGGAAGATCCTAAGCAAATGGTGGGTGGGGGGGAGCCTTGTACCCTCCCGCTCATTGTCAAGGCAGTCTAGGAGCTAGTTGGCTACTAGTGGCACTTTCTCACTGCAAGTACCGGCTGGGCTCTACTCGGCCCTGCTTGGTCCGGTTTGCTTTTCCACTGCTGGTACCGCATGGTACGGTATGGTTTGTTTTTCCACTAAAGTAGTACTAAAGTTAAGTGGGTGGCATAACAACGGGGTGGGTGGGATTCTCTGACCAATCAGTGGCTAGTAGTGACTGCATGCAAAGGATTGTGGGATATGGTACCTCTTGGAACCACAATCGAGGTGGTACTGTTTTAGAGAGCCGTACCGTTGCTTTTCAGTGCAGTGGAAAAGCACCGCCGTACCGAACCGTTCCTACGCCGTACCATGCGGTACCAGCAGTGGAAAAGCACAAAAGCGAGCCGAACCGTTCGGTTCCATGCAGTGGAAAAGCGCCATAGGATTGCATTACAAGAGCACCAACTGCCAGCTCTGAAAACCGTTACCGGGGTGATACCTGGAGGGGCCGATCTTCCCAGTACCACCATGTGAAGGCCGATTGACGTACCCGGTATGGGACCAATCACCAACTGGTTATACATTCTCATAGGATTGTCATCTGTGTGTGGGAAGTGTGCCGCCCTCTGATAATTACAGGGTGTGTAAATGACAGCTCTGAGCAGATGTGTGACAACATTGTCCCCTCGGGGGTGACAGTCGGGGGACACGGAAATCACTTTCCTCTTTATGTTTTGCTGCAGGGGAGGCGTCCGAGTGGCTCTAAAAATCATTAAAAATGTCGAGAAATATAAAGAGGCAGCACGGCTGGAGATCAACGTGCTGGAGAAGATCATTGAGAAGGACCCCGACAGCAAAAAGTAAGTGCCTGCCCCCTCCCCCGTACAGGCTGTGGCCCGGAGCCCCCCCCACCCTGTACCGGCTGTGCCCCGCCGATCTCCTCCCTCTCCCTGCTGATGTGTTTTCCTCCCGCAGTCTCTGTGTTCGGATGTACGATTGGTTTGATTATCACGGACACATGTGCATCTCCTTCGAGCTGTTGGGTCTCAGCACCTTCGATTTCCTAAAAGAGAACAACTACCTGCCCTACCCCATCCACCAGGTGCGGCACATGGCTCAGCAGCTGTGCCAGGCGGTGAAATGTAAGTACTGCTTGTGTCATGTGACCTGGCCGATCGCCATGTGACGTCCCCTCTCCTAATTCTATCTCTGATTGGCAGTTCTTCATGACAACAAACTGACCCACACCGACCTGAAACCAGAAAACATCCTCTTTGTGGATTCCGACTACGACCTGACCTACAATGTGGAGAAGGTGGGTACCCCCCCATATCACCTGATGATGTCATCCAGTGGGGGTGTATTAGAGAGGGGATGATGTCATCCAGTGGGGGGGGTATTTTGAGAGGAGATGATGTCATCCAGTGGGGGGGGGGGGTATTGGAGAGGAGATGTCTTCGGGTGTGGGAATATTGGGGGAGGGGGGATGATGTCATCCGGGGGGATTATTGGTGGAGGGGAGGATGATGTCGTCCGGGGGGGATAATTGGAGGAGGAGGGGGATGATGTCACCCGGGGGGGATAATTGGAGGAGGGGGGATGTCGTCTGGGTAAGATAATTGGAGGAGGGGGAGATGATGTCATCCAGTGGGGGGGGGAATTGGCGAGGGGATGATTTATCCAGTGGGGGGGAGGGGTATTGGCGAGTGGATGAATTCATCCAGGGGGGGGTATTGGTGAGGGGATGATTTCATCCGGGGGGGGGGTGGTATTGGCGAGGGGATGATTTCATCCAGTGGGGGGGGGGGGGGTTATTGGTGAGGGGATGATTTCATCCAGTGGGGGGGGGGGGGTATTGGCGAGGGGATGATTTCAGGTATTGGCGAGGGGATGATTTCATCCAGTGGGGGGGTATTGGCGAGGGGGTGATTTCATCCAGTGGGGTGGGGGGGTAGATGAGTAGATGGCCACCGGTGTGTTGGGTAACATGCACACCCCTCCCTGTTTATGGGTAACATTGTACGCCCCCTCCCCCCCCTGTTTATAGTGGGTAACGTTGTCCTCGTGTTTCTCTCAGAAGAGAGATGAGAGATTTGTAAAGAAGACGGACGTCCGAGTCGTAGATTTTGGCAGCGCCACATTTGACACTGAACACCACAGCACCATTGTGTCCACCCGCCACTACCGAGCGCCGGAGGTCATCCTTGGTAAGTGGCGCCTCCTGAGTACGTTCTGTGTACTCATGTTTCCTGCAGCCTTGTATGACCCCAGTTTTCCCCTCCCCTCTCCACAGAGCTCGGGTGGAACCAGCCATGTGATGTGTGGAGTATCGGATGTATTATCTTCGAGTATTATGTGGGCTTCACCCTCTTCCAGGTGAGTGTGTACCCCTATTGTATGTGAGCGGTGTCCCCTCCCCCCCCTCCATCCCAACTGTCCTCATGGTGGCGCTCTTCTCTGCAGACACATGACAACAAGGAACACCTGGCTATGATGGAGAGGATTCTGGGTCCGATCCCCTCCAGGATGGTCCGAAAGACAAGGTAAGGAATTGTGGGGGTGTTATCTAATGTGGGGGGGGGTGTTATCTGATGTGTGTGGGTCTCCAGGGGGGATTCATCTGACCTGTCACTCCTTACCTCCAGGAAGCAGAAGTATTTCTACCGTGGGCGGCTGGACTGGGAGGACGGCTCCTCTGCAGGGCGCTACGTACGAGACAACTGCAAACCTCTGAGGGTAAGAGAATCTGTGTTTATCGGGGGGGGGGAGGCGATTCATTGCAGAGGATGAGAGTCCCCTGTCCCCATATAGGAATGATCATGTGGGCCCCCCCAAACTAATAGTATAAGATGGGATCCCGTGCTCCCCCCATACCCCATACTGATAGTATTATAGGATGGAATTACAACCCCCCCCCCATACTGATAGTATTATAGGATCGGATCACCACCCCCCCCCCCCTCCCCCATATTGATAGTATTATAGGATGGGACCCCCCCATACTGATAGTATTATAGTATGGAATCCCATGCCCCCCATACTGATAGTATTATAGGATGAGATCACATGCCCCCCCCCCCCCCCCCATACTGATAGTATTATAGGATGGAATCAAATCCCCCCCCATACTGATAGTGATAGTATTATAGGATGGGACCCCCCCATACTGATGGGATCGCTATGACGCTGACTCCTCCCTCTTGCAGCGGTACATGTTGAATGACTCGAGCGATGAACACCGCCAGCTCTTCGATCTCATAGAGGGAATGCTGGAATACGAACCGTCCAAACGTTTGTCGCTGTCCGAGGCTCTGAAACATCCCTTCTTCTCCCCTCTGAAGAGCGAACACAACTTGAAACACTGGGACACAGGGCGGGACATCAGCCGATGACTACACTGGATACCAGCCAATGAGGGGTCATCCTGATCCCGGTCCTTCATGAACTGAACACTCAGCAGTCGCATTAAACTGTCCATATGTGAAATAATATTCTATATATATATATTCTGTACAGTCCGGAGCCCAGGCTGCCATGTACATAGAGAGTCCTGCTTGTGTGCTGGCACTGCTCCACCCGGTGGTGGGTGACCTGCACTGCACATGTACATTTTTTGTCCTATAATTTATAACGTCAGTGTTAGGGATGGGGGGGAGGGGTAGCGTGGCGCCATGCAGCTCGCAGTGTTTTTATATAAAGTTTTGTACAGTCTTTGTGAGAAATAAACACCTTATGTTTGTACGAAAACTGTGCGCCCTCCACTTTTAGTCCTCTCTGGTGATTGGGAGAACCGAATTCACATCCTGTGCCGTACGTAAAGCTATGGAGGAAGGCCGTTCTGATCCTGGATCCTCATACATTGGAAGATGTCCTCCTGGGATCTGCAGTGCAGGAAGGGGGGATGGAAATGTGGGGGCCGTGCAGGAAGGGGGGATGGAAATGTGGGGGCCGTGCAGGAAGGGGGGATGGAAATGTGGGGGCCGTGCAGGAAGGGGGGATGGAAATGTGGGGGCCGTGCAGGAAGGGGGGATGGAAATGTGGGGGCCATGCAGGAAGGGGGGACGGGAAGGGTGTGCCATGTGGGAAGGGTGGATGGGAAGAGTGTATGCCATACATGAAGGGTGTGTGCCATGTGGGAAGGGTGGATGGGAAGTGTGTGTGCCATGTGGGAAGGGTGGACGGAAGAGTGGGTCCCGTGTGGAAAGGTGGACGGAAATGTGGGGGCCGTGCAGGAAGGGTGTATGCTATACATGAAGTGTGTGTGCCATGTGGGAAGGGTGGACGGAAGAGTGGGTCCCGTGCAGGAAGGGTGGACGGGAAGTGTGTGTGCCATGTGGGAAGGGTGGACGGGGAGTGTGGGGTCCCGTGTGGAAGGGTTGGTGCAGGAAGGATGGAGTCTTCTGACTGGTCCACATGTTGAGTATGCTTCGGCTAAGGTGATGAAGGATGTGCAGGCCAAGCACTCAGATATGGGTTCTTCACTCTCCAAGAGACCTCTTCAGATCCACTCTGGATACCCTTATGAAGGATGCTAATTGGTAGAGTCCCGGTCTTCCTTGGCCAATGAAGCCCAAAGCTCAGTCTGGAAGGACTTTTCCCTCACTAGTGGTCAAGAAGTCACTTTTTCTCTGCCTCAAACTCTTAACTAGAACCCAAACTGAGCCCCCCTTGCCTTCTGCATATCCTGGAACTTTTAGGGCTACCAAACCCTTCAGCATGGGGTTGCCTCTCCCCAAACTGGTGGAACTTCAGATATTTGGACAGCTTGTATCTCCGAAGCTTGGTTGTCGGAGAAGGTTCCCAAAGGCTCCTAACTAGGGTACCCTCTCAGCCCCCTGCATGGCTTCAGGCTAACCTTACGGTGTTGCTGAGCAGATATGGAACACACTAATTGCCCCAGTCTCTGTTGCAAAACCATTTTAGGGGTTTTACTCCACCCGTCTCTATTCCAGAATGGGACATCCACCCTATCTTGGATTTCAAGGCTCTAAATGCCTTCATTTGGTCCTGCACACTCCATCATAGAACCCCTCCAGGTCTGGCATCGTGTCCCTCCATCAAGGAGACTTTCTGACCTCTGTGGACATCAAGGATGGATTCCTGCACCATTTCCATTGCAAAGTAGATGCTCAAACAGGAGTATTGAGTGCAAGAGGCCTTATTCTTCAGTCCAGTATCTGTACTGGGGACTGGCAGCCACTTTCAAGGGAGTGATTTGGCTAATTTCATTGCAGACCCCAACAGCACAACATTCTGTCGTCATGGGAATGGTCGGTCCAGTCTGCTGCCTAGGACTATGTTGTCCCTGGCTTGGTGGCTCAGGAATCCGTCTGTCTTTAAAAAGATCATCATGATTGATGTCGTCTGTTGGGCTGGGGAGGAGTCCTGGGCACCCTGTTGGTGCAGAGTCCACATGGACATCAGAGTAACCTTGTCTCCCACATTCTGTAACTCGCTAGAACTTCAAGTGTTGGGTCATCTGATTCCTCTCTGTTGGTTGTCTGACCAAATCAGAAGTCCTGTCAAGGTGGAGCAGATCCTGTCCTGGGCAGAACTTCAGATCCCAGCCTTGTCCACCATTTTCCTCCCAGATGTGGACAATTAAACCTCCTCAGGCAGCAGGATCTGGGTCCAACATCTGGAGGTGTTTCTGGACCTTTCACAAGAGGTTGATGCCCAATGTGGGCCTCCTGGCCTCCCAAGTTCAACAAACTGAGCAGGTGTGCCTCCATGTATAGGGACCCTGCGGTGGGTACTTGTAACGAGACCCTTGCTCGCTTCCGCTCTCCCGACACTCCTCTGTTTCTAGTGAGTCAGCTTGCAGATCGCAATGTCTGATGGTTCGGTCAACCAAGGCTCCGGGATCCGAACTACAGCTATGTGCTGTTCGGAATCCATTAGAACAAACACCAGGCAGGCTGTATGTAAGTTCAAACAGGAAGACATTTATTGGAAGTACACAATACACTTTTATACAGAATTTGGAACATCCTGCCCCCAACAACCGCTTTCCCATTGGTCAATTGCAAGTACATGCCGTTCTCCTTCAGGTCCTCCTTAGCCATGCAAATGAGGACTTGAAAATGAGTCAGCGGGGATTGGTCCAATAGCTTGATTAGAAGGACCATTATGTGTAATGAGACAGAAGCCCCCAGGGGACAATCAATGTACACAATAGTCAGACACAGAACAATGGTTACATAACGAGCCCCCAATACACATTACTCTGAGTGTCAATACATCCCTTAGCAGACAACAGGTGAGTTCATTAGCACACCCGACAATAGGTGAATGGAAAGCCACCTCAGACAAAAGCAACATTGTTAGACAGTTGGTCTCCACATTGAACTTCCTGGAATGACCATATTAGGAGTTGTATTTCCTGGTCAGAGACCTCAAGGCAAAAGGTTAACAAATCTCAATATTTCTACATGGAGACCTTGCTGACAAATATGAAGCAATCCAAACCATCACCCATCTGTCCTTAAATTCCAATGACGGTGAACACCGTCACAGTACTCTGGTGACTTTCTTCTCCCTGAACCTCTTGGAGGCCCTTCTGGTGGTTCTCATAACACCAGATTGGCCCAGGCACATGGGGTTCTCTTACTTCATGCAGATGCTCTGTGGGTTCTTTGTTTCAATAATTGATTTCTCACAAGGTCCATCACCATACGTGGAAGGCATGCTTCCCTCTGTACAGGATTCTCCATGGCCCTCAGTGCTATTAAGGGTCCGGTCTCTGCTCTTGCTGTTTTTGCTGTGGAGACTTGTTAGCGTTGCATTCCTTCAACACCTAAGGCTCCCCTGACTCCACCGGATCTGAATTTGGCTCTTCCGGTGCTTTAGAAATTGCTCTTTTGAACCTACTGGGAATATTCCTCTCGACTCTTAGGTGGCCCTTTTACCCATCACCTGTGCTTGACGAGTGTCTGAGGGGGTGGCCTTACCAGTAAAGAACCTTTTCTTGCCTTGGATGAGGACAAGGTGGTACTGAGATCCAGATATCCCTTCCTAAAGTAGTTTCACTCTTTCACTTCAAACGGTACATTGTTCTGTCTGTGGTTGAGCTGTAAGAGTCTCTCAGCCACCACTTCCATCAGACTCTTTCCTGATGGTCCTAATAAGGTGCCCTCCCTCTGGGGGCTCAGACAAACCATAGTGCCCCATCGTTGGTGTCAGTGGGAGGAATAGTGCCCCATCATTGGTGTCAGTGGGAGGAATAGTGTCCCATCGTTGGTGTCAGTGGGAGGAATAGTGCCCCATCATTGGTGTCAGTATCAGGGATAGTGCACCATCATTGGTGTCAGTGGGAGGAATAGTGTCCCATCGTCGGTGTAAGTGGGAGGAATAGTGTCCCATCATTGGTGTCAGTGGGAGGAATAGTGTCCCATCATTGGTGTCAGTGGGAGGAATAGTGTCCCATCATTGGTGTCAGTGGGAGTGATAGTGCCCCATCGTTGGTGTCAGTGGGAGGGATAGTGCCCCATCATTGGTGTCAGTGGGAGGGATAGTGCCCCATCGTTGGTGTCAGTGGGATGGATAGTGCACCATCATTGGTGTCAGTGGGAGGAATAGTGTCCCATCGTCTTGTCAGTGGGAGGAATAGTGTCCCATCATTGGTGTCAGTGGGAGGAATAGTGTCCCATCATTGGTGTCAGTGGGAGGAATAGTGTCCCATCATTGGTGTCATTGGGAGGGATAGTGCCCCATCGTTGGTGTCAGTGGGAGGGATAGTGCCCCATCGTTGGTGTCAGTGGGAGGGATAGTGCACCATCATTGGTGTCAGTGGGAGGAATAGTGTCCCATCGTCGGTGTCAGTGGGAGGAATAGTGTCTCATCATTGGTGTCAGTGGGAGGGATAGTGCCCCATCGTTGGTGTCAGTGGGAGGGATAGTGCCCCATCCTTGGTGTCAGTGGGAGGGATAGTGCACCATCATTGGTGTCAGTGGGAGGAATAGTGTCCCATCGTCTTGTGTCAGTGGGAGGAATAGTGTCCCATCATTGGTGTCAGTGGGAGGAATAGTGCCCCATCAGTGGGAGGAATAGTGTCCCATCGTTGGTGTCAGTGGGAGGAATAGTGTCCCATCATTGGTGTCAGTGGGAGGAATAGTGTCCCATCATTGGTGTCAGTGGGAGGAATAGTGTCCCATCATTGGTGTCAGGTAGAGGAATAGTGTCCCATCATTGGTGTCAGGTAGAGGAATAGTGCCCCATCATTGGTGTCAGTGGGAGGAATAGTATCCGATCATTGGTGTCAGTGGGAGGAATAGTGTCCCATCATTGGTGTCAGTGGGAGGAATAGTATCCGATCATTGGTGTCAGTGGGAGGAATAGTGCCCCATCGTCGGTGTCAGTGGGAGGAATAGTGCCCCATCGTCGGTGTCAGTGGGAGGAATAGTGTCCCATCATTGGTGTCAGTGGGAGGAATAGTATCTGATCATTGGTGTCAGTGGGAGGAATAGTGTCCCATCATTGGTGTCAGTGGGAGGAATAGTGCCCCAATCGTCGGTGTCAGTGGGAGGAATAGTGTCCCATCATTGGTGTCAGTGGGAGGAATAGTATCTGATCATTGGTGTCAGTGGGAGGAATAGTGTCCCATCATTGGTGTCAGTGGGAGGAATAGTGCCCCATCATTGGTGTCAGTGGGAGGAATAGTATCTGATCATTGGTGTCAGTGGGAGGAATAGTGTCCCATCATTGGTGTCAGTGGGAGGAATAATGCCCCATCGTCGGTGTCAGTGGGAGGAATAGTGCCCCATTGTTGGTGTCAGTGGGAGGAATAGTGTCCCATCATTGGTGTCAGTGGGACGAATAGTGCCCCATTGTCGGTGTCAGTGGGAGGAATAGTGCCCCATTGTCGGTGTCAGTGGGAGGAATAGTGCCCCATCGTTGGTGTCAGTGGGAGGGATTATAAGCAAACGAATGTCACCAGCACACCAAGGATCTCCAGAGTGTGTCCGGAGCTTTTTGCAAGGAAGAAATTATGCCCCAATGTTGGTGTAAGTGGATGAAATCGTCCCCCAAGGACCAGATTCCGCCCCTTATATCTGCAGTTTGGAGACCACTGATTTAAGGATCGGGGTGTACCCTCTTCTATTAAGGTGGAACTCTGCGGGATCTGTGAGCGCTTCCTCAGCATTCCAAGTCTTTCCGGCTGGTCATTGGTCACACGTTCTCCAGGTTGGATGTAAGTTTAGGATGGGTCTGATGCCCCCTTCAGGGCGGTTCTGTGAGTTCTGTCCGGTGGGCCTATCTGTGTTTTTCCATATTCCCCACCTTTCAGTTGCGAGGCTTTTGGTGATCTCGGCAGTTGATGACTTCCTGTGTCCCTCAATGGATGAGGAAGAAAATGGGGTTTCTGTTCTCACCGTAGAATCCTTTTTCTGGAAGTCCATTGGGCGGCACAGGCCACACCCCTCTTGGTACAAGCTGAGCTTTGCTTGGAGTTGGAGGAGTTCAGTCCTTCTGTATATCTGTGCTCCTCAATGGACTCCAACCAACTTCTGTTGTAGGTGAGGCTCTGTGGTCAGAGGATTTGTGGGTTCAGTTTTCTGGGTGTTTGGGAGACCGGTGGGGGTGAGGGACGGGTCGTGTGTTATTTCCGGCGGTTGTCACATTGCCGGGTGCGTGGACGGTTAATCCCGGCCTGTTATCTGCTGTCACATATAAATCAGGATTGTGACGCGTCCTGATCCCAACTTATAGGATTATTATGAAACGTATCTGATCGCTGGAGCCGGAGAGGTGAACCCCGGAGCCGGCAACGCAGGTGAGCGCCCGCAGGGCTGTACTGTGAGGGGGAGTCCTGGCAGTGCATTGTGGGGGGGAGTCCTGGCAGTGCATTGTGGGGGGACCCCTGTCCTGTATAGGGGAGTCCTGGCAGTGCATTGTGGGGGGGGGTCCCGGCAGCGCATTGTGGGGGGAGTCCCGGCAGTGCATTGTGGGGGAGGAGTCCCGGCAGTGCATTGTGGGGGAGGAGTCCCGGCAGTGCATTGTGGGGGGAGTCCCGGCAGTGCATTTTGGGGTGGAGTCCCGGCACTGCACTCTGGTCGATGTGTGGTTGAGTGCGGACAATGTATTGCTTTCTGGTATGGGGGGGGAGGGAGGACCAGCCCTGTACGGTAGGTGACCTCTCATAGGTGAGATGCCGGCTGTAGATTACCTTATAAGGTGCCCAATAAGGAGCAGAGGGCGCGGGGATATCTGGGAGGGGGGGGGGGCACTTCTATCATCAGATGAGTGTTGGGTGAATCATGTGTGAGAGATCGCTGTATATGTATGACTTGCCTTCAATAACAGTTTTACCTGCACTCTGCTGTCCTGCCTCTGTCCCTTAATGGCAACCTACCTGCGACCAGCTGTCCAGCCTCCATTCCTCATGGCCACCTACCCTGCACTCCGCTGTCTAGCCTCCATCCCTCATGGCCACCTACCCTGCACTCCGCTGTCCAGCCTCCATCCCTCATGGCCACCTACCCTGCACTCCGCTGTCCAGCCTCCATCCCTCATGGCCACCTACCCTGCACTCCGCTGTCCAGCCTCCATCCCTCATGGCCACCTACCCTGCACTCCGCTGTCCAGCCTCCATCCCTCATGGCCACCTACCCTGCACTCCGCTGTCCAGCCTCCATCCCTCATGGCCACCTACCCTGCACTCCACTGTCCAGCCTCAATCCCTCATGGTCACCTACCTGCACCCAACTATCCAGCTTCCATCCCTCATGGCCACCAACCCTGCACTCCGCTGTCCAGCCTCCATCCCTCATGGCCACCTACCCTGCACTCCGCTGTCCAGCCTCCATCCCTCATGGCCACCTACCCTGCACTCCACTGTCCAGCCTCAATCCCTCATGGTCACCTACCTGCACCCAACTATCCAGCTTCCATCCCTCATGGCCACCAACCCTGCACTCCGCTGTCCAGCCTCCATCCCTCATGGCCACCTACCTTGCACTCCACTGTCCAGCCTCAATCCCTCATGGTCACCTACCAGCCCCCAACTATCCAGCTTTCATCCCTCATGGCCACCAACCCTGCACTCCTCTGTCCAGCCTCCAACCCTTATGCCTCCAACCCTTATGGCCACCTACCAGCCCCCAGTTGTCCAACCTGTCCCCCGTGACTACCTACCTGCGACCAGCTGTCTAACCTCCATCCCTCATGGTCACCTACCTGCACTATGCTGTCTAGCCTCCATCCCTCATGGCTACCTACCTGGGACTAGCTGTTTAGGCTCAATCCCCCATGGTCACCTACTCTGCTGTCCAGCCTCCATCCCTCATGGCTACCTACCTGTACACAGCTGTCTAGCCTTAATCCCTCATGGTCACCTACCTGCACCCAACTAACCAACTTCCATTCCTTGGGGCCACCTACCCTGCATCCAGCAGTCTAGGCTCCAATACTTATGGCCACCTACCTGCCCCCATTTGTCCAACTGTCCCCTGTGACCACCTACCTGGGACCAGCTGTCCAGCCTCCATCCCTCATGGTCACCTACCCTGAACTTCAGTATCAAGCCTCCATCCCTCATGACCACCTACCTGGGACCAGCTGTCCAGCCTCAATCCCTCATGACCTCTTACCAACCTTTCCCTCTTGGTCACCTACCCACTGATATGCATGGACCCCCAGCTGAGCCTGACCTGGTCCCTCTAATATTCTCCTCTGCAGGCCTCTGATTGGCCGGATCTGATGTCTGTGTTTCGGGTGACCTCCGGCCGGTGACCCCATTACCAGGAATGGCTTTCATAGCAAAGTTCCTTTTCGGGGGCCCAACGAAGAGCTCATCATGCTGCACCTCGGGGACCTTCGCCCAGGACCTCCACTCCCCGGTGCAGCCCCGAGTCAACGTGCCGCGAAGGTGGAGCTCTGATGACCAACACCGCCACAGAGTGCTGCGCCCCGAGACGTAAGTGTGGGGCGGGGCCTGACTCACAGACCCTCCCCCCCTGTAATGTAATGTTTTAGTATCGGGGGAGGAGGGTCCTCCTGGCTGGTGGCCCCCAACTGTGTCAGTTGGCGTGGCTTGACGGCCATTTTGTTTCTTGCGCAGGACGCGGAGGAGCTCGCTGCACGCCCAGCAGAAAACAGAGAGGGCGCTAATGAGGGAACACTTCCGGGAGAAATACAACCTGCCTAAGGTAAGCGGAATGGGCGAGGCCCCATCAGCCAATCAGCAATCGTCATCCATTGTTCTCACTGCTATGTGCTGATAGAAGGTGAGATCTGATCTATTGTTACATTGTGTTTATGTATTGCATTTATTATTTATTTATGGTTATTTTTAATTATTTGTGTATTAGTTTTACATTTAGTTATTATAAAAAAATAAACCAACGTTAACTTTAACTAAATGAATAAAATAAAAGCTGATGGAAAAGTTGAAAAATCTGAATAATAAAATGATGTAGGAAAGGAAAGTTTTTTCTGTCGGGCAGCGAGGTTGGGGGGGGGAGGGGATTATTTTAGGAAGTGTGATGTCACCTCTCTCTCTCTCCCCTCCCCCCCTCAGAACTCCAGCGACCAGCGTCAGTTGAAGGCGGTGGGAGGGAACGTTCGCCTGTCCCGGGACCTACGGGCGATCGTGCGACACGAGGAGCCGTACCCCCAGGAGTCGTCCTTCGTGCAGCTGCTGAGCTACCGGGACCTGAACACAGGACCCAGCGCTGCCCCAGAGTCCCTGCCGCCCAAGAGCCGCTGCCTGATTATGTGACCCCCCATAGGGGAGGAGCTTCATGGGACTGTATGCTAATAAAGTCTACGCCTTTAATGCTAATGAGGTGCGCTCCTTGTGGGCTGGACGCTGCTGGGGATACCCCGCCCTGCAGGGGAGGGGACTTCAATAAAATACTTTCATCTCTGACGTTGTCTGTGGTGTTGTACATGGGGGAGGGGTCTTGTATGGAATGGACGGGGTCACATGACATTACAGGGAGGGGCTCTTCATTTCTCAGGCTATTCTTAGCTGCTGTGCTGAAGGAGCTGGAGATCAGATTACACACACAGCTTTCCTCCTCCACTCTCTCTGCCAATCAGAGGAAGAGTCTGAAAGCAAACTCCTCCCATAACACACCCATGATGCCTTGGGGCGGTGATGTCATGGCTGTCCTCTGTATTTCTCTGTAATGTATGGGGGAGGGGTTAGATACACCTCTGGGTCCCATTCACACTTCTGCCACTTCAAGATTGTGCGATTTCCATTCTGACATTGATGAGACTTTGCGTGACTGCGACTTTGGATGAGCGCGACTTTGCGTGAATGTAAATTTGGATTAGTGCGATTTTGATGCGACTTTGACCTGACTTTTGATGATGGGATTGTTGTGCTGTACAAAGTCGCATGTATATGTTGCATGCAGAAGCGACTTTTATGCAACTTTTGAGGCTTTACATTGAAGTCTATGGCCCTCAACTTGCATGAAAGTCGGACCAAAGTAATGCAGGAACTATTTTAAAGTCGCTGCCACTTGAAGTCGCACAGATATGAACAGTATTCATTGGGAAACCCGGGGTGTGACTTGTCATGTGACTTTGGGGGTCACACCGGTGTGAATGGGACCTTTAGGGTCTTTGTTCTCTTCTGAAGACCTTAAACTGAAACTAAACCCTCCTCTCCTATACATCCATGGAAGCCGCCATCTTGGCCTCTCTTCTGCAGTTGCCATGGCGCTGTACATGCGATCAGCTATGACTCCGGCCATTGAAGGACTCGAGAGTTTGGTTGAGAGCGCAAGCAGCTGTGACCATTATCACTGAAGCCATGGGGGAGGGGGGTTCTGGGACCCCGAAAATTGATGTTTTCATTCAGTATTGTGCTGCCGGGTTCCATCATCTCAGTCTCATGCTGTGTGGTGGTATTGGGCCCTCAGCTACCCCATCGAGCGGCCCCCGGCTTTTTTCCAGGTGGGCCGTCCTAGTCTGTGGTAAGTCCAGGTGTTGGGACCCTTCACACGTTCCTCTAGGTAGGTGTAGATGGGAGAGTTTTTCAGTGATGGTGTCCCCCATAGTGGGCGGTGTGGTTGCAGAGTTGGTCTTTAGGTCCTCTTCCATCAAGTCTTCCATCAAGTCTTCCATCAGGTCTTCCATCAGGTCTTCCATCAAGTCTTCCATCAGGTCTTCCATCAGGTCTTCCATCAAGTCTTCCATCAGGTCTTCCATCAGGTCTTCCATCAAGTCTTCCATCAGGTCTTCCATCAGGTCTTCCATCAAGTCTTCCATCAGGTCTTCCATCAGGTCTTCCATCAAGTCTTCCATCAGGTCTTCCATCAGGTCTTCCATCAGGTCTTCCATCAGGTCTTCTTCCGTCTTCATTCTGCTTGCATTGGCTGAGGATAAGGAGCCATCGGAGCGTTCTGCGTTCCTCCTCACACTATGAAGGACTCCATCCATGGCGCTCGCCGCCAGGAACAGGACTTCAGGTGTGTTCTCATTATTCAGTTGGTCAGGTCACTCGGTGGGACACTTCAGTTGGCCGTGTCCAAATAATCGTCCTGTATGAGAGAACCAAGAAAGTGAAGACAAAAATCCCCTGGGTGCTGCCCCCTGTATAGAGGGTGGGGTGGGGGTGCACTGCCCCCTGTAGGAAGGTTTGGGGTGGGGTGGGGGTGCACTGCCCCCTATAGGAAGGTTTGGGGTGGGGTGGGGGTGCACTGCCCCCTGTAGGAAGGTTTGGGGTGGGGTGGGGGTGCACTGCCCCCTATAGGAAGGTTTGGGGTGGGGTGGGGGTGCACTGCCCCCTGTAGGAAGGTTTAGGGTGGGGTGGGGGTGCACTGCCCCCTATAGGAAGGTTTGGGGTGGGGTGGGGGTGCACTGCCCCCTGTAGGAAGGTTTGGGGTGGGGTGGGGATGCACTGTTCCCTATAGGGAGGTTGGGGGTGCGCTGACCCCTGTAGGGAGGTTGGGGGTGGGTTGGGGTTGCGCTGCCCTCTGTAGGGAGGTTGGGGGTGGGTTGGGGTTGCGCTGCCCCCTGTAGGGAGGTTGGGGTTGCACTGCCCCCTGTAGGGAGGTTGCGGGTGTGCTGTCTCCAGGTTGGATGATTGGTGTAGTTCCCAGGTCTAGCAGTAGGTGGGGTACAATAAACAGATGCTGAAAAGTGATATTGATGGAGATATTCTGTATACAGTCACAGCCTCCGCCATTCACTGAAATACTCGCCACCCAATCACCACAACCCAAATACAAGATTCCCTTCCCCCATCCATCCATATCTCCCTCCATCCATCCATATCTCCCTCCCTCCATCCATCCATATCTCCATCCATCCCTATCTCCCTCCGTCCATCCATATCTCCCTCCATCCATCCATCCATCCATCCCTCCATCCCTATCTCCCTCCATGGAATGTATTGGGATTCCAGACTCATCAGACCAGGAAAGGTTTCTCTGATCTCCTATTGGTCGGTCTCAGTTTCCTGTTCTTAGCTGACAGCAGTGGCCCCCGGTGACGTCTTCTGCTGCTGTAGCCCATCTGCTTCAAGGTTCTGTGTGTTGAGTTGTTTGTTTTATTTCTATCCTCTGCCCCTCCCCCTCTGACCTCAGCAAGGATTTCCTCCACACAACCGCCGCTCACTGGATATTTTCTCTCTGTAATCCCGAGAGATCCCAGAAATGCTCCGCCCCGCCCATCTGACACCTTCAAAGTCCTCTTCACCACGTCTAGATGGGTAAAAGCATTGAGATTTCGCCCTGTGATTGGCTGGTCAGGAAAGGAGGCGTGCCTAATAAAGTGGCCGCTGAGTGGAAGCGATACTTTGTATTCTATGGGAGGGATTGTCAGTGTTGGGGGGATGACGTCATGTACTGGGCGGGGCTGGTTGGTGACACGCCCTGTATCGCGCAGTGCGGAGTGTGAGGGGCGTGGACGCGCTGGAGGAGGTGTGGCGCTGTGGGCGTGGCGGTGTCAGGCTTCGCGCCGCCTCTACGTCTCATGACGTCACTTTGTGGGGCGGGAATGCCCGTCTCCGGGGGCGGGGCGGCGTCACGCGGAGGTCACATGGTGGAGGAGAGGCGGGTCATGTGACCGGCAGTGATCGGAGATGGCGGATCGGGGGAATCCGTTCGGTGAGATCAACAATCCGTTCCAGGTGAGGAGGGGGATGGGGGGACTTCACTGGCAGCATGCTTGTTGTCTCCGGTGTCCCCAGCGCTGGGTGTGACACGGGACAGGAAGTGTTGTCACCGCACACAGGAAGTGATTTGTGTCTCTTCCAGGACCCGGCTGTGGTGGAGCATCGCCCCGGAGACCAATACGCCACCCTGGATGTCTACAACCCCTTCGAGAGCCAGGGGGTGAGTACAACTCCGCCCACCGCCACCCCTCCCCCAACATGGGGCGTCCCCCCCTCCTCCTCCGCCCCCAACGTGGGGCGTCCCCCCCTCCTCCTCCGCCCCCAACGCGGGGCGTCCCCCCCCCTCCTCCTCCCCCAACGCGGGGCGTCCCCCCCCTCCTCCTCCTCTACCCCCAACACGGGGCGTCCCCCCCTCCTCCTCTACCCCCAACGCGGGGCGTCCCCCCCTCCTCCTCCTCTACCCCCAACGCGGGGCGTCCCCCCCTCCTCCTCTGCCCCCAACGCAGGGCGTCCCCCCTCCTCCTCTACCCCCAACGCGGGGCGTCCCCCCCCCTCCTCCTCTACCCCCAACGCGGGGCGTCCCCCCCTCCTCCTCTACCCCCAACGCGGGGCGTCCCCCCCTCCTCCTCTACCCCCAACGCGGGGCGTCCCCCCCTCCTCCTCCGCCCCCAACGCGGGGCGTCCCCCCCCTCCTCCTCCACCCCCAACGCGGGGCGTCCCCCCCTCCTCCTCTACCCCCAACGCGGGGCGTCCCCCCCTCCTCCTCTACCCCCAACGCGGGGCGTCCCCCCCCTCCTCCCCTGCCCCCAACGCGGGGCGTCCCCCCCCTCCTCCCCTGCCCCCAACGCGGGGCGTCCCCCCCTCCTCCCCTGCCCCCAACGCGGGGCGTCCCCCCCTCCTCCCCTGCCCCCAACGCGGGGCGTCCCCCCCTCCTCCCCTGCCCCCAACGCGGGGCGTCCCCCCCTCCTCCCCTGCCCCCAACGCGGGGCGTCCCCCCCTCCTCCCCTGCCCCCAACGCGGGGCGTCCCCCCCTCCTCCCTGCCCCCAACGCGGGCGTCCCCCCCTCCTCCCCTGCCCCCAACGCGGGGCGTCCCCCCCTCCTCCCCTGCCCCCAACGCGGGGCGTCCCCCCCTCCTCCCCTGCCCCCAACGCGGGGCGTCCCCCCCTCCTCCCCTGCCCCCAACGCGGGGCGTCCCCCCCTCCTCCCCTGCCCCCAACGCGGGGCGTCCCCCCCTCCTCCCCTGCCCCCAACGCGGGGCGTCCCCCCCTCCTCCCCTGCCCCCAACGCGGGGCGTCCCCCCCTCCTCCCCTGCCCCCAACGCGGGGCGTCCCCCCCTCCTCCCCTGCCCCCAACGCGGGGCGTCCCCCCCTCCTCCCCTGCCCCCAACGCGGGGCGTCCCCCCCCTCCTCCCCTGCCCCCAACGCGGGGCGTCCCCCCCTCCTCCCCTGCCCCCAACGCGGGGCGTCCCCCCCTCCTCCCCTGCCCCCAACGCGAGGCGTCCCCCCCTCCTCCCCTGCCCCCAACGCGAGGCGTCCCCCCCCCCCTCCTCCCCTGCCCCCAACGCGAGGCGTCCCCCCCCCCCCCTCCTCCCCTGCCCCCAACGCGAGGCGTCCCCCCCCCTCCTCCCCTGCCCCCAACGCGAGGCGTCCCCCCCCCCCCCCCTCCTCCCCTGCCCCCAACGCGGGGCGTCCCCCCCCCCCCCTCCTCCCCTGCCCCCAACGCGGGGCGTCCCCCCCCCCCCTCCTCCCCTGCCCCCAACGCGGGGCGTCCCCCCCCCCCCTCCTCCCCTGCCCCCAACGCGGGGCGTCCCCCCCCCCTCCTCCCCTGCCCCCAACGCGGGCGTCCCCCCCCCTCCTCCCCTGCCCCCAACGCGGGGCGTCCCCCCCCCTCCTCCTCTGCCCCCAACGCGGGGCGTCCCCCCCTCCTCCTCTGCCCCAACGCGGGGCGTCCCCCCCTCCTCCTCTGCCCCCAACGCGGGGCGTCCCCCCCTCCTCCTCTGCCCCCAACGCGGGCGTCCCCCCCTCCTCCTCTGCCCCCAACGCGGGGCGTCCCCCCCTCCTCCTCTGCCCCCAACGCGGGGCGTCCCCCCCTCCTCCCCTGCCCCCAACGCGGGGCGTCCCCCCCTCCTCCCCTGCCCCCAACGCGGGGCGGTCCCCCCCTCCTCCCCTGCCCCCAACGCGGGGCGTCCCCCCCTCCTCCCCTGCCCCCAACGCGGGGCGTCCCCCCCTCCTCCCCTGCCCCCAACGCGGGGCGTCCCCCCCTCCTCCCCTGCCCCCAACGCGGGGCGTCCCCCCCTCCTCCCCTGCCCCCAACGCGGGGCGTCCCCCCCCCCCTCCTCCCCTGCCCCCAACGCGGGCGTCCCCCCCCCCTCCTCCCCTGCCCCCAACGCGGGCGTCCCCCCCCCCCCTCCTCCCCTGCCCCCAACGCGGGCGTCCCCCCCCCCCCTCCTCCCCTGCCCCCAACGCGGGCGTCCCCCCCCCCCCCCTCCTCCCCTGCCCCCAACGCGGGCGCCCCCCCCCCCCTCCCTCCCCTGCCCCCAACGCGGGCGTCCCCCCCCCCCTCCTCCCCTGCCCCCAACGCGGGCGTCCCCCCCCCCCTCCTCCCCTGCCCCCAACGCGGGACGCGCCTCCTCCCCTGCCCCCAACGCGGGACGCGCCTCCTCCCCTGCCCCCAACGCGGGACGCGCCCCCCTTCCTCTGCCCCCAACGGGAGGAGATGGGGGGAGGGGTCATCCAATACAAGCAGTGTATATCGGGAGGGGGCGGAGACTGCGTACCGAGAGACTTCTCCACCAATAAGGAATATCTGTGGGCGGGGCCGGTTCTGTGTATTCTCCTCTCTGACATCTTTGTATCTTTTCTAGACATTTCCTTCTTCATCCTCTCAGAAATAATGTGACTGTGCTCCGCCCCCTAGATCCCGCCCCCACCTCCATACCACGATCAGTCCACATTTCAGGCTCCGGCTACTCTTCCTACAGTCCCAGCACAGCCAGACGTCCCTCCCCCGAGGAAAACCTCCCCCACCGAGCCGAAGAACTACGGATCATATGGATCCCAGGTAAGGGAATACCCCCCACCCCCGATCTCTCCCCCTCCCCCACCCGATCCCTCCCGGGGATCTCTTCTTATATATAGGGGAGGATCTCTCCTGATATGGGGGGGGTCTCTCCTGATATATTGGGGGGTCTCCATATCTATAAGGGGATCTCCTATGATCACACCGGATCCCCCATCATCTCTTTGTGTTGAAGGAAACCACGGCAGCAGCCAAGGCCGATCTCCTGCGGCGTCAGGAGGAGTTGAATCGGAAAGCGGAGGAGTTGGACCGACGGGAGCGAGAACTGCAGACTACAGCTCTGGGGGGATCTGCAGGTATGGAGTGCGGGGGGGGATGTCATATGGAGAACCTTGGGGGGGGCGTGCGCTGGGTGTGATATGGAGAAGGTTGGAGGCTAGGTGAGGTAGGGGTTAAGGCCAGGTGTGGTATGTAGAGCGTTGTAGGTCTGGGAGGGGAATATGTGGCTGGGGGGGGGTGCGGTATGAAGGAGGTTGGGGGGGGGGTGCGGTATGAAGGAGGTTGGGGGGGGGTGTGGTATGAAGGAGGTTGGGGGGGGGCTGGGTGCGGTATGAAGAAGGTTGGGGGGGTGCAGTATGAAGAAGGTTGGGGGGGTGTGGTATGGTGAAGGTTGGGGGGGGCTGGGTGTGATATGAAGAAGGTTGGGGGGGCTGGGTGCGGTATGAAGAAGGTTGGGGGGGTGCGGTATGAAGAAGGTTGGGGGGGTGCGGTATGAAGAAGGTTGGGGGGGGGGGGGGGCTGGGTGTGATATGAAGAAGGTTGGGGCTGGGTGTGAGATGGAGAAGGTTGGAGGGTGTGGTATGAAGAAGGTTGGGGGGGGGGGGCTGGGTGCGGTATGAAGAAGGTTGGGGGGGGCTGGGTGCGGTATGAAGAAGGTTGGGGGGGGGGGGCTGGGTGCGGTATGAAGATGGTTGGGGGGGGGTGCGGTATGAAGAAGGTTGGGGGGGCTGGGTGAGGTATGAAGAAGGTTGTGGGGGGGGGGGGGGGCTGGGTGTGATATGGTGAAGGTTGTGGGGGGGCTGGGTGCGGTATGAAGAAGGTTGGGGGGGCTGGGTGAGGTATGAAGAAGGTTGGGGGGGGGCTGGGTGTGATATGGTGAAGGTTGTGGGGGGGCTGGGTGCGGTATGAAGAAGGTTGGGGGGGCTGGGGGAGGTATGAAGAAGGTTGGGGGGGGGGGCTGGGTGTGATATGGTGAAGGTTGTGGGGGGGCTGGGTGCGGTATGAAGAAGGTTGTGGGGGCTGGGTGTGATATGGTGAAGGTTGTGGGGGCTGGGTGGGATATGAAGAAGGTTGGGGGGGCTGGGTGTGATATGGAGGAGGTAGGGGGGGCTGGGTGTGATATGGAGAAGGCTGGGGGAGGTATGAAGAAGGTTGGGGGGGGGGGCTGGGTGCGGTATGAAGAAGGTTGGGGGGGCTGGGTGTGATATGGTGAAGGTTATGGGGGGGCTGGGTGCGGTATGAAGAAGGTTGGGGGGGTGCGGTATGAAGAAGGTAGGGGGGGCTGGGTGTGATATGGGGAAGGTAGGGGGGCTGGGTGTGATATGGAGAAGGTTGGGGGGGCTGGGTTTGATATGGAGAAGGTTGGGGGGGGGGGCTGGGTGTGATATGGAGAAGGTTGTGGGGGGGCTGGGTGTGATATGAAGAAGGTTGGGGGCTGGGTGTGAGATGGAGAAGGTTGGGGGGGTGTGGTATGAAGAAGGTTGGGGGGGCTGGGTGCGGTATGAAGAAGGTTGGGGGGGGCTGGGTACGGTATGAAGAAGGTTGGGGGAGCTGGGTGCGGTATGAAGAAGGTTGGGGGGGGGGGGGGCTGGGTGCGGTATGAAGAAGGTTGGGGGGGTGCGGTATGAAGAAGGTTGGGGGGGGCTGGGTGAGGTATGAAGAAGGTTGGGGGGGACTGGGTGGGGTATGAAGAAGGTTGGGGGGGGGCTGGGTGCGGTATGAAGAAGGTTGGGGGGTGGTGCGGTATGAAGAAGGTTGGGGGGGCTGGGTGAGTTATGAAGAAGGTTGGGGGGGGGGCTGGGTGCGGTATGAAGAAGGTTGGGGGGGGCTGGGTGCGGTATGAAGAAGGTTGGGGGGGGGTGCGGTATGAAGAAGGTTGGGGGGGGGGCTGGGTGCGGTATGAAGAAGGTTGGGGGGTGGTGCGGTATGAAGAAGGTTGGGGGGGCTGGGTGAGGTATGAAGAAGGTTGGGGGGGGGGGCTGGGTGCGGTATGAAGAAGGTTGGGGGGGGGCTGGGTGCGGTATGAAGAAGGTTGGGGGGGGACTGGGTGCGGTATGAAGAAGGTTGGGGGGGGCTGGGTGCGGTATGAAGAAGGTTGGGGGGTGGTGCGGTATGAAGAAGGTTGGGGGGCTGGGTGCGGTATGAAGAAGGTTGGGGGGGCTGGGGGAGGTATGAAGAAGGTTGGGGGGGGGGGGCTGGGTGTGATATGGTGAAGGTTGTGGGGGGGCTGGGTGCGGTATGAAGAAGGTAGGGGGGGCTGGGTGTGATATGGTGAAGGTTGTGGGGGCTGGGTGGGATATGAAGAAGGTTGGGGGGGCTGGGTGTGATATGGAGGAGGTAGGGGGGGCTGGGTGTGATATTTAGAAGGCTGGGGGAGGTATGAAGAAGGTTGGGGGGGCTGGGTGCAGTATGAAGAAGGTTGGGGGGGCTGGGTGTGATATGGTGAAGGTTATGGGGGGGCTGGGTGCGGTATGAAGAAGGTTGGGGGGGTGCGGTATGAAGAAGGTAGGGGGGGCTGGGTGTGATATGGGGAAGGTAGGGGGGCTGGGTGTGATATGGAGAAGGTTGGGGGGGCTGGGTTTGATATGTAGAAGGTTGGGGGGGGGGGCTGGGTGTGATATGGAGAAGGTTGTGGGGGGGCTGGGTGCGGTATGAAGAAGGTTGGGGGGGTGCTGGGTGTGATATGGAGAAGGTTGGGGGGGTGTGGTATGAAGAAGGTAGGGGGGGGCTGGGTGTGATATGAAGAAGGTAGGGGGGGGCTGGGTGTGATATGAAGAAGGTTGGGGGGGGCTGGGTGCGGTATGAAGAAGGTTGGGGGGGTGAGGTATGAAGAAGGTTGGGGGGGACTGGGTGGGGTATGAAGAAGGTTGGGGGGTGGTGCGGTATGAAGAAGGTTGGGGGGGCTGGGTGAGATATGAAGAAGGTTGGGGGGGGCAGGGTGCGGTATGAAGAAGGTTGGGGGGGGTGCGGTAGGAAGAAGGTTGGGGGGGGGGGCTGGGTGCGGTATGAAGAAGGTTGAGGGGGGGGGGCTGGGTGCGGTATGAAGAAGGTTCGGGGGGTGCGGTATGAAGAAGGTTGGGGGGGGCTGGGTGAGGTATGAAGAAGGTTGGGGGGGACTGGGTGGGGTATGAAGAAGGTTGGGGGGGGGGGCTGGGTGCGGTATGAAGAAGGTTGGGGGGTGGTGCGGTATGAAGAAGGTTGGGGGGGCTGGGTGCGGTATGAAGAAGGTTGGGGGGTGGTGCGGTATGAAGAAGGTTGGGGGGGGGGGGGCTGGGTGCGGTATGAAGAAGGTTGGGGGGGGGGGGGGGCTGGGTGCGGTATGAAGAAGGTTGGGGGGGGGGGGGGGGCTGGGTGCGGTATGAAGAAGGTTGGGGGGGCTGGGTGAGGTATGAAGAAGGTTGGGGGGGGGGGGGCTGGGTGTGATATGGAGAAGGTAGGGGGGCTGGGTGTGATATGGAGAAGGTTGGGGGGTGGTGCGGTATGAAGAAGGTTGGGGGGGGCTGGGTGCGGTATGAAGAAGGTTGGGGGGGCTGGGTGCGGTATGAAGAAGGTTGGGGGGGGGGCTGGGTGCGGTATGAAGAAGGTTGGGGGGGGGGCTGGGTGCGGTATGAAGAAGGTTGGGGGGGGGGTGCGGTATGAAGAAGGTTGGGGGGGCTGGGTGAGGTATGAAGAAGGTTGGGGGGGGGGGGGCTGGGTGTGATATGGAGAAGGTAGGGGGGCTGGGTGTGATATGGAGAAGGTAGGGGGGGCTGGGTGTGATATGGAGAAGGTTGGGGGGGTGCGGTATGAAGAAGGTAGGGGGGGGCTGGGTGTGATATGGAGAAGGTAGGGGGGGGCTGGGTGTGATATGGAGAAGGTAGGGGGGGCTGGGTGTGATATGGAGAAGGTTGGGGGGGGGGGGGCTGGGTGTGATATGGAGAAGGTTAGGGGGGGGGGGTTTGGGGGGGTCAGTCAGTGCAGAGTTGCAGATGAACCCCTCACTGTCTGTAGACCTGAGCCTCTCCCCCCCTCTCTCCTTCCAGGGAGGCAGAATAATTGGCCCCCGTTGCCCTCCTTCTGCCCCATCCAGCCGTGTTTCTATCAGGACATCGGTGTGGACATCCCGCAGGACTTCCAGAAGACGGTGAAGATCATGTACTATGTGTGGCTGGGTGAGCGCTCTGATCTCTCCTTCCAGTAATGAAGGAAATGCCGGACTGATGGGTGGATTGATTTTTATTTTGGCCCCTCCCCTTGTTGTGATTGGTTGTAATGTGACATTTTCTGTCTCTCCCCCCGTACAGTCAGCGCGGGAACTTTATTCCTCAACTTCCTGGCGTGTTTGGCTTGGTTCATCGTGGACGGTTCTCAGGGCTCCGGGTTCGGAATGTCCATCCTATGGATTATCCTCTTCACCCCGTGCTCCTTCATCTGCTGGTACCGACCTCTCTACAAGGCGTTCAGGTGTGTACCGCCTCAGACCGGTCCCAGGACCTGGGGGTCCCCTGTCCCCACTCTAACCTCGGTCTGTGAGCGGGCCGTCCGCCGCAATCGGTCCTGGGATGGGGTGCGGTGGTCCCCACTCTGACCTCTGTGAGCGGGCTCTCCTCTGCGGCCTGTCCCGGGATGGGGTGCGGTGGTCCCCACTCTGACCTCTGTGAGCGGGCTCTCCACTGCGGCCTGTCCCGGGATGGGGTGCGGTGGTCCCCACTCTGACCTCCTTTCTGTTTTCTCTCCCACAGGACTGACAGTTCCTTCAACTTCTTCGTCTTCTTCTTCATCTTCTTTGTCCAGGACGTTCTCTACATTCTGGAGGCCATCGGCATTCCTGGATGGGGCTTCAGGTGAGAGGGGTGAGGGGTCAGGGTGCTGATTGGGGTGTGTTGTGCCCAAGATGAGTTCAGAGTTCAGGCTCCTCCCTCATCGGGGGGGGTACAAAGTTTAGGCTCCTCCCTCAATGGGGGGGGGGGTACAGTGGGGCAAATAATTTGATCCCTGCAGATTACAAAGAAAAATCCAGAAAAAACACATGATCGAAACGTTATAAATGGAGTTGCAGTTCAGGGAGTAAAATAAATATTTGATCCCCTTAGTTGTTGGTGGAGAAACCCTTGTTGGCAGTCACAGAGGTCAGACGTTTCTTGTAGATGGAAGCACAGAGGTCAGACGTTTCTTGTAGTTGGAAGCACAGAGGTCAGACGTTTCTTGTATATGGAAGCACAGAGGTCAGACGTTTCTTGTAGTTAGGAAGCACAGAGGTCAGACGTTTCTTGTAGTTGGGAAGCACAGAGGTCAGACGTTTCTTGTAGTTGGGAAGTACAGAGGTCAGACGTTTCTTGTAGTTGGAAGCACAGAGGTCAGACGTTTCTTGTAGATGGAAGCACAGAGGTCAGACGTTTCTTGTAGTTGGGAAGTACAGAGGTCAGACGTTTCTTGTAGATGGAAGCACAGAGGTCAGACGTTTCTTGTAGATGGGAAGCACAGAGGTCAGACGTTTCTTGTAGTTGGCAGTCACAGAGGTCAGACGTTTCTTGTAGATGGAAGCACAGAGGTCAGACGTTTCTTGTAGTTGGGAAGCACAGAGGTCAGACGTTTCTTGTAGATGGAAGCACAGAGGTCAGACGTTTCTTGTATATGGAAGCACAGAGGTCAGACGTTTCTTGTATATGGAAGCACAGAGGTCAGACGTTTCTTGTAGTTAGGAAGCACAGAGGTCAGACGTTTCTTGTAGTTGGGAAGCACAGAGGTCAGACGTTTCTTGTAGTTGGGAAGTACAGAGGTCAGACGTTTCTTGTAGATGGGAAGCACAGAGGTCAGACGTTTCTTGTAGATGGAAGCACAGAGGTCAGACGTTTCCTGTAGATGGAAGCACAGAGGTCAGACGTTTCCTGTAGATGGAAGCACAGAGGTCAGACGTTTCTTGTAGATGGAAGCACAGAGGTCAGACGTTTCTTGTAGATGGAAGCACAGAGGTCAGACGTTTCTTGTAGATGGAAGCACAGAGGTCAGACGTTTCTTGTAGTTGGAAGCACAGAGGTCAGACGTTTCTTGTAGTTGGAAGCACAGAGGTCAGACGTTTCTTGTAGATGGAAGCACAGAGGTCAGACGTTTCTTGTAGATGGAAGCACAGAGGTCAGACGTTTCTTGTAGTTGGGAAGTACAGAGGTCAGACGTTTCTTGTAGATGGAAGCACAGAGGTCAGACGTTTCTTGTAGATGGAAGCACAGAGGTCAGACGTTTCTTGTAGTTGGGAAGCACAGAGGTCAGACGTTTCTTGTAGATGGGAAGCACAGAGGTCAGACGTTTCTTGTAGATGGGAAGCACAGAGGTCAGACGTTTCTTGTAGTTGGGAAGCACAGAGGTCAGACGTTTCTTGTAGATGGGAAGCACAGAGGTCAGACGTTTCTTGTAGTTGGGAAGCACAGAGGTCAGACGTTTCTTGTAGATGGAAGCACAGAGGTCAGACGTTTCTTGTAGATGGGAAGCACAGAGGTCAGACGTTTCTTGTAGTTGGGAAGCACAGAGGTCAGACGTTTCTTGTAGATGGGAAGCACAGAGGTCAGACGTTTCTTGTAGATGGAAGCACAGAGGTCAGACGTTTCTTGTAGATGGAAGCACAGAGGTCAGACGTTTCTTGTAGTTGGGAAGCACAGAGGTCAGACGTTTCTTGTAGATGGGAAGCACAGAGGTCAGACGTTTCTTGTAGATGGGAAGCACAGAGGTCAGACGTTTCTTGTAGTTGGGAAGCACAGAGGTCAGACGTTTCTTGTAGATGGGAAGCACAGAGGTCAGACGTTTCTTGTAGTTGGGAAGCACAGAGGTCAGACGTTTCTTGTAGTTGGAAGCACAGAGGTCAGACGTTTCTTGTAGATGGGAAGCACAGAGGTCAGACGTTTCTTGTAGTTGGGAAGCACAGAGGTCAGACGTTTCTTGTAGATGGGAAGCACAGAGGTCAGACGTTTCTTGTAGATGGAAGCACAGAGGTCAGACGTTTCTTGTAGTTGGGAGCACAGAGGTCAGACGTTTCTTGTAGATGGAAGCACAGAGGTCAGACGTTTCTTGTAGATGGAGGCACAGAGGTCAGACGTTTCTTGTAGATGGGAGCACAGAGGTCAGACGTTTCTTGTAGTTGGGAAGCACAGAGGTCAGACGTTTCTTGTAGTTGGAAGCACAGAGGTCAGACGTTTCCTGTAGTTGGCAGTCACAGAGGTCAGACGTTTCTTGTAGATGGAAGCACAGAGGTCAGACGTTTCTTGTAGTTGGAAGCACAGAGGTCAGACGTTTCTTGTAGATGGGAAGCACAGAGGTCAGACGTTTCTTGTAGATGGAAGCACAGAGGTCAGACGTTTCCTGTAGATGGAAGCACAGAGGTCAGACGTTTCCTGTAGATGGAAGCACAGAGGTCAGACGTTTCTTGTAGATGGAAGCACAGAGGTCAGACGTTTCTTGTAGATGGGAGCACAGAGGTCAGACGTTTCTTGTAGATGGAAGCACAGAGGTCAGACGTTTCTTGTAGTTGGAAGCACAGAGGTCAGACGTTTCTTGTAGATGGAAGCACAGAGGTCAGACGTTTCTTGTAGATGGAAGCACAGAGGTCAGACGTTTCTTGTAGATGGAAGCACAGAGGTCAGACGTTTCTTGTAGATGGAAGCACAGAGGTCAGACGTTTCTTGTAGTTGGGAAGCACAGAGGTCAGACGTTTCTTGTAGATGGAAGCACAGAGGTCAGACGTTTCTTGTAGATGGGAGCACAGAGGTCAGACGTTTCTTGTAGTTGGGAAGCACAGAGGTCAGACGTTTCTTGTAGTTGGAAGCACAGAGGTCAGACGTTTCTTGTAGATGGAAGCACAGAGGTCAGACGTTTCTTGTAGTTGGGAAGCACAGAGGTCAGACGTTTCTTGTAGTTGGGAAGCACAGAGGTCAGACGTTTCTTGTAGTTGGGAAGCACAGAGGTCAGACGTTTCTTGTAGATGGAAGCACAGAGGTCAGACGTTTCTTGTAGATGGAAGCACAGAGGTCAGACGTTTCTTGTAGATGGAAGCACAGAGGTCAGACGTTTCTTGTAGATGGAAGCACAGAGGTCAGACGTTTCTTGTAGATGGGAGCACAGAGGTCAGATGTTTCTTGTAGTTGGAAGCACAGAGGTCAGACGTTTCTTGTAGTTGGCCTCCAGGTTTGCAGACATCTCAGGAGGGAGTTTGCTCCACTCTTCTTTACAGATCTTCTCTAAATCCTTGGCTGTCGCTTGGCAACTCGAAGTTTCAGCTCCCTCCATAAATTTTCTATAGGATGAAGGTCTGGAGACTGACTAGGCCAGGGATCCTCAAACTACGGCCCTCCAGCTGTGGAACTACACATCCCATGAGGCATTGTAAAACTCCGACATTCACAGGCATGATGGGAATTGTAGTTCCTAAACAACTGGAGGGCCGTAGTTTGAAGACTCTTGGGTGAGACCACTCCATGACCTTAATGTTCTTCTTGAGCCACTCCTTTGTTGTCTTGGCGATATGTTTTGGGTCATTGTCATGCTGGAAGACCCATCCATGACCCATCTTCAGTGTTCTGGCTGAGGGAAGAAGGTTCTCATCCAAGATTTTACAATATATGGCCCCGCCCATTGTCCCCTCAATACGGCAAAGTCGGCCGATACCTTTTTATCGGAGAAACATCCCCAAAGCATCATGTTTCCACCTGAATGGTGACTGTAGGGGACGGGACGTAAGTAGTACGTAAGGAGTACATAAGTATTCACCCCCTTTGGTGAAGCTCCTTTGGCACCAATTCCAGCCTCCAGTATTTCTGAGTATGATGCTACAAGCTTGGCACTCCTATTTTTGGGCAGTTTCTCCCATTCTTCTTTGCAGGACCTCTCAGGCTCCATCAGGTTGGATGGGGGAGGGTCGGTGCTCAGCCATTTTCAGATCTCTCCAGAGATGTTCAATCGGGTTCAAGTCTGGGCTCTGGCTGGGCCACTCAAGGACATTCACAGAGTTGTCCCATAGCCAATCCTTTGTTATTTTGGCTGTGGGCTTAGGATCGTTGTCCTGTTGGAAGATGAACCTTCACCCCAGTCTGAGGTCCAGAGCGCTCTGGAGAAGGTTTTCATCAAGGATGTCTCTGTACATTGCTGCATTCATCTTTCCCTCCATCCTGACTAGTCTCCCAGTTCCTGCCCACACCATGACACTGCCACCACCATGCTTCACAGTAGGGATGGTGTTGGCCAGGTGATGGGCGGTGCCTGGTTTCCTCCAGACATGACGCTTGCCATTCAGGCCAAAGAGTTCAATCTTTGTTTCATCAGAGCAGAGAATTTTGGTCTCATGGTCTGAGAGTCCTTCAGGTGCCTTTTGGTAAACTCCAGGCGGGCTGTCATGTGACTTTTACTGAGGAGTGGCTTCCGTCTGGCCACTCCCATACAGGCCTGATTGGTGGAGTGCTGCAGAGATGGTTGTTCTTCTGGAAGGTTCTCCTCTCTCCACAGAGAAACGCTGGAGCTCTGTCAGAGTGACCATCGGGTTCTTGGTCACCTTCCTGACTAAGGCCCCCCTCCCCCGATCGCTCAGTTTGGCCGGGCGGCCGCTCTAGGAAGAGTCCTGGGGGTTCCAAACTTCTTCCATTTATAAGATTTGTATCCGGTGATTTCCTGGATTTGTGGTTGATATTCTGTCTCTATCATATAAAAATTATACACCGCCATTTCTCTGTAATCTGCAGGGATCAAATCATTATTTTCTCCACTGTTTTTAGAATTAACGGGTCACAGTTCAGGCTCCTCCCTCTATGGGGTGATCCGTAGAATGAAGGGGTCAGAGTTCAGGCTCCTCCCTCATTGGGGTAATCCGTAGAATGAAGGGGTCAGAGTTCAGGCTTCTCTCTCATTGGGGTGATATGTAGAATGAAGGGGTCAGAGTTCAGGCTCCTCCCTCATCGGGGTGATATGTAGAATGAAGGGGGTCAGAGTTCAGGCTCCTCCCTCATTGGGGTGATGCGTAGAATGAAGGGGTCAGAGTTCAGGCTCCTCCCTCATTGGGGTAATCCGTAGAATGAAGGGGTCAGAGTTCAGGCTTCTCCCTCATTGGGGTGATATGTAGAATGAAGGGGTCAGAGTTCAGGCTCCTCCCTCATTGGGGTGATACGTAGAATGAAGGGGGTCAGAGTTCAGGCTCCTCCCTCATTGGGGTGATACGTAGAATGAAGGGGGTCAGAGTTCAGGCTCCTCCCTCATTGGGGTGATATGTAGAATGAAGGGGGTCAGAGTTCAGGCTCCTCCCTCATTGGGGTGATACGTAGAATGAAGGGGGTCAGAGTTCAGGCTCCTCCCTCATTGGGGTGATACGTAGAATGAAGGGGGTCAGAGTTCAGGCTCCTCCCTCATTGGGGTGATATGTAGAATGAAGGGGGTCAGAGTTCAGGCTCCTCCCTCATTGGGGTGATATGTAGAATGAAGGGGTCACAGTTCAGGCTCCTCCCTTTTTTCTTACAGCGGCTGGATCTCGGCCTTCACCGCCCTGAATAAGAGCGTTGGCGTCGGGGTGTTGATGATAATTGTCGCCATTTTCCTGACTGGGACGGCCACCATGGGAGTCGTCATGCTGAAGCGGGTAAGAAAGAATCCGTGAGCCAATCCTGGCAGCTGAAGTTACGTGCAGGTCTCTACTTCTCTCTTTACATTGGCTCCTCCCTCTCCCTTCCTTTGAGCATTCCTATTGGCCCTCTATTATGGGAAACATTAAAAGGTAGGATGGTGAGGATTAAAAAATGGTGGCTGTGGGGGAGGGGCCATGGCAGACAGTGGAGATTGGCACGTAACTTTAGCCGCCGATGATGTGGAGGATGCGGTGCTGAAGCTGACGCGTTTCTCTTCTTCCTCAGGTCCACTCAATTTACCGCCGAACCGGTGCCAGTTTCCAGAAGGCTCAGCAGGAGTTCGCCGCCGGTGTCTTCTCTAACCAGACGGTGCGCACAGCCGCCACCCAGGCAGCAGCGGGCGCCGCCCAGAACTCCTTCAATCCCCAATAAAGGAGGAATATGGATGTAGCGCCATCTGGTGGCCGCACACTGCTCTGCCGGGACTGTTCCGACAGTACCGCCACCCCCCCTCCCTGGCGACTGTGGGAGGGGCCTGCTCTATATTACCACTCCTCTGGCGACTGTGGGAGGGGCCCCGCTGTCCATTTAACACTGTCCCCTCCCTGGCGACTGTGGGAGGGGCCCCGCTGTCCATTTAACACTGTCCCCTCCCTGGTGACTGTGGGAGGGGCCCTGCTGTCCATTTAACACCCGTTTTGTGTCTCTGTATCCTGTGAAGTATGTGTGGGTGGCGCTGTCTGGGGGGGCGGAGCCCGGCGGTGATACCTTACTGGCCTGCACCAGGCTGTGCTGTGACGGTGTCACTCCCCCGCGGATCCCCGTACTCAGGACCTCCCTGTCCTGTCTGTGCCATGGTGTCAGTGCCTGTACTGCCCGCTCTAGCTCTCATGTCACGGGGTGTGCATGCCTCATGTTTACATGTATGTTGTGTTAACTGGATTGCGCATGTTCTTTGTCTTGGGCTATCCCCGCCCCTCACAGTATGGGGGAGGGATCTGAGGATCAGCTGACGCCAAATTAAAGTTTTACGAAATCATTCGATGACTCTGCTTTCTTCATTATCATGGGGTTATTTCTTCTTCTTCTGTTTGGGTGGGGGAGGATGTCCCTCAGGTGGGTGTGGGAGGCCTTTACCTTCTTAGGGTGGAGCCATTGGATTATTGGGGGGGGGGGGGAGTAACAAAGGGGCTGGGCATCGGTTACTCGAAGTCCTAACTTCTGGAGCGAAGTTTAGGGGTGAAGGATACCAAAAATGGCCAAACTCCTGATAGTGATTGGCCCCTTGTGAGCAGCCGGTCAGATTTCAGTGGCTCTGAGAGTAGTCGATTGTCTGTTGTCGATGGTCGAGTGGTCGTCCTTCTTCTGTAAATGGACTTTAAGCCATGGATCCAATGTAAACGATTCCTACAGATCTCCATGCAAGGTCCACCCGAAGCTTCTCCCGAGGTCTCCAGCACAGAAGACATCTCCTAAGACGCTCTTAGTAGCAGCAATCTTCTGCTCCACTTCTCTGGATGTCCTCCAATGGGACAGCTTAGATTCCCTTGGCCTTCAGTGCAGAGGGTGCCTTCTAGGATACTCCATCCAGGCAATGATCTTCTCTGCTCCCTCTAGATGTGTTCTCCAACAAGACAGCTTAGATTCCATAGGCCTTCAGCACAGAAGACTTCTTATACAGGCAATGATCTTCTGCTTTGCTCCCTCTAAACGTCCTTCAACAGGACAGCTTAGACTCCTGAGACCTTCAGCACCGAAGACTTTTCCTGAGGTGCTTCATACCAGCAATAATCTTCTGGTCCAGCTTAGATTCCCCAGGTTTTCAGAGCAGAAGACATCTTTTAAGATGCTCCATACAGACACCCATCTTCCCATTCTGCTCCCTCTAGATGTCCTCCCAACAGGGCAGCTTGGATTCCATAGACCTTCAAAGCAGAAGATGTTTTCTAAAACACTCCATAAGGCAATGATCTTCTGCTCTGCTCCCTCTCAATAGGTATTCAGCAGAAAAGACGTCTCTTAAGGTGCTCCATACCAGCTGGCTTCACTTCTCTGGATGTCCTCCCAACAGGACAGCTTAGATTTCATAGGCTTTCAGCGCAGAGGACGTCTCCTAGGACAATCCATACAGGCGATGATCTTCTCCGCTCCCTCTAGAGGTTCTCCAGCAGAACAGCTTAGATTCCCCGGGTTGTCAGAGCAGAAGACCTGTTCTAAGATGCTCCATACAACCACTCATCTTTCCATTCTACTCCCTCTATGTCCTTCAACAAGACCGCTTCAGAGCAGAGGACATCTCCTAAGGTGCTCCATACCAGCTGGCTTTACTTCTCTGGATGTCCTATAACTGGACAGGTTGGATTCCCTTGGCCTTCAGCACAGAAGACTTCTTCTAAGACACTCCATACAGGCACCCATCTTCCCATTCTGCTCCCTCTCAATGTCCCCCAACAGGACAGCTTAGCTTACCTAGGCCTTCAGCCCAGAGAATGTTTCCTAAATCACTTCATACTAGTAGCCATCTTCTGCTCTGCTCCCTCTCGATGTGCTGTCCAGCAGGACAGTTTACCTTCCCCAGTCCTTCAGAACCGAAGACGTCTCCTAAGGTGCTCCATACTAGCTGCCGTCTTCTGCTCCGCTCCCTCTCGATGTGCTGTCCAGGAGGACAGTTTAGCTTCCCTAGTCCTTCAGACCTGAAGACGTCTCCTAAGGTGCTCCATACTAGCTGCCATCTTCTGCTCTGCTACCTCTAGATGAGTCCTCCAGCAGGACAGCTTAGCTTCCCTTCCATAGGCCTTCAGCACAGAAGATGCCTCCTAAGATGCTACCAAAATAATGCCAAGGATCCAAAAGAGGATAATCTAACACCATACCCCAAATTAATCTAGCAAAAGTGACCCTAAACTGACAGCCAAAAAGGTAAAGAGATATAAATGGTGCATTACCCCTCAAAAAATCCATAAATATCAAAGTCCAAAACTTTATTTGTATTAAGTCAACTCACCATAAACTGGTTGAATAATTTGAAAGTAATACATAAAATAAACTTTAAAAATGCACATCATAGATATAGCACCCCTTTAAATATTTAGCTTCATCCACAGTAGACATATCAGTTACTGTACGCTTTTCCGGAGAGGACTACACAAATACCACCGACCGGATGTATCTGTTCTGTCGTATGGCATGAAGAGCAGGAAATACAGTTGTATACTGCAGAGGGGCTACTGTTTCCTCTGTGTTTCGCAGATCTGCTTCCTCAGGAGAGGGGTGTTCAATGCATTGGTCTTGATGGTGTGAGGCTTGGTGACTGTTATACCCCTTTTAACCACCAATATCTGTGTCAGGATTCAGTGTCCCTTGTTTCCTCTCTGTCTGCCCCCTCTTTCCACTGTACCCTGGCAGTGACCATCACCTACACTTTATATCGAAGTTTTATCAGCATCTCTTTGAACACCCCTCTCCTAAGGAAGCAGAGCTGCAAAACACGTGGAGGAAACTGTAGGCCTTCAAATGCTCTATACAGACACCCATCTTCCCATTCTGCTCTCTCTAGATGTCCCTAGATTCTCCAGGCCTTCAGAGCAGAAGACGTCTCCTAAGGCACTCAACACTAGCAACCATCTTCTGCTCCACTTCTCTGAATTGTTGTGCGTTTTACATGTTTGAGAATATTATTCTGAACGAGTATAACGAGTTCGTTTTAATCGATTCATTTCTTTTTAACAGCATATACTAATCTTGGTGAATACAGACTACAGTATGGAATTTATAAGTATATTTATTCACAAGACGTGTATTCACAATAAATAGTTAGATTTGAGGTGACACAAAGAGACAACTTTGACATAAAATACAAACTTAAAACAATAAATGCAGTGTGATATGTAGTTCAATGAAATTCAATGAATTAAAAAGAAAGCAAGATTACGTTTTCCCCAGGTATAGTAGAAACCATAGATAAGTATTCTATTTAATCAGACCACAATTGTCTGCGAATTGCGCAGCCAACAGTCGCTCCACTGCAGTTGGAGTGAGAATAGGCTATGCAAAACGGGAGACTAAATCGCTAATATTGCGCTAAACTTGATACTAATAAAAACGTATAAAAAACTAATAAAAACGTATAAAAACAAAAATCAGCTTTTAGAGAAAAATTCTATTATGGTTCATACGGCTGTGATTGTAATCTCGTTACCCTTAAATATGAAATATAAAACATATAAGGAAGTAAATAAATGACAGTAAATAATAATCAAATAAACAGCAAGGTATATTTACCACACTTAAGATGGCTGCTAGCTTAAAATGGTCATTACCAGAGTCCTTAAGATGGCTGCCTTCCCAAAATGGTGGCCGGTTAGGGAGGAGTTTCGTCTGGCGTCCTTCAAAGTTTTAGATAAATGATGGAGCAAGATGGAGTATGTATAGATGAGTATATGTATGGATGTAAGTAGCTTTTATGTTGTAAGTGTAATGAATGTTGTCGTAATGTGTCCTATTACATCTGGGGTTCCTTTTTATATTGTGTTGAACAAAAGGGCAGTAAAATTACCATAAGCTGAACCCAGTGGGAGGAACTTTATCCCCATTGGTTGGGATTACTTAACCATTAACTGATGAGGTCATTGGTTGACACCCCTTCTTAATCACCCAGTATTTTGGATATTAAAATTAAAGGATAATTTCTTTATATTTAAGAATAATGCAACATAAAAACTTGTCCATACTCTCAGTACATACATAGATGTCCATCTAATATCTCCATCATGTATCTTGGCAGGGATTGGATCTGGTAAAGCCATTTAAATACGGATATACTGTAATATTAATATGATATGTATATTGATTGAAAATTACTGATTTACCCAGATACTTTACATTTAGTAGCAGGAGAAATGATATAGATACATGGACAGTTATATATATATATATATATATATATTGCTACACAACAACTTGTATATGTAAACTTTTCTACACATGAGTTATTTCCAATCAGAATATTATCCATTAAGGGATTATTATGTTAACAACAATACAATCATGATTTGGGACTGGATTATAAAATATGGGAGAAATTCTGACCATTAGACACTACTGTATAATAGATATAATGTAATTCTCAATAGAAGATTGTCATAAAATCATAAGTTCCACACCCCCCTTTGGTATATGATGGGACAAGGATGTTGTATAAGCTTATGATTATATAAAATTCATTTTTCATATTTGACACCATGTAGCTTCCAATGGACAATTGTCTGTATGACACAATCTCTACCCCCGTCTCTGGTGAAGGTAAATGAATTACAGACTCTAGTCTTTGTCCAGGTTGTTTTCTGTTTGTTTGTCTTCTCAGGGTAGAAACAATAGTTTATTTGCTAGGGAATTGGTGAACACAGGTGTGATCCTGAATTTGAGTTTTGGACACTGTGTTAAAACATCTCATGGCCAGAACATAATGTTTTATGATCCCTCTGGTTTCTCTCCTTTCATGCCCAGGGGAAAAATGGCTTTTTATCCTTTTGAGGTCCGTTGTATGTAAACCTCCCCCTCCAAGGCCGTTCCACTTGGGATAAGCAATTTAGTTGCCTGCCTTTCCAGAGCATTATATTCAAATTTTACCAAACACAATTTCCTTTTGGGGGTAGATGACATAGCTTCTCATCTCAAAGTTCATGTAAATAAAACAAATTCAACAATGGACGCAATGTGTGCTTCAAACTGAAGGGGTTTTGACTGAATCTGTGACAAGGTCATTTGAGGCCTCAAAGTTCACAATTCTTGACCTGTAATAGGAAAAATGTATTTCTATTTTGTACTGGAAGTCTAACAGAATGTCCTCCAGTGGGACAGCTTAGATTCCCTTGGCCTTCAGCGCAGAGGACGTCTCCTAGAATACTCTATCCAGGCAATGATCTTCTGCTCCGCTCCCTCTAGATGTGTTCTCTAACAAGACAGCTTAGATTCCATAGGCCTTCAGACTTCTAAGACACTCTATACAGGCAATGATCGTCTGCTCCCTCTAGATGTTCTCCAGCAAGACTGCTTAGATTCCTCCGGAGAGGTGTGTTCAATGCATTGGTTTTGTTGGTGAGGGTTGGTGGCTGTTATACCCCTTTTACCTCCCCAATATCTGTGTCAGGATTTCCTGTCCCTTGTTTCCTCTCTGTTTGCCCCCTCTTTCTACTGTGCCCTGGCAGCGACCGTCGCCTACATTTTATATTGAAATTAGGAAACTGTAGCCCCTCCGTAGTCTACAACTGTATCTTCTACTATTCACGCCATACGATAAAGTGGACTGGTATACATCCGGTGGGTGGTATTTGTGTAGTCCTCTTCAGAAAGGCGTATAGTAACTGATATGTCTACTGTGAAGGGAGTGAAATCAATAAAGCTTTTTTTTTTTATTTGCGTTTTTTTTCACAGTTCCTTTTAAGTGTTGCTTTTAAAATAATCATCCAGTTTATGGTGGGTTGACTTGTTACAAATAAAGTTTTGGATTTTGATATATGCAATTTTTGGATGGGGTAGCGGGCCATTAAAATCCCTTTACCTTTTTGGCTGTCAGTTTTTATCAGCTAAGATCCTCCATACGAGCAGCCATCTTCTGCTCCACTTCTTTGGATGTCCTCCAACAGGACAGCTTAGATTCCCTAGGCCAGTGGTTCTTAACTTCTGTCCTCAGGACCCACTAACAGGCCAGAATTTAAGTATAACCTTGGGGAGATGCAGACTAGACTATTGCAATCACTGAGCAGCAAATGATATCACCTGTGATGTAGTTTAGTTATTCTGCAAACCTGGCCTGTTAGTGGGTCCTGAGGACCGGAGTTGGGAACCACTGCCCTAGGCCTTCAGAGCAGAGGACGTCCCTGAGGACCCTCCATACAGGCAATGATTTTCTGCTTCACTCCCTCTAGATGAGTCCTCCAGCAGCATGGCTTAGATTCCCTGGATCATCAGAGAAGAAGACTTCTCTTAAGATGCTCCATACAGACGTCCATATTCTGCTCCGCTCCCTCTAGATGAGTCCTCCAGCAGGACAACTTCCCCTAGACCTTCAGAGCAAAAGACTTCTAAGATACTCCATACTAGCAGCCATCTTCTGCTCCACTTTTCTGAATGTCCTCTAATAGGACATTTTAGCTTCCCCAGGTCATCAAAGCAGAGGACGTCTTCTAAAATGTTCCATACAGACATCCATCTTCCCATTCTACTTCTTCTAGATGTCCTCCAACAGGACAGCTTAGGTTCCCTAGACCAGGGATCCTTAAACTACGGTCCGCCAGCTGTTGCGGAACTACACATCCCATCAGGTATTGTAAAACTTTGACATGCATAGACATGACCAGGCATGATGGGAATTGTAGTTCCTGAACAACTGGGGGCCATAGTTGGAAGACCCCTTGCCCTTGCCCTAGACCTTCAGAGCAGAAGATGTCTCTTAAAATGCTCCATTCAAGCAATGATCTTCTGCCCTGCTCACTCTAGATGTCCTCCAGCAGGATGGCTTAGATTCCCCCGGCTCATCCGAGCAGAAGACTTCTCCTAAGATGCTTCATACAGATACCCATCTTCTTATTTTACCCTCTAGATGTCCTCCAACAGGACAGCTTAGATTCCCTAGGCCTTCAGAGCAGAAGATGTCCCAAAAGACACTTCATACTAGCAGTCATCTTCTGTTCTACTTCTCTGGATGTCCTCCAACAGGACAGCTTAGATTCCCTAGAGCTTCGGAGCAGAAGATGCCTCCTAAGACGCTCTATACAAGCAATGGTCTTCTGCTCCCTCTAGATGTCCTCCAACAAGACAGCCGAGCTTCCCTGTGCCTTCAGAGCAGAAGACGTCCCTGAGACACTCCATACAGACCCCCATCCTCCCATTCTGCTCCCTCCAACCGGACAACTAATGCCCCGTACACACGTTCCGATAATCGTACGACAAAACTCGCTTTCGACCTGATCTCACGATAATCTGATCGTTAGTACACAGCTTTCCACAGCCGATCCAACAAAATCCGAAGGGACAAACAGGAAAACTTCTGTCGTACGACATCTTCTCGAAGGATAATCGTTTCGTCAGTACAGTATTTGTACGCTAAAAGTCGATCAACAAATACCACGCATGATCGGAAACAGTAAAATAATCCGCAGGGGTCAGACGTATTTACATCACTTCCTATACGTAGCTACGAAAAATACACTTGGTCAGTGAATCGTACGAAGGAAATCTGATGGACATTCGACTCACCTAGACCTTCAGCACAGAAGACGTTTCCTAAGATGTTCCAGAATCTTCCTTCTCCACTCCCTCTACATGAGATCTTCAGCAAGACGGTTTATTTTCCCTAGGGCAGGGGTCTCCAAACTACGGCCCTCCAGTTGTTCAGGAACTACAATTCCCATCATGCCTAGTCATGTCTGTGAATGTCGGAGTTTTCCAATGCCTCATGGGATGTGTAGTTCCGCAACAGCTGGAGGGCCGTAGTTTTAGGATCCCTGCGGACCTTCAGAGCAGAAGACCTCTAAAACACTCCATACAGACCCCTATATATATATATATATATATATATATATATATATATATATACCTGCTCCGCTCCCTCTAGATCTACTCCTCAGGACAATGTAGACTCCATAGACTTCCAGAACAGAAGACGTCTCCTAAGACCCTACTTACAGGCAACGATCTCCTCGGCTTCCTCTAGAGAAGTCCTCCAGAAGGACGGCTCAGATTCCCCAGGTGCTCAGCTTCATTATCGGAACTTACTAGGAGGTCCCCTAAACATTTATCACCTTCTGCCCACATTGCTGGACACGGAACCCTCTGTGATTGACTGAGACAGATGAATATTTATAACTAGAGATGTCGGGGGGGGGGGGGGGGGCATGACAGTAATACCGAATTCCAGCTGAAGGGGGAGCCCTGCATTGGGGTTTTATTTTTTATTGTTTTGGGTGAAATGAGGGAGGGGCTTTCCTTGTCTGTGTCCCCATCAAGGTGATTTTCCACCATCTCATTGGGGGCCACCAGGCCAGGAAGTGAGGGGGAATCTCCCATGGGGGGACACCGACCGCAGTAAAAACCCAGCGCAGTTTCTTGCACATTCCACCTAAAACTGGAAGGCGGAGCTTTGGCTGGAATTTCAGTTTTAAAGACCAATCAGTGAAATGGGAATTCTGCAGCTCTGCGACAGTCAGGAGGCGGGGTCAGGTTACATGGGGTGTCCCCCGAAATGTAGAAGTGTGGGTGTGGCTTACTTGGGGTGGCAGAGGAGGGACCTGTCGGGGATCTCTGTGGATGGAAGAGGAGGGGGTAATATTGAGACTCAGAAGATGATTGGTCAGATTTTCACCTCTCAGATCTGATTGGATGCCATCCCTAAAGGGGGGGCGGTCCTACTATATCTCTAATAAATGCTGAAAATACAGAAAATGATACGGCTGAACTCCAGGGGGCGCCAAACTTCCTGTACTGAGGTGACAACGCTGCCTCTGCTGCACTGAAATCCCAACCTGTGTTGTCAGCCCCGCCCACTTCTTCCCAGCTGGCCTACAGAACTCCTCCCTGCTCCACCCCCTTTTCCTTGCCCAGCTCCACCTAAACACAATGTGCGTTACCAGCTGCAGATAGAGCCCCGCCTCATTTCCTGGCTGGAGGACGTCCACTGGCTCCGCCCCTTTTATTTATTGGATTTCAGTTATTTCAATCATGGAGGCTGAGTATAACACATGTGGGCGTTACCAGGGCCGGGACGAGGGGTGGGCAGGAGGGTCGGCTTATTGCAAGTAATAGGGGCGCCCTGACCCTAACACTAATGGAGCGGGGGGGGGGGCGCAGTTTGGCATCTTTGCTCTGGGCGCTGGATAGCCTTGTCCCGGCACTGCGGGGTGTTACCTATGAATAACTCCTCCCACTGCTTGCCTCAGGACTGGAGAGGAATACTGAGGTTTTCAGGAAGCAATGTACTGCCCCCTGCCGGCTCCTCCCACCAGCCACGATCTGCCTGTGTTGCATAGAGAAGCACAGAGACCCGGTGATGACATCACAAAACGTAGGATAAGACTTAGAAATAGACTGCACCTCATTTACTCCATAGACATCCTTCGCTGTGTGGGGGGGGGGGGAGGGGGCACTTAATTTACTCCATAGACATCCTTCACTGTGCCTATTTTTTTTTGGGGGGGGGGTGTAGATTTTAGCTGACACATAGTGCTCATACATCTTGGGGGGGGGGGGGGGTGCAGTGTTAAAGAGGAAGTGGCCGGTGAGTCCTCCAGCCTTCACACACAATGCTGTCCCAGGTGCTCGGCTCAGGAATTAGGCCATGATGAAATATTGTTGATTCGGAGGATGAGGATGAGAAGGCCCCCCTGTGAGTCCTCCAGCCTTCACACACAATGCCGTCCCAGGCGCTCGGCTCAGGAATTAGGAGGCCATGCTGAAATATTGATGAGTTGGAGGATTGCTTCCTTTCTGCTGACTGAAACCCGAGCGGACGCGGAGGATCCGGCTAAAATGGTTCCATTAGAGAGCCGGTCCGCAGGGAGCGGGGGGAGGGGGAGGATTGCGCTCCTCTGCAATCTCTCTGCAGAGGGTTGCGAAGTGTCAGCTCCTCGGCCTACAATGTCACCCTAATGACCCTTTCACTGCCCTTATATAATACAGAGGGGCGGTAACTCCTAGCAACCGATCGCCAGGCGGTGCAATAACAATCCTTTAATAAAGCGACTGCTGAACGCTGGCAATTCTTATGCGGGTGATGGGTGGTAACCCATAGCAACCAACAGCTCAAGAAGCGTGAATTGTGGTTGCTATGGGTAACAGCTGCCAGCACCGTGTGGTGTATGAGCCTCTATTCCCCAGACACCGGCCTCCCTGCCATTAACTCTTCCCATCAATCCTCCACCAGCGTCATAGACGTGAAATATGAGAGCCGAGGCTGAATGAATGGGCCTTTAAGGTCTCTGACATCACCCCCCCCTCCCCCCCCCCCCTGCAGACTACATTTCCCAGCCTGACTTGCAGCGGCCGGGGAGGCTGTGCAGTAATGCAGCTGTCAGGTTGCTGCAGACATGCTGAGTGAGAGCACCGGGTACCATCGGAAGGATAGAATTCATGTCATCTCCATCCGCTGTAATGAGGCATCTGACAGAATGATCCCCATCCTCTGGAATTTGATGATCTCCATCCTCTGGAGTCCCATCCTTGGGAGTTAGATAACCCCCATCCTCTGGAGTTTGATGGTCCCCATCCTCTGCAATTAGATGATTTCCATCCTCTGGAGTCCCATCCTCGGGAGTAAAATGATCCACATCCCTGAAGTTAACTGATCCCATCCTCAGGAGTTTTATGCTCCCCATCCTCTGCAAATAGATGATCTCCATCCTCGGAAGTTTGATGCTCCCCATCTTCGGGAGTTAACTGCTCCCCTGTCCTCTGTAGTTAGGTGATCCCCATCCCCTGGAGTTAGATGATCTCCATTCTCTGGAGTTAGATTATTTCCATCCTCGGGAGTTAGATTATTTCCATCCTCGGGAGTTAGATGATCTCCATCCTCGGGAGTTAGATTATTTCCATCCTCGGGAGTTAGATTATTTCCATCCTCGGGAGTTAGATGATCTCCATCCTCGGGAGTTAGATTATTTCCATCCTCGGGAGTTAGATTATTTCCATCCTCGGGAGTTAGATTATTTCCATCCTCGGGAGTTAGATTATCTCCATCCTCGGGAGTTAGATTATCTCCATCCTTGGGAGTTAGATTATTTCCATCCTCGGGAGTTAGATGATCTCCATCCTCAGGAGTTAGATGTTCCCCATTCTCAGGAGTTAGGTGATCTCCATCCTCGGGAGTTTGATGCTCCCCATCTTTGGGAGTTAGGTGATCCCCACCCCCTGGAGTTTGATGATCTCCATCCTCCGGAGTTAGATGTTCTCCATTCTCGGGAGTTAGATGATCTTCATCCTCAGGAGTTAGATGATCTCCATCCTCTGGAGTTAGATGTTCCCCATCCTCTGGCGTTAGATGATCTCCATCCCCTGGAATTAGATGATCTCCATCCTTTGGAATTAGATGATCTCCATCCTCTGGAGTTAGATGTTCCCCATCCTCTGGCGTTAGATGATCTCCATCCCCTGGAATTAGATGATCTCCATCCTTTGGAATTAGATGATCTCCATCCTCTGGAGTTAGATGTTCCCCATCCTCTGGAGTTAGATGTTCCCCATTCTCAGGAGTTAGATGATCTTCATCCTTTGGAAGCAGACGGATATTTCAGTGTTGGCTCCAACTATCTTCCAAGTCATCAGTTTTACCCTTTCCAAGCCTCCTGGCTGAAGCCAAACTGGAGCTCCTTTGTCTGCAACAGCTCCATGATGATCCCCTGCTTCATACTGGAGCTCCAGACCCATCGGAGATAGATGGCCGGCGGTCTCCTGAGCAGAAAGGGACACAGGACCACCATGGAGGACTGCATGCTGGAGAACCATTCTATGCAGAGCTTTTATGGAGGTCGATAGCAAAGACAAAAGGTCAGACAATTCCACCATTTACCTTTCCATCCTGCTAAGCATTTCTGTAGACCGCACTTCCAACCCCTCGTTATCTGGTCACATATGCCATGCCCACTTGGATATCTACACATCATTATCGTACCATCATCTGAACTTTGTCTAGGTCTCATTTCATCAATCTCCTCACCCTCTAAAGCTTAATTCCTTCATCACTGTTCCACCATCATCCATGGGCCAACCATCCTCATTCCTCCATCTTACTAGTTCATCGTGATTTCTATCTCCTTGGTGTTTAATCCATGTCTCTTGTTATCCAACCATCTAGGCTGCCATCTTCCAGCTGTGCCAAGCTTTGAGAAGCTGACCTCTTCTGCACCCTTGGTTGGTGGTGTGAGCCAGACGTACAGAAGGTTTATGTTCTTCCAGTAATAGGGTTTGTTGAGGAGCAGCCGGTGGGAAGAGCTTCTTAGACATCTCACCATGTAGAATGATATGGATTTGACGATGGCTCCCATTTCCTGGTAGCATGTGCCAAGGCGTAGCTCTGCCAATACTCGATGCCCACCACTGATGATCGCCACCCTTCATGTCCTAACAGGGACAACATTCTGTTGCTGGTGAAATTGGTTATGTCCTCCCCCGGCTGACTGTTTTTTTTTTTTCATGCTGGTGCTAAATTTCCATTAAATGGAACCACTTAAATATTTATAATCCTGTTTTGAACTGAGAATGTGATGACTCTCTCCTTGTAAACACCCACTGAGGGTTAAATCCACATCTCGCTCCCCACCCGGGGATTGAGCGCTGAAGATCTAACCAGACATCGGAGGTTTGATGTGAACCCCCCCTCCCCCTCCCTGTTATGCTGGTTTGGGGGTCTCTTCCTGATGAACGCTACCCTTGGAGTTCTATCCTGGCCTCCTGCGTTTTCCACGCTCGCTATGCCCTCCCCGTCAGATTCCAGTTTTTCGCTGACCGGTCGGACATCCCGCAGTCTGTCCCAGCTGAGGATCCACCGGGCTTGGTCACATGTCCTGCTGGCCTTGGGTTTCGTCCAGGTCATCCTCGGGGTGCTGATTGTCACGTTCAGTCTGGTCACCGCGTCCATCACTCCGAATCTGAAGATCAAACATTCCTGTCCTTCGTGGGCTGGATTCTCCGTAAGTAGCAATGGCGACCTATGTTGGGGGTTGGTGGGGGGGGGGGACTTGTCTGTCTGTACCGCTGTCACCGTTTGTCTTCTACGTCTTTTGGTGGTAGGAATCCATTTTTCATTGGAAACTAATTTTTTCTGTATTATTAAAATTACACCCCCCCCCCTCCCCCTCATCCTGTCACTCTCCTCACTGCCACTTCCACAGGACTAGGTCTGGATGTAGAAGATAGAGAATTTGGCCTTCAAGAAATCACAGAAAAACCTAAAGACGTAATAAGACCTACAAAGAGCTAAGATGATGTATGGAGGTAGACAATCCATAGCAACCGATTAGAAAGATGGCGGCTAACTGGTTCCTATGGGTTACTGATTGTGTCATAGACAACCTGGGGATGACCTCTGACCCATCCTTAACCCCTCCTGGATAGTCTGTACTGGACTGCCCTCAGGGGTTGAGGGGATCAGAATGGAACAGGTAAAAGGGATCATCCATAACAAAGATGGAGCATTAGACGCGTGCCATTGGTTTCATTACTAATCCAAATTCGGACAAAATTTTCCTTATTCGGTGATTCGGATTTACGAGTTTCCGAATTTACAAAAAGTAACGAATATAAATGAATCCAAAATAAATTATAACGAAACAAATTATTTGAATTTGAAAAAAAAAATTTGAATTTAAAAATTAATTCAAAAGAAACAAATTATCTGAATTTAAATTCAAAGAAAAAAAATTTAATTTAAAAATGAATTCAAAAGAAACAAATGATCTGAATTAAAATTCGAAAAAAAAATTGAATTTAAAAATGAATTTGAAATGGAAAGATATTGCAATAAATACAGTAAGATAAAAAAAAAAAGTGAAATAGGGTGACGATTCCTACTTAGGCTGCTAGAATAGAATAAAAACAAATAGAATAGAACGGAAAATGAAGGAATGGAGTAGAACAGAAAATTATAGAATAAAATAGACCAGAAAATAAAAGAATCAAATAGAAAAAAAAAATTAAAAAAAAACCAGAATAGAATAGAAAATTAAGGAAAGGGGTAGAACTGAAAATAGAGAATAAAATATAATATAGAATAAAATAGAACAGAAAATAAAAGAATGGAATAGTAAATTAAAAAATAAAACAATAGAATAGAAAATGAAGGAAAGGAGTAGAATAGAAAATAATATAATAAAATGGAACAGAAAATAAAAGAATCTAATAGAAAAAAAATAAAAAAATAAAACAGAATAGAATAGAAAATGAAGGAAAGGAGTAGAACAGAAAATAATAGAATAAAATGGAACAGAAAATAAAGGAATCAAATAGAAAATAAAAAAAATACAACAGAATAGAATAGAAAATGAAGGAACGGAGTAGAGCAGAAAATAATAGAATAAAATTGAACAGAAAATAAAAGAATCGAATAGAAAATAAAAAAATAAAACAGAATAGAAAAGAAAATGAAGGAAAGTAGTAGAACAGAAAATTATATAATAAAATGGAACAGAAAATAAAAGAATTGAATAGAAAATAAAACAGAATAGAATAGAAAATGAAGGAAAGGAGTAGAACAGAAAATAATAGAATAAAATGGAACAGAAAATAAAAGAATCGAATAGAAAATAAAAAATAAAACAGAATAGAATAGAAAATGAAGGAAAGGAGTAGAACAGAAAATTATAGAATAAAATGGAACAGAAAAAAAAGAATCGAATAGAAAATAAAACAGAATAGAATAGAAAATTAAGGAAAGGAGTAGAACAGAAAGTAATAGAATAAAATGGAACAGAAGATAAAAGAATCGAATAGAAAAAAATAAAAATAAAACAGAATAGAATAGAAAAAAGTAAAACAGAATAGGAAGGAAAATTATAGCACAGAATATAATAAAAACTAATAGAATAGAAAGTAATAGAATACAAAATAATAGAATAGAAAATAATAGCATAGAAAATAAAATAATAAATCAGAATAGAATAGAAAAGAAAAAAATAGAATAGAATAAAATCAAACAGAATAAAATGGAAAAAAAAACATAATAGATAAGAATAGGAATGAATAAATAGAATAGCAAATAAAGGAATAGAAAATAAAAGAATATAATAAAATAGAATAGAACAAATATAGCCATCATCTGAATTTCGAATTTCAAATGAATAATTAATAAATTAGATTTTGGAATCGATTTGAAAATAACGAATTCTGAAATTGAATCCTTCAAACATGATGAAAATAAATTATTAACGTAACAAAGGAATGTGTAATGAAAGAAATGTTTCCGTCATTCTAATGACAGACGTCTCCGGGTTCCTCTTGTAGAAGGCTCTGGAATGTCCGTCCCGCTGGGTCTGGTTTAGGGCCGGTAGGAGGACAGATCACGTAGAAAGTCACTATGGGGAAAGTAAAAGAGGTGACGGGATGACGTGTGGACACCGGGCAGTTCTGCATTGGTTGCGTCACGTGACACCATGAATATATTCTAGAACGTTCTAAGACTCATCGGATTCATCGGCTGGTTTAGTGAAAGATACAAATAATTATCTCTTGCTGACATTGAAGTTGAGCGATGTGGAGGACACCATGGAATCTCTGAGCTGTGTCTTCTGTAGGACAATAATATACTGAATGTCCATCATTCCAAACTTAAGAGGGGGCATCTGAGATCTTACATAATACTCAGGATAAGGCTGACCAGGGATCGTATAAATAAAAGCCGGTATTGATGACCTTATTGGCTCCAACCTGACTGGGGCTGTTTGTGGTCCTGGGAAGGCCTTCTGTGTCCAATGGGCAGGGAGATGTTGGCACAGAATGAGCTCAGATTGATGATTGATGTGCCAAAGTTGGGAGAAACTTACAAACGTATTAAATCTGATTTCATGTCTTTCTTCATCTCTTCCACCTTCCATCTCTCCATGATGGCTACCCACCTCACTGTTCCTTCTATCCGTTCCATGATGGCTACCCACCTTACTGTTCCTTCTATCCGTTCCATGATGGCTACCTACCTCATTGTTCCTTCTATCCGTTCCATGATGGCTATCCACCTCACTGTTCCTTCTATCCGTTCCATGATGGCTACCTACCTCATTGTTCCTTCTATCCGTTCCATGATGGCTATCCACCTCACTGTTCCTTCTATCCGTTCCATGATGGCTACCCACCTCACTGTTCCTTCTATCCTTTCCATGATGGCTACCCACCTCACTGTTCCTTCTATCCGTTCCATGATGGCTACCTACCTCATTGTTCCTTCTATCCTTTCCATGATGGCTACCCACCTTACTGTTCCTTCTATCCGTTCCATGATGGCTACCCACCTCACTGTTCCTTCTATCCTTTCCATGATGGCTACCTACCTCACTGTTCCTTCTATCCGTTCCATGATGGCTACCTACCTCACTGTTCCTTCTATCCGTTCCATGATGGCTACCTACCTCACTGTTCCTTCTATCCGTTCCATGATGGCTACCCACCTCACTGTTCCTTCTATCCGTTCCATGATGGCTACCCACCTCACTGTTCCTTCTATCCGTTCCATGATGGCTACCTACCTTACTGTTCCTTCTATCCTTTCCATGATGGCTACCTACCTCATTGTTCCTTCTATCCGTTCCATGATGGCTACCTACCTAATTGTTCCTTCTATCCGTTCCATGATGGCTACCTACCTCACTTTTCCTTCTATCCGTTCCATGATTGCTACCCACCTTACTGTTCCTTCTATCCTTTCCATGATGGCTACCTACCTCATTGTTCCTTCTATCCGTTCCATGATGGCTACCCACCTCATTGTTCCTTCTATCCGTTCCATGATGGCTACCTACCTTACTGTTCCTTCTATCCTTTCCATGATGGCTACCTACCTAATTGTTCCTTCTATCCGTTCCATGATGGCTACCTACCTCACTGTTCCTTCTATCCGTTCCATGATGGCTACCCACATTACTGTTCCTTCTATCTGTTCCATAATGGCTACCCACCTCATTGTTCCTTCTATCCGTTCCATGATGGCTACCTACCTTACTGTTCCTTCTATCCGTTCCATGATGGCTACCCACCTTACTGTTCCTTCTATCCGTTCCATGATGGCTACCTACCTTACTGTTTCTTCTATCCGTTCCATGATTGCTACCCACATTACTGTTCCTTCTATCCTTTCCATGATGGCTACCTACCTTACTGTTCCTTCTATCCGTTCCATGATGGCTACCCACCTTACTGTTCCTTCTATCCGTTCCATGATGGCTACCCACCTTACTGTTCCTTCTATCCTTTCCATGATGGCTACCTACCTTACTGTTCCTTCTATCTGTTCCATAATGGCTACCCACCTCATTGTTCCTTCTATCCGTTCCATGATGGCTACCTACCTTACTGTTCCTTCTATCCGTTCCATGATGGCTACCTACCTCATTGTTCCTTCTATCCTTTCCATGATGGCTACCCACCTCACTGTTCCTTCTATCCGTTCCATGATTGCTACCCACCTCACTGTTCCTTCTATCCTTTCCATGATGGCTACCCACCTCATTGTTCCTTCTATCCTTTCCATGATGGCTACCCACCTCACTGTTCCTTCTATCCGTTCCATGATGGCTACCCACCTTACTGTTCCTTCTATCCTTTCCATGATGGCTACCTACCTCATTGTTCCTTCTATCCTTTCCATGATGGCTACCCACCTTACTGTTCCTTCTATCCTTTCCATGATGGCTACCCACCTCACTGTTCCTTCTATCCGTTCCATGATGGCTATCCACCTTACTGTTCCTTCTATCCTTTCCATGATGGCTACCTACCTCATTGTTCCTTCTATCCTTTCCATGATGGCTACCCACCTTACTGTTCCTTCTATCCTTTCCATGATGGCTACCCACCTTACTGTTCCTTCTATCCGTTCCATGATGGCTACCCACCTTACTGTTCCTTCTATCCTTTCCATGATGGCTACCTACCTCATTGTTCCTTCTATCCTTTCCATGATGGCTACCCGCCTCATTGTTCCTTCTATCCGTTCCATGATGGCTACCCACCTTACTGTTCCTTCTATCCGTTCCATAATGGCTACCCACCTCACTGTTCCTTCTATCCGTTCCATGATGGCTACCCACCTTACTGTTCCTTCTATCCTTTCCATGATGGCTACCTACCTCACTGTTCCTTCTATCCTTTCCATGATGGCTACCCGCCTTACTGTTCCTTCTATCCGTTCCATGATGGCTACCCACCTTACTGTTCCTTCTATCCGTTCCATGATGGCTACCCACCTTACTGTTCCTTCTATCCTTTCCATGATGGCTACCTACCTCATTGTTCCTTCTATCCTTTCCATGATGGCTACCCGCCTCATTGTTCCTTCTATCCGTTCCATGATGGCTACCCACCTTACTGTTCCTTCTATCCTTTCCATGATGGCTACCTACCTCACTGTTCCTTCTATCCTTTCCATGATGGCTACCCGCCTTACTGTTTCTTCTATCCGTTCCATGATGGCTACCCACCTTACTGTTCCTTCTATCCGTTCCATAATGGCTACCCACCTTACTGTTCCTTCTATCCTTTCCATAATGGCTACCCACCTCACTGTTCCTTCTATCCGTTCCATGATGGCTACCCACCTTACTGTTCCTTCTATCCTTTCTATGGTGACTACCCACCTACTTGTTCCTTCTATCCTTTCCATGATGGCTACCCCCCTAATTGTTCCTTCTATCTGTTCCATAATGGCTACCCACCTCACTGTTCCTTCTATCTGTTCCATGATGGCTACCTACCTCACTGTTCCTTCTATCTGTTCCATAATGGCTACCCACCTTACTGTTCCTTCTATCTGTTCCATAATGGCTACCCACCTTACTGTTCCTTCTATCTGTTCCATAATGGCTACCCACCTCACTGTTCCTTCTATCCGTTCCATAATGGCTACCCACTTCACTGTTCCTTCTATCTGTTCCATGATGGCTACCCACCTCATTTTTCCTTCAATCCCTTCCGTGACGATTACGCACCTACTTGTTCCTTCTATCCTTTCCATGATGGCTACCTACCTAATTGTTCCTTCTATCCTTTCCATAATATCTACCTACCTAATTGTCCCTTCTATCTGTGTGTTGGCTTGTTCGACCCTTTTCCAAATCTCCTCCATCAATTTTGCCCCATATGATCCTCCCTGACTACTCCAACCACCACCCATCTTTACCACCCCATCTTCTGCTGGGTTCCTCCTTAATGGCTTCCCTCACTAATCTATTCCGCATCCCCTTCAATCCCACCAACTTTTCAACTAAATTCCCTCTGATTTGTATTCCTCCTGCTGCCTTCCCCCGACCTTCCCTCCAAATCCCCGCACTGGTTGTGCCTTCTCCTCCCGCTCAGCTGGCTGTTTCAGGCCTCATCGGCTGCATCTCATGGAAGAAGCCCTTCACACTGATGGTGAGTATGCGAGGTGGGGAGACGTTGGACATTGTGTAGATGAGTATTAGAGGGTCTCATGTCGATGGTCAGTAGGGGGTATTACAGGCCGTAGAGCTCAGTAGGGGGTATTACAGGCCGTAGAGCTCAGTAGGGGGTATTACAGGCTGTAGAGCTCAGTAGGGGGTATTACAGGCCGTAGAGCTCAGTAGGGGGTATTACAGGCTGTAGAGCTCAGTAGGGGGTATTACAGGCTGTAGAGCTCAGTAGGGGGTATTACAGGCTGTAGAGCTCAGTAGGGGGTATTACAGGCCGTAGAGCTCAGTAGGGGGTATTACAGGCCGTAGAGCTCAGTAGGGGGTATTACAGGCTGTAGAGCTCAGTAGGGGGTATTACAGGCTGTAGAGCTCAGTAGGGGGTATTACAGGCCGTAGAGCTCAGTAGGGGGTATTACAGGCCGTAAAGCTCAGTAGGGGGTATTACAGGCCGTAGAGCTCAGTAGGGGGTATTACAGGCCGTAGAGCTCAGTAGGGGGTATTACAGGCCGTAGAGCTCAGTAGGGGGTATTACAGGCTGTAGAGCTCAGTAGGGGGTATTACAGGTCGTAGAGTTCAGTAGGGGGTATTACAGGCTGTAGAGCTCAGTAGGGGGTATTACAGGCCGTAGAGCTCAGTAGGGGGTATTACAGGCCGTAGAGCTCAGTAGGGGGTATTACAGGCCGTAGAGCTCAGTAGGGGGTATTACAGGCTGTAGAGCTCAGTAGGGGGTATTACAGGCCGTAGAGCTCAGTAGGGGGTATTACAGGCCGTAGTGCTCAGTAGGGGGTATTACAGCAGGTGGAAGAAGTAGAATTTCCATGGTGAGGAGCCTCAGCTATGATGTCACTCAATGATGGGAAAGTCCCTGCCGATGAATTCTGTACATTGGGGGATATTCTGTGAAGGTTATGGAGGGGAACTGGTGGCTTTTTTGCAGATATAAGTTATATTTTTCCTCCTAATACCATGACCATGCTGGGCTATGTTAGGGCAATATATTTGGGAGGTTCCAGATGGTGAAAAGGTGCCGCTAGTTTGAACCATTCTTCGACCACTTCTCCAATCTCCGTCCTGAAATTGGAGGACGATCGCATTGTCCTGTGTGAGGAGGAGATCGCTCAGACTCATAGCACATAATGAGGGCTGACTGTAAGATGGGGCTTAGAGTTCGATTCCCTGAGTGGACTCCTTGTGGCTCTAGACGTCACCTCACCTCTGGGGCCCCGAGCCGGGGTGCCTGTACTGGCTGGTTGGAAGCATCACAAATGGGTGAAGGCATCTCCCTGGTGTCCCCAGACAAGACAACTCACATGTTACCATCATAGTGACCAGAGCCTGGTGCCTGCACAGGGTGTTGGCATCACATAAGGCCATCAATTGCCCTTATAGATTGGGGGTGACAGTAATTTTATCACTGTATGATTGGCCAATAAAGTAGAATGGGTGGTGGGGGGTTGGTGAAGGAAGGAGGTTGAGGCAGATTTTTTTTTTTTTTTATAGATGGCCTAAACCAGTCGTCTCCAAACTGCAGCCCAAGGCCGGATGTGGCCCTTTCCTTGCTTTTATCCAGCCCTTGGGGCACAATTCCTCCTACTGACACCAACAGTTGGGCACGTGTCCCCCTTTTAATACCAACAATTGGATATATGTCCTTCCAATGACACCAATGAAGGGGCACAATTCCTCCCAACGACACTGACAATTGGGCACAATTCTTCCCACTGACACCAATGATGGGACACTATTCCTCCCACTGACACCAATGATAGGACACTATTCCTCCCACTGACACCAATGATGGGACACTATTCCTCCCACTGACACCAATGATGGGGCACTATTCCTCCTACTGACACCAATGATGAGACACTATTCCTCCTACTGACACCAATGATGAGACACTATTCCTCCTACTGACACCAATGATGGGACACTATTCCTCCCACTGACACCAATGATGAGACACTATTCCTCCTACTGACACCAATGATGAGACACTATTCCTCCTACTGACACCAATGATGGGACACTATTCCTACCACTGATACCAATGATGGGACACTATTCCTCCCACTGACACCAATGATGGGACACTATTCCTCCCACTGACACCAATGATGGGACACTATTCCTACCACTGACACCAATGATGAGACACTATTCCTCCTACTGACACCAATGATGAGACATTGTTTACTCCCACTGATGCCAGGGCATTTTCTACTCCCACTGGCCTCAGTCCAGCCCCCACAGAGTCTGAAGGACGGTATACTTGCCCTTTGTTTAGAGAGTTTGGAGACACCTAATCTAAACCTCCCATAAGATTTTCTATCATTTAATTGTACCATAAGAAGTGGACTGAGCTGCAGAAGTCGGAGGAAGGTGGAATTATGAGTACAGACAATGGCCCCATCTTTATATTTGGAAGAACTTGTACAGAGGTTAGAATGCCCGCATACTCCACCATTTGCTCAGATCTAATTGAGGGGTTTTCAGGCTCTTTAAAAAATTGTGTCCCTTTATAACATTAAAGAACATGGCTGGAGTATCTATACACGGGAAGGATGAGAGGGTGTGCTGGGGGGTGTAGTTCAGCAGCAGGAGAGTTTGGGGTTCAGTTCCAGGTATGTCTCATGATTCTGGGTGCGTCAAGCTGTCCTCAGTACTGATGTATGTGTTGCAGGTCACCGTGTTCACCTTGCTGAGCGCCCTGAGTGTCATGCTTAGCCTTGCAGGGTCAATCCTGTCCTGCCAGAACGGGCAGCTGGTGAAATCCTTCAACTCCTGTAAGAAGGTGAGTTTGCACCAATGTGGTGGTGGTGCCCAGGGCACCCCCAGACACTCATCTGACCCTGATCTGTCTCCCATCTATAGGAGAACAACTGGTGCATCTGCTGCCATCCTGCTGTCCAGCCGGAGGCGCCATCTGACTGTGGGGAACTGGAGAAACTCACCCTGTACCCCAATCACCAATGTGACAGCATCCGCACCGCACTGAAGGTGACTTACTGTCTTTCTGGCATGTTAGTGTACCTGGTGGGAGAAGTGGGGCAAATAGAATTAAAGGTGGAAGGTAAATGCAGGTAAGTGGTAGGGGATGGGGGAGGAAAGAGGTAGGTGGTGGAGGATCAGGGGAGGATGGAGGTAGGTGGTGGATGATGGGGAAAAGGTGAAAGTAGGTGGTGTGCGATGAGGAGAGGATGAAGGTAGGTGGTGGATGATGGGGAGAGGATGGAAGTAAATAGTGTGGGATGAGAAGAGGATGGAGGTAGATGGTGGATAATGGAGAGAGGGTGGAGGTAGGTGGTGGGTATGATAGAAGATAGAGATAGATGGTGTGGGATAGAGAGAGGATGGAGGAAGATTGGGAGAGGATAGAGGTAGGTGGGGAATGGGAAGAAGTTTGAGGAAGGTGGTGGAGATATTTGATTGGGAAAAGAGGTAGGTGATGGAGAAGGGATGGGGAATGGTTAGAAGATGGAAGTAGGTGGTGAGAATAAGGGAGGATGGAGATAGATGGTAAGAGATGGGGATGGAAGTCGGTGATGGGGAAAGGAGGTAGGTGATGGGGAAAGGATGGGAGTGGGCAATGGGAAGAAGATGGAGGTAGGTGATGAGAATAAGAGGGGATGGAGATAGATGGTATTGGGAGATTAGGAGAGGATGGAGTTAGTTTATGGGGAAAGGAGATAGGGTGGGGAATGGGAAGAAGATGGAGTAAGGTGGTGAAGAAAGGACGAAAAGAAGATAGAGGTAGGAGGTGTGGATAGGAGAGGATGAAGATAGGTGGTAAGAGATGTTGAGAGTGTGGAAGTAGATGATGGGGAAAGGAGGTAGGTGATGGAGAAGGGATGGGGAATGGGAAGAAAATGGAGGTAGGTAGTGGGGATAGGAGATAGGTGGTAAGAGATGGGGAGGGTCTGGAAGTAGGTGATGGAGAAAGAATGGGGATGGGGAATGAGAAAAAGATGGAGGTAGGTGGTGGGGATAGGGGAGGATGGAGATAGGTGGTAAGAGATAGAGAGGGGATGGAAGTCGGTGATGGGGAAAGGATGGGGGTGGGCAATGGGAAGAAGATGGAGGTAGGTGGTGAGAATAAGAGGGGATGGAGATAGATGGTAAGAGATAGATAGGGGATGGAAGTCGGTGATGGGGAAAGGATGGGGAATGGTTAGAAGATGGAAGTAGGTGGTGGGGATAGGGGAGGATGGAGATAGGTGGTAAGAGATAGAGAGGGGATGGAAGTCGGTGATGGGGAAAGGATGGGGGTGGGCAATGGGAAGAAGATGGAGGTAGGTGGGGAGAATAAGGGAGGATGGAGATAGGTGGTATTGGGAGATTAGGAGAGGATGGAGGTAGTTTATGGGGAAAGGAGGTAGGGTGAGGAATGGGAAGAAGATGGAGGAAGGTGGTGAAGAAAGGACGAAAAGAAGATAGAGGTAGGAGGTGTGGATAGGAGAGGATGAAGATAGGTGGTAAGAGATGCTGAGAGTGTGGAAGTAGGTGATGGAGAAAGAATGGGGGTGGGGAATGGGAAGAAAATGGAGGTAGGTAGTTGGGATAGGACATAGATGGTAAGAGATGGGGAGGGACTGGAAGTAGGTGATGGAGAAAGAATGGGGATGGGGAATGAGAAAAAGATGGAGGTAGGTGGTGGGGATAGGAAAGGATGAAGATAGGTGGTAAGAGATGTGGAGAGGATGGAAGTAGGTGATTGGGAAAGGAGGTAGGTGATGGAGAAGGGATGGGGAATGGGAAGAAGATGGAGGTAGGTAGTGGAGATAGGTGGTACGAGTTGGGGAGGGGCTGGAAGTAGGTGATGAGGAAAGGAAGAAGGTGATGGAGAAAAAATGGGGATGGGGAATGGGAAGAAGATGGAGGTAGGTGGTGGGGATAGGGGAGGATGGAGATAGATGTATTGGGAGAGAATGGAGGTAGGTTATGGAGAAAGGAGGCAGGTGGGGAATAGGAAAAGGATGGAGGTAGGTGGTGGAGAAAGGATGAAAAGAAGATGGAGGTAGGTGGTGGGGATAGGGGAGGATGGAGATAGGTGGTAGGAGATTGGAAGAGGATGGAAGTAGGTGGTATTTGAAGAGGATGGAAGTAGGTGGTGGGGATAGGGGAGGATGCATGTAGGGGGTATTGTGAGAGGAGGTAGGTAGGTGGTGGGGATAGAGGAGGATGGAGATAGGTGGTAAGAGATGGGGAGAGGATGGAAGTAGGTGGTATTGGAAGAGGATGGAAGTAGGTGGTGGGGATAGGGGAGGATAGGTGGTAGGTGGTAAGAGATGGGGAGAGGATGGAGGTAGGTGGTAAGAGATGGGGAGAGGATGGAAGTAGGTGGTGGGGATAGAGGAGGATGCAGGTAGGGGGTATTGTGAGAGGAGGTAGGTAGGTGGGTGGTGGGAGATCATTTTCTCCTGTCTAGCTGTACATATTGAAGGTGGAGAGAAGAGAACAGAGAATTGAGATGGGGGGGCAGTCAGATGCTTCTGAAAGGGACAGTCATGGTGATTCCCGTTTCAATGGGTTTGTGTTATTCTGGGGTCTCCTTGGTGGGTCGGCTCCCTCGCAGAACTGTCAGTTCTCCTTGGTGGGTTGGCTCCCTCAGAGAACTGTCAGTTCTCCTTGGTGGGTTGGCTCCCTCAGAGAACTGTCAGTTCTCCTTGGTGGGTCGGCTCCCTCACAGAACTGTCAGTTCTCCTTGGTGGGTCGGCTCCCTCAGAGAACTGTCAGTTCTCCTTGGTGGGTTGGCTCCCTCAGAGAACTGTCAGTTCTCCTTGGTGGGTCGGCTCCCTCAGAGAACTGTCAGTTCTCCTTGGTGGGTTGGCTCCCTCAGAGAACTGTCAGTTCTGATGTCATACAGTGCCAATCAGAGAGTCCACAGATGGCAGAAATATGAGGGTTTTATTGATCTCTCCTCTGTATTCTCATCCAATTTCTATATTTTCCTCCATATTTTGGACCCCCCCATGGCGTTGCGTGCCCCCCGGGTCTCAGCCTCTTGCTCTCGGTAAGTTGCCCATGGCTGAATGTTCCTCTGACTTACCTCTCTGTGTTTGTAGGATCTCTTGTTTAGTGTTTGTGGCCTCACCATCTTCTCCACCATCATCTGCACCCTCTCCGCTGTCATCTGCTGCGTTCAGATTTTCTCATTGGATGTCATCCATGTTGTAAGTCCCGTACCATTGGCGCACACATCCGACTCCCATCATGGTGACTTTTCTCCAGTCCACCCACACAAATAACAGTGTCTCTCTCTCGCAGCTGGCGCCCCACCGCTCCACCTCCATCCACTTGGAGTGTTTCTCCCCCCAAGACACCATCCTGCAGAGCATGATTGAATGCGAGGAGTTCATTCCTCCAGTGCCGCCTCCACCATATTACCCTCCAGAATACACATGCAGCTCCGAGACTGACGCACAGAGGTAAGTGACCCCCGCTGGTTACTAGATCAGTGGACCCTCATGGTTGTCTGTGTAGGCCAAGTAGTGTCAGAATCCTCAATCCAGTACAAGGGTCTCCAAACTTTCCAAACGAAGGGCTAGATTACTGTCCTTCAGACTTTAGGGGGGCCGGATTGTGGTCAGTGGGGGTAGAAAATGTCCTTGGCCCAGCATCTGTGATAGCAAAAAATGCCTCAGGCATAGTGTTCAGTTACATAGTGCCTGTGGTCAACAGGATGAGGAATAGTGCCCCATCATTGGTGTCTGTGGGAGGAATAGTGCCCCATTATTGGTGTCTGTGGGAGGAATAGTGCCCCATCATTGGTGTCAGCGGGAGGAATAGTGCCCCATCATTGGTATCAGTGGAAGGAATAGTGCCCCATCATTGGTGTCTGTGGGAGGAATAGTGCCCCATCATTGGTGTCAGCGGGAGGAATAGTGCCCCATCATTGGTATCAGTGGAAGGAATAGTGCCCCATCATTGGTATCAGTGGAAAGAATAGTGCCCCATCATTGGTGTCAGTGGAAGGAATAGTGCCCCATCATTGGTATCAGTGGGAGGAATAGTGCCCCATCATTGGTGTCAGTGGGAGGAATAGTGTCCCATCATTGGTGTCAGTGGGAGGAATAGTGCCCCATCATTGGTGTCAGTAGGAGGAATAGTGCCCCATCATTGGTGTCAGTGGGAGGAATAGTGCCCCATCATTGGTGTCAGTGGAAGGAATAGTGTCCCATCATTGGTGTCAGTGGGAGGAATAGTGTCCCATCATTGGTGTCAGTGGGAGGAATAGTGTCCCATCATTGGTGTTAGTGGGAGGAATAGTGTCCCATCATTGGTGTCAGTCGGAGGAATAGTGCCCCATCATTGGTGTCGGTGGGAGGAATAGTGTCCCATCATTGGTGTCAGTTGGAGGAATAGTGCCCCATCATTGGTGTCGGTGGGAGGAATAGTGTCCCATCATTGGTGTCAGTGGGAGGAATAGTGCCCCATCATTGGTGTCAGTGGGAGGAATAGTGCCCCATCATTGGTGTCGGTGGGAGGAATAGTGTCCCATCATTGGTGTCAGTCAGAGGAATAGTGTCCCATCATTGGTGTCAGTCAGAGGAATAGTGCCCCATCATTGGTGTCGATGGGAGGAATAGTGCCCCATCATTGGTGTCAGTCGGAGGAATAGTGTACCGTCATTGGTGTCAGTGGGAGGAATAGTGTCCCATCATTGGTGTCAGTGGGAGGAATGGTGCCCCATCATTGGTGCCAGTGGGAGGAATAGTGCCCCATCATTGGTGTCAGTGGGGGGAATAGTGTCCCATCATTGGTATCAGTGGGAGGAATAGTGTCCTATCATTGGTGCCAGTGGGAGGAATAGTGTCCCATCATTGGTGTCAGTGGGATGACTAGTGCCCCATCATTGGTATCAGTGGGAGGAATAGTGTCCCATCATTGGTGTCAGTCAGAGGAATAGTGCCCCATCATTGGTGTCGATGGGAGGAATAGTGCCCCATCATTGGTGTCAGTCGGAGGAATAGTGTACCGTCATTGGTGTCAGTGGGAGGAATAGTGTCCCATCATTGGTGTCAGTGGGAGGAATGGTGCCCCATCATTGGTGCCAGTGGGAGGAATAGTGCCCCATCATTGGTGTCAGTGGGGGGAATAGTGTCCCATCATTGGTATCAGTGGGAGGAATAGTGTCCTATCATTGGTGCCAGTGGGAGGAATAGTGTCCCATCATTTGTGTCAGTGGGATGACTAGTGCCCCATCATTGGTATCAGTGGGAGGAATAGTGTCCCATCATTGGTGTCAGTGGAGGAATAGTTTCCCATCATTGGTGTCAGCCCCACTGTTGGTGTTAGTGTTAGGAATAGTGCCTCAGATCAGTGGGAGAAATAGTCCCCTAAGGGCCCAATAAAAGGAAAGGGCCACATTTGACCTTTGGGCTGGAGTTTGGAGACCATTGGTCTAGTATACGAGGACCTCCGGTGTCTTTACTGTTATTTTGTAGAGCGTCCATTTCTAATCCACCTTTCCTAGAATTGATGAAAGAAGCCTGGACACGTCTGACATGAAATATGGGTGAATGTTGGCGTGTTGGGTCACCGATTGAATTATTTCATCTCTTTAGAAACCCAGTATTGAGATTTTACCACCAGAGCCCTGACCCCGGTGAAGTCTTGCTTCTGTTGCTGTAATGAACATGAATTGCTCACTCAGGGTTGTAATTAGTGCAGCGGGTGGGTTGGAGATCTCATTGCTGGAGCCACCAATTGGTGATTTAGCTCACCGGCATCCACCAATAATCAAGTTATTTGTTTTGGAATGAGTAATACTTTCATTCAGACAGCTGTGGAAGTCTCTGGAAGATTGCACCAACTGCCCTTCTCTATGTCTTTCCAGCATCACGTACAATGGCTCGATGGACAGCCCCATCCCTCTCTACCCCACAGACTTCCCACCCTCCTATGAGAGTGTTATGGGGCTTCGGGAGGATAGCCAGGTAAGAACTCAGCACTCACCTACTGATCCGCAAGGCCTTCAGTTTGGTGACATTGTCTGGACCCTTTCATTTTTTTCAGGCCACTTTGTATGATGTCCAGGCCCACCAAAATTCCAGCCACAGTCCATGTGACCGAAGGGACTCCACTGGACACAGCGGGAATGGTAAGAGGGCAGACTAGATTACACAGTAATGGTGGGATGGTGGAGATAGTAGACTAGGTTGTTGGGATGGTGGAGATAGTAGACTAGGTTGTTGGAATGGTGGAGATAGTAGACTAGGTTTGTTGGAATGATGGAGATAGTAGACTAGGTTTGTTGGGATGGTGGAGATAGGTGACTAGGTTTAGTGGTATTGTTGGGATGGTGGAGATAGTAGACTAGGTTTGGTGGGATGGTGGAGATAGTAGACTAGGTTTGTTGGGACGGTGAAGATAGTAGACTAGGTTTGGTGGGATGGTGGAGATAGTAGACTAGGTTTGTTGGCATGGTGGAGATAGTAGACTAGATTTGGTGGGATGGTGGAGATAGTAGACTAGGTTTGGTGGGATGGTGGAGATAGTAGACTAGGTTTGGTGGGATGGTGGAGATAGTAGACTAGGTTTGTTGGGATGGTGGAGATAGTAAACTAGGTTTGGTGGGATGGTGGAGATAGTAGACTAGGTTTGTTGGGATGGTGGAGATAGTAGACTAGGTTTAGTGGTATTATTGGGATGGTGGAGATAGGTGACTAGGTTTAGAAGTAAGGATAGGATGGTGGAGATAGTGGACTGGGTTTAGTGGTAATAGTGGGAGGGTGAAGACAATAGACTACAGTAGATTTAGTGGTAATGGTAGGATGGTGAAGACAATAGACTATGTTTAGTGAGGATGATGAGATGGTGAAGACAATAGTCTAGGTTTAGTGGTAATGGTGAGATGGTGGAGATAGTAGACTAGGTTTAGTGGGAATAGTGTAGCTGATAGACTAGATTTAGCAGTAATGGTGGGATGGTGGAGATAGTAGACTGGGTTTAATGGTAACGGTGGGATGGTGGAGATAGTAGACTGGGTTTAATTGTGATGGTGGAGATAGTAGACTAGGTTTAGTGGTAATGGTGAGATGGTGGAGATAGTAGACTAGGTTTAGTGGTAATGGTGGGATGGTGGAGATAGTAGACTAGGTTTAGTGGTGATGATGAGATGGTGGGGATAGTAGACTAGGTTTAGTGGTAATGGTGGAGATAGTAGACTAGGTTTAGTGGTAATGGTGGAGATAGTAGACTAGGTTTAGTGGTAATGGTGGGATGGTGGAGATAGTAGACTAGGTTTAGTGGTGATGATGAGATGGTGGAGATAGTAGACTAGGTTTAGTGGTAATGGTGGAGATAGTAGACTAGGTTTAGTGGTAATGGTGGGATGGCGGAGATAGAAGACTAGGTTTAGCAGTAATGGTGGGATGGTGGGGATAGTAGACTAGGTTTAGCAGTAATGGTGGGATGGTGGAGATAGACTAGGTTTAGTGGTAATTGTGGGATGGTGGAGATAGAAGACTAGGTATAGCAGTAATGGTGGGATGGTGGAGATAGAAGACTAGGTATAGCAGTAATGGTGGGATGGTGGAGATAGAAGACTAGGTTTAGCAGTAATGGTGGGATGGTGGAGTTAGAAGACTAGGTTTAGCAGTAATGGTGGGATGGTGGAGATAGTAGACTAGGTTTAGTGGTAATGGTGGGATGGTGGAGATAGTAGACTAGGTTTAGTGGTAATTGTGGGATGGTGGAGATAGAAGTCTAGGTTTAGCAGTAATGGTGGGATGGTGGAGATAGAAGTCTAGGTTTAGCAGTAATGGTGGGATGGTGGAGATAGAAGACTAGGTTTAGCAGTAATGGTGGGATGGTAAGATAGTAGAATGGGCTTAAGCCTAGTACACACAGGGCAAATGTGGGCTGGCATTAGCAGGTTCAATAGAAACCAGCTGACATTTGGCCTGTGTTTATGGCAGCCATTCGGCCAGCTTCTGTTGAAAGGCTCATGACCGAAAACTGTCTGCCGACCGTCTCCTTTTTGGCCAACGGCTGAGGGCACTGACCAGTGTGTTCTGGTGGTGGTGTGGGGGGGTTGTCCCCCCCCCCCCCCCCCCCCGTCAGAACACATAGCTCATCAGGGGAGATCAGGCTCCGACCTGAGCTTATAGTATTTTTCGTTCAACATGCTCGGTTTAGTGAAAAAAAACTAGTAGTGTGTACTAGGCTTTAGTGGTAATGGTGGGATGGTGGAGATAGTAGATTAGGTTTAGTGGAGATGATGAGATAGTCGAGAAAGTAGACTAGGTTTAGTGGTTGGAGGTAGTAGACTAGGTTTAATGGTAATAGTGGGATGGTGGAGATAGTTGTTTAGATGGTGGAGATAGCAGACTAGGTTTAGTGGTGATGGTGAAGATAGTAGACTAGGTTTAGTGGTGATGATGAGATGGTGGAGATAGTAGACTAGGTTTAGAAGTAATGGTGAGATGCTGGAGATAGTAGACTAGGTTTAGAAGTGATGGTGAAGATAGTAGACTAGGTTTAGAGGTAATGGTGAGATGTTGGAGATAGTAGACTATGTTTAGTGGCGATGATGAGATGGTGGAGATAGTAGACTAGGTTTAGAAGTGATGGTGGAGATAGTAGACTAGGTTTAGTGGAGATGATGAGATAGTCGAGAAAGTAGACTAGGTTTAGTGGTTGGAGGTAGTAGACTAGGTTTAATGGTAATAGTGGGATAGTGGAGATAGTTGTTTAGATGGTGGAGATAGTAGACTAGGTTTAGAAGTGATGGTGAAGATAGTAGACTAGGTTTAGTGGTGATGATGAGATGGTGGAGATAGTAGACTAGGTTTAGAAGTAATGGTGAGATGCTGGAGATAGTAGACTAGGTTTAGAAGTGATGGTGGAGATAGTAGACTAGGTTTAGTGGTTAGAGTAGACTAGATTTAATGGTAATAGTGGGAGGGTGGGGATAGTAGACAAGGTTTAATGGTAATAGTGGGAGGGTGGGGATAGTAGACAAGGTTTAATGGTAATAGTGGGAGGGTGGGGATAGTAGACAAGGTTTAATGGTAATAGTGGGAGGGTGGGGATAGTAGACAAGGTTTAATGGTAATAGTGGGAGGGTGGGGATAGTAGACAAGGTTTAATGGTAATAGTGGGAGGGTGGGGATAGTAGACAAGGTTTAATGGTAATAGTGGGAGGGTGGGGATAGTAGACAAGGTTTAATGGTAATAGTGGGAGGGTGGGGATAGTAGACAAGGTTTAATGGTAATAGTGGGAGGGTGGGGATAGTAGACAAGGTTTAATGGTAATAGTGGGAGGGTGGGGATAGTAGACAAGGTTTAATGGTAATAGTGGGAGGGTGGGGATAGTAGACAAGGTTTAATGGTAATAGTGGGAGGGTGGGGATAGTAGACAAGGTTTAATGGTAATAGTGGGAGGGTGGGGATAGTAGACAAGGTTTAATGGTAATAGTGGGAGGGTGGGGATAGTAGACAAGGTTTAATGGTAATAGTGGGAGGGTGGGGATAGTAGACAAGGTTTAATGGTAATAGTGGGAGGGTGGGGATAGTAGACAAGGTTTAATGGTAATAGTGGGAGGGTGGGGATAGTAGACAAGGTTTAATGGTAATAGTGGGAGGGTGGGGATAGTAGACAAGGTTTAGCAGTAATGGTGAGATGATGGACTTGTTAAGTTTAGCCAGAAGGGTGGGTTTGTGAAGACGCGAGGCAGGAGTAGTGATGGTGGTTGTGGTGGTCAGCTGATGGACTCTGGGTGTATCGTCACCCAATGAAAGTGTCTGGGTTGTATAAAAATGTAGAAACATGTCTAATGAGATCCAGTCCTGGTGTTCCCGGTACTCTGTGCCCCTCCTCTGTTGGGTGATGGTGATGCTTTTCTTTTTTTTTGCAGAGGACAGCAGCCCTTCGGAAGATTCCGTCTTGCTGGAAGTCCAGGGTTCGGTGCGGTCTGTGGATTACATCTTATATCGCTCCATTCAGCGTAGTCGGGCTGACTACTGTCTGAGCGTGGACTGCGGTCAGTGTGGACATCACCATCAGGGCCCAACCCTCAGCCTGCAGGGCCCATTTGAGGAGGCATCCGTTCCCCAGATTAAAGGAGGGCGCTCTTTCTCCTGTTCCACCCCCAGCTCGTGCCAGGACCCTCCGCCCACTGTAGGAAGTGGCACCACGCGGAGCTGTAACCGGCTGGAAAGTATCGGGACATCGGTGGGTCCGTGTTTCCCTGAGCTTCGAGTAACGGGGAAAGTCCCTCGTGCACGGGAGCTAAGCCGAGGCTCTGGGTGTTCTCTCCACCACTCCTCTCCCTGCCAGACTCCGGACTGCCCCCACCGCCGATACAGCGAGAACACGCGGCCCAAAGCACTGTGCACCAATCAGGTGCCTCGATTTGTAGTCCGTTCACACAGCGACCCGGGAATCTCCTCCATGTTCCAGACAGGTGAGTGACAACATTGTAGTCTCTATCCTTTTACATTGCTGCCAGGAATCTCTGCATTCCGGGGAAGGACCAACCGCCCTTCCCTGATGATGTCACAGCGTAATTCCACATTCCGGGAGATGGACCAACCACCCCTCCCTGATGATGTCACAGCGTAATTCTACATTCCGGGAGATGGACCAACCACCCCTCCCTGATGATGTCACAGCGTAATTCTACATTCCGGGAGATGGACCAACCACCCCTCCCTGATGATGTCACAGCGTAATTCTACATTCCAGGAGATGGACCAACCACCCCTCCCTGATGATGTCACAGAATAATTCCACATTCCCAGGAGATGGACCAACCACCCCTCACTGATAATGTCACAGTGTAATTTCGCATTCCGGGAGATGGACCAACCGCTCCTCACTGATGATGTCACAGTGTAATTCTGCATTCCGGGAGATGGACCAACCGCTCCTCACTGATGATGTCACAGTGTAATTCTGCATTCCGGAGGGAGGACCCACCGCCCCTCGCTGATTATGTCACAACATGATTCCGCATTCCGGGAGATGGACCAAGCTCCCCTCCCTGATAATGTCACAGCATAATTCCGCATTCCTGGAAGATGGACCAAGCTCCCCTCACTGATAATGTCACAGCGTAATTCTGCATTCCGGGAGATGGACCAACCGCCCTTCCCTGATAATGTCACAGTGTAATTCTGCATTCCGGGAGATGGACCAAGCTCCCCTCACTGATAATGTCACAACGTAATTATGCATTCCGGGAGATGGACCAACCACCCCTCACTATTGATGTCACAGTGTAATTCTGCATTCCGGAGGGAGGACCAACCACCCCTCACTGATAATGTCACATTCCGCATTCCGGAGGGAGGACCCACCGCCCCTCATTGATAATGTCACAGTGTAATTCCGCATTCCGGGAGATGGACCAACCACCCCTCACTGATAATGTCACAGCATAATTCTGCATTCCAAAGGGAGGACCAACCACCCCTCACTATTGATGTCACAGTGTAATTCTGCATTCTGGGGGAGGGACCAACCACCCCTCGCTGATGATGTCATAATATAATTCCTCATTCTGGAGGAGGGACCAACCGCCTCTGATGATGTCACAGTGTAATTCCGCATTCCGGAGGGAGGACCAACTTCCCCTCACTGATGACGTCACAGCATAATTCCGCATTCCGGGAGATGGACCAACTGCCCCTCGCTGATGATGTCATAATATCATTCCACATTCCGGAGGGAGGACCAACCGCCCCTTGTTGATGATGTCACAGTGCAATTCCGCATTCCAGGGGAAAGGACCAACCGCCCCTCACTCATGATGTCACAGTTTAATTCCGCATTCCAGGGTAAGGCCCAACCATCCCTTACTGATGATGTCACATTGTAACTCCGCATTCCAGGAGATGGACCAACCACCCCTCACTGAAGATGTCAGCGTATTTCCGCATTCCGGGAGATGGACCAACCGCTCCTCACTGATGATGTCAGCGTATTTCCGCATTCCGGGAGATGGACCAACCGCTCCTCACTGATGATGTCAGCGTATTTCGGCATTCCGGGAGATGGACCAACCACCCCTCACTGATGATGTCACAGTGTAATTCTGCATTCCCGGAGATGGACCACTGATGATGTCATAGTGTTATATTCTTAGTGGTTTGTTGGTGGCATTGTCTCAGTGTCCAATCTTTCTTCTTCTGTATTGCAGATTTCGGGGATGTAGATTATATGAAGGTTCTAGAGGAGGACAACCTCTCCCTCTCCTCTGTAGATGCAGCAGGTAAGGAGGAGGAGCTTTATCTGTGATGGCCAATAGCAGTTTCTGGTTGGAATGTCTTGTAGACACTGTCCAGTTGTGCTAGATTCTGGTTTGTGACTCTCCTGTCTCTCTCCTCAGCTCTGTGCGCCGAGGCCGGACCCCGCAGACCCCACCGGTCAACCTCCCCCTTACTTCTGCGTACGGGTTCAGCTGGAAAGAATCGCTTCCTGGTGACAAACCGGACGGTCCAGCGGCTTTCGAGAAGTGGCGCTTTGTCCCTCGGAGATCTGAAGGGAGGGAGGAACCCCCGGATGCTCATGGCCCGATTCCTGAATCGATCCCGGAGGAGCCTAAAAGAGGGCGGAGACAACACAAAGCAGGTGAGCGGGGGTGGGACAATGTCCTTGTAGGGTGGTGTCCTGCCCAACCATGGAAGGTCTTTTGTAAGATCATTGGACCAATATGGGTTAATTGTACAGGAACATGGAGCCCACCGGAGTCCTTCTTTAGGGTAATTTCTGGCTATGATCATGTAAATGGTGGGCGGGGTTAGGTGAAACCATTTCTGCCATTTTTGGGGGTTGACCGCTCTTGTTTGTCCTTTTTTTCAGCCTCTGAAGAGTCCACTCCCCCTAGACCCTGAGAGACGGCCCACCAGGACGCCCATGCAGAGTTGCGGAGACCTTAGCTCCACCTCATCTCTCCGGCGCCTCCTGTCCGGCGGTCGGCGAGGGAACCGGCGTCCGCGCAGCCTGAACGAAACGCCAAAAGAGAGTGCGGTGTGAGGAGAGACGAAGGGACCACCCGGAGCCCGGCACAGCCAGAGGGGACGCAACAATAAGTGACCTTACAGTCCCTGACACCGCCCCGCGTCAGCCAAGTCTCCGCCTCCAACGCTCAGTTTCTGCTACAGAAGGGCTAGCTCTCAGCCGCGGCGGGACGCTTCACCGTGATGGACACCAAAACCATCCGCCGATTTCCAGCTTCTTCCTTCTGAGCCACAAACATGTTCCAGGTGCATTCACAGCTGTGATTGGTGCATCAGCCTCCAAAAAAATGCCGGGCTCCTCCCATCCGGTGCATCTTCATTCCCTTCCTGGTTGGTGTGCGGTCAGTGCATGCGATTGCATCTCATAGAAGCCTGCGGGACCCACGCCCAGCACATCCCAAATGCATGTCGATGCCCTTGTGGTGCATTGTGGGAAAACCCGCTGCATGCCGGGAGCCGGACTGCCCTTTGGTTTTATAAGCATGTGACTCCACCCCCGCGGAAAAGCCCCTTTCTAGAGGTGCATTGTGGGGTAACACTGATATATCAGTCCGCAGGGGAGTGTCTGCACAGCCCAGCCAATCACATTCCAGCTGTCGTATCTGCAACTTTTGATTGGTTATCATGGGGCACTTCCTTCCAGTCGCTATATAAGAAGCTCCGCCCCCGAGGAAATCGATTTGTTCTTTTCATCTGACAGTTCTGTTACTGAGCGTTCCTCGGCCAATCAGATCTGTGCATGAGCAGCCGCACCCCGAACAAGCCGCCGGGTAGGAGGAAATCAGGATGAGGACAATCTTCCGGGGATTGTGGGAGGATTTCCGGGACTGGAAGATTTTGGCAACTCTTCAGACAGGACTGGGGGGTGTGGTTGAGGGCGGGGCAGATGGATTGGATGATGGCGGGAAATGAGCGCAGATTGCTGGGGAATTGGCGCTCCTCTGTGTATAAATAAAAGGTTCAAATTTAACGATTCTCTTCTGTTCACTCGATCAATTTCCAGCCTGACCAATCATTATAAAGAGATCCTGTCACCTGACCAATCATTATAAAGAAATCCTGTCCCTTGACCAATCATTATAAGGAGATCCTGTCCTCTGACCAATCATTATAAAGAGATCCTGTCACCTGACCAATCATTATAAAGAGATCCTGTCACCTGACCAATCATTATAAGGAGATCCTGTCACCTGACCTATCATTATAAAGAGATCCTGTCACCTGACCAATCATTATAAAGAGATCATGTCCCCTGACCAATCATTATAAAGAGATCCTGTCACCTGACCTATCATTATAAAGAGATCCTGTCACCTGACCAATCATTATAAAGAGATCATGTCCCCTGACCAATCATTATAAAGAGATCCTGTCCCCTGACCAATCATTATAAGGAGATCCTGTCCCCTGACCAATCATTATAAAGAGATCCTGTCACCTGACCAATCATTATAAAGAGATCCTGTCACCTGACCAATCATTATAAAGAGATCCTGTCACCTGACCAATCATTATAAAGAGATCATGTCACCTGACCAATCATTATAAGGAGATCCTGTCCTCTGACCAATCATTATAAAGAGATCCTGTCACCTGACCAATCATTATAAAGAGATCCTGTCACCTGACCAATCATTATAAAGAGATCCTGTCACCTGAGCAATCATTATAAAGAGATCCTGTCACCTGACCAATCATTATAAAGAGATCCTGTCACCTGACCTATCATTATAAAGAGATCCTGTCCCCTAACCAATCATTATAAAGAGATCCTGTCACCTGACCTATCATTATAAAGAGATCCTGTCACCTGACCTATCATTATAAAGAGATCCTGTCCCCTGACCAATCATTATAAAGAGATCCTGTCACCTGACCAATCATTATAAAGAGATCCTGTCACCTGACCTATCATTATAAAGAGATCCTGTCCCCTGACCAATCATTATAAAGAGATCCTGTCACCTGACCAATCATTATAAAGAGATCCTGTCACCTGAGCAATCATTATAAAGATATAAAGAGATCCTGTCCCCTGACCAATCATTATAAAGAGATTCTGTCCCCTGACCAATCATTATAAGGAGATCCTGTCCTCTGACCAATCATTATAAGGAGATCCTGTCCTCTGACCAATCATTATAAAGAGATCCTGTCACCTGACCTATCATTATAAAGAGATCCTGTCCCCTGACCAATCATTATAAAGAGATCCTGTCACCTGACCAATCATTATAAAGAGATCCTGTCACCTGAGCAATCATTATAAAGATATAAAGAGATCCTGTCCCCTGACCAATCATTATAAAGAGATTCTGTCCCCTGACCAATCATTATAAGGAGATCCTGTCCTCTGACCAATCATTATAAGGAGATCCTGTCCTCTGACCAATCATTATAAAGAGATCCTGTCACCTGACCAATCATTATAAAGAGATCCTGTCACCTGACCTATCATTATAAAGAGATCCTGTCACCTGACCTATCATTATAAAGAGATCCTGTCCCCTGACCAATCATTATAAAGAGATCCTGTCACCTGACCAATCATTATAAAGAGATCCTGTCACCTGACCAATCATTATAAAGAGATCCTGTCACCTGACCTATCATTATAAAGAGATCCTGTCCCCTGACCAATCATTATAAAGAGATCCTGTCACCTGACCAATCTTTATAAAGATATAAAGAGATCCTGTCCCCTGACCAATCATTATAAAGAGATTCTGTCCCCTGACCAATCATTATAAGGAGATCCTGTCCTCTGACCAATCATTATAAGGAGATCCTGTCCTCTGACCAATCATTATAAAGAGATCCTGTCACCTGACCTATCATTATAAAGAGATCCTGTCACCTGACCTATCATTATAAAGAGATCCTGTCCCCTGACCAATCATTATAAAGAGATCCTGTCCCCTGACCAATCATTATAAAGAGATCCTGTCACCTGACCAATCATTATAAAGAGATCCTGTCCCCTGACCTATCATTATAAAGAGATCCTGTCCCCTGACCAATCATTATAAAGAGATCCTGTCACCTGACCAATCATTATAAAGAGATCCTGTCCCCTGACCTATCATTATAAAGAGATCCTGTCACCTGACCAATCAATATAAAGAGATCCTGTCACCTGACCAAACATTATAAAGAGATCCTGTCACCTGACCAATCATTATAAAGAGATCCTGTCACCTGACCTATCATTATAAAGAGATCCTGTCACCTGACCAATCAATATAAAGAGATCCTGTCACCTGACCAATCATTATAAGGAGATCCTGTCACCTGACCAATCATTATAAGGAGATCCTGTTACCTGACCAATCATTATAAAGAGATCCTGTCCCCTGACCAATCATTATAAAGAGATCCTGTCACCTGACCAATCATTATAAAGAGACCCTGTCACCTGACCTATCATTATAAAGAGATCCTGTCACCTGACTAATCATTATAAAGAGATCCTGTCACCTGACCAATCAATATAAAGAGATCCTGTCCCCTGACCAATCATTATAAAGAGATCCTGTCACCTGACCAATCATTATAAAGAGACCCTGTCACCTGACCTATCATTATAAAGAGATCCTGTCACCTGACCAATCATTATAAAGAGATCCTGTCACCTGACCAATCAATATAAAGAGATCCTGTCCCCTGACCAATCATTATAAAGACATCCTGTCACCTGACCTATCATTATAAAGAGATCCTGTCACCTGACCAATCATTATAAAGAGATCCTGTCACCTGACCAATCAATATAAAGAGATCCTGTCCCCTGACCAATCATTATAAAGAGATCCTGTCATCTGACCTATCATTATAAAGAGATCCTGTCACCTGACCAATCATTATAAAGAGATCCTGTCCCCTGACCTATCATTATAAAGAGATCCTGTCCCCTGACCAATCATTATAAAGAGATCCTGTCACCTGACCAATCATTATAAAGATATAAAGAGATCCTGTCCCCTGACCAATCATTATAAAGAGATTCTGTCCCCTGACCAATCATTATAAGGAGATCCTGTCCTCTGACCAATCATTATAAGGAGATCCTGTCCTCTGACCAATCATTATAAAGAGATCCTGTCACCTGACCTATCATTATAAAGAGATCCTGTCACCTGACCTATCATTATAAAGAGATCCTGTCCCCTGACCAATCATTATAAAGAGATCCTGTCCCCTGACCAATCATTATAAAGAGATCCTGTCACCTGACCAATCATTATAAAGAGATCCTGTCCCCTGACCTATCATTATAAAGAGATCCTGTCCCCTGACCAATCATTATAAAGAGATCCTGTCCCCTGACCTATCATTATAAAGAGATCCTGTCACCTGACCAATCAATATAAAGAGATCCTGTCACCTGACCAAACATTATAAAGAGATCCTGTCACCTGACCAATCATTATAAAGAGATCCTGTCACCTGACCTATCATTATAAAGAGATCCTGTCACCTGACCAATCAATATAAAGAGATCCTGTCACCTGACCAATCATTATAAGGAGATCCTGTCACCTGACCAATCATTATAAGGAGATCCTGTTACCTGACCAATCATTATAAAGAGATCCTGTCCCCTGACCAATCATTATAAAGAGATCCTGTCACCTGACCAATCATTATAAAGAGACCCTGTCACCTGACCTATCATTATAAAGAGATCCTGTCACCTGACCAATCATTATAAAGAGATCCTGTCACCTGACCAATCAATATAAAGAGATCCTGTCCCCTGACCAATCATTATAAAGAGATCCTGTCACCTGACCAATCATTATAAAGAGACCCTGTCACCTGACCAATCATTATAAAGAGATCCTGTCACCTGACCAATCATTATAAAGAGATCCTGTCACCTGACCAATCATTATAAAGAGATCCTGTCACCTGACCAATCAATATAAAGAGATCCTGTCCCCTGACCAATCATTATAAAGACATCCTGTCACCTGACCTATCATTATAAAGAGATCCTGTCACCTGACCAATCATTATAAAGAGATCCTGTCACCTGACCAATCAATATAAAGAGATCCTGTCCCCTGACCAATCATTATAAAGAGATCCTGTCATCTGACCTATCATTATAAAGAGATCCTGTCACCTGACCAATCATTATAAAGAGATCCTGTCCCCTGACCTATCATTATAAAGAGATCCTGTCCCCTGACCAATCATTATAAAGAGATCCTGTCCCCTGACCTATCATTATAAAGAGATCCTGTCACCTGACCAATCATTATAAAGAGATCCTGTCCCCTGACCAATCATTATAAAGAGATCCTGTCACCTGACCAATCATTATAAGGAGATCCTGTCACCTGACCAATCATTATAAAGAGATCCTGTCACCTGACCAATCATTATAAGGAGATCCTGTCACCTGACCAAACATTATAAAGAGACCCTGTCACCTGACCAATCATTATAAAGAGATCCTGTCCCCTGACCAATCATTATAAAGAGATCCTGTCCCCTGACCAATCATTATAAAGAGATTCTGTCCCCTGACCAATCATTATAAGGAGATCCTGTCCTCTGACCAATCATTATAAGGAGATCCTGTCCTCTGACCAATCATTATAAAGAGATCCTGTCACCTGACCTATCATTATAAAGAGATCCTGTCACCTGACCTATCATTATAAAGAGATCCTGTCCCCTGACCAATCATTATAAAGAGATCCTGTCCCCTGACCAATCATTATAAAGAGATCCTGTCACCTGACCAATCAATATAAAGAGATCCTGTCACCTGACCAAACATTATAAAGAGACCCTGTCACCTGACCTATCATTATAAAGAGATCCTGTCACCTGACCAATCATTATAAGGAGATCCTGTCACCTGACCAATCATTATAAAGAGATCCTGTCCCCTGACCAATCATTATAAAGAGATCCTGTCCCCTGACCAATCATTATAAAGAGATCCTGTCACCTGACCAATCATTATAAAGAGATCATGTCACCTGACCAATCAATATAAAGAGATCCTGTCACCTGACCTATCATTATAAAGAGATCCTGTCACCTGACCAATCATTTCTCTGTATTGTCCTGTGTAGACCTCCCAAGCCCTGAGTTCGCTGCTGGGTGCGGCCATCATAGAAGTGATGTCAGCTGACTCAAGTGACAGTTTTATAGTATTCTTCAATCCTCCCCTGGAAGCTACATGAAAGGTTATGTAGGGAGGGGAGGGACAGAGGAGCTGGGCCAGCACGGACAGCACAGAGGCTTATGGTTCCAGTTCTGCCTTGGGGTTCTTGGTATAAATCTGGGTCAGGACACCATCTGCATTGAGTGTGCGTACCCATACCCATACATACCCATACCCATACATACCCATACATACCCATACCCATACATACCCATACCCATACATACCCATACCCATACATACCCATACCCATACATACCCATACATACCCATACCCATACATACCCATACCCATACATACCCATACCCATACATACCCATACCCATACATACCCATACCCATACATACCCATACCCATACATATTTCTTGGGTTCCCTACAGCACTCCTAGGACATGGTGGTCGGTGAATGGCTCTAAAGTGGCCCTCGTACCTTCGTCTGTGAGCTCTGAGGGCACAGACTGATATAAAGAAGTAGTTCCATCGCTTGGATCCTTTAAGGGAAAAATTCCTTCCTGATCCCCAGAACAGATCAGATCTCCCCTGATTGAATGGAATATAATTGGTGGCCTCCAGGGGTCCTCTATAATCTATTGGATATTTCCCACAAGGCCCAGCGATGGCTTCTCAGGGGTCCTCAATATATAATAAAAGACCCTTAAGGTCCAGGAATGACCACCCCCAGGGTCCTCCATATATTATCTGCCCTTCATAAGGTCATCCCCTGGAGGTCCTCTAGATATCATAAGACCCCCATGTAGTCCAACAACATCTGGCCTATGGGGGTCATCCATTCATCATAAGAGACCCCCATAAGGTCAGCAACGGCTGGCCTGAGTCATATATATTCCTAAAGAGACCCTCTATGAAGTCCGCTGATGACCACCACCAGGGGGTCCCAGGAGTTCTCTATATATTATTAGAGACCCTCCATAAGGTCAGCTATAGACAGCCCAGGGGTCGGATATATATTTATTGTATAGAGGTCCTCCATAAAGTCCAGTGATGACCACCTTGAGGGGTCTCCCATATACAATTAAAGATCCTCCATAAGGTCCAACAATTTCTGTCCCCTCAGGGGGTCCTCGATTTTATAAGAGACCCCTAAAATGTCCAACAACATCTGCCCTCCAGCAGGAGATCTCTATGTATTATTAGAGACTCTCCATAAGATCCAGCAATAGCCTTTCCTCAGGGAGTCCACCATATGTTATTAGAGGCCCCCATTAAATCCAGCAATAGCCTCTCCTATATATTATTAGAGGCCCCCATAAGCTCCAGTAAAGGCCGCTCTTATGGGGGAAGGTCCAGCAATAGCTACTGTATATGGCTCCTCCATATATTATTGGAGACCCCCATAAGGCCCAGAAATGGCTGCTCTTCAGAGGTCCTCCATATATTATTACAGCACTTCCATAAGGTCCAATTAATAACCACTCCATGGGGGGGTCCCCCATATATTATAAGAGACCCCCTTAAGGTCCAGCAAAGGCAGCTGCTTGGGGGTCCTTCATATAGTATAAGAGACCTCCATAAGTTTCAGCAATGGTCGCCCTCCTTGGGGTCCCCCCTATTTTACAAGAGACCCCCCATAAGGTCCAGCAAAGGCAGCTGCTTGGGGGTCCTTCATATAGTATGAGACCTCCATAGGTTTCAGCAATGGTCGCCCCCCCCCTTGGGGTCCCCCATATTTTATAAGAAACCCTCAGAAAAGTCCAGCAATAACCCTTCCCTGGGGGTCCTTTATACATTATCAGAGACCCTTCATAAGGTCCCCCCGGAGGCTCTCCGTGGCCCTGGCAGAGTCTGTACAGAGTTCCGGGACACCAGAATGAAGACTGAGGATCACCACCACAGCCAGGAAACCAGCATTTTCAGTGTTCAGCAATGGCCGCCCTGTACAAACATGGAGGATGGGGGAGTGGTAATTAGTAATTCGGGGCCCCCCATCCTCCATTTATATTCAGATTTAGAGGGGGGGTAGGAGGGAACCTTCCTATCCATGATCTGAGGATGGGGATGACCCCAGCAAGGTCATGCGGTGAACCGGGGGTATTATTCCCGACCGATCGCTCGGAATCTCTCCCGGGAATTTTTTTGTTTTGCTCCTTTCAGGAAATCCGGGAATCCTTAACCACTTACCGCAAAGTGACGTAGATCTACGTGGGCGGACTTTGCGGTGTTATACCGGGGTGATGCAGTCTAGCTAGAGGCACCATCCCGGTACCTGTACGGTCGGCTTTCCGTCAGTAACGACCGATGCGGCTCGGGAGCCGATCAATCGTTACCCGGGTGAGCTGGAGGGGACGTCCCCCCCTTCCCGCCATCTTCCGCGACTTTGAACTGGCCTCCGGTCCCACCGGGAGACCCAAGCACCCAGCCGCTGCGTCCACCGGCTGGATGGAATCCCGATCAAAGCCGGAAACAGCTTTGATCAGGTCTCCGATGACGTAACCCGGAGGCGGCGTCCATGACGTCACTTGAGGTATCGCCGCGATCACCAGAGAGTGAGCAATAATGTAAAAAAAAGAGCTACACTCCAACTCTAAACTGGTAACCGTTAAAAAAATGTAAAGCGTCGCCGATTGAGATCTCTATTGACCGTAGTTTGTCGCCATCCCACGGGGGAGGGGGGGGGGCGCAATTTTAAACCGTAACATGTTGGGTATCTATTTACTCGGCGTGACATCATCTTTCACAATATACAAAAGAAATGGGTTAACTTTACTGTTTAGTTTTTTTTTAATGCATTTGTAGTAGTGAAATGTGATTTTTCGTAATTTTTCCAAAAAAATGGCGTTTTAAAGACGCAAATACCGCGTGACAAAAAATATTGCAATGACCGACATTTTATTCTCCAGAATCTTTGCTATAAATATATATATAATGTTTGGGGGTTCTAAGTAGTTTTCTAGGAAAAAATACTGATTTTAACTTGTAAACAAAAAATAGGGCTGGGGCTTAAGTGGTTAATGGGAAACGAGAAGAGAAACATTGTATCAGCAGATGGGTCACATGACTGGGGGCGGGGTCACATGACCAGGAAGTGTCAGAGCTCAGAACATGCAGAGGGTGAGCGATCGTAGGGCGATGGGGCGTCTCATTCGCAGCACATTTAACCCTTTGTTGGTGATCGATGAAATCAAAGCGACAGCGAGGAGCCAATCAAATCTCTTTCAGTCATCGGGGGAATTTCTGGTGAAGGTGACGTCCAATCATGTGCAGGAAAACTTCCTGTTTCTTAAAGCAATTTAGTAAATTACCCCCCCCCCCCCCCCGGGGTGAGCAGATGATATAGAGAAGATATAAGGAAAGATATTCGTCTGTCGCAGATCGCTGTATGGAAACCCCCAACGTACCGCCGTCCAGGACAACACCGGGGAAGGTTTTCTATTCAATGATCTCGGGGTCACTTCCCATAAGAATGTTTCCAGAGAGGGGCAGGAAGGGTCCCAGGTGTCCTGGATGGGTCCAGTGAGAGGTGGCGATGGATCTATTGCCCCTTTCTGACTGGGCTGTGTGGAGGTCTCTCATCTATGGGGGCACCACTGCTTGGCCAATATTCGGAAAGGGGGGGGGTTGTCAATGTCATCTCTGAGATAGCTCCCCCTTCAGTCGCCCCCCCTTCAGTCGCTCCCCCTTCAGTCGCCCCCCCTTCAGTCGCTCCACCTTCAGTCGCCCCCCCTTCAGTCGCTCCCCCTTCAGTCGCTCCCCCCTTCAGTCGCTCCCCCTTCAGTCGCCCCCCCTTCAGTCGCTCCCCCTTCAGTCACTCCACCTTCAGTCGCTCCCCCTTCAGTCGCTCCCCCTTCAGTCGCTCCACCTTCATTCGCTCCCCCTTCAGTCGCTCCCCCTTCAGTCGCCCCCCCTTCAGTCACTCCACCTTCAGTCGCCCCCCCTTCAGTCTCTCCCCCTTCAGTCGCTCCCCCCTTCATTCGCTCCCCCTTCAATCACTCCCCCTTCAGTCGCTCCCCCTTCAGTCGCCCCCCCTTCAGTCGCTCCACCTTCAGTCGCCCCCCCTTCAGTCGCTCCCCCTTCAGTCGCTCCCCCTTCAGTCGCTCCCCCTTCAGTCGCCCCCCCTTCAGTCGCTCCCCCTTCAGTCACTCCACCTTCAGTCACTCCACCTTCAGTCACTCCACCTTCAGTCACTCCACCTTCAGTCGCTCCCCCTTCAGTCGCCCCACCTTCAGTCGCTCCCCATCTACACTTGGCTTCCTATTCTTCAGATTAAAGATTTATCTGGGTTAAGCAACCCCCTCATTGGTCCACTGAGACCCTCATACAGAAAACCTCACCGTTCAAATCTGCTATTGCCCCACCCGGACCCGGTGACTCTGATCCGTGACCTCTGAGTGTTTCTGTCTTTCTACAGGTGGAGCGTGGCCTCGTCTCCGCCGTCATGGCCGACATCTGGGTGTTGCTTCTGGCCTCACTGCTTTCATTTCCATCTATCTCAGGTGAGAAAATGGTAAATTTGGGGACACCACCCAAATATTCCTGTGAGACAGGGACATCCCCAAATATTCCTGAGAGATGGGGACACCCCCAAATATTCCTGTGAGACAGGGACATCCCCAAATATTCCTGTGAGACAGGGACACCCCCAAATATTCCTGTGAGACGGGGACACCCCCAAATATTCCTGTGAGACGGGGACACCCCCAAATATTCCTGTGAGACGGGGACATCCCCAAATATTCCTGAGAGATGGGGACACCCCCAAATATTCCTGAGAGATGGGGACACCTCCAAATATTCCTGTGAGACAGGGACACCCCCAAATATTCCTGTGAGACGGGGACACCCCCAAATATTCCTGTGAGACGGGGACATCCCCAAATATTCCTGAGAGATGGGGACACCCCCAAATATTCCTGAGAGATGGGGACATCCCCAAATATTGCTGTGAGACGGAGACACCCCCAAATATTCCTGAGAGATGGGGACACCTCCAAATATTCCTGAGAGATGGGGACACCTCCAAATATTCCTGTGAGACGGGGACACCCCCAAATATTCCTGTGAGACGGGGACATCCCCAAATATTCCTGTGAGACAGGGACACCCCCAAATATTCCTGTGAGACGGGGACATCCCCAAATATTCCTGAGATATGGGGACATCCCCAAATATTCCTGTGAGACAGGGACATCCCCAAATATTTCTGAGAGACAGGGACATCCCCAAATATTTCTGAGAGACAGGGACATCCCCAAATATTCCTGAGAGATGGGGACACCTCCAAATATTCCTGAGAATGGGACACCCCCAAATATTCCTGTGAGACAGGGACATCCCCAAATATTCCTGAGAGATGGGGACACCTCCAAATATTCCTGTGAGACGGGGACACCCCCAAATATTCCTGTGAGACAGGGACATCACCAAATATTCCAGAGAGATGAGGACACCCCCAAATATTCCTGTGAGACAGGGACATTACCAAATATTCCCGAGAGATGAGGACACCCCCAAATATTCCTGTGAGACAGGGACATCCCCAAATATTCCTAAGAGATGGGGACACCCCCAAATATTCCTGTGAGACAGGGACATCCCCAAATATTCCTGAGAGATGGGGACACCTCCAAATATTCCTGAGATATGGGGACACCTCCAAATATTCCTGTGAGACAGGGACATCCCCAAATATTCCTGAGAGATGGGGACACCCCCAAATATTCCTGTGAGACAGGGACAACCCCAAATATTCCTGAGAGATGGGGACACCCCTAAATATTCCTGTGAGACAGGGACATCCCCAAATATTCCTGAGAGATAGGGACACCCCCAAATATTACTGTGAGACAGGGACATCCCCAAATATTCCTGAGAGATGGGGACACCCCCAAATATTCCTATGCGATGCGGATTCCCCAGAAATAATCTTGAGAGACGGGGACAACCCCATATATTCCTGAGAGACAGGGACATTTCCAAATATTCCAGAGATACAGGGACACCCCCAAATGTTCCCGAGATACAAGGACACCCCAAAATATCTGGAGAGACAAGGACACCCCCAAATATTTCGGAGTAATGGGGAATCCCTCAAATATTCCTGAGCGACAAGGAGAGGGGTTGGAGAGTGTCTAGGAAGAGAGTATCAGGGCTATGGTGGAAAAAGGTTATTGACTCTCTGGTTGGAGGATATCGGGGGCCTGGTGGAGAAGGGTTGAAAAGCATCTGATGGGAAGGTATTGGGGCTCAGGTGTCTAAAGGTCAGAAAGTCTCTGGCAGGAGGGTACTGGGGCTCTGGCAGAGAAAAGTTGGAGAGAGTCTCTGGTGGGAGGGTACTGGGCCTATAGTAGATATATACTATAGCGGGAGGGTATTGGGGCTGTGGTGGAGAAAGGTTGAAAAGCAACTGGAGGGACAGTATTGGGTTTATGGTGAAGAAAGGTTGGATAATTTCTGGCAGGAAGGTATTGGGGATCTAGCAGGGAATGTTCAGAGAGCCTTTGCTGGGAGGGTATTAGGGTTATGGTGGAGAAAAGTTGAAGAGTCTCTGGTGGGAGGGTATTGGGGCTATGGTGGAGAATCTCTGGTGGGAGGGTATTGGGGTTATGGTAAAGAAAGGTTGGAGAGCCTCTAGTGGGAGGGTATTGAGTCTATGGTGGAGAAAGGTTGGAGAGTCTCTGGTCAGAGGGTATTGGGGCTCTGGTGGAGAAAGGTTGGAGAATCTCTGGTGGGAGGGTATTGGGGCTCTGGTGGAGAAAGGTTGGAGAATCTCTGGTGGGAGTGTATTGGGGCTATGGTGAAGAAAGGTTGGAGAATCTCTGGTGGGAGGGTTTTGAGCCTATGGTGAAGAAAGGTTGGAGAGTCTCTGGTGGGAGGGTTTTGAGCCTATGGTGAAGAAAGGTGGGAGAGTCTCTGGTGGGAGGGTTTTGAGCCTATGGTGAAGAAAAGTTGGAGAGTCTCTGGTGGGAGGGTTTTGAGCCTATGGTGAAGAAAGTTTGGAGAGTCTCTGGTGGGACGGTATTGGGGCTATGGTGGAGAAAGGTTGGAGAGTCTCTGGTGGGAGGGTATTGGGGCTATGGTGGAGAAAGGTTTGAGAATCTCTGGTGGGAGGGTATTGAGCCTATGGTGGAGAAAGGTTGGAGAGTCTCTGGTTGGAGGGTATTGGGGCTATGGTGGAGAAAGGTTGGAGAATCTCTGGTGGGAGGGTTTTGAGCCTATGGTGAAGAAAGTTTGGAGAGTCTCTGGTGGGAGGGTATTGGGGCTATGGTGGAGAAAGGTTGGAGAGTCTCTGGTTGGAGGGTATTGGGGCTATGGTGGAGAAAGGTTGGAGAATCTCTGGTGGGAGGGTTTTGAGCCTATGGTGAAGAAAGTTTGGAGAGTCTCTGGTGGGAGGGTATTGGGGCTATGGTGGAGAAAGGTTGGAGAGTCTCTGGTGGGAGGGTATTGGGGCTATGGTGGAGAAAGGTTGGAGAATCTCTGGTGGGAGGGTATTGAGCCTATGGTGGAGAAAGGTTGGAGAGTCTCTGGTGGGAGGGTACTGGGCCTATAGTTGAGAAAGGTTGAAAAGCATCTGGCAGGAAGGTATTAGGGCTGTGGTGGAGAAAGAATGGAAAGTCTCTGGTGGCAGGGTATTAGGTCTCTGATGGAGAAAGGATGAAAAGTGACTGGCGAGAGGGTATTGCGGCTCTGGTGGAGAAAGCTTGGTGAGCCTCTGGTGGTAGGGTACTGGGCATCTATGGTGGAGAAAGGTCGGAAAGTCTCTGGTGGGAGAGTATTGGGGCTCTGGTGAAGAAAGTATTAAAAGCAACTGGTTGGAGAGTATTGGGCCTATGGTGGAAAAGAGTTGCAAAAGCTCTGGTGGGAGGCTATTGGGGCTCTGGTAGAGAAGGGTTGAAAAGAGTATTTGGGCTTATGGGACAAAGGTCAGAGAGTCTCTGGCAGGATGGTATTGGGGCTCTAGTAAAGAAAGGTTGGAGAACCTCTGGTGGGAGGGTGTTGGGCCTATAGTGGAGAAAGGTCTGAAAGTCTTGAGTCTGGGGTATTGGGGCTCTAGTAAAGAAAGGTTGGAGAACCTCTGGTGGGAGGGTGTTGGGGCTCTAGTAAAGAAAGGTTGGAGAACCTCTGGTGGGAGGGTATTGGGGCTCTATAGTAAAGAAAGGTTGGAGAACCTCTGGTGGGAGGGTGTTGGGGCTCTAGTAAAGAAAGGTTGGAGAGCCTCTGGTGGGAGGGTGTTGGGCCTATGGTGGAGAAAGGTTGGAAAGTCTCTGGCGGAGAAAGGTCTGAAAGTCTTGAGTCGGAGGGTATTGGGGCTTTGGTGGAGAAAGGTTGGAGTGTCTCTGGCTGGAGAGTATTGGGGGCTGAACTGCACCTACCAGAAGTGTTGTTGTCCTTCCATATGTCCTCTGTGTTTTCCCAGAATCCCGTCCATGTGTTCCGGTTAATTTTGGGCAGAGCTCTTTCGTGTGCCAATGTAATGCCACTTATTGTGATGGCCTGGATGCCATCGACCTCCCAGTGCTGGGCACCTACAACATGTATGAAAGCAGCCAGGCCGGCAAACGTCTCGAGCGAAGCACTGGGCCCATCATCCAGAATCACTCTGCACCAACCGGTAACTATTACACCTTGTGGGATTGTCCATCGTTTGTTAGAAAATACCACAATGTGCTTCTCGTGTAAACTACAAAATAAGATAGACCTTCCGGACAAATTATCAGACCATCGTGGTGACAACTGTTCAGTGTCCTCCACCCCTCTCTGCCAATCTCTCCACTGGCTTCCACTCACCCAATCAATAAAATTCAAAGTACTAACAATAGTTTACAATGCCATCCACAACTCTGCCCTCAGCTACATCACTAACCTGATCTAAAAATATCAACCAAGCCGCTCTCTTTGCTCCTCTCAAGACCTCCTGCTCTCTAGCTCCCTTCTCACCTCCTCCCATGCTCGCCTTCAGGTCACCTCCTCCCATGCTCGCCTTCAGGATTTCTCAAGAGCTTCTCCCATCCTTTGAAACTCCCTACCCCAATCTGTCTGTCTCCTAATCTATCCATCTTTAGACAATCCCTGAAAACCCTTCCCTTTAAAGAAGCCTATCCGGCTTCTAACTAATACACTGTGTCACTTTCTCCCCCCTACAGCTATTACCTTTTGTATCAATTGACCCTCCCTGTTAGATTGTAAGCTCTAACGAGCAGGGCCTTTGGATTCCTCCTGTATCAAGTGTATTGTATCTGTAATGTCTGCCTTCATTTTGTTAAGCGCTGCGTAAACTGTTGGCGCGGTATAAATCCTGTATAATAATAATTAACCCTGTCCTGCGAAGGTCTTCACATTTTCCAGGTTTATAATTTTGACTTTCTAGTCTTCACAATTCTATCGCACCCCTTCCATGGCCTCCTCAGTCTCCTTTTTTTATTATTTTATTACTGAACTTGTGATATTTGAAATTCGTTTGTCTTCGTATGAAAAAGGAAATCTGTTCTTTTTCTGTTTTTGTCTTGAGATCTGATCCTCACACTGAATGATAAGAAGAAATTTCAGGTCATGAAGGGCTTTGGCGGCGCAGTGACCGATTCCGCTGCCATGAACATTCTGGCGTTGAGTGAGGCGACTCAGGACAACCTGCTGAGATCCTACTTCTCCGAGGAAGGTGACCGGTTCCACCATTGTTACATACATAGTTACATAGTTTGTCCATCTGGCTCAACCAATAAAAAACCGTAAAGAAAACCCAACCATACAATCCCCTATACACAATCCTATACCCACCCCAACCATACAATCCCATATACACAATCCGACACCCTCCCCAACCATACAATCCCATATACACAATCCTATACCCTCCCCAACCATACAATCCCATATACACAATCCTATACCCGCCCCATCCATACAATCCCCTATACACTATCCTATACCCGCCCCAACAATACAATCCCCTATACACAATCCTATACCCGCCCCATCCATACAATCCCATATACACAATCCTATACCCGCCCCATCCATACAATCCCATATACACAATCCTATACCCGCCCCATCCATACAATCCCATATACACAATCCTATACCCGCCCCATCCATACAATCCCCTATACACTATCCTATACCCTCCCCAACCATACAATCCCATATACACAATCCTATACCCGCCCCAACCATACAATCCCATATACACAATCCTATACCCTCCCCAACCATACAATCCCATATACACAATCCTATACCCTCCCCAACCATACAATCCCATATACACAATCCTATACCCGCCCCATCCATACAATCCCCTATACACTATCCTATACCCGCCCCAACAATACAATCCCCTATACACAATCCTATACCCGCCCCATCCATACAATCCCATATACACAATCCTATACCCGCCCCATCCATACAATCCCATATACACAATCCTATACCCGCCCCATCCATACAATCCCATATACACAATCCTATACCCGCCCCATCCATACAATCCCCTATACACTATCCTATACCCGCCCCAACCATACAATCCCATATACACAATCCTATACCCGCCCCATCCATACAATCCCATATACACAATCCTATACCCTCCCCAACCATACAATCCCATATACACAATCCTATACCCACCCCAACCATACAATCCCCTATACACAATCCTATACCCACCCCAACCATACAATCCCATATACACAATCCTATACCCGCCCCATCCATACAATCCCCTATACACTATCCTATACCCGCCCCAACCATACAATCCCATATACACAATCCTATACCCACCCCAACCATACAATCCCATATACACAATCCTATACCCGCCCCAACCATACAATCCCATATACACAATCCTATACCCACCCCAACCATACAATCCCATATATACACAATCCTATACCCACCCCAACCATACAATCCCATATACACAATCCTATACCCTCCCCAACCATACAATCCCCTATACACAATCCTATACCCGCCCCATCCATACAATCCCATATACACAATCCTATACCCTCCCCAACCATACAATCCCATATACACAATCCTATACCCACCCCAACCATACAATCCCATATACACAATCCTATACCCACCCCAACCATACAATCCCATATACACAATCCTATACCCTCCCCAACCATACAATCCCATATACACAATCCTATACCCACCCCAACCATACAATCCCATATACACAATCCTATACCCGCAGGTGATCCAGAGGAAAGTGAAAAACCCCAGCAAAGAATGATCCAATTTACTACAGCTGGGGAAAAATTCCTTCCTGATCCCCCGAGAGGCAATCAGATATTCTGTGGATCAACTTTACCTATAAATATTATTACCCACTTATATTATGTACACCCAGGGCTTTTTTTCTCAGAAAAATAGGTGCAGGAACTCAACCACGACCCCCCCCAAATTGGTCAAAATTTCACTAACAGGGGCAACAAATACCAGGAGTACATTATGTACAGATTGCAGAGTTCAGGGGTGTGCGACGTATATAGTGCAGAGTTCAGGGGTGTGCTACGTACATAGTGCAGAGTTCAGGGGTGTGCGACGTACATAGTGCAGAGTTCAGGGGTGTGCGACGTATATAGTGCAGAGTTCAGGGGTGTGCGACGTACATAGTGCAGAGTTCAGGGGTGTGCGACGTACATAGTGCAGAGTTCAGGGGTGTGCGACGTACATAGTGAAGAGTTCAGGGGTGTGCTACGTACATAGTGCAGAGTTCAGGGGTGAGCTACGTACATAGTGCAGAGTTCAGGGGTGAGCTACGTACATAGTGCAGAGTTCAGGGGTGTGCTACGTACATAGTGCAGAGTTCAGGGGTGAGCTACGTACATAGTGCAGAGTTCAGGGGTGTGCGACGTACATAGTGCAGAGTTCAGGGGTGTGCTACGTACATAGTGCAGAGTTCAGGGGTGTGCTACGTACATAGCGCAGAGTTCAGGGGTGAGCTACGTACATAGTGCAGAGTTCAGGGGTGAGCTACGTACATAGTGCAGAGTTCAGGGGTGAGCTACGTACATAGCGCAGAGTTCAGGGGTGTGCTATGCACATAGTGCAGAGTTCAGGGGTGTGCTACGTACATAGTTCAGGGGTGAGCTACGTACATAATGCAGAGTTCAGGGGTGTGCGACGTACATAGTGCAGAGTTCAGGGGTGTGCGATGTATATAGTGCAGAGTTCAGGGGTGTGCTACGCACATAGGGCAGAGTTCAGGGGTGTGCGACGTACATAGCGCAGAGTTCAGGGGTGTGCGACGTACATAGTGCAGAGTTCAGGGGTGTGCTACGTACATAGTGCAGAGTTCAGGGGTGTGCGCCGTACATAGTGCATATTTCAGGGGTGTGCGACGTACATAGTGCAGAGTTCAGGGGTGTGCGACGTACATAGTGCAGAGTTCAGGGGTGTGCGACGTACATAGTGCAGAGTTCAGGGGTGTGCGACGTACATAGTGCAGAGTTCAGGGGTGTGCGACGTACATAGTGAAGAGTTCAGGGGTGTGCTACGTACATAGTGCAGAGTTCAGGGGTGAGCTACGTACATAGTGCAGAGTTCAGGGGTGTGCTACGTACATAGTGCAGAGTTCAGGGGTGTGCTACGTACATAGCGCAGAGTTCAGGGGTGAGCTACGTACATAGTGCAGAGTTCAGGGGTGAGCTACGTACATAGTGCAGAGTTCAGGGGTGAGCTACGTACATAGTGCAGAGTTCAGGGGTGAGCTACGTACATAGCGCAGAGTTCAGGGGTGTGCTATGCACATAGTGCAGAGTTCAGGGGTGTGCTACGTACATAGTTCAGGGGTGAGCTACGTACATAGTGCAGAGTTCAGGGGTGTGCTACACACAGAGTGCAGAGTTCAGGGGTGTGCGACGTACATAGTGCAGAGTTCAGGGGTGTGCGACATACATAGTGCAGAGTTCAGGGGTGTGCTACACACAGAGTGCAGAGTTCAGGGGTGTGCGACGTACATAGTGCAGAGTTCAGGGGTGAGCGACGTACATAGTGCAGAGTTCAGGGGTGTGCGACGTACATAGTGCAGAGTTCAGGGGTGTGCGACGTACATAGTGCAGAGTTCAGGGGTGTGCTACACACAGAGTGCAGAGTTCAGGGGTGTGCTACACACAGAGTGCAGAGTTCAGGGGTGTGCGACGTACATAGTGCAGAGTTCAGGGGTGTGCTACGTACATAGTGCAGAGTTCAGGGGTGTGCGACATGCAGAGTTCAGGGGTGTGCTACACACAGAGTGCAGAGTTCAGGGGTGTGCGACGTACATAGTGCAGAGTTCAGGGGTGTGCTACGCACATAGTGCAGAGTTCAGGGGTGTGCTACACACAGAGTGCAGAGTTCATACTTCTTCCACAGCTGCTTAGCTCTGCATCCTCTGTCCACAGCTCACTTTCACCCCTCTTCTTCTCTAATACCTTCCTTCACACTGTAGGTGGCTTCACCTCTCTCACTTGCAAGGAGATTATCCAGTGGGGGCGTTAGCATCTGCACTGCACCCCAGGCAGCGGCATCTTCTTTGTCCTTATACTGCCCTTTGAAAACACAGGAAGCCAGATCTCTGTGTTTATGAGTGATAGTGGAGAGCGGGGAGCGGAGGGCCTGAGCCAAAGGTGGTGGAACTGAGTTCACCAAGTTCCAGCTGAAAAAAAGCCCTGTGTACACCCAGGAAAGAATCCAGGCAATCTAGTGAGCTGGCCAGAAGCACCTCTGGAGGGAGTCTATTCCACATTTTCCCAGCTCTTACCATGTTGGGGTTGAAGGTTTCATTCATCATCAGCAGAGGTTGTAATGCCCCCGTTCTTCCCATTGCTTAGGAATTGGTTACAATATTCTCCGCATCCCCATGGCCAGCTGTGACTTCTCCACCCGAATCTACACCTATCTGGATAAAGAAGGAGACTTCAGCCTGGAGTCATTTCATCTGCAGGTGGAGGACACCAAGCTTAAGGTGAGACATATAGACCAAAGGGAAGTGTGTACATCATTGGTGTCACCCTAACACCCCATCCAATGTCTTCTAGATTCCCATCATACACAAAGCAAAGAGCTTATCGAAAAGGCCGATCTCTCTGTTCGGCAGCCCCTGGACGGCCCCACCGTGGATGAAGACTAATGGTGACATCCGAGGGAAAGGAACTCTTCTAGGCTCTCCTGGAGATCGGTACCATAAGACCTGGGCCAACTACTTCATCAGGTCTGTTCTGTGCCACAATGGGGGGGTCTCTCCCATACTTCCTCCAGCTGACATTAACTGTCTCTTCTTTTATTCATTCAGATTTTTGGACGAATACGCCAAACACAATCTGACGTTCTGGGCGGTGACGGTGGAGAATGAGCCCACGGCTGGGATGTTGGACGGCTATCCCTTCCAGTGTTTGGGTTTCACGCCGGAGCACATGAGGGACTTTATCGCCAAGGATCTGGGCCCGACCTTTGCCAACAGTTCCCACAGAGATGTTCAGATCATGATCATCGATGACAACCGCATTTTGTTGCCCTACTGGGCTGAGGTGGTGAGTAACAGCAGGTTATTGTGTGACTTCGGACGGTCAAAGCTGCAGCATGCCACAGTGTGGATTCCACCTAGCAGAGGCGTGAGCAGGCCAGATTCTCAGGATTGAAGTGAGATCCATTATCTTCTGACTTATTTTTGCAGATTCTCTCAGACCTGGAGGCTGCCCGCTACGTTCATGGCATCGCCCTTCACTGGTACCTGGATGGGTTAATACCTGCAGATGCCACTCTAGGCCGCACACATGACCTCTACCCAGAATACTTCTTGTTTGCCAGTGAGGCTTGTGCTGGCTTCATGCCTTGGGAAAAGGGGGTGCACCTGGGATCCTGGGAGAGGGGGAACCTATACAGCCATCGTATCATAGAGGTAAGCCAACAGCCGCTGCAGGTGAGATAATCAGCTACCTTTAATGTCTACTGTTCTGTTGCATCTCTTTCTACATATCGACACCCTCTCCTTCCCCAATCTGTAGACTGGTCCTGGCCTACAAGTCTCTGATGCCCCCCTAGCCTTTAGAATGGTCCTGCTCTACAAGTCTCTCACTCCCCCCAGTCAGTAGAAATTTCCTGGCTTACAATTTTTTGCCACCCCATTCCCTCCTCAGTCAGTAGAATGGTCCTGACCTACAAGTCATTGAATCCCCCCAGTCTGTAGAATGGTGTTGGCCTACAAGTCATTGAATCCCCCCAGTCAGTAGAATGGTGTTGGCCTACAAGTCATTGAATCCCCCCAGTCAGTAGAATGGTGTTGGACTACAAGTTATTGAATCCCCCCAGTCTGTAGAATGGTGTTGGCCTACAAGTCATTGAATCCCCCCAGTCTGTAGAATGGTGTTGGCCTACAAGTCGTTGAATCCCCCCAGTCTGTATAATAGTGTTGGCCTAGAAGTCATTGAATCCCCCCAGTCTGTAGAATGGTGTTGGCCTACAAGTCATTGAATCCCCCCAGTCAGTAGAATGGTGTTGGCCTACAAGTCATTGAACCCCCCCCCCCCGTCAGTAGAATGGTGTTGGCCTACAAGTCATTGAACCCCCCCAGTCTATAGAATGGTGTTGGCCTACAAGTCACTGAATCCCCTGAGTCTGTAGAATGGTGTTGGCCTACAAGTCATTGAATCCCCCCAGTCAGTAGAATGGTGTTGGCCTACAAGTCATTGAATCCCCCCAGTTAGTAGAATGTTGTTGGCCTAGAAGTCATTGAATCCCCCCAGTCTGTAGAATGGTGTTGGCCTACAAGTCATTGAATCCCCCCAGTCAGTAGAATGGTGCTGGCCTACAAGTCATTGAACCCCCCCCCCCCCCGTCAGTAGAATGGCGTTGGTCTACAAGTCATTGAATCCCCCCAGTCTGTAGAATGGTGATGGCCTACAAGTCATTGAATCCCCCCAGTCAGTAGAATGGTCCTGACCTACAAGTCATTGAATCCCCCCAGTCTGTAGAATGGCGTTGGTCTACAAGTCATTGAATCCCCCCAGTCAGTAGAATGGTGTTGGCCTACAAGTCATTGAATCCCCCCAGTCTGTAGAATGGTGTTGGCCTACAAGTGATTGAATCCCCCCCCCCAGTCAGTAGAATGGTGTTGGCCTACAAGTCATTGAATCCCCCCAGTCTGTAGAATGGTGTTGGACTACAAGTCATTGAATCCCCCCAGTCAGTAGAATGGTGTTGGACTACAAGTCATTGAATCCCCCCAGTCTGTAGAATGGTCCTGACCTACAAGTCATTGAATCCCCCCAGTCTGTAGAATGGCGTTGGCCTACAAGTCATTGAATCCCCCCAGTCTGTAGAATGGTGTTGGCCTACAAGTCATTGAATCCCCCCAGTCTGTAGAATGGTGTTGGCCTACAAGTCATTGAATCCCCCCAGTCTGTAGAATGGTGTTGGCCTACAAGTCATTGAATCCCCCCAGTCTGTAGAATGGTGTTGGCCTACAAGTCATTGAATCCCCCCCAGTCTGTAGAATGGTGTTGGCCTACAAGTCATTGAACCCCCCAGTCTGTAGAATGGTGTTGGCCTACAAGTCATTGAATCCCCCCCAGTCTGTAGAATGGTGTTGGCCTACAAGTCATTGAACCCCCCAGTCTGTAGAATGGTGTTGGCCTACAAGTCATTGAATCCCCCCCAGTCTGTAGAATGGTGTTGGCCTACAAGTCATTGAATCCCCCCAGTCTGTAGAATGGTGTTGGCCTACAAGTCATTGAACCCCCCAGTCTGTAGAATGGTGTTGGTCTACAAGTCATTGAATCCCCCAGTCTGTAGAATGGTGTTGGCCTACAAGTCATTGAATCCCCCCCAGTCTGTAGAATGGTGTTGGCCTACAAGTCATTGAACCCCCCAGTCTGTAGAATGGTGTTGGTCTACAAGTCATTGAATCCCCCCCAGTCTGTAGAATGGTGTTGGCCTACAAGTCATTGAATCCCCCCCAGTCTGTAGAATGGTGTTGGTCTACAAGTCATTGAATCCCCCCAGTCTGTAGAATGGTGTTGGCCTACAAGTGATTGAATCCCCCCAGTCAGTAGAATGGTGTTGGCCTACAAGTCATTGAATCCCCCCAGTCTGTAGAATGGTGTTGGCCTAAAGTCATTGAACCCCTCGGTTTCTTGCAGGATCTCAGTTATTCTGTGACGGGATGGACAGACTGGAATCTGGCTCTGGACATCAATGGGGGCCCCACCTGGGTGGGGAATTATGTAGACAGCCCCGTTATTGTTGATGTGAAAAAAGACGTCTTCTACAAGCAGCCGACCTTCTACCACACGGCTCACTTCAGGTAAGATAAGAGCAAGGCCTGCGTGGGTGAGAGATCACCAAGACCACCGATCACCGGATTATCTTTTATCAATGCAGCAAGTTCATTCCAGCCGGGGCCCAGCGGGTGGGGCTAGAGGCCAACCACAAGAGTCACCTGGAGAGCATCGCCTTCCTCTGTCCTGATGGGTCAGCTGTCGTGGTCATTCTGAACAGGTGGGTGGTCTATGGTATGAGCTGCTTCAATACACCCGCTGTGCCCATTATGAGGGGTTCCCTCCATCCCTGTGCCCATTATAAGGGGTTCCCTCCATCCCTGTGCCCATTATGAGGGGTTCCCACCATCCCTGTGCCCATTATAAGGGGTTCCCTCCATCCCTGTGCCCATTATGAGGAGTTCCCACCATCCCTGTACCCATTATAAGGGGTTCCCTCCATCCCTGTGCCCATTATAAGGGGTTCCCTCCATCCCTGTGCCCATTATGAGGGGTTCCCTCCATCCCTGTGCCCATTATAAGGGGTTCCCTCCATCCCTGTGCCCATTATGAGGGGTTCCCACCATCCCTGTGCCCATTATAAGGGGTTCCCTCCATCCCTGTGCCCATTATGAGGGGTTCTCACCATCCCTGTGCCCATTATGAGGGGTTCCCTCCATCCCTGTGCCCATTATGAGGGGTTCCCACCATCCCTGTGCCCATTATGAGGGGTTCCCACCATCCCTGTGCCCATTATGAGGAGTTCCCTCCATCCCGTGCCCATTATGAGGGGTTCCCTCCATCCCTGTGCCCATTATGAGGGGTTCTCACCATCCCTGTGCCCATTATGAGGGGTTCCCTCCATCCCTGTGCCCATTATGAGGGGTTCCCACCATCCCTGTGCCCATTATGAGGGGTTCTCACCATCCCTGTGCCCATTATAAGGGGTTCCCTCCATCCCTGTGCCCATTATGAGGGGTTCTCACCATCCCTGTGCCCATTATGAGGGGTTCCCTCCATCCCTGTGCCCATTATGAGGGGTTCCCACCATCCCTGTGCCCATTATGAGGGGTTCCCACCATCCCTGTGCCCATTATGAGGAGTTCCCTCCATCCCGTGCCCATTATGAGGGGTTCCCTCCATCCCTGTGCCCATTATGAGGGGTTCCCCCCATCCCTGTGCCCATTATGAGGAGTTCCCACCATCCCTGTGCCCATTATGAGGGGTTCCCTCCATCCCTGTGCCTATTATGAGGGGTTCCCACCATCCCTGTGCCCATTATGAGGGGTTCCCACCATCCCTGTGCCCATTATGAGGGGTTCCCTCCATCCCTGTGCCCATCATGAGGGGTTCCCACCATCCCTGTGCCCATTATGAGGGGTTCTTACCATCCCTGTGCCCATTATGAGGAGTTCCCTCCATCCCTGTGCCCATTATGAGGGGTTCCCACCATCCCTGTGCCCATTATGAGGGGTTCCCACCATCCCTGTGCCCATTATGAGGGGTTCCCTCCATCCCTGTGCCCATTATGAGGGGTTCCCACCATCCCTGTGCCCATTATGAGGGGTTCCCACCATCCCTGTGCCCATTATGAGGGGTTCCCTCCATCCCTGTGCCCATTATAAGGGGTTCCCACCATCCCTGTGCCCATTATGAGGGGTTTCCTCCATCCCTGTGCCCATTATGAGGGGTTCCCTCCATCTCTGTGCCCATTATAAGGGGTTCCCTCCATCCCTGTGCCCATTATGAGGGGTTCCCTCCATCCCTGTGCCCATTATGAGGGGTTCCCCCCATCCCTGTGCCCATTATGAGGGGTTCCCCCCATCCCTGTGCCCATTATGAGGGGTTCCCTCCATCCCTGTGCCCATAATGAGGGGTTCCCACCATCCCTGTGCCCATTATGAGGGGTTCCCTCCATCCCTGTGCCCATAATGAGGGGTTCCCACCATCCCTGTACCCATTATGAGGGGTTCCCACCATTCCTGTGCCCATTATGAGGGGTTCCCTCCATCCCTGTGCCCATTATGAGGGGTTCCCTCCATCCCTGTGCCCATTATGAGGGGTTCCCTCCATCCCTGTGCCCATTATGAGGGGTTCCCACCATCCCTGTGCCCATTATAAGGGGTTCCCACCATCCCTGTGCCCATTATGAGGGGTTCCCTCCATCCCTGTGCCCATTATGAGGGGTTCCCACCATCCCTGTGCCCATTATGAGGGGTTCCCTCCATCCCTGTGCCCATTATGAGGGGTTCCCTCCATCCCTGTGCCCATTATGAGGGGTTCTCTCCATCCCTGTGCCCATTATGAGGGGTTCCCTCCATCCCTGTGCCCATTATGAGGAGTTCCCTCCATCCCTGTGCCCATTATGAGGAGTTCCCTCCATCCCTGTGCCCATTATGAGGGGTTCCCACCATCCCTGTGCCCATTATGAGGGGTTCCCACCATCCCTGTACCCATTATGAGGGGTTCCCTCCATCCCTGTGCCCATTATGAGGGGTTCCCACCATCCCTGTGCCCATTATGAGGGGTTCCCTCCATCCCTGTGCCCATAATGAGGGGTTCCCACCATCCCTGTACCCATTATGAGGGGTTCTCACCATCCCTGTACCCATTATGAGGGGTTCCCTCCATCCCTGTGCCCATTATGAGGGGTTCTCTCCATCCCTGTGCCCATCATGAGGGGTTCCCACCATCCCTGTGCCCATTATGAGGGGTTTCCACCATCCCTGTGCCCATTATGAGGGGTTCCCTCCATCCCTGTGGTGAGTTTGGGTCGGTTATCTCTCGGATATTTCTCTCTCTTCCAGGGCCTCGGAAGATGTGAAGTTCCAGCTTTGGGACCCGGCTGTGGGGACAATCGATGCCGTTTCTCCAGCGAACTCCATCCGGACGTATCTATGGAGACGCCAGTGACCGCGGAGGAGGGGATTCTGGGACCTTCCCGCCTCTCACGCCCCTTCTCCACCTTTTTTTTAATGAACGCTTAAAGGACAACTCCGCCTTGCCGGCATCCTCGTGTGGCGGGACAATGAAAGGAGGATGAGGATTGCTGCGCAGGCTCTTGCAGTATCAGGAGATGGATGATGGAGGAGAGATCGCTCAGTATTAAACCCTTCCACCACTAGGTGGCCCCCAGGAGCCGCGCTCCTCCTGGTGGATGAGTCTTCTCCGGGAAGACATTCCTTCCACTTTCTGATGGTTTGTGTGTGGAAGGAGAGCAAACATGGCAGAGGGTCTAATTATAGGGGGGGGGGGGGGGGGAGGGGGGGTTCATAGTGTCCCCCTGGGGGGGAAGGGGGGTAATTATAGGGGGGGGGAGGAGGGGGGGTTCATAGTGTCCCCCTGGGGGGGAGTAATTATAGGGGGGGGGGGGTACATGGCGTCCCCCTCCGATGAGTAAACACAATCCTGGTTTGTGGACGGCGGCGTTCCGGAATTACGGACTTGGCTCGGCGACAAGCCGGCTTATGTGGAGAACTCCGCCCGACTCTTCCTGGCAGAGAAGGAACATAACTCCGCAATGACGTGACCCCGGGGGGAGGGGGGCCCCCGTCCTGGAAGAGAGGTGACAAATCTCCTCCAACGAGAGAGAAAGACCCTGGGGGAGGTGACAAATCTCCTCCAACGGGACCCCGGGGGGAGGGGGGGCCCCCGTCCTACAAGAGAGGTGACAATTCTCCTCCAATGAGAGAAAGACACCCTGGGGGGCCCCCGTCCTGAGAGAGGTGAGAGAGAGACTGCCACCAGGGCCAACCATCACCTCTTCCTCCACTGTGACCTCCTCTCTCCATTCACCCATCACCGTAGGCTTCCTCCTCTCTCTCTCTCCATTCACCCATCACCGCAGGCTTCCTCCTCTCTCTCTCTCATGTGACCTCCTCTCTCCATTCACCCAGCACCGCAGGCTTCCTCCTCTCTCTCTCTCTCCATTCACCCATCACCGCAGGCTTCCTCCTCTCTCTCTCTCTCCATTCACCCATCACCGCAGGCTTCCTCCTCTACACTCATGTGACCTCCTCTCCATTCACCCATCACCGTAGGCTTCCTCCTCTCTGCAAACTGTGACCTCCTTTCCATTCACCTATCACCGCAGGCTTCCTCCTCTCTCTCTCTCTCTCATGTGACCTCCTCTCCATTCACCCATCACCGTAGGCTTCCTCCTCTCTACACCCATGTGACCTCCCTCCATTCACCCATCACTGTAGGCTTCCACCTCTCTACACCCATGTGACCTCTCTCCATTCACCCTTCACCGTAGGCTTCCTCCTCTCTACACCCATGTGACCTCTCTCCATTCACCCTTCACCATAGGCTTCCTCCTCTCTACACCCATGTGACCTCCTCTCCATTCACCCATCACCGTAGGCTTCCTCCTCTCTACACCCATGTGACCTCTCTCCATTCACCCATCACCGTAGGCTTCCTCCTCTCTACACCCATGTGACCTCCTCTCCATTCACCCATCACCGTAGGCTTCCTCCTCTCTACACCCATGTGACCTCTCTCCATTCACCCATCACCGTAGGCTTCCTCCTCTACACCCATGTGACCTCCTCTCCATTCACCTATCACCGCAGGCTTCCTCCTCTCTCTCTCTCTCTCATGTGACCTCCTCTCCATTCACCCATCACCGTAGGCTTCCTCCTCTCTACACCCATGTGACCTCCCTCCATTCACCCATCACTGTAGGCTTCCACCTCTCTACACCCATGTGACCTCCTCTCCATTCACCCATCACCGTAGGCTTCCTCCTCTCTACACCCATGTGACCTCTCTCCATTCACCCATCACCGTAGGCTTCCTCCTCTACACCCATGTGACCTCTCTCCATTCACCCTTCACCGTAGGCTTCCTCCTCTCTACACCCATGTGACCTCTCTCCATTCACCCTTCACCGTAGGCTTCCTCCTCTCTACACCCATGTGACCTCTCTCCATTCACCCTTCACCGTAGGCTTCCTCCTCTCTACACCCATGTGACCTCTCTCCATTCACCCATCACCGTAGGCTTCCTCCTCTCTGCAACCTGTGACCTCCTCTCCATTCACCCATCACCGTAGGCTTCCTCCTCTCTACACCCATGTGACCTCTCTCCATTCACCCATCACCGTAGGCTTCCTCCTCTCTGCAACCTGTGACCTCCTCTCCATTCACCCATCACCGTAGGCTTCCTCCTCTCTACACCCATGTGACCTCTCTCCATTCACCCTTCACCGTAGGCTTCCTCCTCTCTGCAACCTGTGACCTCCTCTCCATTCACCCATCACCGCAGGCTTCCTCCTCTCTATACCCATGTGACCTCCTCTCCATTCACCCATCACCGTAGGCTTCCTCCTCTCTACACCCATGTGACCTCTCTCCATTCACCCATCAACGTAGGCTTCCTCCTCTCTACACCCATGTGACCTCTCTCCATTCACCCTTCACCGTAGGCTTCCTCCTCTCTACACCCATGTGACCTCTCTCCATTCACCCATCACCGTAGGCTTCCTCCTCTCTGCAACCTGTGACCTCCTCTCCATTCACCCATCACCGTAGGCTTCCTCCTCTCTACACCCATGTGACCTCTCTCCATTCACCCATCACCGTAGGCTTCCTCCTCTCTGCAACCTGTGACCTCCTCTCCATTCACCCATCACCGCAGGCTTCCTCCTCTCTATACCCATGTGACCTCCTCTCCATTCACCCATCACCGTAGGCTTCCTCCTCTCTACACCCATGTGACCTCTCTCCATTCACCCATCAACGTAGGCTTCCTCCTCTCTACACCCATGTGACCTCTCTCCATTCACCCATCACCGTAGGCTTCCTCCTCTCTGCAACCTGTGACCTCCTCTCCATTCACCCATCACCGTAGGCTTCCTCCTCTCTACACCCATGTGACCTCTCTCCATTCACCCATCACCGTAGGCTTCCTCCTCTCTACACCCATGTGACCTCCTCTCCTTTCACCCATCACCGTAGGCTTCCTCCTCTCTACACCCAGGTGACCTCCCTCCATTCACCCATCACCGTAGGCTTCCACCTCTCTACACCCATGTGACCTCTCTCCATTCACCCTTCACCGTAGGCTTCCTCCTCTCTACACCCATGTGACCTCTCTCCATTCACCCTTTCACCGTAGGCTTGCTCCTCTCTACACCCATGTGACCTCCTCTCCATTCACCCATCACCGTAGGCTTCCTCCTCTCTACACCCATGTGACCTCCCTCCATTCACCCATCACCGTAGGCTTCCACCTCTCTACACCCATGTGACCTCTCTCCATTCACCCTTCACCGTAGGCTTCCTCCTCTCTACACCCATGTGACCTCTCTCCATTCACCCTTCACCGTAGGCTTCCTCCTCTCTACACCCATGTGACCTCCTCTCCATTCACCCATCACCATAGGCTTCCTCCTCTCTACACCCATGTGACCTCTCTCCATTCACCCATCACCGTAGGCTTCCTCCTCTCTACACCCATGTGACCTCCTCTCCTTTCACCCATCACCATAGGCTTCCTCCTCTCTACACCCATGTGACCTCCCTCCATTCACCCATCACTGTAGGCTTCCACCTCTCTACACCCATGTGACCTCTCTCCATTCACCCTTCACCGTAGGCTTCCTCCTCTCTACACCCATGTGACCTCTCTCCATTCACCCTTTCACTGTAGGCTTGCTCCTCTCTACACCCATGTGACCTCCTCTCCATTCACCCATCACCGTAGGCTTCCTCCTCTCTACACCCATGTGACCTCCCTCCATTCACCCATCACTGTAGGCTTCCACCTCTCTACACCCATGTGACCTCTCTCCATTCACCCTTCACCGTAGGCTTCCTCCTCTCTACACCCATGTGACCTCTCTCCATTCACCCTTTAACCGTAGGCTTCCTCCTCTCTACACCCATGTGACCTCTCTCCATTCACCCATCACCGTAGGCTTCCTCCTCTCTACACCCATGTGACCTCTCTCCATTCACCCATCACCGTAGGCTTCCTCCTCTCTACACTCATGTGACCTCCTCTCCATTCACCCATCACCGTAGGCTTCCTCCTCTCTACACCCATGTGACCTCCTCTCCTTTCACCCATCACCGTAGGCTTCCTCCTCTCTACACCCATGTGACCTCTCTCCATTCACCCTTCACCGTAGGCTTCCTCCTCTCTACACCCATGTGACCTCTCTCCATTCACCCATCACCGTAGGCTTCCTCCTCTCTACACCCATGTGACCTCTCTCCATTCACCCTTCACCGTAGGCTTCCTCCTCTCTACACCCATGTGCCCTCCTCTCCATTCACCCATCACCGTAGGCTTCCTCCTCTCTACACCCATGTGACCTCCTCTCCATTCACCCATCACCGTAGGCTTCCTCCTCTCTACACCCATGTGACCTCTCTCCATTCACCCTTCACCGTAGGCTTCCTCCTCTCTACACCCATGTGACCTCTCTCCATTCACCCTTCACCGTAGGCTTCCTCCTCTCTACACTCATGTGACCTCCTCTCCATTCACCCATCACCGTAGGCTTCCTCCTCTCTACACCCATGTGACCTCCTCTCCTTTCACCCATCACCGTAGGCTTCCTCCTCTCTACACCCATGTGACCTCTCTCCATTCACCCTTCACCGTAGGCTTCCTCCTCTCTACACCCATGTGACCTCTCTCCATTCACCCATCACCGTAGGCTTCCTCCTCTCTACACCCATGTGACCTCTCTCCATTCACCCTTCACCGTAGGCTTCCTCCTCTCTACACCCATGTGACCTCCTCTCCATTCACCCATCACCGTAGGCTTCCTCCTCTCTACACCCATGTGACCTCCTCTCCATTCACCCATCACCGTAGGCTTCCTCCTCTCTACACCCATGTGACCTCTCTCCATTCACCCTTCACCGTAGGCTTCCTCCTCTCTACACCCATGTGACCTCTCTCCATTCACCCATCACCATAGGCTTCCTCCTCTCTACACCCATGTGACCTCTCTCCATTCACCCTTCACCGTAGGCTTCCTCCTCTCTACACCCATGTGACCTCTCTCCATTCACCCATCACCGTAGGCTTCCTCCTCTCTACACCCATGTGATCTCTCTCCATTCACCCATCGCTGTAGGCTTCCTCCTCTCTGCTCCCATCTGACCTCTATTCACTCATCGCCACAGGCTTCCTTCTCCCTCCTCCCATGTGACCTCATCAACTCTTGATGGAAGTCACATAAGAGCCGTCCTTCTACCCCTCCCCCCATAGCTGGGGGGGGTCAGGTGCAGCCTCATCCCCTGTGGACAGGATGGGACCGCATTGCTGAGGAGGACTCTGCAGAGTTCTCATCCTTCATCACAATGAAACCATAGAGATCAGAGACACGCCAGGAGCACCACTGCTGGCCACATTGGGAAAATGCACTTTGCCTGGCTGTTATGCCGACACATGGACCTCAAATTCTGAAGTCACTGACTGAAAATAATAAAACCGCATAAAACTCAACGAGCGACCTGAATCGTCTGAGAGCTGAACGCACGGGACCTGGGGGGGAGGGGGGAGACAGACAGGAGGTCCCAACACTTTCCACACATGGGTGTGTACACAGCTGGAGGAATCCAGACCTGGAGGAATCCCGCACCTTCCTGACACATAGCAAGGATCAGACAGACAAATATAACGGAGGGAGGGAAGGACAGACAGAGGGAAGGAAGGAGAGACGGAGGGAGGGAAGGAAGGAGAGACTGAGCAAAGGAAGGAAGGAAGGAGAGACGGAGGGAAGGAAGGAGAGACGGAGGGAAGGACAGAGGAAGGGAAGGAAGGAGAGACGGAGGGAAGGAAGGAAGGACAGAGGAAGGGAAGGAAGGAGAGACGGAGGGAAGGAAGGAAGGACACCTTCCCTCTTTCCTCCCCTCTTCCTCACACCTTCCCTCTTCTCCTCACCTCTTCCCTCCCCTCTTCCTCACACCTTCCCTCTTCTCCTCATCTCTTCCCTCCCCTCTTCCTCACACCTTCCCTCTTCCTCACACCTTCCCTCTTCTCCTCATCTCTTCCCTCCCCTCTTCCTCACACCTTCCCTCTTCTCCTCACCTCTTCCTCACACCTTCCCTCTTCCCTCTTCCTCACACCTTCCCTCTTCTCCTCACCTCTTCCTCACACCTTCCCTCCCCTCTTCCTCACACCTTCCCTCTTCTCCTCACCTCTTCCTCACACCTTCCCTCTCCTCTTCCTCACACCTTCCCTCTCCTCTTCCTCACACCTTCCCTCTCCTCTTCCTCACACCTTCCCTCTCCTCTTCCTCACACCTTCCCTCTTCTCCTCACCTCTTCCCTCCCCTCTTCCTCACACCTTCCCCTCCCCTCTTCCTCACACCTTCCCTCTTCTCCTCACCTCTTCCTCACACCTTCCCTCCCCTCTTCCTCACACCTTCCCTCTCCTCTTCCTCACACCTTCCCTCCCCTCTTCCTCACACCTTCCCTCCCCTCTTCCTCACACCTTCCCTCTCCTCTTCCTCCTCACACCTTCCCTCCCCTCTTCCTCACACCTTCCCTCCCCTCTTCCTCACACCTTCCCTCTTCTCCTCACCTCTTCCTCACACCTTCCCTCCCCTCTTCCTCACACCTTCCCTCTTCTCCTCACCTCTTCCTCACACCTTCCCTCTCCTCTTCCTCACACCTTCCCTCCCCTCTTCACCTCTTCCTCACACCTTCCCTCCCCTCTTCCGCACACCTTCCCTCCCCTCTTCCGCACACCTTCCCTCCCCTCTTCCGCACACCTTCCCTCCCCTCTTCCGCACACCTTCCCTCTTCTCCTCCCCTCTTCCTCACACCTTCCCTCCCCTCTTCCTCACACCTTCCCTCTTCTCCTCACCTCTTCCTCACACCTTCCCTCCCCTCTTCCTCACACCTTCCCTCTTCTCCTCACCTCTTCCTCACACCTTCCCTCCCCTCTTCCTCACACCTTCCCTCCCCTCTTCCTCACACCTTCCCTCTTCTCCTCACCTCTTCCTCACACCTTCCCTCCCCTCTTCCTCACACCTTCCCTCTCCTCTTCCTCACACCTTCCCTCCCCTCTTCCTCACACCTTCCCTCCCCTCTTCCTCACACCTTCCCTCTCCTCTTCCTCACACCTTCCCTCCCCTCTTCCTCACACCTTCCCTCACCTCTTCCTCACACCTTCCCTCACCTCTTCCTCACACCTTCCCTCTTCTCCTCACCTCTTCCTCACACCTTCCCTCCCCTCTTCCTCACACCTTCCCTCTCCTCTTCCTCACACCTTCCCTCCCCTCTTCCTCACACCTTCCCTCCCCTCTTCCTCACACCTTCCCTCTCCTCTTCCTCACACCTTCCCTCCCCTCTTCCTCACACCTTCCCTCTCCTCTTCCTCACACCTTCCCTCCCCTCTTCCTCACACCTTCCCTCACCTCTTCCTCACACCTTCCCTCACCCCTCTTCCTCACACCTTCCCTCCCCTCTTCCTCACACCTTCCCTCCCCTCTTCCTCACACCTTCCCTCTCCTCTTCCTCACACCTTCCCTCTTCTCCTCACCTCTTCCTCACACCTTCCCTCCCCTCTTCCTCACACCTTCCCTCTTCTCCTCACCTCTTCCTCACACCTTCCCTTTCCTCTTCCTCACACCTTCCCTCCCCTCTTCCTCACACCTTCCCTCCCCTCTTCCTCACACCTTCCCTCTTCTCCTCCCCCTTTCCCCTTCCCTCTTCCTCACACCTCCCCTCCCCTCCTCCCTCCTCCTCACATGTTGAGCTGCACACATTAGACATTATTCCTGGAACCGCGGGTGGAAAGAAAATTTGTTTTCTCAGTCCCTCCCACAGCTGACAGCAGTGATCCTCCTCCTCCACTGGCAGAGCACGATGATCAATGCTAGTGGCTATAGCTGCTGGCAGTGATTGGGCGAAAAACAGGCTGGAATGGAATCTGGACATTGTCCTCCATGGGTGTCCTCGGATGGGGGTGGGGGGGTGGGGGGGGGGGGGGGGTCAGGTAACCTGCTGCTGGAATGTCAATCATCTGATGTGCCGATATTTTATAACTAATAAAGGATTAATTTATTATTAATTTATAACATGAACCGTGAGATTCATTCCAAACACAACCGCTAACCCTACTGAGGCCTGTGAGCATCAGCCAATCAGAAAAGAGATCTGCCGTGCAGTGAACAGAACTGATTACACTTCACCTTTGGGGGGCACCTTGTTTACAATTTAGTGACGCCCCCCCCTCCCCCAATGTTCATTGCCAAACCCTCTACAGAGAAAAGAGATTTCAGATGAGTTTTCTGCAGACTTTAATTTAAAAAAAGTGAAACCAGGAGGAGTAAAACTGCAGCAGACGGAGGAAAATGAAACGCCACGGAGGATAAAAAACACAGCGCCACAATGGAAAGAGGATAGACAGTGCCAAACCCCGGGGGTGTCCCATACTTAGTCCCGGACCCCGGGGGTGTCCCATACTTAGTGCCAAACCCCGGGGGTGTCCCATACTTTGTCCCGGACCCCGGGGTGTCCCATACTTAGTGCCGGACCCCGGGGGTGTCCCATACCTAGTGCCGGACCCCGGGGGTGTCCCATACTTAGTGCCAGACCCCCGGGATGTCCCATACCTAGTGCCGGACCCCGGGGGTGTCCCATACCTAGTGCCGGACCCCGGGGGTGTCCCATACCTAGTGCCAGACCCCGTGGGTGTCCCATACCTAGTGCCGGACCCCGGGGGTGTCCCATACCTAGTGCCGGACCCCGGGGGTGTCCCATACCTAGTGCTATCCTAATACATGGGAAGAGGATGGACATTGCTGGACCCCACTAGATCAATGCCATCTTTTAGTAGGTAATGGTGTTGGGTGGCGGTCGTCCCAGGCCCTGGGGTGTCCCGCTGGTGGTGTTACTCTTTAGTACAATCATAATGTTGGTGGAGGATGTCCCATTGGTGGTGCTACCCTTTAGCATCACTATGGTGTTTGTTGTCCCATTGGTGGTGCTATCTTTTAGTATTATTATGGTGTTGGTTGTGGTTGTCCCTTTGGTGGTGCTTCCCTTAAGTATGATCATGGTGTTGGTTGTCGCATTGGTGGTGCTACCCTTCAGTATAATCATGGTGTTGGTTGTGGTTGTCTCCGGGGTGGTGCTACCCTTTAGTATGATCATGGTGTTGGTTGTCCCATTGGTGGTGCTTCCCTTCAGACCATGTTGTTGTTAGAGGATGTCCCATTGGTAATCCTACCCCTCAGTAAAATCAGTGTTATCGGAGGTTGTCCCATTGGTGGTGCTACCCTTCGGTATGATCTTGGGGTTGCCTTATTGGTGGTACTACCCTTTAGTATGATTATGGTGGAGGTTGTCCTATTGGTGGTGTTACTCTTTAGTATGAGCACGGTGATGGTAGAAGTTGTCCCATTGATGGTACTACCCTTTAGTATGATCAGTGTTGGTGGGGGTTGTCTCATTGGTGGTACTACCCTTCAGTATGATCATGGTGTTGGTGGGGGTTATCTCATTAAGGGTGGTACCCTTGAGTATGATCATGGTGTGTTGGTGGCAGATGTCCCATTGGTTATACTACTACCCTTTAGTATGATCACAGTGTTGGTGGGGGATGTCTATCTGGTGGGGCTACCCTTCAGTATGATCATGGTGTTGGTGGGGGTTGCCCCATTGGTGGTACTACCCTTTAGTAAGATCATGGTGTGTTGGTGGCAGATGTCCCATTGGTGGTATTACCCTTCAGTATGATGATGGTGTTGGTGGGGGTTGTCTCATTGGTGGTACTGCCCTTCAGTATGATGATGGTGTTGGTTGTCTCATTGAGGGTGGTACCCTTCCGTATGATGATGGTGTTGGTGGGGGTTGTCTCACTGAGGGTGGTACCCTTCCGTATGATCATGGTGTTGGTTGTCCCATTGGTGGTATTACCCTTCAGTATGATCATGGTGTTGGTGGGGGTTGTCTCATTGGTGGTATTACCCTTCCGTATGATCATGGTGTTGGTGGGGGTTGTCTCACTGAGGGTGGTACCCTTCAGTATGATGATGGTGTTGGTGGGGGTTGTCTCACTGAGGGTGGTACCCTTCCGTATGATCATGGTGTTGGTTGTCCCATTGGTGGTATTACCCTTCAGTATGATCATGGTGTTGGTGGGGGTTGTCTCATTGGTGGTATTACCCTTCCGTATGATCATGGTGTTGGTGGGGGTTGTCTCACTGAGGGTGGTACCCTTCAGTATGATTATGGTGTTGGTGGGGGTTGTCTCACTCAGGGTGGTACCCTTCAGTATGATCATGGTGTTGGGGGGGGGGGGGGGGTTGTCTCACTCAGGGTGGTACCCTTCAGTATGATGATGGTGTTGGTGGGGGTTGTCTCACTCAGGGTGGTACCCTTCCGTATGATCATGGTGTTGGTGGGGGTTATCTCATTAAGGGTGGTACCCTTGAGTATGATCATGGTGTGTTGGTGGCAGATGTCCCATTGGTTATACTACTACCCTTTAGTATGATCACAGTGTTGGTGGGGGATGTCTATCTGGTGGGGCTACCCTTCAGTATGATCATGGTGTTGGTGGGGGTTGCCCCATTGGTGCTACTACCCTTTAGTAAGATCATGGTGTGTTGGTGGCAGATGTCCCATTGGTGGTATTACCCTTCAGTATGATGATGGTGTTGGTTGTCTCATTGAGGGTGGTACCCTTCCGTATGATCATGGTGTTGGTTGTCCCATTGGTGGTATTACCCTTCAGTATGATCATGGTGTTGGTGGGGGTTGTCTCACTGAGGGTGGTACCCTTCAGTATGATGATGGTGTTGGTGGGGGTTGTCTCATTGGTGGTATTACCCTTCCGTATGATCATGGTGTTGGTGGGGGTTGTCTCACTGAGGGTGGTACCCTTCAGTATGATTATGGTGTTGGTGGGGGTTGTCTCACTCAGGGTGGTACCCTTCAGTATGATGATGGTGTTGGTGGGGGTTGTCTCACTCAGGGTGGTACCCTTCCGTATGATCATGGTGTTGGTGAAGATTGTCCGGTAACCGGGCTGCCAGCTTCTACACCCCAGTGGTTTCTCCCAGTTTTGTAGTGCAGAAGAGTAGATCTAAGATTGAAGAGCCACACCCCAGAATATTAGTCCCGGTACTTTGTCCTAGTATGAGTTCAGGTGGAAGGTAGAGGGGAATCCACCGCATTTCAGTGATCCAGAAACCACGCTTTCTACCAGGGCTTAAAGAGGAAGCCACCTGGGAGGACTGAACTGGGAGTGCCATGATCAATGGTTCCTTTCCCAGTACAATGTTGGACCCCGGTCTCCCTTGCAGTCCCCAGGTCAGTCCATTGTTGGCTCTGGTGAAGGGGGTGTTTTTGGACCCCTGAAACATATTGGCTTCCTTCTTACCCTGTACTGGTATAACATTGTATCTGGACTATTAATCTGGGGGGGTTCTGCTTCCATCAATGTATCACCAGATACAGCAGGGCGAACCCCAGGGGCCCCCAGGGGCCATTCTAGTAAATATTGTGATGGAACTCCGGCTCCCGCGGATGCAGATAATTGGACAGTGCTACACAATGTCACCTTGGAGAAGGAGCCCCCCACTTTATTATTACACTGAGGGGGGCCGGTTTGTGTTCGGTGGGCCGTCACTTCGGCGCGGGGAATGATGGGAAATTTACCAGTCATTGGTGGGAAATAAAATGCCAAGGATGGTTCTGGGAATTGTTGGGGGGGGGGGGGGGGGACACACGGATAAAAGGCACTTACGTGGCAGCAGCTGTAGTGGTGCCCCCTAGTGGAGGGAGTTATAACAAAATCCTGGTGGATCTGGTGCAGAACTGGGATGCGTCCCATCAGGACATGGAATGGGATGGGGGGGGGGGGGGATGGGACTGGGAGGGTTTAGGGGATTTGGTACGGAATGCAGTCAGCCAATAAAGAGTCCAATCATTCGTCCTCATCATCATTGTCCTCCATGGCGATGGCCCGCTCCAGGGCCCCGCCCCCCGACGCGCTTTGTATGGAGATTATTCCGCTGAGCAGAGCGTAACTGACCATCGCCATCAGGCCGAACGCCACCGACAGGATCTGGTTCCGCCTCTTATGGGGCTCGTCTTCTAAGTCTGGAGACTCAGCCGTCGGGGTCTTTGGTGAAACGCGGGGGAGGGTCTCTGGGGAGGGAGACAAGAATGGAGGTGAGCGACAAACTGAGAGGAGGAACCACTGAATCCAAGCAGGGGCTGTGGGGGAGGGGTACTCACCGCAGTCCGGGGTGAAGTAGATGGTGAGGATGGAGGTGCAGTACTGGCAGAGGTTCTTCAAGGATCTCAGGTGCTGCTGCAGCCGGTTGTTGGGCAGTTTAATGTTCAGGATGGGGGCCAGGTGGCTGAAGATGTGTGCGTCCAAGGAGGCGGGGCTATGAGAAACCGAAGGCGGGGTCATTATACAGCTAGAGGGAGGTAACAAAAACTCACCTGCGCTATTAAACCCCGCTATTAAAACTGCCCCCCCCCCCCCCCCGCGCTACCAAACCGCCCCCAGCTACACCCACCAACTGCCCCCCCCACCAGCTACCAAACCTACAACAGCAAACCCCCCGCTCCCTACTACCAAACCATCCCCTGGCTACCAAGCTACACCCCCCCCACCCCGCTACCAAGCTACACCACCAATCACCCCCCAGCTACAACCACCACCAACAAACCCCCCTCCTCCCTACTACCAAACCGTCCCCTGGCTACCAAGCTACACCCCCCCCCCCCCCCAACAACCGCGCTACCAAACCACCCCCTGGCTACCAAACTACACACCCCCCCATCCCGCTACCAAGCTACACCCCCCCCCCCGCAACAACCACGCTACCAAACTGCCCCCTGGCTACCGAGCTACACCCCCCCCCATCCCGCTACCAAACCGTCCCCAGCTACACCCACCAATCCCCCCCAGCTACCATACCACCAACAGCAAAACCCCCCAACTACAAAACTGTCCCCAGCTACATCCCCCCCTGCTGCAAAAACCATCCCCAGCTCAACCCCCCCCCCCCCCGCAACCAAACCTTTCCCAGCTTCACCCACCAATAACTTCCCCCCGGCTACCAAAGCACGAATAGCAAACCCCCCCTCCCCCCCCCGCTCTACTCACCATTCTCCAAAGAAGAATTTCTGTGTCCCGAGACGCTGTGACAGAAGGCTGAGACATTCCTGGGCGTCTGTGTACAGCTATGGGGGGATAATCCATCATTAGTCTCACTCCCACCGCTGCACTCCCCCGACTTCAACAGGGAGAGCAGGAAGATGAGGAGATCTGAAGGCGGGGCCTACCCTGATTGGACGGGGCCTGGCTACGGCACTGCCAATCATCCAATTAATAAGAAAAGTAAATACGAAATCAAAATGGCTAAAATCAGCTTTGAGAGACAAATAGCGGAGGATAGTAAAAAAAAACCCAAAGAAATTCTTTAAATATATCAACAGCAAAAAAACTAGGGCAGAGCATATTGCACACATAATTAACGATGATGGGAGGATGGTTACAGAGGACACTGAAAAAGCAACCGTGCTGAATTGTTTTTTCTCCTCAGTCTTTACACAGGAAAAGGAGGGGTACACTGACCATGACTGTATGGGGTACACTGACCATGACTGTATGGGGTACACTGACCATGACTGTATGGGGGTACACTGACCATGACTGTATGGGGTACACTGACCATGACTGTATGGGGTACACTGACCATGACTGTATGGAGTACACTGACCATGACTGTATGGGGTACACTGACCATGACTGTATGGAGTACACTGACCATGACTGTATGGGGGTACACTGACCATGACTGTATGGGGTACACTGACCATGACTGTATGGAGTACACTGACCATGACTGTATGGGGTACACTGACCATGACTGTATGGGGTACACTGACCATGACTGTATGGAGTACACTGACCATGACTGTATGGAGTACACTGACCATGACTGTATGGGGTACACTGACCATGACTGTATGGAGTACACTGACCATGACTGTATGGGGTACACTGACCATGACTGTATGGGGTACACTGACCATGACTGTATGGGGTACACTGACCATGACTGTATGGGGTACACTGACCATGACTGTACGGGGTACACTGACCATGACTGTACGGGGTACACTGACCATGACTGTACGGGGTACACTGACCATGACTGTACGGGGTACACTGACCATGACTGTATGGGGTACACTGACCATGACTGTATGGGGTACACTGACCATGACTGTATGTGGGGTACACTGACCATGACTGTATGGGGTACACTGACCATGACTGTATGGAGTACACTGACCATGACTGTATGGGTGTACACTGACCATGACTGTATGGGGTACACTGACTATGACTGTATGGGGTACACTGACCACGACTGTATGGGGTACACTGACCATGACTGTATGGGGTACACTGACCATGGCTGTATGGGGGTACACTGACCATGGCTGTATGGGGTACACTGACCACGACTGTATGGGGTACACTGACCATGACTGTATGGGGTACACTGACCATGGCTGTATGGGGGTACACTGACCATGACTGTATGGAGTACACTGACCATGACTGTATGAGGTACACTGACTATGACTGTATGGGGTACACTGACCATGACTGTATGGAGTACACTGACCATGACTGTATGGGGTACACTGACCATGACTGTATGGAGTACACTGACCATGACTGTATGGAGTACACTGACCATGACTGTATGGGGTACACTGACCACGACTGTATGGGGTACACTGACCATGGCTGTATGGGGGTACACTGACCATGGCTGTATGGGGTACACTGACCATGACTGTATGAGGTACACTGACCATGGCTGTATGAGGTACACTGACCATGACTGTATGGTTAGTAGTAATACACAGGACTTTCCACTATGGCTAACAGAGGGTGAAATCAGGGAAAGACTGGATAAACTGAACACAAATAAATCACCAGGCCCGGATGGCGTACATCCGAGAGTACTCAAGGAACTCAGTAAGGTTATATCTAGACCACTGTTCCTGATCTTTGCTGACAATATTAGGACAGGAAATGTACCAGGGGATTGGAGGAAAGCTAACGTGATTCCGATATTCAACAAATGGCAGAGGCATATCCCGGGAAATTATAGGCCTGTCAGTCTGACATCGATAGTATGTAAACTTCTGGAGGGGATGATAAGGGACTATATCGTAGAGTTTGGCAGGCAACGTGGGGGGTTCTTTACTGTTAGGGCTACAAGATTGTGGAATTCTCTACCACAAGAGGTGGTTTCTGCAGGAAGTATGGGAGACTCTTAGACGTACATCTCAAGGATCAGAACATTCAGGGGTATGAGAGATGATTACAGCCACACACACCTACACAGGGGGAACTCCGCCCACACACACCTACACAGGGGGAACTCCGCCCACACACACCTACACAGGGGGAACTGGATGGACTATTGTCTTTATTCAGACTCAACTACTATGTAACTATCCACTCTCAATACCAATGACTCCTCCCCCATATATGCCCCCTCCCCCACTTGGACAAAACCCGACTCCTGTTACAGCCAATCATCCACTCTCACTACTAATGACTCCTCCCCCATATATGTCCCCTCCCCCGCTTGGATGAGACCCGACTCCTGGTACAGCCAATCATCCACTCTCACTACTAATGACTCCTCCCCCGCTTACACGAGACCTGACTCCTAGGACAGCCAATCATCCACTCTCACTACTAATGACTCCTCCCCCATATATGTCCCCTCCCCCACTTGGAGGAGACCCGACTCCTGCTACAGCCAATCATCCACTCTCACTACTAATGACTCCTCCCCCATATATGTCCCCTCCCCCACTTGGATGAGACCTGACTCCTGGTACAGCCAATCATCCACTCTCACTTCCAGTGACTCCTCCCCCATACACGCCCCTCACCTGTCTCTCCAGCACCTCGTCGTCCTCCCTCCAGCTCTCTCCGCGGATCAGTTGGAGGCGCTCCAGGTACCTCTTGTGCATCTGGTTGGGGATGAAGAAGTTGAGGGGGAAAGGAATGGTCTCGGCGTACCACTTGCGGGTAACCTCCACGTAGTTCTTGGCGTCCACCCAGAAGGAGTGAATCTAAGGAGACACAAAACACTGAGAACTTCCCCCGGTGACCGAGGCAACAACCGATGTGTCCTCCAATGAAAGAGGAGAGGAGGGGCCTCAGGACAGGTCCCACCTATAATACAACTCCACCCACTCCCATCCATAACACTCACCAGAGCCGGCAGCAGCTTCTCCTCCACCAGAGAGATGAAGGCCAAAGTGTCCGCCCCCTGCGTAGCCGACAAATCGTAATCCGCATTGTACTTCTACAAAGATGGAGATTTATTATAAGCAGGGTACTTCCAGAGCCTGTCATGTGATCCCCTCCACCCTCAGATACTTCCAGAGCCTGTCATGTGATCCCCTCCACCCTCAGATACTTTCAGAGCCTGTCATGTGATCCCCTCCACCCTCAGATACTTCAAGAGCCTGTCATGTGATCCCCCCGGGTACATCCAGAGCCTGTCATGTGATCCCCTCCACCCTCAGATACTTCCAGAGCCTGTCATGTGATCCCCTCCACCCTCAGATACTTTCAGAGCCTGTCATGTGATCCCCTCCACCCTCAGATACTTCAAGAGCCTGTCATGTGATCCCCCCGGGTACATCCAGAGCCTGTCATGTGATCCCCTCCACCCTCAGATACTTCCAGAGCCTGTCATGTGATCCCCTCCACCCTCAGATACTTCCAGAGCCTGTCATGTGATCCCCCTCCCTCAGATACTTCAAGAGCCTATCATGTGATCCCCCCCGGGTACATCCAGAGCCTGTCATGTGATCCCCTCCACCCTCAGATACTTCCAGAGCCTGTCATGTGATCCCCCTCCCTCAGATACTTCAAGAGCCTATCATGTGATCCCCCCCGGGTACATCCAGAGCCTGTCATGTGATCCCCTCCACCCTCAGATACTTCCAGAGCCTGTCATGTGATCCCCCCCCCGGGTACATCCAGAGCATGTCATGTCAAGTGACCCCCATCAGATACTTCCAGAGCCAGTGACGACCTCATACTTTGGGCCCTGTGTGACATCACCTCCTACATTGGGCCCCGTGTGACATCACATCATACATTGGCTCCCGTGTGACATCACCACATATATTGGGCCCCTGTGTGACATCACCTCCTACATTGGCTCCCGTGTGACATCACCTCCTACATTGGTCCCCTGTGTGACATCACCTCATATATTGGGCCCCTGTGTGACATCACCTCCTACATTGGCTCCCGTGTGACATCACCTCCTACATTGGGCCCCAGTGTGACATCACCTCATACATTGGGCCCCTGTGTGACATCACCTCATATATTGGGCCCCGTGTGATCGCGATCTCACCTGCTTCCTGAGTTGGCTAATAATTGAGACCTCATAAATTGGGCCCTGTGTGACATCCTCATATTGTGCCCCGTGTGACCAGGCCTCATTTACTGGGCCCTGTGTGACCAGACCTCATTTACTGGGCCCCATCTCACCAGACCTCATTTATTGGGCCCCGTGTGACCAGGCCTCATTTACTGGGCCCCGTGTGACCAGGCCTCATTTACTGGGCCCCGTGTGACCAGGCCTCATTAACTGGGCCCCGTGTGACCAGGCCTCATTAACTGGGCCCCGTGTGACCAGACCTCATTTACTGGGCCCCGTGTGACCAGGCCTCATTTACTGGGCCCCGTGTGACCAGGCCTCATTTACTGGGCCCCGTGTGACCAGGCCTCACTTACTGGGCCCCGTGTGACCAGGCCTCACTTACTGGGCCCCGTGTGACCAGGCCTCACTTACTGGGCCCCGTGTGACCAGGCCTCACTTACTGGGCCCCGTGTGACCAGGCCTCAGTTACTGGGCCCCGTGTGACCAGGCCTCAGTTACTGGGCCCCGTGTGACCAGGCCTCAGTTACTGGGCCCCGTGTGACCAGGCCTCAGTTACTGGGCCCCGTGTGACCAGGCCTCAGTTACTGGGCCCCGTGTAACCAGGCCTCAGTTACTGGGCCCCGTGTAACTAGACCTCATTTACTGGGCCCCATCTCACCAGACCTCTTTTACTGGGCCCCGTGTGACCAGACCTCTTTTACCGGGCCCTGTGTGACCAGACCTCTTTTACTGGGCCCCCGTGTGATCCCCGTCTCACCTGCTTCCTGAGGTGGGTAATAATTTTGGTGGGTTGGAAGACGATGCCATCATTAGGGGTCTTCAGGGCCGGCAGCTGACCTGGTGAGGAGACAAGGAGGGTTGTCAGGAGGAGTACAGAGGGCGGGACATTCCAGGTAAGGAAGGCGGGGCTCACAGGTAAAGGGGGGGGTGGGGGGGGAAGCTCACCTGATGGGCCCCTCCAGGGGTTGGACAGCTTGTGGACCTTCAGAGGAGCTCCGGAGAACCTGGCGTAGGTCTGGAAGAGAAAGGAGAAGGAGGATTGTGAAGGTCACAGAGGGGCTCAGAGTCAGACGGGGTCGCCTGGCCGATGAGGTCATCGATGTAACGGGACTCCACCATGGCGGACGAGCGGAATCCCCTTCAGCTGCCAAGTCAGCAGCCGCAGTCATTAATGTGTGCATTTCTAGACGGGGTTTCCTGCTCACCGAGGCCAGGGTGCTCCTGCGGTTTATGGAACGACTTATCGAATGAATATTTCTGTCATCGAACACCAGCCCGGCGTCTGCGCCAACTGCTGGGACTGCGCCACCAATTATACAACCAGACGTAATGTGTTCACCAGAGGGGGGGGGGGGGGACTGGAAGCTGGAGAGGAATGGAAAGAGAATGTATGACTTCATCGAACGTTCCAAGAACCCGGGAATCCAGGAAAAAGAATCTGTGAGGGCCAAACCAAGAGACACGCCCCCTTCACGACTACTACTCCCCCCACCAGATACACTACTTCCACCTTATGTAACAAGAATAAATTCTTCTGGTGTATACAGGGAGTAAAATAAGTATTTGATCCCCGACCAACCAACAATAACTCCGCCCCCCCAGACTGGATACAGTAGGGGCTCATGGAGTACACAGATTAGTCCTGTCAATGTAAGAAGACAACTCATTATGTATATAGAAGACAACCGCCCACAGAATCTCTTTCCTCCAATCACAGCTCACCATCATGGGAAGACCAATCACAGCTCACCATCATGGGAAGACCAATCACAGCTCACCATCATGGGAAGACCAATCACAGCTCACCATCATGGGAAGACCAATCACAGCTCACCATCATGGGAAGACCAAAGAGCTGTCAGAGGAGGTCAGGGAGAAGATTGGAGACCGGCACAAGGCTGGAATGGCTACAAGACCATCAGCAAGAAGCTTGGTGAGGAGACAACTGTTGGAGGGATTATTCGCAAATGGAAGAAACACAAAATTACCATCAATGGCCCTCAGTCTGGAGCTCCATGGAAGATTTCTCCTCATGGGGTGAGGATGGTCATGAGAAAAGTGAGGGATCCGCCCAGAACTACACGGGAGGAGCTTGTGAATGATCTCAAGGCAGTTGGGACCACAGTCACCAAACAAACCAATGGTAACACAATACACCACCATGGGTTGAAATCCTGCAGCGCCCGCAAGGTCCCCCTCCTCAGGAAGGCACATGTACAGTCATCCCAATCAACATCTAAATAATTCAGAGAAGAATTGGTAGAAAGTTCTGTGGTCAGATGAGACCAAAATTCAGCTCTGTGGCATTAACTCGACTCGATAGTGTTTGGAGGAAGAAAAATGCTGACTATGACCCTAAGAACATCATCCCTACAGTCACCGTCCCCTACAGTCACCTTCCCTACAGTCACCTTCCACTACAGTCACCTTCCCTACAGTCACCTTCCCCTAGAGTCACCGTCCCCTACAGTCACCGTCCCCTACAGTCACCGTCCCCTACAGTCACCTTCCCTACAGTCACCTTCCACTACAGTCACCTTCCCTACAGTCACCTTCCCCTAGAGTCACCGTCCCCTACAGTCACCGTCCCCTACAGTCACCGTCCCCTACAGTCACCGTCCCCTACAGTCACCGTCCCCTACAGTCACCGTCCCCTACAGTCACCATCCCTATAGTGACCATCCCTACAGTCACCTTCCACTACAGTCACCTTCCCCTACAGTCACCTTCCACTACAGTCACCTTCCACTACAGTCACCTTCCCTACAGTCACCTTACCCTACAGTCACCTTCCCCTACAGTCACCTTACCTACAGTCACCATCCCTACAGTCACCTTCCCTACAGTCACCGTCCCCTACAGTCACCATCCCTATAGTGACCATCCCTACAGTCACCTTCCACTACAGTCACCTTACCCTACAGTCACCTTACCCTACAGTCACCTTACCCTACAGTCACCGTCCCCTACAGTCACCATCCCTATAGTGACCATCCCTACAGTCACCTTCCACTACAGTCACCTTACCCTACAGTCACCTTACCCTACAGTCACCTTCCACTACAGTCACCGTCCACTACAGTCACCTTCCCTACAGTCACCGTCCCCTACAGTCAAGCACAGAGGTGGAAACATTATGCTTTGGGGATGTTTCTCTGATAAAGGTACAGGCCCACTTTGCCACATTGAGGGGTCCAATGGGCGGGGCCATGTATTGTAAAATCTTGGATGAGAACCTTCTTCCCTCAGCCAGAACACTGAAGATGGGTCATGGATGGGTCTTCCAGCATGACAATGACCCAAAACATATCGCCAAGGCAACAAAGTAGTGTCTCAAGAAGAAGCACATTAAGGTCATGGAGTGGCCTAGCCGGTCTCCAGATCCTATAGAAAATTTATGGAGGGAGCTGAAACTTCGAGTTGCCAAGCAACAGCCAGGAAACCTTCAGGATTTAGAGAAGAAAAGTCTGACCTCTGTGCTTCCATCTACAAGAAACGTCTGACCTCTGTGCTTCCAACTACAAGAAACGTCTGACCTCTGTGCTTCCAACTACAAGAAACGTCTGACCTCTGTGACCCCAACTACAAGAAACGTCTGACCTCTGTGCTTCCATCTACAAGAAACGTCTGACCTCTGTGCTTCCATCTACAAGAAACGTCTGACCTCTGTGCTTCCACCTACAAGAAACGTCTGACCTCTGTGCTTCCATCTACAAGAAACGTCTGACCTCTGTGCTTCCATCTACAAGAAACGTCTGACCTCTGTGCTTCCATCTACAAGAAACGTCTGACCTCTGTGCTTCCAACTACAAGAAACGTCTGACCTCTGTGCTTCCCAACTACAAGAAACGTCTGACCTCTGTGCTTCCCAACTACAAGAAACGTCTGACCTCTGTGCTTCCAACTACAAGAAACGTCTGACCTCTGTGCTTCCATCTACAAGAAACGTCTGACCTCTGTGCTTCCCAACTACAAGAAACGTCTGACCTCTGTGCTTCCATCTACAAGAAACGTCTGACCTCTGTGCTTCCATCTACAAGAAACGTCTGACCTCTGTGCTTCCATCTACAAGAAACGTCTGACCTCTGTGCTTCCCTCTACAAGAAACGTCTGACCTCTGTGCTTCCATCTACAAGAAACGTCTGACCTCTGTGCTTCCCAACTACAAGAAACGTCTGACCTCTGTGCTTCCAACTACAAGAAACGTCTGACCTCTGTGCTTCCCAACTACAAGAAACGTCTGACCTCTGTGCTTCCCAACTACAAGAAACGTCTGACCTCTGTGCTTCCCAACTACAAGAAACGTCTGACCTCTGTGCTTCCAACTACAAGAAACGTCTGACCTCTGTGCTTCCATCTACAAGAAACGTCTGACCTCTGTGCTTCCATCTACAAGAAACGTCTGACCTCTGTGCTCCCATCTACAAGAAACGTCTGACCTCTGTGCTTCCCTCTACAAGAAACGTCTGACCTCTGTGCTCCCATCTACAAGAAACGTCTGACCTCTGTGCTCCCATCTACAAGAAACGTCTGACCTCTGTGCTTCCCAACTACAAGAAACGTCTGACCTCTGTGCTTCCCAACTACAAGAAACGTCTGACCTCTGTGCTTCCATCTACAAGAAACGTCTGACCTCTGTGCTTCCATCTACAAGAAACGTCTGACCTCTGTGCTCCCATCTACAAGAAACGTCTGACCTCTGTGCTTCCAACTACAAGAAACGTCTGACCTCTGTGCTTCCCAACTACAAGAAACATCTGACCTCTGTGCTCCCATCTACAAGAAACGTCTGACCTCTGTGCTTCCCTCTACAAGAAACGTCTGACCTCTGTGACCCCCAACTACAAGAAACGTCTGACCTCTGTGCTTCCAACAAGGGTTTCTCCACCAACTACTAAGGGGATCAAATACTTATTTTACTCACTGAACTGCAACTCCATTTATAACATTTCTATCATGTGTTTTTTCTGGATTTTTGGTTGATATTCTGTCTCTATCATATAAAATACACCGATGATAAAAGCTATACACCCCCCCATTTCTATGTAATCTGCAGGGATCAAATTATTTTCCCCACTGTATATGGGTGAGAGGTGCCCTCTGTCTCGGGTATGATGGTGGTACAGAGGATGTCTGGAATTGGTAGACGGGGTGAGAGGTGCCCGCTGTCTCCAGTATGATGGTGGCACAGAGGGTGTCAGGAATGAAGAGAGCTGGGATGGCGTGACAGACGGGGATGGAGGGGAGTCGCAGCATTCCTGAGCTGACCACGTTCTAATAGAATTAACCAGCAGAAGCGCAGAGTTTCCGTGTGTGGAAATTACAGTCTGTGTGTGAGATCTGCGTACAACAGAGCGCTCTGTGCCCACACCGCGAGACTTTCCACTCCAACAACATCGCCTTTCATAGAGACCAACACTCTCCACTCACACCTGTCCATCAGCCTGGCCTCTTCCCAATATACACCCCCCCACCGAGAGAGAGACTCTCCCCCAATATACACCCCCCCACCGAGAGAAAGACTCTCCCCCAATATACACCCCCCCACCGAGAGAGCCTCTCCCCAATATACACCCCCCCCACCGAGAGAGCCTCTCCCCAATATACACCCCCCAACGAGAGAGCCTCTCCCCAATATACACCCCCCAACGAGAGAGCCTCTCCCCAATATACACCCCCCAACGAGAGAGCCTCTCCCCAATATACACCCCCCAACGAGAGAGCCTCTCCCCAATATACACCCCCCCACCGAGAGAGAGACTCTCCCCAATATACACCCCCCCCACCGAGAGAGAGACTCTCCCCAATATACACCCCCCCACCGAGAGAGCCTCTCCCCAATATACACCCCCCCACCGAGAGAGCCTCTCCCCCAATACACACGCCCAAGAGATCCTCTCCCCCAATACACACCTCCCCAAAAGAGCCTCTCCCCCAATACACACCCCCTCTCGAGATCCTCTTACCCCATTTTTACCCCCCCATAGAGCCTCTCCCCCCATTTATACACCCTCCCCCGCAAGAGAGCCTCTCCCCCAATATACACCCCCCCCCCCCGAGAGAGCCTTTCCCACAATACACCTCCCCCTGAGAGAGCCTTTCCCCCAATACACCCCCTAGAGAGCCTCTCCCCCAATTCCTTCCCCCAGAGAGCCTCTGCCCTAATATACACCCCAGGAGCTTCCGCCCCAATATACACTCCCCAAGAGAGCCTACACCCAGATATATACCCCCCCCCCCCCCCCCAAGAGCGGCGTCCGTCTCTGTGAAAGCAGGGAGGACGTGGCAGCCGTCTATGTGGACGCGTCACCCATCTCAGTGGCCACGGTGAAGACGCGCCACCTGTCTGAGGAAGCAGGGAGGACGCGCCGCCGGTCTCTGAGGACGTGGGGAGGACACACCGCCCATCTCTGAGGACGTGGCGCCTGTGTGAACACGTGCCGCCCTTCTCTGAGGACACGCCGCGCGTCTCTGAGGACGTGGGGAGGACACACCGCCTATCTCTGAGGACGTGGCGCCTGTCTGAACACGTGCCGCCCTTCTCTGAGGACACGCCGCGCGTCTCTGAGGACGTGGGGAGGACACACCGCCTATCTCTGAGGACGTGGCGCCTGTCTGAACACGTGCCGCCCTTCTCTGAGGACGCGCCGCGCGTTTCTGAGGACGTGGGGAGGACACACCGCCCATCTCTGAGGACGTGGCGCCTGTTTTTGAACACGCGCCGCCCGTCTCTGAGGAAGCGGGGAGGATGCGCAGCCCGTCTGAGGACATGGCGCCCCTCTCTGAGGTCGGGCTGCCTTTCTCTGTGGCCGCGGGAGAACGCGCCTGTAAAGGAACCTCAACCCACACTGTACTTGTGGACTTCCGTCAGTGTACGGCTTCCTACATTCTTGAACATATATACCAGATTTTCCCAGCCGCACCCATACAAAGCTAGCCGACAACTTAGCTTGTATTGGAATCACTCATTTATTGAACAGTTTCACAATCAAAATTACTACACCAGGTCAGGGATTGCCTGATTACATTATCATATGCAGATTAAAATGTATACAGAAATAGAATTAACATCTCTAAAGAACAACCAACACAAACAGTTTACTATTTCCACTCAGCAACTAACAGAGGACAATTATTCAATCAACCTGAGCCAATTAAGTAGCAGATGGCCGTCCCCGAGCTCCTGGAATACAATTCACATCTGAGCATTGCTATGATTATTTAGGAGTCACAAACTTCATGGTAACAGTCTATAGGTCTCACAGTGTAAAGTGGGATTCAATCTTCATATTTCGAGAGACATGGGTGACAAATATTACTCTCCCATTTAAAGTTTTCCAAACCATATTCTTAGTGTCCATTAAGTATCTGTCTTTCACTCCCAGTGATGGCGAGTACCCTCACATATCTTCCCCCCAAAGGTAGACTAACCAGGTGCCAGACCTCCAATCAGTCTGTGTCTGAGTTAGTCGGGTAACAAGTCCCAAAGAGTCAATCCACCATGGCAGCTTCCTTGACAAAGTTCCACATAGTTTGTAAGTTTGTCCCGGCAGGGTGCATGGAGCTCTCATAGCCAATCAGTCTGTGGAAGTCTGGTTTGGGAAGGCCAGACTGGGCTTCTTGGGCACCCTGTGTCCCTAATAGACACAGGGTGACTTACTTCTCTCAGCCCCCTAGGCCCCTCTTATGTGAATTTCCCAACCTCTCTAAGGTAAGCTGTGTCCCACGAGCCCCCCAACTAAAGTGACTCCCGTCACATCTCTCCCCTTTCGGAAGGAGACTAACGCAGGAGGAGACCCCAAACGGGTTCACTTTGAAGTTAGTCTGTAGCTCCAGTCCCCCAAAGTCCGTACCCGCACAGTACCCCAAACAAATTGTCCTGACTGGAGCATTACTCACCCAGGCAACCTCTGCCTCTCTCATAGAACATACCCGCTGTGGGGAAGAAGTGTGGACTGGCCCTTCTCCCTGGAGTCCTTTCAGCCGCTGGATAGAAGACAGGGTGGCTGGGGTCACTTCCTCATGCTGTTGGGACCTGGGCCGACTGCCCAACATCCCTGGGATATAGAGGGGAAGACTGCAGTCCCATCCACTCCCACAGGAACTCCATCTTTTGTACGTTGAGGGCAGAGGCCAGCTGCACTCTGCTCTGTTGCCAGCTCTTCTGCTGGGTTGGTGTCATCATTCTGGGGCTCCGTCTGCTGCTGGGAAGGGGAGTCGGCTGCTCCATCATCCTTACCCTCATCTGGCGGTTGGGACAACCTTTCTCCGGTACTGTCTCCCAGATGTACAGATCCTGGCTGGGGAGGGAAGACAGTTTCCTCCGCTCTGACTGTTGGGGAGGGAGGACAACAACCTCCTCTCCCTTCTGACACTGGGCCTCCGGAACTGCCTCAGGTGTGGGGCCGAGGTTGTTGACTCTCTGTCCGGCTGCCAGCGTTTCAGCTGGGTGTAGAAGCTTCACTTCATCAGCTTGTCGCTGGGGCGAGGGGCCGATTTCCCCAGCTTCCTGGAACTCTGTAGCTGTTGTGGGTGCTGGGCAGAGGTTGGTAGCACTCTGCCCTGTTGCCAGCACTTCTGCTGGGGACTCCACATAATCCGTTCCGGTTAACTGTTGGGGAGGGAGGCCGGCTTCCTCCGCTCCCAGACTCTGGATCTCTCGCTGGGGAGAAAGGATGGCCGCCTTCTTCTCCGAACTGTGCAGCTGCTGGGAGTGACCTCCACCTTCTCATCCTGGGCCCCTGGAACTGCCACAGGTGTGGGGCAGAGTTCTTGGTCCCTCTGTCCAGTTGTCAGCGCTTCAGCTGTAGAAGTTTCTTGTAACTCCACAGATGGTGCTGGCAGGAAATCCCAGGTCCCTGCCAGTGGTGTAGGAGAAAGGCCGGCTGCCTCTTCTCTCAGGGAGGCTGAAGCTGCTGTTGGTGTTGGGCAGAGCTCAGTGATGTTAGGCCCTGATGCCAGCTGTTCTGCAGGAAAGTAAACTGAAAAGTCAGTGGTCTTGCACACATCTTGCTGGGTCACCAATTGTTGCAGGCAGAGGTCAGCAGCGCTAGGCCTGGATGCCGCTCTTCTGCTGGAGGCTCACTGGGAGGTTCCTCCTCAGCAGAAAAGTCTATTATATCTCCAGTTTCTGGAATTGCTGAAAGTCCATGGCATGGACTGGTGGCACTTGGGCCCAGTGCCAACACTTTGGCGGGTGATTTATCATCCATATCATCCTCTGATGGAAAGTTAATTAATCTGTGATCCGTGGTTGGGGAATGAAGATGGCTTCCTCTTCTCCCATACCTTTATCCAGTGGCTGATCAGACGCATTCCTCCATCCAAGCTGTGCAGAAACAGGTTCATCCAGGTGAGTCAGCGCTGCATCCGCCATAAGACCTCCGCATCCAAGACAGTGGGTGGAGGTGAGCAAAGCCACTATTACTGTGCCACATTGTCCATTCTTCAGTCAGGATTTCTGGACTTCTGGATATTCCCAGGCAAGGGGAGCCCAGGCCCGGCACTGAGCAGAGTCTAGCAGCTGTCTGTAGGCGATCTCCAGCTCCCATTCCCGAACGGCCAAAAACTCAAAATCTTCCAGTGCCCAGAACACTTCTGAGATGTTCAGGATCTCTTCTCTGTAATCCAAGATTTCCTTCAACCACCACTCCAAATCGCTCCCAAAGTCGGGGTCCTCAGACAGCCTCTCTAATAACAGCTCCGGGCTGCTGTAGCAAAAGCCTTTCATTGGGCTGTCGTCCGCTGTCCATGGGCACACTTGGGTTACCAGAGGAGGGCTCTGTAGCTCTCGTCCAACCGCATCTTCACCTGGACCAGCCTGCTTAACTCAGCTTTCAATTCCTTGGGAGGTTGTCTCCCCAAAAACACCATTCACACTTTGTACTGGGACCAGTACCATTCGCACTTTGTACTGGGACCAGTACCATTCACACTTTGTACTGGGACCAGTACCATTCACACTTTGTACTGGGACCAGTACCATTCACACTTTGTACTGGGACCAGTACCATTCACACTTTGTACTGGGACCAGTACCATTCACACTTCATACTGGGACCAGTACCATTCACACTTCATACTGGGACCAGTACCATTCACACTTCGTACTGGGACCAGTACCATTCACACTTCATACTGGGACCAGTACCATTCACACTTCATACTGGGACCAGTACCATTCACACTTCATACTGGGACCAGTACCATTCACACTTCATACTGGGACCAGTACCATTCACACTTCATACTGGGACCAATACCATTCACACTTCATACTGGGACCAGTACCATTCACACTTCATACTGAGACCAGTACCATTCACACTTCATACTGGGACCAGTACCATTCACACTTCATACTGGGACCAGTACCATTCACACTTCATACTGGGACCAGTACCATTCACACTTCATACTGGGACCAGTACCATTCACACTTCATACTGGGACCAGTACCATTCACACTTCATACTGGGACCAGTACCATTCACACTTTGTACTGGGACCAGTACCATTCACACTTTGTACTGGGACCAGTACCATTCACACTTCATACTGGGACCAGTACCATTCACACTTCATACTGGGACCAGTACCATTCACACTTCATACTGGGACCAGTACCATTCACACTTCATACTGAGACCAGTACCATTCACACTTCATACTGGGACCAGTACCATTCACACTTCATACTGGGACCAGTACCATTCACACTTCGTACTGGGACCAGTACCATTCACACTTCATACTGGGACCAGTACCATTCACACTTCATACTGGGACCAGTACCATTCGCACTTCATACTGGGACCAGTACCATTCACACTTCGTACTGGGACCAGTACCATTCACACTTCGTACTGGGACCAGTACCATTCACACTTCATACTGAGACCAGTACCATTCACACTTCATACTGGGACCAGTACCATTCACACTTCATACTGGGACCAGTACCATTCACACTTCATACTGGGACCAGTACCATTCACACTTCATACTGGGACCAGTACCATTCACACTTCATACTGGGACCAGTACCATTCACACTTCATACTGGGACCAGTACCTTTCCTGGAAGGAGGGGAGGAACCTTCCATTTATTGAACAGTCACACAAAATTTATATACAGCATGGACCTCCCCCTCCTGATCAGATTATCCCATCAGGTCAGGGGCTGCCTGATTACATTATCCTATTCAGATAAAATTGTATACAGAAATAGAATATATCTAAAGAACACAAACAGTTTACTATTTCCACTCAGCAACTAACAGAGGACAGAGATTCAATCAACCTGAGCCAATGAAGTAGCAGACGGCCGCCCCCGAGCTCCTGGAATACAATAATATTATCTCTATACAGATTGGATATCTGTCACACAGTGTCTGTCTTCCACTCCCAGAGACGGGGAGTACATCACAGCGCCACCCATCTCTGAGGACCCGGGGAGGGGGAGGAGCCCGTCTCTGAGAACCCGGGGAGGAGCCCGTCTCTGAGGACCCGGGGAGGGGGAGGAGCCCGTCTCTGGGGACCCGGGGAGGGGGAGGAGCCCGTCTCTGAGGATGTGGGGGAGGGGGAGGAGCCCATCTCTGAGGATGTGGGGGAGGAGCCCATCTCTGAGGATGTGGGGGAGGGGGAGGAGCCCATCTCTGAGGATGTGGGGGAGGGGGAGGAGCCCATCTCTGAGGATGTGGGGGAGGGGGAGGAGCCCATCTCTGAGGATGTGGGGGAGGGGGAGGAGCCCGTCTCTGAGGATGTGGGGGAGGGGGAGGAGCCCGTCTCTGAGGATGTGGGGGAGGGGGAGGACGTCACGCATAGTCCGGGGTTCAGGATGTGAACTGCCAGCCTTTAAACAATACCAATCACCTGGCTGCCCCCACCGAGATCAGAGGAGATATACTGTATAACCCCCCTCCCCCCCCTCCAGGGGCAGATCTATGGGGGAGGGGGGTGAAGAAAAATACAGAAGAGGGGATGGGGGAGGGTAAATAAGGGGCTGGAGGGTTAAAGAACTGAGGGGGGGGGTAAATGTAGAGGAGGGGGGTAAATGTAGAGGAGGGGGGATGGGGTAGGACAGGGGGGGTAAATGTAGAGGAGGGGGGGTAAATGTAGAGGAGGGGGGGTGGGGTAGGACAGGGGGGGTAAATGTAGAGGAGGGGGGGTGGGGTAGGACAGGGGGGGGGTAAATGTAGAGGAGGGGGGATGGGGTAGGACAGGGGGGGTAAATGTAGAGGAGGGGGGATGGGGTAGGACAGGGGGGGTAAATGTAGAGGAGGGGGGGTGGGGTAGGACAGGGGGGGTAAATGTAGAGGAGGGGGGGGGGTAAATGTAGAGGAGGGGGGGGGTAAATGTAGAGGAGGGGGGGTGGGGTAGGACAGGGGGGGTAAATGTAGAGGAGGGGGGATGGGGTAGGACAGGGGGGGTAAATGTAGAGGAGGGGGGATGGGGTAGGACAGGGGGGGTAAATGTAGAGGAGGGGGGATGGGGTAGGACAGGGGGGGTAAATGTAGAGGAGGGGGGGGGGGGTAAATGTAGAGGAGGGGGGGGGGGGTAAATGTAGAGGAGGGGGGGGTAAATGTAGAGGAGGGGGGATGGGGTAGGACAGGGGGGGTAAATGTAGAGGAGGGGGGGTGGGGTAGGACAGGGGGGGTAAATGTAGAGGAGGGGGGGTGGGGTAGGACAGGGGGGGTAAATGTAGAGGAGGGGGGGGTAAATGTAGAGGAGGGGGGATGGGGTAGGACAGGGGGGGTAAATGTAGAGGAGGGGGGGTGGGGTAGGACAGGGGGGGTAAATGTAGAGGAGGGGGGGTGGGGTAGGACAGGGGGGGTAAATGTAGAGGAGGGGGGGTGGGGTAGGACAGGGGGGGGGGTAAATGTAGAGGAGGGGGGGTGGGGTAGGACAGGGGGCGGGGTCTCCTCACACACGCCGGTAATGACGCTTCTCCCCTCCCCCTCTCACCAGTACGGTCAGACAGTCGGTGTCCACACTGGGAAGCCCCCAGTCTCCCCTCCAGCAGTACAGCTCCATGGGCGCCGCCATCTTTCTCCTCCCTCCACCCGGAACTTCTCTCCCCGGCTCCGCCCCCCTGTGACCCACTATAACGACCACGCCCCCCCGTGTCTGCAGCCGCCCATCGCTAACTACGGCCCCACCCCTTCAGTCGCCAAACACAGGTATATAAACCCCGCCCCCTGCGCCTTCCTTCTACTGACTGCTGGTCCCGCCCCCCGCTGCAGGTATATAGACCCGCCTCCTTTCCACCCCTCCCACCATCATTTACTAGCCACGCCTTCATCACTGCTGTAAACCCCCGCCCACCAGAAACTCCTCCCACTGCTATTATTTAATAAATTACAAATCATTTTATCATTATTTTATTATTACACAAAACAGAGAATCCCCCCTCCCCCCATGTCTGAGATTCCCCCCTCCCCCTCCCCTCTATATCTGAGATTCCCCCCTCCCCCTCCCCTCTATATCTGAGATTCCCCCCTCCCCCTCCCATGTCTGAGATTCCCCCCTCCCCCCCTATATCTGAGATTCCCCCTCCCCCTCCAATGTCTGAGATTCCCCCCTCCCCCCTATATCTAAAATTCCCCCCCCCTCCCCCTCCCATGTCTGAGATTCCCCCCTCCCCCTCCCTCTCATGTCTGAGATTCCTCCCTCCCCCTCCCATATCTGAGATTCTCCCCCTCCCCCTCCCATATCTGAGATTCCCCCCACCCCCTCCATATCTGAGATTCTCCCCCTCCCCCTCCCATATCTGAGATTCTCCCCCTCCCCCTCCCATATCTGAGATTCTCCCCCTCCTCCTCCCATGTCTGAGATTCCTCCCCAGCGTCCATGTCTGAGATTCTTCCCTCCCCCCGGCATCCATGTCTGAGATTCTTACACCCCCCCCCCCCGATGTCCATGTCTGGGATTCTTACCCCCCCATGTCCATATCTGAGATTCTCCCCCTCCCCCTCCCATATCTGAGATTCTCCCCCTCCCCCTCCCATATCTGAGATTCTCCCCCTCCCCCTCCCATATCTGAGATTCCCCCCACCCCCTCCATATCTGAGATTCTCCCCCTCCCCCTCCCATATCTGAGATTCTCCCCCCTCCTCCTCCCATGTCTGAGATTCTTCCCTACCCCCAGCGTCCATGTCTGAGATTCTTACCCCCCCCCCGGCGTCCATGTCTGGGATTCTCCCCCCCCCCCCCGGCGTCCATGTCTGAGATTCTTACCCCCCCCCCCCCGGCGTCCATGTGTCTGAGATTCTTCCCTCCCCCCGTCATCCATGTCTGAGATTCTTCCCTCCCCCCGGCATCCATGTCTGAGATTCTTACACCCCCCCCCCGATGTCCATGTCTGGGATTCTTCCCTACCCCCCGCGTCCATGTCTGAGATTCTTACCCCCCCATGTCCATATCTGAGATTCTCCCCCTCCCCCTCCCATATCTGAGATTCTCCCCCTCCCATATCTGAGATTCCCCCCACCCCCTCCATATCTGAGATTCTCCCCCTCCCCCTCCCATATCTGAGATTCTCCCCCCTCCTCCTCCCATGTCTGAGATTCTTCCCTACCCCCCCCCCGGCATCCATGTCTGAGATTCTTCCCGACCCCCAGCATCCATGTCTGAGATTCTTCCCTCCCCCCGGCATCCATGTCTGAGATTCTTACACCCCCCCCCCGATGTCCATGTCTGGGATTCTTCCCTACCCCCCGCGTCCATGTCTGAGATTCTTACCCCCCCATGTCCATATCTGAGATTCTCCCCCTCCCCCTCCCATATCTGAGATTCTCCCCCTCCCCCTCCCATATCTGAGATTCTCCCCCTCCCCCTCCCATATCTGAGATTCCCCCCACCCCCTCCATATCTGAGATTCTCCCCCTCCCCCTCCCATATCTGAGATTCTCCCCCCTCCTCCTCCCATGTCTGAGATTCCTCCCCAGCGTCCATGTCTGAGATTCTTCCCTACCCCCAGCGTCCATGTCTGAGATTCTTACCCCCCCCCGGCGTCCATGTGTCTGAGATTCTTCCCTCCCCCCGGCATCCATGTCTGAGATTCTTCCCTCCCCCCGGCATCCATGTCTGAGATTCTTACACCCCCCCCGATGTCCATGTCTGGGATTCTCCCCCCCCCCCCCCCGGCGTCCATGTCTGAGATTCTTACCCCCCCCCCCCGGCGTCCATGTGTCTGAGATTCTTCCCTCCCCCCGGCATCCATGTCTGAGATTCTTCCCTCCCCCCGGCATCCATGTCTGAGATTCTTCCCTCCCCCCGGCATCCATGTCTGAGATTCTTACACCCCCCCCGATGTCCATGTCTGGGATTCTCCCCCCCCCCCCGGCGTCCATGTCTGAGATTCTTACCCCCCCCCCCGGCGTCCATGTGTCTGAGATTCTTCCCTCCCCCCGGCATCCATGTCTGAGATTCTTCCCTCCCCCCGGCATCCATGTCTGAGATTCTTACACCCCCCCGATGTCCATGTCTGGGATTCTTCCCTACCCCCCGCGTCCATGTCTGAGATTCTTACCCCCCCATGTCCATATCTGAGATTCTCCCCCTCCCCCTCCCATATCTGAGATTCTCCCCCTCCCATATCTGAGATTCCCCCCACCCCCTCCATATCTGAGATTCTCCCCCTCCCCCTCCCATATCTGAGATTCTCCCCCCTCCTCCTCCCATGTCTGAGATTCCTCCCCAGCGTCCATGTCTGAGATTCTTCCCTACCCCCCCCCGGCATCCATGTCTGAGATTCTTCCCGACCCCCAGCATCCATGTCTGAGATTCTTCCCTCCCCCCGGCATCCATGTCTGAGATTCTTACACCCCCCCCCGATGTCCATGTCTGGGATTCTTCCCTACCCCCCGCGTCCATGTCTGAGATTCTTACCCCCCCATGTCCATATCTGAGATTCTCCCCCTCCCCCTCCCATATCTGAGATTCTCCCCCTCCCCCTCCCATATCTGAGATTCTCCCCCTCCCCCTCCCATATCTGAGATTCCCCCCACCCCCTCCATATCTGAGATTCTCCCCCTCCCCCTCCCATATCTGAGATTCTCCCCCCTCCTCCTCCCATGTCTGAGATTCCTCCCCAGCGTCCATGTCTGAGATTCTTCCCTACCCCCAGCGTCCATGTCTGAGATTCTTACCCCCCCCCCGGCGTCCATGTGTCTGAGATTCTTCCCTCCCCCCGGCATCCATGTCTGAGATTCTTCCCTCCCCCCGGCATCCATGTCTGAGATTCTTACACCCCCCCCGATGTCCATGTCTGGGATTCTCCCCCCCCCCCCCCCGGCGTCCATGTCTGAGATTCTTACCCCCCCCCGGCGTCCATGTGTCTGAGATTCTTCCCTCCCCCCGGCATCCATGTCTGAGATTCTTCCCTCCCCCCGGCATCCATGTCTGAGATTCTTACACCCCCCCCCGATGTCCATGTCTGGGATTCTTCCCTACCCCCCGCGTCCATGTCTGAGATTCTTACACCCCCCCCGATGTCCATGTCTGGGATTCTCCCCCCCCCCCCCCCGGCGTCCATGTCTGAGATTCTTACCCCCCCCCCCCCGGCGTCCATGTGTCTGAGATTCTTCCCTCCCCCCGGCATCCATGTCTGAGATTCTTCCCTCCCCCCGGCATCCATGTCTGAGATTCTTCCCTCCCCCCGGCATCCATGTCTGAGATTCTTACACCCCCCCCCGATGTCCATGTCTGGGATTCTTCCCTACCCCCCGCGTCCATGTCTGAGATTCTTACACCCCCCCCCCGATGTCCATGTCTGGGATTCTTCCCTACCCCCCGCGTCCATGTCTGAGATTCTTACCCCCCCATGTCCATATCTGAGATTCTCCCCCTCCCCCTCCCATATCTGAGATTCCCCCCACCCCCTCCATATCTGAGATTCTCCCCCTCCCCCTCCCATATCTGAGATTCTCCCCCCTCCTCCTCCCATGTCTGAGATTCCTCCCCAGCGTCCATGTCTGAGATTCTTCCCTACCCCCCCCCCCCCCGGCATCCATGTCTGAGATTCTTCCCGACCCCAGCATCCATGTCTGAGATTCTTACCCCCCCCCATGTCCATGTCTGGGATTCTTCCCCCCCCCGGCGTCCATGTGTCTGAGATTCTTACCCCCCCCCCGGCGTCCATGTGTCTGAGATTCTTACCTCCCCCGGCATCCATGTCTGAGATTCTTACCCCCCCGCGTCCATGTCTGAGATTCTTACACCCCCCCCCCCCCCGATGTCCATGTCTGGGATTCTTCCCTACCCCCCGCGTCCATGTCTGAGATTCTTACCCCCCCACCAGCGTCCATGTCTGAGATTCTTACCCCCCCCCCCCAGCGTCCATGTCTGAGATTCTTACCCCCCCCCGCCGTCCATGTCTGAGATTCTTACCCCCCGGCATCCATGTCTGAGATTCTTACCCCCCCCCCCCCGGCGTCCATGTCTGAGATTCTTACCCCCCGGCGTCCATGTCTGAGATTCTTCCCTCCCCCCGGCGTCCATGTCTGAGATTCTTACCCCCCCCCGATGTCCATGTCTGAGATTCTTCCCTACCCCCCCCCCCAGCATCCATGTCTGAGATTCTTACCCCCCCGGCATCCATGTCTGAGATTCTTACCTCCCCCGGCGTCCATGTCTGAGATTCTTACCCCCCCCCCCGATGTCCATGTCTGGGATTCTTCCCTACCCCCCCTGCGTCCATGTCTGAGATTTTTCCCCCCCCCCCATGTCCATGTCTGAGATTTTTACCCCCCCCCCCCCATGTCCATGTCTGAGATTCTTCCCTCCCCCCCGGCGTCCATGTCTGAGATTCTTCCCTACCCCCAGCGTCCATGTCTGAGATTCTTACCCCCCATGTTAATGTCTGAGATTCTTAAACCCCCCCCCCCCGATGTCCATGTCTGAGATTCTTCCCTACCCCCAGCGTGCGTCCTTGTCTGAGATTCTTACCCCCCCCCGATGTCCATGTCTGAGATTCTTCCCTACCCCCAGCGTCCATGACTGAGATTCTTCCCTACCCCCCCCCAGCGTCCATGTCTGAGATTCTTCCCTACCCCCAGCGTCCATGTCTGAGATTCTTACCCCCCCGATGTCCATGACTGAGATTCTTCCCTACCCCCCCCCCCAGCGTCCATGTCTGAGATTCTTACCCCCCCATGTCCATGTCTGAAATTCTTACCCCCCCCCCCCGATGTCCATGTCTGAGATTCTTCCCTACCCCCCGGCGTCCATGACTGAGATTCTTCCCTACCCCCCCCCCCAGCGTCCATGTCTGAGATTCTTATCCCCCCAGCGTCCATGTCTGAGATTCTTACCCCCCCCTGATGTCCATGTCTGAGATTCTTCCCTACCCCCAGCATCCATGTCTGATATTCTTACCCCCCCCCCCGATGTCCATGTCTGAGATTTTTCCCTACCCCCCCGGCGTCCATGTCTGAGACCCCCCCCGATGGCATTCATGTCTAAGATTCCCCCCCCCCCCCTGGTGTTCATGTCTGAGATTCTCCTCCCCTGGTGGTGATGTATTGGGGTGTACCCCGGTATGAGGAGCTGAGCGGTCCCCCTCCCCCGGTGGTGATGAATTGGGGTGTACCCCGGTATGAGGGGCTTAACGGCCCCCCTCCCCCGGTGGTGACATATTGGGGTGTACCCCGGTATGAGGAGCTGATGGGTCCCCCTCCCCCGGTGGTGATATATTGGAGTGTACCCCGGTATAAGGGGCTGAGCGGTCCCCCTCCCCCAGTGGTGATATATTGGGGTGTACCCCGGTATGAGGGGTTGAGGGGTCCCCCTCCCCCGATGGTGAAGTATTGGGGTGTACCCCGGTATGAGGAGCTGAGCGGTCCCCCCTCCCCCCGGTGGTGATGTATTGGGGTGTACCCTGGTATGAGGGGTCCCCCTCCCCCAGTGGTGATGTATTGGGGTGTACCCCGGTATGAGGAGCTGAGCGGTCCCCCCTCCCCGGGTGGTGATGTATTGGGGTGTACCCCAGTATGAGGAGCTGAGCGGTCCCCCCTCCCCCGGTGGTGAAGTATTGGGGTGTACCCCGGTATGAGGAGCTGAGGGGTCCCCCTCCCCCGGTGGTGATGTATTGGGGTGTACCCCAGTCTGAGGAGTTGAGCGGTCCCCCCTCCCCCGGTGGTGAAGTATTGGGGTGTACCCCGGTATGAGGAGCTGAGCGGTCCCCCCTCCCCCAGTGGTGATGTATTGGGGTGTACCCCGGTATGAGGGGCTTAACGGTCCCCCCTCCCCCGGTGGTGATGTATTGGGGTGTACCCCGGTATGAGGGGTCCCCCTCCCCCGGTGGTGAAGTATTGGGGTGTACCCCGGAATGAGGAGCTGAGCGGTCCCCACTCCCCCGGTGGTGAAGAATTGGGGTGTACCCCGGTATGAGGGGAGCGAGGGTTGAGCGGTCCCCCCTCCCCCGGTGGTGATGTATTGGGGTGTACCCCAGTATGAGGAGCTGAGCGGTCCCCCCTCCCCCGGTGGTGAAGTATTGGGGTGTACCCCGGTATGAGGAGCTGAGCGGTCCCCTTCCCCCGGTGGTGATGTATTGGGGTGTACCCCGGTATGAGGAGCTAAGGGGTCCCCCTCCCCGGTGGTGATGTATTGGGGTGTACCCCGGTATGAGGGGCTGAGCGGTCCCCCCTCCCCCGGTGGTGATGTATTGGGGTGTACCCCAGTATGAGGAGCTGAGCGGTCCCCCCTCCCCCGGTGGTGATGTATTGGGGTGTACCCCGGTATGAGGAGCTGAGCGGTCCCCCCCT